>NW_026535887.1:0-652500 GCF_028551555.1 Melozone crissalis
ATTTCATTTGACCCTATCTCCTTTCCAGAGATGTTTGTAAGCCTTTCTTTTCAGGGTCGCAAGATTCCCTTTCCCTTCCCGAAACGAAATTTCATTTCCTTTCGTGACGGAAAGGGAATCTTGCGATTTCAATGGGGACCAATAGAGGAATCTTTGGTGCTTGTCCCTGCCCTTGTAGGCATTCCATGCCTTTTGATAGCTTTGACTTAGGACAGATTTTTTTCATTTTTTTTTCTTTTTTCAGGTATCCATGCAATGTCCCTCATATCTTCCCCTCCAAGTTGCGTCTTCCTCCTTGACGTTTTCCTCTGCTTTTGCAACATCTCTGAGCTTCGTTTTGGCATGTTTTGGTGTTTTGCACTGCACCTGATATAATCCCGTCCAGTTTCTTGGAATCGGGGAATATTCACAAATTTTCATTTTTTTCCTCCAATTGCAATTCCTTGGATGCCATCTCCATTCCAGCCTGTTTGTAAGTCCCTTCTTTTCTCTTTTGGCCCTTAGTGGGGACCAATTTTGGCAAGCTGTGGCTGCATGTGCCTGCACTAGATGGGATATGGCCTGCCTGCATTTCCATGTTTCGCAGTTTGGGAAGGAATTATTGTTTTTTTTTAAGTCACCATGCCATGTCCCTCATATCTTTCTCCCTATGGTGTGTACTCATTGTTGACTTTTCCATCTGATTTTGCACCGTCTGTGAGCTTAGCTCTGGCATGTGTTGGTCCCTTTGCAATGCAGCTCATTTCCCCACAGCCAATTTGTTGAAGACACTAAAATTGCCGATTTTCTGGTTTTCTCAATTGCATTTCATTTGACCCTATCTCCTTTCCAGAGTGTTTGTAAGCCTTTCTTTTCAGGGTCGCAAGGTTTCCTTTCGGGAAGGGAAAAGGGTATCTTGCGATTTCAATGGGGACCAATAGAGGAATCTTTGGTGCTTGTCCCTGCCCTTGTAGGCATTCCATGCCTTTTGATGGCTTTGACTTAGGGACAGATTTTTTTTCTTTTTTTTTTTCTTTTTTTTTTCTTTTTTCAGGTATCTCTGCAGTCTCCCTCCTCTCTTCCCCTCCAAGTTGTGTCTTCCTCCTTACGTTTTCCTCTGCTTTTGCAACATCTCTGAGCTTCGTTTTGGCATGTTTTGGTTTTTTCCACTGCACCTGATATAATCCCGGTCCATTTTCTTGGAATTGGGGACTTTCACAATTCATTTTCATTTTTTTTCCTCCAATGCAATTCTTGGATGCCATCTCCATTCCAGCCTGTTTGTAAGTCCTTCTTGACTCTTTTGGCCCTTAGTGGGGGACCAATTTTGGCAAGCTGTGCTGCATGTGCCTGCACTAGATGGCTATGGCCTGCCTGCATTTCCATGTTTCTCAGTTTGGGAAGGAATTATTTTTTTTTTTTAAGTCACCATGCCATGTCCCTCATATCTTTCTACCTATGGTGTGTACTCATTGTTGACTTTTCCATCTGATTTTGCAGCGTCTGTGAGCTTAGCTCTGGCATGTGTTGGTCCTTTGCAATGCAGCTCATTTCCCCACAGCCAATTTGTTGAAGACACTAAAATTGCCGATTTTCTGGTTTTTTTCAATTGCATTTCATTTGACCCTATCTCCTTTCCAGAGTGTTTGTAAGCCTTTCTTTTCAGGGTCGCAAGATTCCCCTTTCCCTTCCCGAAAGGAAATGAAATTTCCTTTCGGGAAGGGAAAGGGAATCTTGCGATTTCAATGGGGACCAATAGAGGAATCTTTGGTGCTTGTCCCTGCCCTTGTAGGCATTCCATGCCTTTTGATAGCGTTGACTTAGGGACAGATTTTTTTCTTTTTTTTTTCTTTTTTCAGGTATCCATGCAATGTCCCTCATATCTTCCCCTCCAAGTTGCGTCTTCCTCCTTGACGTTTTCCTCTGCTTTTGCAACATCTCTGAGCTTTGTTTTGGCATGTTTTGGTGTTTTCCACTGCACCTGATATAATCCCGGTCCATTTTCTTGGAATTGGGGAATTTCACAAATTTTCATTTTTTTCCTCCAATTGCAATTCCTTGGATGCCATCTCCATTCCAGCCTGTTTGTAAGTCCTTCTTGACTCTTTTGGCCCTTAGTGGGGACCAATTTTGGCAAGCTGTGCTGCATGTGCCTGCACTAGATGGCATATGGCCTGCCTGCATTTCCATGTTTCTCAGTTTGGGAAGGAATTATTTTTTTTTTTTAAGTCACCATGCCATGTCCCTCATATCTTTCTACCTATGGTGTGTACTCATTGTTGACTTTTCCATCTGATTTTGCAGCGTCTGTGAGCTTAGCTCTGGGCATGTGTTGGTCCTTTGCAATGCAGCTCATTTCCCCACAGCCAATTTGTTGAAGACACTAAAATTGCCGATTTTCTGGTTTTTTTCAATTGCATTTCATTTGACCCTATCTCCTTTCCAGAGTGTTTGTAAGCCTTTCTTTTCAGGGTCGCAAGGTTTCCTTTCGGGAAGGAAAAGGGTATCTTGCGATTTCAATGGGGACCAATAGAGGAATCTTTGGTGCTTGTCCCTGCCCTTGTAGGCATTCCATGCCTTTTGATAGCTTTGACTTAGGGACAGATTTTTTTCATTTTTTTTTCTTTTTTCAGGTATCCATGCAATGTCCCTCATATCTTCCCCTCCAAGTTGCGTCTTCCTCCTTGACGTTTTCCTCTGCTTTTGCAACATCTGTGAGCTTTGTTTTGGCATATTTTGGTGTTTTGCACTGCACCTGATATAATCCCGGTCCAGTTTCTTGGAATCGGGGAATTTCACAAATTTTCATTTTTTTCCTCCAATTGCAATTCCTTGGATGCCATCTCCATTCCAGCCTGTTTGTAAGTCCTTCTTGACTCTTTTGGCCCTTAGTGGGGACCAATTTTGGCAAGCTGTGCTGCATGTGCCTGCACTAGATGGCATATGGCCTGCCTGCATTTCCATGTTTCTCAGTTTGGGAAGGAATTATTTTTTTTTTTAAGTCACCATGCCATGTCCCTCATATCTTTCTACCTATGGTGTGTACTCATTGTTGACTTTTCCATCTGATTTTGCAGCGTCTGTGAGCTTAGCTCTGGCATGTGTTGGTCCTTTGCAATGCAGCTCATTTCCCCACTGCCAATTTGTTGAAGACACTATATTGCCGATTTTCTGGTTTTTTTCAATTGCATTTCATTTGACCCTATCTCCTTTCCAGAGTGTTTGTAAGCCTTTCTTTTCAGGGTCGCAAGATTCCCTTTCCCTTCCCGAAACGAAATTTCATTTCCTTTCGGGAAGGGAAAGGGAATCTTGCGATTTCAATGGGGACCAATAGAGGAATCTTTGGTGCTTCTCCCTGCCCTTGTAGGCATTCCATGCCTTTTGATGGCTTTGACTTAGGGACACATTTTCTTCCTTTTTTTATTTCTTTTTTCAGGTATCCTTTCAATCTGCCTCATATCTTCCCCTCCAAGTTGCGTCTTCCTCCTTGACGTTTTCCTCTGCTTTTGCAACATCTCTGAGCTTCGTTTTGGCATGTTTTGGTGTTTTCCACTGCACCTGATATAATCCCGGTCCATTTTCCTGGAATCGGGGAATTTCACAAATTTTCATTTTTTTCCTCCAATTGCAATTCCTTGGATGCCATCTCCATTCCAGCCTGTTTGTAAGTCCTTCTTGACTCTTTTGGCCCTTAGTGGGGACCAATTTTGGCAAGCTGTGCTGCATGTGCCTGCACTAGATGGCATATGGCCTGCCTGCATTTCCATGTTTCGCAGTTTGGGAAGGAATTTTTTTTTTTTTTTAAGTCACCATGCCATGTCCCTCATATCTTTCTCCTTATGGTGTGTACTCATTGTTGACTTTTCCATCTGATTTTGCAGCGTCTGTGAGCTTAGCTCTGGCATGTGTTGGTCCTTTGAAATGCAGCTCATTTCCCCACTGCCAATTTGTTGAAGACACTAAAATTGCCGATTTTCTGGTTTTTTTCAATTGCATTTCATTTGACCCTATCTCCTTTCCAGAGTGTTTGTAAGCCTTTCTTTTCCGGGTCGCAAGATTCCCTTTCCCTTCCCGAAAGGAAATGAAATTTCCTTTCGGGAAGGGAAAGGGAATCTTGCGATTTCAATGGGGACCAATAGAGGAATCTTTGGTGCTTGTCCCTGCCCTTGTAGGCATTCCATGCCTTTCGATGGCTTTGACTTAGGGACAGATTTTGTTCATTTTTTTTTCTTTTTTCAGGTATCCATGCAATGTCCCTCATATCTTCCCCTCCAAGTTGCGTCTTCCTCCTTGACGTTTTCCTCTGCTTTTGCAACATCTCTGAGCTTCGTTTTGGCATGTTTTGGTGTTTTGCACTGCACCTGATAGAATCCCGGTCCAGTTTCTTGGAATCGGGGAATTTCACAAATTTTCATTTTTTTCCTCCAATTGCAATTCCTTGGATGCCATCTCCATTCCAGCCTGTTTGTAAGTCCTTCTTTTCTCTTTTGGCCCTTAGTGGGGACCAATTTTGGCAAGCTGTGCTGCATGTGTCTGCACTAGATGGCATATGGCCTGCCTGCATTTCCATGTTTCGCAGTTTGGGAAGGAATTATTGTTTTTTTTTAAGTCACCATGCCATGTCCCTCATATCTTTCTCCCTATGGTGTGTACTCATTGTTGACTTTTCCATCTGATTTTGCACCGTCTGTGAGCTTAGCTCTGGCATGTGTTGGTCCTTTGCAATGCAGCTCATTTCCCCACAGCCAATTTGTTGAAGACACTAAAATTGCCGATTTTCTGGTTTTTCTCAATTGCATTTCATTTGACCCTATCTCCTTTCCAGAGTGTTTGTAAGCCTTTCTTTTCAGGGTCGCAAGGTTTCCTTTCGGGAAGGGAAAAGGGTATCTTGCGATTTCAATGGGGACCAATAGAGGAATCTTTGGTGCTTGTCCCTGCCCTTGTAGGCATTCCATGCCTTTTGATGGCTTTGAGTTAGGGACAGATTTTTTTCATTTTTTTTTCTTTTTTCAGGTATCCATGCAATGTCCCTCATATCTTCCCCTCCAAGTTGCGTCTTCCTCCTTGACGTTTTCCTCTGCTTTTGCAACATCTCTGAGCTTTGTTTTGGCATGTTTTGGTGTTTTGCACTGCACCTGATATAATCCCGGTCCAGTTTCTTGGAATCGGGGAATTTCACAAATTTTCATTTTTTTCCTCCAATTGCAATTCCTTGGATGCCATCTCCATTCCAGCCTGTTTGTAAGTCCTTCTTGACTCTTTTGGCCCTTAGTGGGGACCAATTTTGGCAAGCTGTGCTGCATGTGCCTGCACTAGATGGCATATGGCCTGCCTGCATTTCCATGTTTCGCAGTTTGGGAAGGAATTATTTTTTTTATTTAAGTCATCATGCCATGTCCCTCATATCTTTCTACCTATGGTGTGTATTCATTGTTGACTTTTCCCTCTGATTTTTCAACTTCTGTGAGCTTAGTTATGGCATGTGTTGGTCCTTTGCAATGCAGCTCATTTCCCCACTGCCAATTTGTTGAAGACACTATATTGCCGATTTTCTGTTTTTTTCAATTGCATTTCATTTGACCCTATCTCCTTTCCAGAGTGTTTGTAAGCCTTTCTTTTCAGGGTCGCAAGGTTTCCTTTCGGGAAGGGAAAAGGGTATCTTGCGATTTCAATGGGGACCAATAGAGGAATCTTTGGTGCTTGTCCCTGCCCTTGTAGGCATTCCATGCCTTTTGATGGCTTTGACTTCGGGACAGATTTTTTTTCTTTTTTTTTTTCTTTTTTTTTTCTTTTTTCAGGTATCTCTGCAGTCTCCCTCCTCTCTTCCCCTCCAAGTTGTGTCTTCCTCCTTAACGTTTTCCTCTGCTTTTGCAACATCTCTGAGCTTCGTTTTGGCATGTTTTGGTTTTTTCCACTGCACCTGATATAATCCCGGTCCATTTTCTTGGAATTGGGGAATTTCACAAATTTTCATTTTTTTCCTCCAATTGCAATTCCTTGGATGCCATCTCCATTCCAGCCTGTTTGTAAGTCCTTCTTGACTCTTTTGGCCCTTAGTGGGGACCAATTTTGGCAAGCTGTGCTGCATGTGCCTGCACTAGATGGCATATGGCCTGCCTGCATTTCCATGTTTCTCAGTTTGGGAAGGAATTATTTTTTTTTTTTAAGTCACCATGCCATGTCCCTCATATCTTTCTACCTATGGTGTGTACTCATTGTTGACTTTTCCATCTGATTTTGCAGCGTCTGTGAGCTTAGCTCTGGCATGTGTTGGTCCTTTGCAATGCAGCTCATTTCCCCACAGCCAATTTGTTGAAGACACTAAAATTGCCGATTTTCTGGTTTTTTTCAATTGCATTTCATTTGACCCTATCTCCTTTCCAGAGTGTTTGTAAGCCTTTCTTTTCAGGGTCGCAAGATTCCCCTTTCCCTTCCCGAAAGGAAATGAAATTTCCTTTCGGGAAGGGAAAGGGAATCTTGCGATTTCAATGGGGACCAATAGAGGAATCTTTGGTGCTTGTCCCTGCCCTTGTAGGCATTCCATGCCTTTTGATAGCGTTGACTTAGGGACAGATTTTTTTCTTTTTTTTTTCTTTTTTCAGGTATCCATGCAATGTCCCTCATATCTTCCCCTCCAAGTTGCGTCTTCCTCCTTGACGTTTTCCTCTGCTTTTGCAACATCTCTGAGCTTTGTTTTGGCATGTTTTGGTGTTTTCCACTGCACCTGATATAATCCCGGTCCATTTTCTTGGAATTGGGGAATTTCACAAATTTTCATTTTTTTCCTCCAATTGCAATTCCTTGGATGCCATCTCCATTCCAGCCTGTTTGTAAGTCCTTCTTGACTCTTTTGGCCCTTAGTGGGGACCAATTTTGGCAAGCTGTGCTGCATGTGCCTGCACTAGATGGCATATGGCCTGCCTGCATTTCCATGTTTCTCAGTTTGGGAAGGAATTATTTTTTTTTTTTAAGTCACCATGCCATGTCCCTCATATCTTTCTACCTATGGTGTGTACTCATTGTTGACTTTTCCATCTGATTTTGCAGCGTCTGTGAGCTTAGCTCTGGCATGTGTTGGTCCTTTGCAATGCAGCTCATTTCCCCACAGCCAATTTGTTGAAGACACTAAAATTGCCGATTTTCTGGTTTTTTTCAATTGCATTTCATTTGACCCTATCTCCTTTCCAGAGTGTTTGTAAGCCTTTCTTTTCAGGGTCGCAAGATTCCCCTTTCCCTTCCCGAAAGGAAATGAAATTTCCTTTCGGGAAGGGAAAGGGAATCTTGCGATTTCAATGGGGACCAATAGAGGAATCTTTGGTGCTTGTCCCTGCCCTTGTAGGCATTCCATGCCTTTTGATAGCTTTGACTTAGGGACAGATTTTTTTCTTTTTTTTTTCTTTTTTCAGGTATCCATGCAATGTCCCTCATATCTTCCCCTCCAAGTTGCGTCTTCCTCCTTGACGTTTTCCTCTGCTTTTGCAACATCTCTGAGCTTCGTTTTGGCATGTTTTGGTGTTTTCCACTGCACCTGATATAATCCCGGTCCATTTTCTTGGAATTGGGGAATTTCACAAATTTTCATTTTTTTCCTCCAATTGCAATTCCTTGGATGCCATCTCCATTCCAGCCTGTTTGTAAGTCCTTCTTGACTCTTTTGGCCCTTAGTGGGGACCAATTTTGGCAAGCTGTGCTGCATGTGCCTGCACTAGATGGCATATGGCCTGCCTGCATTTCCATGTTTCTCAGTTTGGGAAGGAATTATTTTTTTTTTTTAAGTCACCATGCCATGTCCCTCATATCTTTCTACCTATGGTGTGTACTCATTGTTGACTTTTCCATCTGATTTTGCAGCGTCTGTGAGCTTAGCTCTGGCATGTGTTGGTCCTTTGCAATGCAGCTCATTTCCCCACAGCCAATTTGTTGAAGACACTAAAATTGCCGATTTTCTGGTTTTTTCAATTGCATTTCATTTGACCCTATCTCCTTTCCAGAGTGTTTGTAAGCCTTTCTTTTCAGGGTCGCAAGGTTTCCTTTCGGGAAGGGAAAAGGGTATCTTGCGATTTCAATGGGGACCAATAGAGGAATCTTTGGTGCTTGTCCCTGCCCTTGTAGGCATTCCATGCCTTTTGATGGCTTTGAGTTAGGGACAGATTTTTTTCATTTTTTTTTCTTTTTTCAGGTATCCATGCAATGTCCCTCATATCTTCCCCTCCAAGTTGCGTCTTCCTCCTTGACGTTTTCCTCTGCTTTTGCAACATCTCTGAGCTTTGTTTTGGCATGTTTTGGTGTTTTGCACTGCACCTGATATAATCCCGGTCCAGTTTCTTGGAATCGGGGAATTTCACAAATTTTCATTTTTTTCCTCCAATTGCAATTCCTTGGATGCCATCTCCATTCCAGCCTGTTTGTAAGTCCTTCTTGACTCTTTTGGCCCTTAGTGGGGACCAATTTTGGCAAGCTGTGCTGCATGTGCCTGCACTAGATGGCATATGGCCTGCCTGCATTTCCATGTTTCGCAGTTTGGGAAGGAATTATTTTTTTTATTTAAGTCACCATGCCATGTCCCTCATATCTTTCTACCTATGGTGTGTATTCATTGTTGACTTTTCCCTCTGATTTTTCAACTTCTGTGAGCTTAGTTATGGCATGTGTTGGTCCTTTGCAATGCAGCTCATTTCCCCACTGCCAATTTGTTGAAGACACTATATTGCCGATTTTCTGTTTTTTTCAATTGCATTTCATTTGACCCTATCTCCTTTCCAGAGTGTTTGTAAGCCTTTCTTTTCAGGGTCGCAAGATTCCCTTTCCCTTCCCGAAAGGAAATGAAATTTCCTTTCGGGAAGGGAAAGGGAATCTTGCGATTTCAATGGAGACCAATAGAGGAATCTTTGGTGCTTGTCCCTGCCCTTGTAGGCATTCCATGCCTTTTGATGGCTTTGACTTAGGGACTGATCTTTTTTCATTTTTTTTTCTTTTTTCAGTTATCCATGCAATGTCCCTCATATCTTCCCCTCCAAGTTGCGTCTTCCTCCTTGACGTTTTCCTCTGCTTTTGCAACATCTGTGAGCTTCGTTTTGGCATGTTTTGGTGTTTTGCACTGCACCTGATAGAATCCCGGTCCAGTTTCTTGGAATCGGGGAATTTCACAAATTTTCATTTTTTTCCTCCAATTGCAATTCCTTGGATGCCATCTCCATTCCAGCCTGTTTGTAAGTCCTTCTTTTCTCTTTTGCCCCTTAGCGGGACCAATTTTGGCAAGCTGTGCTGCATGTGCCTGCACTAGATGGCATATGGCCTGCCTGCATTTCCATGTTTCTCAGTTTGGGAAGGAATTATTTTTTTTTTTTAAGTCACCATGCCATGTCCCTCATATCTTTCTACCTATGGTGTGTACTCATTGTTGACTTTTCCCCCTGATTTTTCAACTTCTGTGAGCTTAGTTTTGGCATGTGTTGGTCCTTTGCAATGCAGCTCATTTCCCCACTGCCAATTTGTTGAAGACACTATATTGCCGATTTTCTGGTTTTTTCAATTGCATTTCATTTGACCCTATCTCCTTTCCAGAGTGTTTGTAAGCCTTTCTTTTCAGGGTCGCAAGATTCCCTTTCGGGAAGGGAAAGGGTATCTTGCGATTTCAATGGGGACCAATAGAGGAATCTTTGGTGCTTGTCCCTGCCCTTGTAGGCATTCCATGCCTTTTGATGGCTTTGTCTTAGGGATAGATTTTTTTTCATTTTCATTTCTTTTTTCAGGTATCCATGCAATGTCCCTCATATCTTCCCCTCCAAGTTGCGTCTTCCTCCTTGACGTTTTCCTCTGCTTTTGCAACATCTGTGAGCTTCGTTTTGGCATGTTTTGCTGTTTTGCACTGCACCTGATATAATCCCGGTCCAGTTTCTTGGAATCGGGGAATTTCACAAATTTTCATTTTTTTCCTCCAATTGCAATTCCTTGGATGCCATCTCCATTCCAGCCTGTTTGTAAGTCCTTCTTTTCTCTTTTGGCCCTTAGTGTGGACCAATTTTGGCAAGCTGTGCTGCATGTGCCTGCACTAGATGGCATATGGCCTGCCTGCATTTCCATGTTTCTCAGTTTGGGAAGGAATTATTTTTTTTTTTAAGTCACCATGCCATGTCCCTCATATCTATCTACCTATGGTGTGTACTCATTGTTGACTTTTCCCCCTGATTTTTCAACTTCTGTGAGCTTAGTTTTGGCATGTGTTGGTCCTTTGCAATGCAGCTCATTTCCCCACTGCCAATTTGTTGAAGACACTAAAATTGCCGATTTTCTGGTTTTTTCAAATGTATTTCATTTGACCCTATCTCCTTTCCAGAGTGTTTGTAAGCCTTTCTTTTCAGGGTCGCAAGATTCCCTTTCCCTTCCTGAAAGGAAATTTCATTTCCTTTCGGGAAGGGAAAGGGAATCTTGCGATTTCAATGGGGACCAATAGAGGAATCTTTGGTGCTTGTCCCTGCCCTTGTAGGCATTCCATGCCTTTTGATAGCTTTGACTTAGGGACAGATTTTTTTCATTTTTTTTTCTTTTTTCAGGTATCCATGCAATGTCCCTCATATCTTCCCCTCCAAGTTGCGTCTTCCTCCTTGACGTTTTCCTCTGCTTTTGCAACATCTGTGAGCTTTGTTTTGGCATATTTTGGTGTTTTGCACTGCACCTGATATAATCCCGGTCCAGTTTCTTGGAATCGGGGAATTTCACAAATTTTCATTTTTTTCCTCCAATTGCAATTCCTTGGATGCCATCTCCATTCCAGCCTGTTTGTAAGTCCTTCTTGACTCTTTTGGCCCTTAGTGGGGACCAATTTTGGCAAGCTGTGCTGCATGTGCCTGCACTAGATGGCATATGGCCTGCCTGCATTTCCATGTTTCTCAGTTTGGGAAGGAATTATTTTTTTTTTTAAGTCACCATGCCATGTCCCTCATATCTTTCTACCTATGGTGTGTACTCATTGTTGACTTTTCCATCTGATTTTGCAGCGTCTGTGAGCTTAGCTCTGGCATGTGTTGGTCCTTTGCAATGCAGCTCATTTCCCCACTGCCAATTTGTTGAAGACACTATATTGCCGATTTTCTGGTTTTTTTCAATTGCATTTCATTTGACCCTATCTCCTTTCCAGAGTGTTTGTAAGCCTTTCTTTTCAGGGTCGCAAGATTCCCTTTCCCTTCCCGAAACGAAATTTCATTTCCTTTCGTGACGGGAAAGGGAATCTTGCGATTTCAATGGGGACCAATAGAGGAATCTTTGGTGCTTGTCCCTGCCCTTGTAGGCATTCCATGCCTTTTGATAGCTTTGACTTAGGGACAGATTTTTTTCATTTTTTTTTCTTTTTTCAGGTATCCATGCAATGTCCCTCATATCTTCCCCTCCAAGTTGCGTCTTCCTCCTTGACGTTTTCCTCTGCTTTTGCAACATCTCTGAGCTTCGTTTTGGCATGTTTTGGTGTTTTGCACTGCACCTGATATAATCCCGGTCCAGTTTCTTGGAATCGGGGAATTTCACAAATTTTCATTTTTTTCCTCCAATTGCAATTCCTTGGATGCCATCTCCATTCCAGCCTGTTTGTAAGTCCTTCTTTTCTCTTTTGGCCCTTAGTGGGGACCAATTTTGGCAAGCTGTGCTGCATGTGCCTGCACTAGATGGGATATGGCCTGCCTGCATTTCCATGTTTCGCAGTTTGGGAAGGAATTATTGTTTTTTTTTAAGTCACCATGCCATGTCCCTCATATCTTTCTCCCTATGGTGTGTACTCATTGTTGACTTTTCCATCTGATTTTGCACCGTCTGTGAGCTTAGCTCTGGCATGTGTTGGTCCTTTGCAATGCAGCTCATTTCCCCACAGCCAATTTGTTGAAGACACTAAAATTGCCGATTTTCTGGTTTTTCTCAATTGCATTTCATTTGACCCTATCTCCTTTCCAGAGTGTTTGTAAGCCTTTCTTTTCAGGGTCGCAAGGTTTCCTTTCGGGAAGGGAAAAGGGTATCTTGCGATTTCAATGGGGACCAATAGAGGAATCTTTGGTGCTTGTCCCTGCCCTTGTAGGCATTCCATGCCTTTTGATGGCTTTGACTTAGGGACAGATTTTTTTTCTTTTTTTTTTTCTTTTTTTTTTCTTTTTTCAGGTATCTCTGCAGTCTCCCTCCTCTCTTCCCCTCCAAGTTGTGTCTTCCTCCTTAACGTTTTCCTCTGCTTTTGCAACATCTCTGAGCTTCGTTTTGGCATGTTTTGGTTTTTTCCACTGCACCTGATATAATCCCGGTCCATTTTCTTGGAATTGGGGAATTTCACAAATTTTCATTTTTTTCCTCCAATTGCAATTCCTTGGATGCCATCTCCATTCCAGCCTGTTTGTAAGTCCTTCTTGACTCTTTTGGCCCTTAGTGGGGACCAATTTTGGCAAGCTGTGCTGCATGTGCCTGCACTAGATGGCATATGGCCTGCCTGCATTTCCATGTTTCTCAGTTTGGGAAGGAATTATTTTTTTTTTTTAAGTCACCATGCCATGTCCCTCATATCTTTCTACCTATGGTGTGTACTCATTGTTGACTTTTCCATCTGATTTTGCAGCGTCTGTGAGCTTAGCTCTGGCATGTGTTGGTCCTTTGCAATGCAGCTCATTTCCCCACAGCCAATTTGTTGAAGACACTAAAATTGCCGATTTTCTGGTTTTTTTCAATTGCATTTCATTTGACCCTATCTCCTTTCCAGAGTGTTTGTAAGCCTTTCTTTTCAGGGTCGCAAGATTCCCCTTTCCCTTCCCGAAAGGAAATGAAATTTCCTTTCGGGAAGGGAAAGGGAATCTTGCGATTTCAATGGGGACCAATAGAGGAATCTTTGGTGCTTGTCCCTGCCCTTGTAGGCATTCCATGCCTTTTGATAGCGTTGACTTAGGGACAGATTTTTTTCTTTTTTTTTTCTTTTTTCAGGTATCCATGCAATGTCCCTCATATCTTCCCCTCCAAGTTGCGTCTTCCTCCTTGACGTTTTCCTCTGCTTTTGCAACATCTCTGAGCTTTGTTTTGGCATGTTTTGGTGTTTTCCACTGCACCTGATATAATCCCGGTCCATTTTCTTGGAATTGGGGAATTTCACAAATTTTCATTTTTTTCCTCCAATTGCAATTCCTTGGATGCCATCTCCATTCCAGCCTGTTTGTAAGTCCTTCTTGACTCTTTTGGCCCTTAGTGGGGACCAATTTTGGCAAGCTGTGCTGCATGTGCCTGCACTAGATGGCATATGGCCTGCCTGCATTTCCATGTTTCTCAGTTTGGGAAGGAATTATTTTTTTTTTTTAAGTCACCATGCCATGTCCCTCATATCTTTCTACCTATGGTGTGTACTCATTGTTGACTTTTCCATCTGATTTTGCAGCGTCTGTGAGCTTAGCTCTGGCATGTGTTGGTCCTTTGCAATGCAGCTCATTTCCCCACAGCCAATTTGTTGAAGACACTAAAATTGCCGATTTTCTGGTTTTTTTCAATTGCATTTCATTTGACCCTATCTCCTTTCCAGAGTGTTTGTAAGCCTTTCTTTTCAGGGTCGCAAGGTTTCCTTTCGGGAAGGGAAAAGGGTATCTTGCGATTTCAATGGGGACCAATAGAGGAATCTTTGGTGCTTGTCCCTGCCCTTGTAGGCATTCCATGCCTTTTGATGGCTTTGAGTTAGGGACAGATTTTTTTCATTTTTTTTTCTTTTTTCAGGTATCCATGCAATGTCCCTCATATCTTCCCCTCCAAGTTGCGTCTTCCTCCTTGACGTTTTCCTCTGCTTTTGCAACATCTCTGAGCTTTGTTTTGGCATGTTTTGGTGTTTTGCACTGCACCTGATATAATCCCGGTCCAGTTTCTTGGAATCGGGGAATTTCACAAATTTTCATTTTTTTCCTCCAATTGCAATTCCTTGGATGCCATCTCCATTCCAGCCTGTTTGTAAGTCCTTCTTGACTCTTTTGGCCCTTAGTGGGGACCAATTTTGGCAAGCTGTGCTGCATGTGCCTGCACTAGATGGCATATGGCCTGCCTGCATTTCCATGTTTCGCAGTTTGGGAAGGAATTATTTTTTTTATTTAAGTCACCATGCCATGTCCCTCATATCTTTCTACCTATGGTGTGTATTCATTGTTGACTTTTCCCTCTGATTTTTCAACTTCTGTGAGCTTAGTTATGGCATGTGTTGGTCCTTTGCAATGCAGCTCATTTCCCCACTGCCAATTTGTTGAAGACACTATATTGCCGATTTTCTGGTTTTTTCAATTGCATTTCATTTGACCCTATCTCCTTTCCAGAGTGTTTGTAAGCCTTTCTTTTCAGGGTCGCAAGATTCCCTTTCCCTTCCCGAAAGGAAATGAAATTTCCTTTCGGGAAGGGAAAGGGAATCTTGCGATTTCAATGGAGACCAATAGAGGAATCTTTGGTGCTTGTCCCTGCCCTTGTAGGCATTCCATGCCTTTCGATGGCTTTGACTTAGGGACTGATCTTTTTTCATTTTTTTTTCTTTTTTCAGTTATCCATGCAATGTCCCTCATATCTTCCCCTCCAAGTTGCGTCTTCCTCCTTGACGTTTTCCTCTGCTTTTGCAACATCTGTGAGCTTCGTTTTGGCATGTTTTGGTGTTTTGCACTGCACCTGATAGAATCCCGGTCCAGTTTCTTGGAATCGGGGAATTTCACAAATTTTCATTTTTTTCCTCCAATTGCAATTCCTTGGATGCCATCTCCATTCCAGCCTGTTTGTAAGTCCTTCTTTTCTCTTTTGCCCCTTAGCGGGACCAATTTTGGCAAGCTGTGCTGCATGTGCCTGCACTAGATGGCATATGGCCTGCCTGCATTTCCATGTTTCTCAGTTTGGGAAGGAATTATTTTTTTTTTTTAAGTCACCATGCCATGTCCCTCATATCTTTCTACCTATGGTGTGTACTCATTGTTGACTTTTCCCCCTGATTTTTCAACTTCTGTGAGCTTAGTTTTGGCATGTGTTGGTCCTTTGCAATGCAGCTCATTTCCCCACTGCCAATTTGTTGAAGACACTATATTGCCGATTTTCTGGTTTTTTCAATTGCATTTCATTTGACCCTATCTCCTTTCCAGAGTGTTTGTAAGCCTTTCTTTTCAGGGTCGCAAGATTCCCTTTCCCTTCCCGAAAGGAAATGAAATTTCCTTTCGGGAAGGGAAAGGGAATCTTGCGATTTCAATGGAGACCAATAGAGGAATCTTTGGTGCTTGTCCCTGCCCTTGTAGGCATTCCATGCCTTTTGATGGCTTTGTCTTAGGGATAGATTTTTTTTCATTTTCATTTCTTTTTTCAGGTATCCATGCAATGTCCCTCATATCTTCCCCTCCAAGTTGCGTCTTCCTCCTTGACGTTTTCCTCTGCTTTTGCAACATCTGTGAGCTTCGTTTTGGTATGTTTTGCTGTTTTGCACTGCACCTGATATAATCCCGGTCCAGTTTCTTTGAATCGGGGAATTTCACAAATTTTCATTTTTTTCCTCCAATTGCAATTCCTTGGATGCCATCTCCATTCCAGCCTGTTTGTAAGTCCTTCTTTTCTCTTTTGGCCCTTAGTAGGGACCAATTTTGGCAAGCTGTGCTGCATGTGCCTGCACTAGATGGCATATGGCCTGCCTGCATTTCCATGTTTCTCAGTTTGGGAAGGAATTATTTTTTTTTTTAAGTCACCATGCCATGTCCCTCATATCTATCTACCTATGGTGTGTACTCATTGTTGACTTTTCCCCCTGATTTTTCAACTTCTGTGAGCTTAGTTTTGGCATGTGTTGGTCCTTTGCAATGCAGCTCATTTCCCCACTGCCAATTTGTTGAAGACACTAAAATTGCCGATTTTCTGGTTTTTTCAAATGTATTTCATTTGACCCTATCTCCTTTCCAGAGTGTTTGTAAGCCTTTCTTTACAGGGTCGCAAGATTCCCTTTCCCTTCCTGAAAGGAAATGAAATTTCCTTTCGGGAAGGGAAAGGGAATCTTGCGATTTCAATGGGGACCAATAGAGGAATCTTTGGTGCTTGTCCCTGCCCTTGTAGGCATTCCATGCCTTTTGATAGCTTTGACTTAGGGACAGATTTTTTTCATTTTTTTTTCTTTTTTCAGGTATCCATGCAATGTCCCTCATATCTTCCCCTCCAAGTTGCGTCTTCCTCCTTGACGTTTTCCTCTGCTTTTGCAACATCTGTGAGCTTTGTTTTGGCATGTTTTGGTGTTTTGCACTGCACCTGATATAATCCCGGTCCATTTTCTTGGAATTGGGGAATTTCACAAATTTTCATTTTTTTCCTCCAATTGCAATTCCTTGGATGCCATCTCCATTCCAGCCTGTTTGTAAGTCCTTCTTTTCTCTTTTGGCCCTTAGTGGGGACCAATTTTGGCAAGCTGTGCTGCATGTGCCTGCACTAGATGGCATATGGCCTGCCTGCATTTCCATGTTTCTCAGTTTGGGAAGGAATTATTTTTTTTTTTTAAGTCACCATGCCATTTTACTCATATCTATCTACCTATGGTGTGTACTCATTGTTGACTTTTCCATCTGATTTTGCAGCGTCTGTGAGCTTAGCTCTGGCATGTGTTGGTCCTTTGCAATGCAGCTCATTTCCCCACTGCCAATTTGTTGAAGACACTAAAATTGCCGATTTTCTGGTTTTTTCAAATGTATTTCATTTGACCCTATCTCCTTTCCAGAGTGTTTGTAAGCCTTTCTTTTCAGGGTCGCAAGATTCCCTTTCCCTTCCCGAAAGGAAATGAAATTTCCTTTCGGGAAGGGAAAGGGAATCTTGCGATTTCAATGGAGACCAATAGAGGAATCTTTGGTGCTTGTCCCTGCCCTTGTAGGCATTCCATGCCTTTTGATGGCTTTGACTTAGGGACTGATCTTTTTTCATTTTTTTTTCTTTTTTCAGTTATCCATGCAATGTCCCTCATATCTTCCCCTCCAAGTTGCGTCTTCCTCCTTGACGTTTTCCTCTGCTTTTGCAACATCTGTGAGCTTTGTTTTGGCATGTTTTGGTGTTTTGCACTGCACCTGATATAATCCCGGTCCAGT
The DNA here is from genome assembly GCF_028551555.1 of Melozone crissalis. Taxonomy (NCBI): domain Eukaryota; kingdom Metazoa; phylum Chordata; class Aves; order Passeriformes; family Passerellidae; genus Melozone; species Melozone crissalis. The sequence goes on from NW_026535887.1 coordinate 17,049, forward strand.
TTCTTGGAATCGGGGAATTTCACAAATTTTCATTTTTTTCCTCCAATTGCAATTCCTTGGATGCCATCTCCATTCCAGCCTGTTTGTAAGTCCTTCTTTTCTCTTTTGCCCCTTAGCGGGACCAATTTTGGCAAGCTGTGCTGCATGTGCCTGCACTAGATGGCATATGGCCTGCCTGCATTTCCATGTTTCTCAGTTTGGGAAGGAATTATTTTTTTTTTTTAAGTCACCATGCCATGTCCCTCATATCTTTCTACCTATGGTGTGTACTCATTGTTGACTTTTCCCCCTGATTTTTCAACTTCTGTGAGCTTAGTTTTGGCATGTGTTGGTCCTTTGCAATGCAGCTCATTTCCCCACTGCCAATTTGTTGAAGACACTATATTGCCGATTTTCTGGTTTTTTCAATTGCATTTCATTTGACCCTATCTCCTTTCCAGAGTGTTTGTAAGCCTTTCTTTTCAGGGTCGCAAGATTCCCTTTCGGGAAGGGAAAGGGTATCTTGCGATTTCAATGGGGACCAATAGAGGAATCTTTGGTGCTTGTCCCTGCCCTTGTAGGCATTCCATGCCTTTTGATAGCTTTGACTTAGGGACAGATTTTTTTCATTTTTTTTTCTTTTTTCAGGTATCCATGCAATGTCCCTCATATCTTCCCCTCCAAGTTGCGTCTTCCTCCTTGACGTTTTCCTCTGCTTTTGCAACATCTGTGAGCTTTGTTTTGGCATATTTTGGTGTTTTGCACTGCACCTGATATAATCCCGGTCCAGTTTCTTGGAATCGGGGAATTTCACAAATTTTCATTTTTTTCCTCCAATTGCAATTCCTTGGATGCCATCTCCATTCCAGCCTGTTTGTAAGTCCTTCTTGACTCTTTTGGCCCTTAGTGGGGACCAATTTTGGCAAGCTGTGCTGCATGTGCCTGCACTAGATGGCATATGGCCTGCCTGCATTTCCATGTTTCGCAGTTTGGGAAGGAATTATTTTTTTTTTTAAGTCACCATGCCATGTCCCTCATATCTTTCTACCTATGGTGTGTACTCATTGTTGACTTTTCCCCCTGATTTTTAAACCTCTGTGAGCTTAGTTTTGGCATGTGTTGGTCCTTTGCAATGCAGCTCATTTCCCCACAGCCAATTTGTTGAAGACACTAAAATTGCCGATTTTCTGGTTTTTTCAAATGCATTTCATTTGACCCTATCTCCTTTCCAGAGTGTTTGTAAGCCTTTCTTTTCAGGGTCGCAAGATTCCCTTTCGGGAAGGGAAAGGGTATCTTGCGATTTCAATGGAGACCAATAGAGGAATCTTTGGTGCTTGTCCCTGCCCTTGTAGGCATTCCATGCCTTTTGATGGCTTTGACTTAGGGACTGATCTTTTTTCATTTTTTTTTCTTTTTTCAGTTATCCATGCAATGTCCCTCATATCTTCCCCTCCAAGTTGCGTCTTCCTCCTTGACGTTTTCCTCTGCTTTTGCAACATCTGTGAGCTTTGTTTTGGCATGTTTTGGTGTTTTGCACTGCACCTGATAGAATCCCGGTCCAGTTTCTTGGAATTGGGGAATTTCACAAATTTTCATTTTTTTCCTCCAATTGCAATTCCTTGGATGCCATCTCCATTCCAGCCTGTTTGTAAGTCCTTCTTTTCTCTTTTGGCCCGTTAGTGGGGACCAATTTTGGCAAGCTGTGCTGCATGTGCCTGCACTAGATGGCATATGGCCTGCCTGCATTTCCATGTTTCGCAGTTTGGGAAGGAATTATTTTTTTTTTTTTAAGTCACCATGCCATGTCTTTCATATCTTTCTCCCTAGGGTGTGTACTCATTGTTGACTTTTCCCCCTGATTTTTCAACTTCTGTGAGCTTAGTTTTGGCATGTGTTGGTCCTTTGCAATGCAGCTCATTTCCCCACAGCCAATTTGTTGAAGACACTAAAATTGCCGATTTTCTGGTTTTTTTCAATTGCATTTCATTTGACCCTATCTCCTTTCCAGAGTGTTTGTAAGCCTTTCTTTTCAGGGTCGCAAGATTCCCTTTCCCTTCCTGAAAGGAAATGAAATTTCCTTTCGGGAAGGGAAAGGGAATCTTGCGATTTCAATGGGGACCAATAGAGGAATCTTTGGTGCTTGTCCCTGCCCTTGTAGGCATTCCATGCCTTTTGATAGCTTTGACTTAGGGACAGATTTTTTTCTTTTTTTTTTCTTTTTTCAGGTATCCATGCAATGTCCCTCATATCTTCCCCTCCAAGTTGTGTCTTCCTCCTTGACGTTTTCCTCTGCTTTTGCAACATCTGTGAGCTTTGTTTTGGCATATTTTGGTGTTTTGCACTGCACCTGATATAATCCCGGTCCAGTTTCTTGGAATCGGGGAATTTCACAAATTTTCATTTTTTTCCTCCAATTGCAATTCCTTGGATGCCATCTCCATTCCAGCCTGTTTGTAAGTACTTCTTGACTCTTTTGGCCCTTAGTGGGGACCAATTTTGGCAAGCTGTGCTGCATGTGCCTGCACTAGATGGCATATGGCCTGCCTGCATTTCCATGTTTCTCAGTTTGGGAAGGAATTATTTTTTTTTTTAAGTCACCATGCCATGTCCCTCATATCTTTCTACCTATGGTGTGTACTCATTGTTGACTTTTCCATCTGATTTTGCAGCGTCTGTGAGCTTAGTTTTGGCATGTGTTGGTCCTTTGCAATGCAGCTCATTTCCCCACTGCCAATTTGTTGAAGACACTAAAATTGCCGATTTTCTGGTTTTTTCAAATGTATTTCATTTGACCCTATCTCCTTTCCAGAGTGTTTGTAAGCCTTTCTTTTCAGGGTCGCAAGATTCCCTTTCCCTTCCCGAAAGGAAATGAAATTTCCTTTCGGGAAGGGAAAGGGAATCTTGCGATTTCAATGGAGACCAATAGAGGAATCTTTGGTGCTTGTCCCTGCCCTTGTAGGCATTCCATGCCTTTCGATGGCTTTGACTTAGGGACTGATCTTTTTTCATTTTTTTTTCTTTTTTCAGTTATCCATGCAATGTCCCTCATATCTTCCCCTCCAAGTTGCGTCTTCCTCCTTGACGTTTTCCTCTGCTTTTGCAACATCTCTGAGCTTCGTTTTGGCATGTTTTGGTGTTTTGCACTGCACCTGATATAATCCCGGTCCAGTTTCTTGGAATCGGGGAATTTCACAAATTTTCATTTTTTTCCTCCAATTGCAATTCCTTGGATGCCATCTCCATTCCAGCCTGTTTGTAAGTCCTTCTTGACTCTTTTGGCCCTTAGTGGGGACCAATTTTGGCAAGCTGTGCTGCATGTGCCTGCACTAGATGGCATATGGCCTGCCTGCATTTCCATGTTTCGCAGTTTGGGAAGGAATTATTTTTTTTTTTTAAGTCACCATGCCATGTCCCTCATATCTTTCTACCTATGGTGTGTATTCATTGTTGACTTTTCCCTCTGATTTTTCAACTTCTGTGAGCTTAGTTTTGGCATGTGTTGGTCCTTTGCAATGCAGCTCATTTCCCCACTGCCAATTTGTTGAAGACACTATATTGCCGATTTTCTGTTTTTTTCAATTGCATTTCATTTGACCCTATCTCCTTTCCAGAGTGTTTGTAAGCCTTTCTTTTCAGGGTCGCAAGATTCCCTTTCGGGAAGGGAAAGGGTATCTTGCGATTTCAATGGGGACCAATAGAGGAATCTTTGGTGCTTGTCCCTGCCCTTGTAGGCATTCCATGCCTTTTGATGGCTTTGTCTTAGGGATAGATTTTTTTTCATTTTCATTTCTTTTTTCAGGTATCCATGCAATGTCCCTCATATCTTCCCCTCCAAGTTGCGTCTTCCTCCTTGACGTTTTCCTCTGCTTTTGCAACATCTGTGAGCTTCGTTTTGGCATGTTTTGCTGTTTTGCACTGCACCTGATATAATCCCGGTCCAGTTTCTTGGAATCGGGGAATTTCACAAATTTTCATTTTTTTCCTCCAATTGCAATTCCTTGGATGCCATCTCCATTCCAGCCTGTTTGTAAGTCCTTCTTTTCTCTTTTGGCCCTTAGTAGGGACCAATTTTGGCAAGCTGTGCTGCATGTGCCTGCACTAGATGGCATATGGCCTGCCTGCATTTCCATGTTTCTCAGTTTGGGAAGGAATTATTTTTTTTTTTAAGTCACCATGCCATGTCCCTCATATCTATCTACCTATGGTGTGTACTCATTGTTGACTTTTCCCCCTGATTTTTCAACTTCTGTGAGCTTAGTTTTGGCATGTGTTGGTCCTTTGCAATGCAGCTCATTTCCCCACTGCCAATTTGTTGAAGACACTAAAATTGCCGATTTTCTGGTTTTTTCAAATGTATTTCATTTGACCCTATCTCCTTTCCAGAGTGTTTGTAAGCCTTTCTTTACAGGGTCGCAAGATTCCCTTTCCCTTCCTGAAAGGAAATGAAATTTCCTTTCGGGAAGGGAAAGGGAATCTTGCGATTTCAATGGGGACCAATAGAGGAATCTTTGGTGCTTGTCCCTGCCCTTGTAGGCATTCCATGCCTTTTGATAGCTTTGACTTAGGGACAGATTTTTTTCATTTTTTTTTCTTTTTTCAGGTATCCATGCAATGTCCCTCATATCTTCCCCTCCAAGTTGCGTCTTCCTCCTTGACGTTTTCCTCTGCTTTTGCAACATCTGTGAGCTTTGTTTTGGCATATTTTGGTGTTTTGCACTGCACCTGATATAATCCCGGTCCAGTTTCTTGGAATTGGGGAATTTCACAAATTTTCATTTTTTTCCTCCAATTGCAATTCCTTGGATGCCATCTCCATTCCAGCCTGTTTGTAAGTCCTTCTTGACTCTTTTGGCCCTTAGTGGGGACCAATTTTGGCAAGCTGTGCTGCATGTGCCTGCACTAGATGGCATATGGCCTGCCTGCATTTCCATGTTTCTCAGTTTGGGAAGGAATTATTTTTTTTTTTAAGTCACCATGCCATGTCCCTCATATCTTTCTACCTATGGTGTGTACTCATTGTTGACTTTTCCATCTGATTTTGCAGCGTCTGTGAGCTTAGCTCTGGCATGTGTTGGTCCTTTGAAATGCAGCTCATTTCCCCACTGCCAATTTGTTGAAGACACTATATTGCCGATTTTCTGGTTTTTTTCAATTGCATTTCATTTGACCCTATCTCCTTTCCAGAGTGTTTGTAAGCCTTTCTTTTCAGGGTCGCAAGATTCCCTTTCCCTTCCCGAAAGGAAATTTCATTTCCTTTCGTGACGGGAAAGGGAATCTTGCGATTTCAATGGGGACCAATAGAGGAATCTTTGGTGCTTGTCCCTGCCCTTGTAGGCATTCCATGCCTTTTGATAGCTTTGACTTAGGGACAGATTTTTTTCATTTTTTTTTCTTTTTTCAGGTATCCATGCAATGTCCCTCATATCTTCCCCTCCAAGTTGCGTCTTCCTCCTTGACGTTTTCCTCTGCTTTTGCAACATCTCTGAGCTTCGTTTTGGCATGTTTTGGTGTTTTGCACTGCACCTGATATAATCCCGGTCCAGTTTCTTGGAATCGGGGAATTTCACAAATTTTCATTTTTTTCCTCCAATTGCAATTCCTTGGATGCCATCTCCATTCCAACCTGTTTGTAAGTCCTTCTTGACTCTTTTGGCCCTTAGTGGGGACCAATTTTGGCAAGCTGTGCTGCATGTGCCTGCACTAGATGGCATATGGCCTGCCTGCATTTCCATGTTTCGCAGTTTGGGAAGGAATTATTTTTTTTTTTAAGTCACCATGCCATGTCCCTCATATCTTTCTACCTATGGTGTGTACTCATTGTTGACTTTTCCCCCTGATTTTTAAACCTCTGTGAGCTTAGTTTTGGCATGTGTTGGTCCTTTGCAATGCAGCTCATTTCCCCACAGCCAATTTGTTGAAGACACTAAAATTGCCAATTTTCTGGTTTTTTCAAATGCATTTCATTTGACCCTATCTCCTTTCCAGAGTGTTTGTAAGCCTTTCTTTTCAGGGTCGCAAGATTCCCTTTCGGGAAGGGAAAGGGTATCTTGCGATTTCAATGGAGACCAATAGAGGAATCTTTGGTGCTTGTCCCTGCCCTTGTAGGCATTCCATGCCTTTTGATGGCTTTGACTTAGGGACTGATCTTTTTTCATTTTTTTTTCTTTTTTCAGTTATCCATGCAATGTCCCTCATATCTTCCCCTCCAAGTTGCGTCTTCCTCCTTGACGTTTTCCTCTGCTTTTGCAACATCTGTGAGCTTTGTTTTGGCATGTTTTGGTGTTTTGCACTGCACCTGATAGAATCCCAGTCCAGTTTCTTGGAATTGGGGAATTTCACAAATTTTCATTTTTTTCCTCCAATTGCAATTCCTTGGATGCCATCTCCATTCCAGCCTGTTTGTAAGTCCTTCTTTTCTCTTTTGGCCCTTAGTGGGGACCAATTTTGGCAAGCTGTGCTGCATGTGCCTGCACTAGATGGCATATGGCCTGCCTGCATTTCCATGTTTCGCAGTTTGGGAAGGAATTATTTTTTTTTTTTAAGTCACCATGCCATGTCTTTCATATCTTTCTCCCTAGGGTGTGTACTCATTGTTGACTTTTCCCCCTGATTTTTCAACTTCTGTGAGCTTAGTTTTGGCATGTGTTGGTCCTTTGCAATGCAGCTCATTTCCCCACAGCCAATTTGTTGAAGACACTAAAATTGCCGATTTCTCTGGTTTTTTTCAATTGCATTTCATTTGACCCTATCTCCTTTCCAGAGTGTTTGTAAGCCTTTCTTTTCAGGGTCGCAAGATTCCCTTTCCCTTCCTGAAAGGAAATGAAATTTCCTTTCGGGAAGGGAAGGGAATCTTGCGATTTCAATGGGGACCAATAGAGGAATCTTTGGTGCTTCTCCCTGCCCTTGTAGGCATTCCATGCCTTTTGATAGCTTTGACTTAGGGACAGATTTTTTTCTTTTTTTTTTCTTTTTTCAGGTATCCATGCAATGTCCCTCATATCTTCCCCTCCAAGTTGCGTCTTCCTCCTTGACGTTTTCCTCTGCTTTTGCAACATCTGTGAGCTTTGTTTTGGCATATTTTGGTGTTTTGCACTGCACCTGATATAATCCCGGTCCAGTTTCTTGGAATCGGGGAATTTCACAAATTTTCATTTTTTTCCTCCAATTGCAATTCCTTGGATGCCATCTCCATTCCAGCCTGTTTGTAAGTACTTCTTGACTCTTTTGGCCCTTAGTGGGGACCAATTTTGGCAAGCTGTGCTGCATGTGCCTGCACTAGATGGCATATGGCCTGCCTGCATTTCCATGTTTCTCAGTTTGGGAAGGAATTATTTTTTTTTTTAAGTCACCATGCCATGTCCCTCATATCTTTCTCCCTATGGTGTGTACTCATTGTTGACTTTTCCATCTGATTTTGCAGCGTCTGTGAGCTTAGCTCTGGCATGTGTTGGTCCTTTGCAATGCAGCTCATTTCCCCACAGCCAATTTGTTGAAGACACTAAAATTGCCGATTTTCTGGTTTTTCTCAATTGCATTTCATTTGACCCTATCTCCTTTCCAGAGTGTTTGTAAGCCTTTCTTTCAGGGTCGCAAGGTTTCCTTTCGGGAAGGGAAAAGGGAATCTTGCGATTTCAATGGGGACCAATAGAGGAATCTTTGGTGCTTGTCCCTGCCCTTGTAGGCATTCCATGCCTTTTGATAGCTTTGACTTAGGGACAGATTTTTTTCTTTTTTTTTCTTTTTTCAGGTATCCATGCAATGTCCCTCATATCTTCCCCTCCAAGTTGCGTCTTCCTCCTTGACGTTTCCTCTGCTTTTGCAACATCTGTGAGCTTTGTTTTGGCATATTTTGGTGTTTTGCACTGCACCTGATATAATCCCGGTCCAGTTTCTTGGAATCGGGGAATTTCACAAATTTTCATTTTTTTCCTCCAATGCAATTCCTTGGATGCCATCTCCATTCCAGCCTGTTTGTAAGTACTTCTTGACTCTTTTGGCCCTTAGTGGGGACCAATTTTGGCAAGCTGTGCTGCATGTGCCTGCACTAGATGGCATATGGCCTGCCTGCATTTCCATGTTTCTCAGTTTGGGAAGGAATTATTTTTTTTTTTAAGTCACCATGCCATGTCCCTCATATCTTTCTACCTATGTGTGTACTCATTGTTGACTTTTCCATCTGATTTTGCAGCGTCTGTGAGCTTAGCTCTGGCATGTGTTGGTCCTTTGAAATGCAGCTCATTTCCCCACTGCCAATTTGTTGAAGACACTATATTGCCGATTTTCTGGTTTTTTTCAATTGCATTTCATTATAGACACCTATCTCCTTTCCAGAGTGTTTGTAAGCCTTTCTTTTCAGGGTCCGCCCTTCGCAAGATTCCCTTTCCCTTCCCGAAAGGAAATTTCATTTCCTTTCGTGACGGGAAAGGGAATCTTGCGATTTCAATGGGGACCAATAGAGGAATCTTTGGTGCTTGTCCCTGCCCTTGTAGGCATTCCATGCCTTTTGATAGCTTTGACTTAGGGACAGATTTTTTTCATTTTTTTTTCTTTTTTCAGGTATCCATGCAATGTCCCTCATATCTTCCCCTCCAAGTTGCGTCTTCCTCCTTGACGTTTTCCTCTGCTTTTGCAACATCTCTGAGCTTCGTTTTGGCATGTTTTGGTGTTTTGCACTGCACCTGATATAATCCCGGTCCAGTTTCTTGGAATCGGGGAATTTCACAAATTTTCATTTTTTTCCTCCAATTGCAATTCCTTGGATGCCATCTCCATTCCAGCCTGTTTGTAAGTCCTTCTTTTCTCTTTTGGCCCTTAGTGGGGACCAATTTTGGCAAGCTGTGCTGCATGTGCCTGCACTAGATGGCATATGGCCTGCCTGCATTTCCATGTTTCGCAGTTTGGGAAGGAATTATTGTTTTTTTTTAAGTCACCATGCCATGTCCCTCATATCTTTCTCCCTATGGTGTGTACTCATTGTTGACTTTTCCATCTGATTTTGCACCGTCTGTGAGCTTAGCTCTGGCATGTGTTGGTCCTTTGCAATGCAGCTCATTTCCCCACAGCCAATTTGTTGAAGACACTAAAATTGCCGATTTTCTGGTTTTTCTCAATTGCATTTCATTTGACCCTATCTCCTTTCCAGAGTGTTTGTAAGCCTTTCTTTTCAGGGTCGCAAGGTTTCCTTTCGGGAAGGGAAAGGGAATCTTGCGATTTCAATGGGGACCAATAGAGGAATCTTTGGTGCTTGTCCCTGCCCTTGTAGGCATTCCATGCCTTTTGATGGCTTTGACTTAGGGCCAGATTTTTTTTCTTTTTTTTTTTTCTTTTTTTTTTCTTTTTTCAGGTATCTCTGCAGTCTCCCTCCTCTCTTCCCCTCCAAGTTGTGTCTTCCTCCTTAACGTTTTCCTCTGCTTTTGCAACATCTCTGAGCTTTGTTTTGGCATGTTTTGGTTTTTTCCACTGCACCTGATATAATCCCGGTCCATTTTCTTGGAATTGGGGAATTTCACAAATTTTCATTTTTTTCCTCCAATTGCAATTCCTTGGATGCCATCTCCATTCCAGCCTGTTTGTAAGTCCTTCTTGACTCTTTTGGCCCTTAGTGGGGACCAATTTTGGCAAGCTGTGCTGCATGTGCCTGCACTAGATGGCATATGGCCTGCCTGCATTTCCATGTTTCTCAGTTTGGGAAGGAATTATTTTTTTTTTTTAAGTCACCATGCCATGTCCCTCATATCTTTCTACCTATGGTGTGTACTCATTGTTGACTTTTCCATCTGATTTTGCAGCGTCTGTGAGCTTAGCTCTGGCATGTGTTGGTCCTTTGCAATGCAGCTCATTTCCCCACAGCCAATTTGTTGAAGACACTAAAATTGCCGATTTTCTGGTTTTTTTCAATTGCATTTCATTTGACCCTATCTCCTTTCCAGAGTGTTTGTAAGCCTTTCTTTTCAGGGTCGCAAGATTCCCCTTTCCCTTCCCGAAAGAAAATGAAATTTCCTTTCGGGAAGGGAAAGGGAATCTTGCGATTTCAATGGGGACCAATAGAGGAATCTTTGGTGCTTGTCCCTGCCCTTGTAGGCATTCCATGCCTTTTGATAGCTTTGACTTAGGGACAGATTTTTTTCTTTTTTTTTTCTTTTTTCAGGTATCCATGCAATGTCCCTCATATCTTCCCCTCCAAGTTGCGTCTTCCTCCTTGACGTTTTCCTCTGCTTTTGCAACATCTCTGAGCTTCGTTTTGGCATGTTTTGGTGTTTTCCACTGCACCTGATATAATCCCGGTCCATTTTCTTGGAATTGGGGAATTTCACAAATTTTCATTTTTTTCCTCCAATTGCAATTCCTTGGATGCCATCTCCATTCCAGCCTGTTTGTAAGTCCTTCTTGACTCTTTTGGCCCTTAGTGGGGACCAATTTTGGCAAGCTGTGCTGCATGTGCCTGCACTAGATGGCATATGGCCTGCCTGCATTTCCATGTTTCTCAGTTTGGGAAGGAATTATTTTTTTTTTTTAAGTCACCATGCCATGTCCCTCATATCTTTCTACCTATGGTGTGTACTCATTGTTGACTTTTCCATCTGATTTTGCAGCGTCTGTGAGCTTAGCTCTGGCATGTGATGGTCCTTTGCAATGCAGCTCATTTCCCCACAGCCAATTTGTTGAAGACACTAAAATTGCCGATTTTCTGGTTTTTTTCAATTGCATTTCATTTGACCCTATCTCCTTTCCAGAGTGTTTGTAAGCCTTTCTTTTCAGGGTCGCAAGATTCCCCTTTCCCTTCCCGAAAGGAAATGAAATTTCCTTTCGGGAAGGGAAAGGGAATCTTGCGATTTCAATGGGGACCAATAGAGGAATCTTTGGTGCTTGTCCCTGCCCTTGTAGGCATTCCATGCCTTTTGATAGCTTTGACTTAGGGACAGATTTTTTTCTTTTTTATTTCTTTTTTCAGGTATCCATGCAATGTCCCTCATATCTTCCCCTCCAAGTTGCGTCTTCCTCCTTGACGTTTTCCTCTGCTTTTGCAACATCTCTGAGCTTCGTTTTGGCATGTTTTGGTGTTTTCCACTGCACCTGATATAATCCCGGTCCATTTTCTTGGAATTGGGGAATTTCACAAATTTTCATTTTTTTCCTCCAATTGCAATTCCTTGGATGCCATCTCCATTCCAGCCTGTTTGTAAGTCCTTCTTGACTCTTTTGGCCCTTAGTGGGGACCAATTTTGGCAAGCTGTGCTGCATGTGCCTGCACTAGATGGCATATGGCCTGCCTGCATTTCCATGTTTCTCAGTTTGGGAAGGAATTATTTTTTTTTTTAAGTCACCATGCCATGTCCCTCATATCTTTCTACCTATGGTGTGTACTCATTGTTGACTTTTCCATCTGATTTTGCAGCGTCTGTGAGCTTAGCTCTGGCATGTGTTGGTCCTTTGCAATGCAGCTCATTTCCCCACTGCCAATTTGTTGAAGACACTAAAATTGCCGATTTTCTGGTTTTTTCAATTGCATTTCATTTGACCCTATCTCCTTTCCAGAGTGTTTGTAAGCCTTTCTTTTCAGGGTCGCAAGATTCCCCTTTCCCTTCCCGAAAGGAAATGAAATTTCCTTTCGGGAAGGGAAAGGGAATCTTGCGATTTCAATGGGGACCAATAGAGGAATCTTTGGTGCTTGTCCCTGCCCTTGTAGGCATTCCATGCCTTTTGATAGCTTTGACTTAGGGACAGATTTTTTTCTTTTTTTTTTCTTTTTTCAGGTATCCATGCAATGTCCCTCATATCTTCCCCTCCAAGTTGCGTCTTCCTCCTTGACGTTTTCCTCTGCTTTTGCAACATCTCTGAGCTTTGTTTTGGCATGTTTTGGTGTTTTCCACTGCACCTGATATAATCCCGGTCCATTTTCTTGGAATTGGGGAATTTCACAAATTTTCATTTTTTTCCTCCAATTGCAATTCCTTGGATGCCATCTCCATTCCAGCCTGTTTGTAAGTCCTTCTTGACTCTTTTGGCCCTTAGTGGGGACCAATTTTGGCAAGCTGTGCTGCATGTGCCTGCACTAGATGGCATATGGCCTGCCTGCATTTCCATGTTTCTCAGTTTGGGAAGGAATTTTTTTTTTTTTTTAAGTCACCATGCCATGTCCCTCATATCTTTCTACCTATGGTGTGTACTCATTGTTGACTTTTCCCCCTGATTTTTCAAATTCTGTGAGCTTAGTTTTGGCATGTGTTGGTCCTTTGCAATGCAGCTCATTTCCCCACAGCCAATTTGTTGAAGACACTAAAATTGCCGATTTTCTGGTTTTTCTCAATTGCATTTCATTAGACCCTTTCTCCTTTCCAGAGTGTTTGTAAGCCTTTCTTTTCAGGGTCGCAAGGTTTCCTTTCGGGAAGGGAAAAGGGTATCTTGCGATTTCAATGGGGACCAATAGAGGAATCTTTGGTGCTTGTCCCTGCCCTTGTAGGCATTCCATGCCTTTTGATGGCTTTGACTTAGGGACAGATTTTTTTTCTTTTTTTTTTTTCTTTTTTTTTTCTTTTTTCAGGTATCTCTGCAGTCTCCCTCCTCTCTTCCCCTCCAAGTTGTGTCTTCCTCCTTGACGTTTTCCTCTGCTTTTGCAACATCTCTGAGCTTCGTTTTGGCATGTTTTGGTTTTTTCCACTGCACCTGATATAATCCCGGTCCAGTTTCTTGGAATCGGGGAATTTCACAAATTTTCATTTTTTTCCTCCAATTGCAATTCCTTGGATGCCATCTCCATTCCAGCCTGTTTGTAAGTCCTTCTTTTCTCTTTTGGCCCTTAGTGGGGACCAATTTTGGCAAGCTGTGCTGCATGTGCCTGCACTAGATGGCATATGGCCTGCCTGCATTTCCATGTTTCGCAGTTTGGGAAGGAATTATTTTTTTTTTTTAAGTCACCATGCCATGTCCCTCATATCTTTCTCCCTATGGTGTGTACTCATTGTTGACTTTTCCCTCTGATTTTTCAACTTCTGTGAGCTTAGTTTTGGCATGTGTTGGTCCTTTGCAATGCAGCTCATTTCCCCACAGCCAATTTGTTGAAGACACTAAAATTACCGATTTTCTGGTTTTTTTCAAATGCATTTCATTTGACCCTATCTCCTTTCCAGAGTGTTTGTAAGCCTTTCTTTTCAGGGTCGCAAGATTCCCTTTCCCTTCCCGAAAGGAAATGAAATTTCCTTTCGGGAAGGGAAAGGGAATCTTGCGATTTCAATGGGGACCAATAGAGGAATCTTTGGTGCTTGTCCCTGCCCTTGTAGGCATTCCATGCCTTTTGATAGCTTTGACTTAGGGACAGATTTTTTTCTTTTTTTTTTCTTTTTTCAGGTATCCATGCAATCTCCCTCATATCTTCCCCTCCAAGTTGCGTCTTCCTCCTTGATGTTTTCCTCTGCTTTTGCAACATCTGTGAGCTTTGTTTTGGCATGTTTTGGTGTTTTCCACTGCACCTGATATAATCCCGGTCCATTTTCTTGGAATGGGGGAATTTCACAAATTTTCATTTTTTTCCTCCAATTGCAATTCCTTGGATGCCATCTCCATTCCAGCCTGTTTGTAAGTCCTTCTTTTCTCTTTTGGCCCTTAGTGGGGACCAATTTTGGCAAGCTGTGCTGCATGTGCCTGCACTAGATGGCATATGGCCTGCCTGCATTTCCATGTTTCGCAGTTTGGGAAGGAATTATTTTTTTTTTTAGTCACCATGCCATGTCCCTCATATCTTTCTACCTATGGTGTGTACTCATTGTTGACTTTTCCCCCTGATTTTTCAACTTCTGTGAGCTTAGTTTTGGCATGTGTTGGTCCTTTGCAATGCAGCTCATTTCCCCACTGCCAATTTGTTGAAGACACTAAAATTGCCGATTTTCTGGTTTTTTCAAATGCATTTCATTTGACCCTATCTCCTTTCCAGAGTGTTTGTAAGCCTTTCTTTTCAGGGTTGCAAGATGCCCTTTCCGTTCCTGAAAGGAAATGAAATTTCCTTTCGGGAAGGGAAAGGGAATCTTGCGATTTCAATGGGGACCAATAGAGGAATCTTTGGTGCTTGTCCCTGCCCTTGTAGGCATTCCATGCCTTTCGATAGCTTTGACTTAGGGACAGATTTTTCTCTTTTTTTTTTCTTTTTTCAGGTATCCATGCAATGTCCCTCATATCTTCCCCTCCAAGTTGCGTCTTCCTCCTTGACGTTTTCCTCTGCTTTTGCAACATCTCTGAGCTTTGTTTTGGCATGTTTTGGTGTTTTGCACTGCACCTGATATAATCCCAGTCCAGTTTCTTGGAATCGGGGAATTTCACAAATTTTCATTTTTTTCCTCCAATTGCAATTCCTTGGATGCCATCTCCATTCCAGCCTGTTTGTAAGTCCTTCTTTTCTCTTTTGGCCCTTAGTGGGGACCAATTTTGGCAAGCTGTGCTGCATGTGCCTGCACTAGATGGCATATGGCCTGCCTGTATTTCCATGTTTCGCAGTTTGGGAAGGAATTATTTTTTTTTTTTTAAGTCACCATGCCATGTCCCTCATATCTTTCTCCCTATGGTGTGTACTCATTGTTGACTTTTCCCTCTGATTTTTCAACTTCTGTGAGCTTAGTTTTGGCATGTGTTGGTCCTTTGCAATGCAGCTCATTTCCCCACTGCCAATTTGTTGAAGACACTAAAATTGCCGATTTTCTGGTTTTTTTCAATTGCATTTCATTTGACCCTATCTCCTTTCCAGAGTGTTTGTAAGCCTTTCTTTTCAGGGTCGCAAGATTCCCTTTCGGGAAGGGAAAGGGAATCTTGCGATTTCAATGGGGACCAATAGAGGAATCTTTGGTGCTTGTCCCTGCCCTTGTAGGCATTCCATGCCTTTTGATTGCTTTGACTTAGGGACAGATTTTTTTCATTTTTTTTCTTTTTTCAGGTATCCATGCAATGTCCCTCATATCTTCCCCTCCAAGTTGCGTCTTCCTCCTTGACGTTTTCCTCTGCTTTTGCAACATCTCTGAGCTTCGTTTTGGCATGTTTTGGTGTTTGGCACTGCACCTGATATAATCCCGGTCCAGTTTCTTGGAATGGGGGAATTTCACAAATTTTCATTTTTTTCCTCCAATTGCAATTCCTTGGATGCCATCTCCATTCCAGCCTGTTTGTAAGTCCTTCTTGACTCTTTTGGCCCTTAGTGGGGACCAATTTTGGCAAGCTGTGCTGCATGTGCCTGCACTAGATGGCATATGGCCTGCCTGCATTTCCATGTTTCTCAGTTTGGGAAGGAATTATTTTTTTTTTAAGTCACCATGCCATGTCCCTCATATCTTTCTACCTATGGTGTGTACTCATTGTTGACTTTTCCCCCTGATTTTTCAACTTCTGTGAGCTTAGTTTTGGCATGTGTTGGTCCTTTGCAATGCAGCTCATTTCCCCACAGCCAATTTGTTGAAGACACTAAAATTGCCGATTTTCTGGTTTTTTCAAATGCATTTCATTTGACCCTATCTCCTTTCCAGAGTGTTTGTAAGCCTTTCATTTCAGGGTTGCAAGATTCCCTTTCCCTTCCCGAAAGGAAATGAAATTTCCTTTCGGGAAGGGAAAGGGAATCTTGCGATTTCAATGGAGACCAATAGAGGAATCTTTGGTGCTTGTCCCTGCCCTTGTAGGCATTCCATGCCTTTTGATGGCTTTGACTTAGGGACTGATCTTTTTTCATTTTTTTTTCTTTTTTCAGTTATCCATGCAATGTCCCTCATATCTTCCCCTCCAAGTTGCGTCTTCCTCCTTGACGTTTTCCTCTGCTTTTGCAACATCTCTGAGCTTTGTTTTGGCATGTTTTGGTGTTTGGCACTGCACCTGATATAATCCCGGTCCAGTTTCTTGGAATGGGGGAATTTCACAAATTTTCATTTTTTTCCTCCAATTGCAATTCCTTGGATGCCATCTCCATTCCAGCCTGTTTGTAAGTCCTTCTTGACTCTTTTGGCCCTTAGTGGGGACCAATTTTGGCAAGCTGTGCTGCATGTGCCTGCACTAGATGGCATATGGCCTGCCTGCATTTCCATGTTTCGCAGTTTGGGAAGGAATTATTTTTTTTTTTAAGTCACCATGCCATGTCCCTCATATCTTTCTCCCTATGGTGTGTACTCATTGTTGACTTTTCCATCTGATTTTGCACCGTCTGTGAGCTTAGCTAATGCATGTGTTGGTCCTTTGCAATGCAGCTCATTTCCCCACAGCCAATTTGTTGAAGACACTAAAATTGCCGATTTTCTGGTTTTTCTCAATTGCATTTCATTTGACCCTATCTCCTTTCCAGAGTGTTTGTAAGCCTTTCTTTTCAGGGTCGCAAGGTTTCCTTTCGGGAAGGGAAAAGGGTATCTTGCGATTTCAATGGGGACCAATAGAGGAATCTTTGGTGCTTGTCCCTGCCCTTGTAGGCATTCCATGCCTTTTGATGGCTTTGACTTAGGGACAGATTTTTTTTCTTTTTTTTTTTTCTTTTTTTTTTCTTTTTTCAGGTATCTCTGCAGTCTCCCTCCTCTCTTCCCCTCCAAGTTGTGTCTTCCTCCTTGACGTTTTCCTCTGCTTTTGCAACATCTCTGAGCTTCGTTTTGGCATGTTTTGGTTTTTTCCACTGCACCTGATATAATCCCGGTCCAGTTTCTTGGAATCGGGGAATTTCACAAATTTTCATTTTTTTCCTCCAATTGCAATTCCTTGGATGCCATCTCCATTCCAGCCTGTTTGTAAGTCCTTCTTTTCTCTTTTGGCCCTTAGTGGGGACCAATTTTGGCAAGCTGTGCTGCATGTGCCTGCACTAGATGGCATATGGCCTGCCTGCATTTCCATGTTTCGCAGTTTGGGAAGGAATTATTTTTTTTATTTAAGTCACCATGCCATGTCCCTCCTATCTTTCTCCCTATGGTGTGTACTCATTGTTGACTTTGCCATCTGATTTTGCAACGTCTGTGAGCTTAGCTCTGGCATGTGTTGGTCCTTTGCAATGCAGCTCATTTCCCCACAGCCAATTTGTTGAAGACACTATATTGCCGATTTTCTGGTTTTTTCAATTGCATTTCATTTGACCCTATCTCCTTTCCAGAGTGTTTGTAAGCCTTTCTTTACAGGGTCGCAAGATTCCCTTTCCCTTCCCGAAAGGAAATGAAATTTCCTTTCGGGAAGGGAAAGGGAATCTTGCGATTTCAATGGGGACCAATAGAGGAATCTTTGGTGCTTGTCCCTGCCCTTGTAGGCATTCCATGCCTTTTGATGGCTTTGACTTAGGGATAGATTTTTTTTCATTTTCATTCTTTTTTCAGGTATCCATGCAATGTCCCTCATATCTTCCCCTCCAAGTTGCGTCTTCCTCCTTGACGTTTTCCTCTGCTTTTGCAACATCTCTGAGCTTTGTTTTGGCATGTTTTGGTGTTTTGCACTGCACCTGATATAATCCCGGTCCAGTTTCTTGGAATGGGGGAATTTCACAAATTTTCATTTTTTTCCTCCAATTGCAATTCCTTGGATGCCATCTCCATTCCAGCCTGTTTGTAAGTCCTTCTTGACTCTTTTGGCCCTTAGTGGGGACCAATTTTGGCAAGCTGTGCTGCATGTGCCTGCACTAGATGGCATATGGCCTGCCTGCATTTCCATGTTTCTCAGTTTGGGAAGGAATTATTTTTTTTTTTAAGTCACCATGCCATGTCCCTCATATCTTTCTACCTATGGTGTGTACTCATTGTTGACTTTTCCCCCTGATTTTTCAACTTCTGTGAGCTTAGTTTTGGCATGTGTTGGTCCTTTGCAATGCAGCTCATTTCCCCACAGCCAATTTGTTGAAGACACTAAAATTGCCGATTTTCTGGTTTTTTCAAATGCATTTCATTTGACCCTATCTCCTTTCCAGAGTGTTTGTAAGCCTTTCATTTCAGGGTTGCAAGATTCCCTTTCCCTTCCCGAAAGGAAATGAAATTTCCTTTCGGGAAGGGAAAGGGAATCTTGCGATTTCAATGGAGACCAATAGAGGAATCTTTGGTGCTTGTCCCTGCCCTTGTAGGCATTCCATGCCTTTCGATGGCTTTGACTTAGGGACTGATCTTTTTTCATTTTTTTTTCTTTTTTCAGTTATCCATGCAATGTCCCTCATATCTTCCCCTCCAAGTTGCGTCTTCCTCCTTGACGTTTTCCTCTGCTTTTGCAACATCTGTGAGCTTTGTTTTGGCATGTTTTGGTGTTTGGCACTGCACCTGATATAATCCCGGTCCAGTTTCTTGGAATGGGGGAATTTCACAAATTTTCATTTTTTTCCTCCAATTGCAATTCCTTGGATGCCATCTCCATTCCAGCCTGTTTGTAAGTCCTTCTTGACTCTTTTGGCCCTTAGTGGGGACCAATTTTGGCAAGCTGTGCTGCATGTGCCTGCACTAGATGGCATATGGCCTGCCTGCATTTCCATGTTTCGCAGTTTGGGAAGGAATTATTTTTTTTTTTAAGTCACCATGCCATGTCCCTCATATCTTTCTCCCTATGGTGTGTACTCATTGTTGACTTTTCCATCTGATTTTGCACCGTCTGTGAGCTTAGCTAATGCATGTGTTGGTCCTTTGCAATGCAGCTCATTTCCCCACAGCCAATTTGTTGAAGACACTAAAATTGCCGATTTTCTGGTTTTTCTCAATTGCATTTCATTTGACCCTATCTCCTTTCCAGAGTGTTTGTAAGCCTTTCTTTTCAGGGTCGCAAGGTTTCCTTTCGGGAAGGGAAAAGGGTATCTTGCGATTTCAATGGGGACCAATAGAGGAATCTTTGGTGCTTGTCCCTGCCCTTGTAGGCATTCCATGCCTTTTGATGGCTTTGACTTAGGGACAGATTTTTTTTCTTTTTTTTTTTTCTTTTTTTTTTCTTTTTTCAGGTATCTCTGCAGTCTCCCTCCTCTCTTCCCCTCCAAGTTGTGTCTTCCTCCTTGACGTTTTCCTCTGCTTTTGCAACATCTCTGAGCTTCGTTTTGGCATGTTTTGGTTTTTTCCACTGCACCTGATATAATCCCGGTCCAGTTTCTTGGAATCGGGGAATTTCACAAATTTTCATTTTTTTCCTCCAATTGCAATTCCTTGGATGCCATCTCCATTCCAGCCTGTTTGTAAGTCCTTCTTTTCTCTTTTGGCCCTTAGTGGGGACCAATTTTGGCAAGCTGTGCTGCATGTGCCTGCACTAGATGGCATATGGCCTGCCTGCATTTCCATGTTTCGCAGTTTGGGAAGGAATTATTTTTTTTTTTTAAGTCACCATGCCATGTCCCTCATATCTTTCTCCCTATGGTGTGTACTCATTGTTGACTTTGCCATCTGATTTTGCAACGTCTGTGAGCTTAGCTCTGGCATGTGTTGGTCCTTTGCAATGCAGCTCATTTCCCCACAGCCAATTTGTTGAAGACACTATATTGCCGATTTTCTGGTTTTTTTCAATTGCATTTCATTTGACCCTATCTCCTTTCCAGAGTGTTTGTAAGCCTTTCTTTACAGGGTCGCAAGATTCCCTTTCCCTTCCCGAAAGGAAATGAAATTTCCTTTCGGGAAGGGAAAGGGAATCTTGCGATTTCAATGGGGACCAATAGAGGAATCTTTGGTGCTTGTCCCTGCCCTTGTAGGCATTCCATGCCTTTTGATGGCTTTGACTTAGGGATAGATTTTTTTTCATTTTCATTTCTTTTTTCAGGTATCCATGCAATGTCCCTCATATCTTCCCCTCCAAGTTGCGTCTTCCTCCTTGACGTTTTCCTCTGCTTTTGCAACATCTCTGAGCTTTGTTTTGGCATGTTTTGGTGTTTTGCACTGCACCTGATATAATCCCGGTCCAGTTTCTTGGAACTGGGGAATTTCACAAATTTTCATTTTTTTCCTCCAATTGCAATTCCTTGGATGCCATCTCCATTCCAGCCTGTTTGTAAGTCCTTCTTTTCTCTTTTGGCCCTTAGTGGGGACCAATTTTGGCAAGCTGTGCTGCATGTGCCTGCACTAGATGGCATATGGCCTGCCAGCATTTCCATGTTTCTCAGTTTGGGAAGGAATTATTTTTTTTTTTTAAGTCACCATGCCATGTCCCTCATATCTTTCTCCCTATGGTGTGTACTCATTGTTGACTTTTCCCTCTGATTTTTCAACTTCTGTGAGCTTAGTTTTGGCATGTGTTGGTCCTTTGCAATGCAGCTCATTTCCCCACTGCCAATTTGTTGAAGACACTAAAATTACCGATTTTCTGTTTTTTTTCAAATGCATTTCATTTGACCCTATCTCCTTTCCAGAGTGTTTGTAAGCCTTTCTTTTCAGGGTCGCAAGATTCCCTTTCCCTTCCCGAAAGGAAATGAAATTTCCTTTCGGGAAGGGAAAGGGAATCTTGCGATTTCAATGGGGACCAATAGAGGAATCTTTGGTGCTTGTCCCTGCCCTTGTAGGCATTCCATGCCTTTTGATAGCTTTGACTTAGGGACAGATTTTTTTCATTTTTTTTTCTTTTTTCAGGTATCCATGCAATGTCCCTCATATCTTCCCCTCCAAGTTGCGTCTTCCTCCTTGACGTTTTCCTCTGCTTTTGCAACATCTCTGAGCTTCGTTTTGGCATGTTTTGGTGTTTGGCACTGCACCTGATATAATCCCGGTCCATTTTCTTGGAATGGGGGAATTTCACAAATTTTCATTTTTTTCCTCCAATTGCAATTCCTTGGATGCCATCTCCATTCCAGCCTGTTTGTAAGTCCTTCTTGACTCTTTTGGCCCTTAGTGGGGACCAATTTTGGCAAGCTGTGCTGCATGTGCCTGCACTAGATGGCATATGGCCTTCCTGCATTTCCATGTTTCTCAGTTTGGGAAGGAATTATTTTTTTTTTTAAGTCACCATGCCACGTCCCTCATATCTTTCTCCCTATGGTGTGTACTCATTGTTGACTTTTCCCTCTGATTTTTCAACTTCTGTGAGCTTAGTTTTGGCATGTGTTGGTCCTTTGCAATGCAGCTCATTTCCCCACTGCCAATTTGTTGAAGACACTAAAATTGCCGATTTTCTGGTTTTTCTCAATTGCATTTCATTAGACCCTATCTCCTTTCCAGAGTGTTTGTAAGCCTTTCTTTTCAGGGTCGCAAGATTCCCTTTCCCTTCCCGAAAGGAAATTTCATTTCCTTTCGGGAAGGGAAAGGGAATCTTGCGATTTCAATGGGGACCAATAGAGGAATCTTTGGTGCTTCTCCCTGCCCTTGTAGGCATTCCATGCCTTTTGATGGCTTTGACTTAGGGACACATTTTCTTCCTTTTTTTATTTCTTTTTTCAGGTATCCATTCAATCTGCCTCATATCTTCCCCTCCAAGTTGCGTCTTCCTCCTTGACGTTTTCCTCTGCTTTTGCAACATCTCTGAGCTTCGTTTTGGCATGTTTTGGTGTTTTCCACTGCACCTGATATAATCCCGGTCCATTTTCCTGGAATCGGGGAATTTCACAAATTTTCATTTTTTTCCTCCAATTGCAATTCCTTGGATGCCATCTCCATTCCAACCTGTTTGTAAGTCCTTCTTGACTCTTTTGGCCCTTAGTGGGGACCAATTTTGGCAAGCTGTGCTGCATGTGCCTGCACTAGATGGCATATGGCCTGCCTGCATTTCCATGTTTCGCAGTTTGGGAAGGAATTTTTTTTTTTTTTTAAGTCACCATGCCATGTCCCTCATATCTTTCTCCTTATGGTGTGTACTCATTGTTGACTTTTCCATCTGATTTTGCACCGTCTGTGAGCTTAGCTCTGGCATGTGTTGGTCCTTTGAAATGCAGCTCATTTCCCCACTGCCAATTTGTTGAAGACACTAAAATTGCCGATTTTCTGGTTTTTTTCAATTGCATTTCATTTGACCCTATCTCCTTTCCAGAGTGTTTGTAAGCCTTTCTTTTCCGGGTCGCAAGATTCCCTTTCCCTTCCCGAAAGGAAATGAAATTTCCTTTCGGGAAGGGAAAGGGAATCTTGCGATTTCAATGGGGACCAATAGAGGAATCTTTGGTGCTTCTCCCTGCCCTTGTAGGCATTCCATGCCTTTCGATGGCTTTGACTTAGGGACAGATTTTGTTCATTTTTTTTTCTTTTTTCAGGTATCCATGCAATGTCCCTCATATCTTCCCCTCCAAGTTGCGTCTTCCTCCTTGACGTTTTCCTCTGCTTTTGCAACATCTCTGAGCTTCGTTTTGGCATGTTTTGGTGTTTTCCACTGCACCTGATATAATCCCAGTCCATTTTCCTGGAATCGGGGAATTTCACAAATTTTCATTTTTTCTCCTCCAATTGCAATTCCTTGGATGCCATCTCTATTCCAGCCTGTTTGTAAGTCCTTCTTGACTCTTTTGGCCCTTAGTGGGGACCAATTTTGGCAAGCTGTGCTGCATGTGCCTGCACTAGATGGCATATGGCCTGCCTGCATTTCCATGTTTCGCAGTTTGGGAAGGAATTATTTTTTTTTTTAAGTCACCATGCCATGTCCCTCATATCTTTCTCCCTATGGTGTGTACTCATTGTTGACTTTTCCATCTGATTTTGCACCGTCTGTGAGCTTAGCTAATGCATGTGTTGGTCCTTTGCAATGCAGCTCATTTCCCCACAGCCAATTTGTTGAAGACACTAAAATTGCCGATTTTCTGGTTTTTCTCAATTGCATTTCATTTGACCCTATCTCCTTTCCAGAGTGTTTGTAAGCCTTTCTTTTCAGGGTCGCAAGGTTTCCTTTCGGGAAGGGAAAAGGGTATCTTGCGATTTCAATGGGGACCAATAGAGGAATCTTTGGTGCTTGTCCCTGCCCTTGTAGGCATTCCATGCCTTTTGATGGCTTTGACTTAGGGACAGATTTTTTTTCTTTTTTTTTTTTCTTTTTTTTTTCTTTTTTCAGGTATCTCTGCAGTCTCCCTCCTCTCTTCCCCTCCAAGTTGTGTCTTCCTCCTTGACGTTTTCCTCTGCTTTTGCAACATCTCTGAGCTTCGTTTTGGCATGTTTTGGTTTTTTCCACTGCACCTGATATAATCCCGGTCCAGTTTCTTGGAATCGGGGAATTTCACAAATTTTCATTTTTTTCCTCCAATTGCAATTCCTTGGATGCCATCTCCATTCCAGCCTGTTTGTAAGTCCTTCTTTTCTCTTTTGGCCCTTAGTGGGGACCAATTTTGGCAAGCTGTGCTGCATGTGCCTGCACTAGATGGCATATGGCCTGCCTGCATTTCCATGTTTCGCAGTTTGGGAAGGAATTATTTTTTTTTTTTAAGTCACCATGCCATGTCCCTCATATCTTTCTCCCTATGGTGTGTACTCATTGTTGACTTTGCCATCTGATTTTGCAACGTCTGTGAGCTTAGCTCTGGCATGTGTTGGTCCTTTGCAATGCAGCTCATTTCCCCACAGCCAATTTGTTGAAGACACTATATTGCCGATTTTCTGGTTTTTTTCAATTGCATTTCATTTGACCCTATCTCCTTTCCAGAGTGTTTGTAAGCCTTTCTTTACAGGGTCGCAAGATTCCCTTTCCCTTCCCGAAAGGAAATGAAATTTCCTTTCGGGAAGGGAAAGGGAATCTTGCGATTTCAATGGGGACCAATAGAGGAATCTTTGGTGCTTGTCCCTGCCCTTGTAGGCATTCCATGCCTTTTGATGGCTTTGACTTAGGGATAGATTTTTTTTCATTTTCATTTCTTTTTTCAGGTATCCATGCAATGTCCCTCATATCTTCCCCTCCAAGTTGCGTCTTCCTCCTTGACGTTTTCCTCTGCTTTTGCAACATCTCTGAGCTTTGTTTTGGCATGTTTTGGTGTTTTGCACTGCACCTGATATAATCCCGGTCCAGTTTCTTGGAACTGGGGAATTTCACAAATTTTCATTTTTTTCCTCCAATTGCAATTCCTTGGATGCCATCTCCATTCCAGCCTGTTTGTAAGTCCTTCTTTTCTCTTTTGGCCCTTAGTGGGGACCAATTTTGGCAAGCTGTGCTGCATGTGCCTGCACTAGATGGCATATGGCCTGCCAGCATTTCCATGTTTCGCAGTTTGGGAAGGAATTATTTTTTTTTTTTAAGTCACCATGCCATGTCCCTCATATCTTTCTCCCTATGGTGTGTACTCATTGTTGACTTTTCCCTCTGATTTTTCAACTTCTGTGAGCTTAGTTTTGGCATGTGTTGGTCCTTTGCAATGCAGCTCATTTCCCCACTGCCAATTTGTTGAAGACACTAAAATTGCCGATTTTCTGGTTTTTTTCAATTGCATTTCATTTGACCCTATCTCCTTTCCAGAGTGTTTGTAAGCCTTTCTTTTCAGGGTCGCAAGATTCCCTTTCGGGAAGGGAAAGGGAATCTTGCGATTTCAATGGGGACCAATAGAGGAATCTTTGGTGCTTGTCCCTGCCCTTGTAGGCATTCCATGCCTTTTGATAGCTTTGACTTAGGGACAGATTTTTTTCATTTTTTTTTCTTTTTTCAGGTATCCATGCAATGTCCCTCATATCTTCCCCTCCAAGTTGCGTCTTCCTCCTTGACGTTTTCCTCTGCTTTTGCAACATCTCTGAGCTTCGTTTTGGCATGTTTTGGTGTTTGGCACTGCACCTGATATAATCCCGGTCCATTTTCTTGGAATGGGGGAATTTCACAAATTTTCATTTTTTTCCTCCAATTGCAATTCCTTGGATGCCATCTCCATTCCAGCCTGTTTGTAAGTCCTTCTTGACTCTTTTGGCCCTTAGTGGGGACCAATTTTGGCAAGCTGTGCTGCATGTGCCTGCACTAGATGGCATATGGCCTTCCTGCATTTCCATGTTTCTCAGTTTGGGAAGGAATTATTTTTTTTTTTAAGTCACCATGCCACGTCCCTCATATCTTTCTCCCTATGGTGTGTACTCATTGTTGACTTTTCCCTCTGATTTTTCAACTTCTGTGAGCTTAGTTTTGGCATGTGTTGGTCCTTTGCAATGCAGCTCATTTCCCCACAGCCAATTTGTTGAAGACACTAAAATTGCCGATTTTCTGGTTTTTCTCAATTGCATTTCATTTGACCCTATCTCCTTTCCAGAGTGTTTGTAAGCCTTTCTTTTCAGGGTCGCAAGGTTTCCTTTCGGGAAGGGAAAAGGGTGTCTTGCGATTTCAATGGGGACCAATAGAGGAATCTTTGGTGCTTGTCCCTGCCCTTGTAGGCATTCCATGCCTTTTGATGGCTTTGACTTAGGGACAGATTTTTTTTCTTTTTTTTTTTTCTTTTTTTTTTCTTTTTTCAGGTATCTCTGCAGTCTCCCTCCTCTCTTCCCCTCCAAGTTGTGTCTTCCTCCTTGACGTTTTCCTCTGCTTTTGCAACATCTCTGAGCTTCGTTTTGGCATGTTTTGGTTTTTTCCACTGCACCTGATATAATCCCGGTCCAGTTTCTTGGAATCGGGGAATTTCACAAATTTTCATTTTTTTCCTCCAATTGCAATTCCTTGGATGCCATCTCCATTCCAGCCTGTTTGTAAGTCCTTCTTTTCTCTTTTTGCCTTTAGTGGGGACCAATTTTGGCAAGCTGTGCTGCATGTGCCTGCACTAGATGGCATATGGCCTGCCTGCATTTCCATGTTTCGCAGTTTGGGAAGGAATTTTTTTTTTTTTTTAAGTCACCATGCCATGTCCCTCATATCTTTCTCCCTATGGTGTGTACTCATTGTTGACTTTGCCATCTGATTTTGCAACGTCTGTGAGCTTAGCTCTGGCATGTGTTGGTCCTTTGCAATGCAGCTCATTTCCCCACAGCCAATTTGTTGAAGACACTATATTGCCGATTTTCTGGTTTTTTTCAATTGCATTTCATTTGACCCTATCTCCTTTCCAGAGTGTTTGTAAGCCTTTCTTTACAGGGTCGCAAGATTCCCTTTCCCTTCCCGAAAGGAAATGAAATTTCCTTTCGGGAAGGGAAAGGGAATCTTGCGATTTCAATGGGGACCAATAGAGGAATCTTTGGTGCTTGTCCCTGCCCTTGTAGGCATTCCATGCCTTTTGATGGCTTTGACTTAGGGATAGATTTTTTTTCATTTTCATTTCTTTTTTCAGGTATCCATGCAATGTCCCTCATATCTTCCCCTCCAAGTTGCGTCTTCCTCCTTGACGTTTTCCTCTGCTTTTGCAACATCTCTGAGCTTTGTTTTGGCATGTTTTGGTGTTTTGCACTGCACCTGATATAATCCCGGTCCAGTTTCTTGGAACTGGGGAATTTCACAAATTTTCATTTTTTTCCTCCAATTGCAATTCCTTGGATGCCATCTCCATTCCAGCCTGTTTGTAAGTCCTTCTTTTCTCTTTTGGCCCTTAGTGGGGACCAATTTTGGCAAGCTGTGCTGCATGTGCCTGCACTAGATGG
Source organism: Melozone crissalis (assembly GCF_028551555.1). NCBI lineage: Eukaryota > Metazoa > Chordata > Aves > Passeriformes > Passerellidae > Melozone > Melozone crissalis. The sequence goes on from NW_026535887.1 coordinate 43,397, forward strand.
CATATGGCCTGCCAGCATTTCCATGTTTCGCAGTTTGGGAAGGAATTATTTTTTTTTTTTAAGTCACCATGCCATGTCCCTCATATCTTTCTCCCTATGGTGTGTACTCATTGTTGACTTTTCCCTCTGATTTTTCAACTTCTGTGAGCTTAGTTTTGGCATGTGTTGGTCCTTTGCAATGCAGCTCATTTCCCCACTGCCAATTTGTTGAAGACACTAAAATTACCGATTTTCTGGTTTTTTTCAAATGCATTTCATTTGACCCTATCTCCTTTCCAGAGTGTTTGTAAGCCTTTCTTTTCAGGGTCGCAAGATTCCCTTTCCCTTCCCGAAAGGAAATGAAATTTCCTTTCGGGAAGGGAAAGGGAATCTTGCGATTTCAATGGGGACCAATAGAGGAATCTTTGGTGCTTGTCCCTGCCCTTGTAGGCATTCCATGCCTTTCGATAGCTTTGACTTAGGGACAGATTTTTCTCTTTTTTTTTTCTTTTTTCAGGTATCCATGCAATGTCCCTCATATCTTCCCCTCCAAGTTGCGTCTTCCTCCTTGACGTTTTCCTCTGCTTTTGCAACATCTCTGAGCTTTGTTTTGGCATGTTTTGGTGTTTTGCACTGCACCTGATATAATCCCAGTCCAGTTTCTTGGAATCGGGGAATTTCACAAATTTTCATTTTTTTCCTCCAATTGCAATTCCTTGGATGCCATCTCCATTCCAGCCTGTTTGTAAGTCCTTCTTTTCTCTTTTGGCCCTTAGTGGGGACCAATTTTGGCAAGCTGTGCTGCATGTGCCTGCACTAGATGGCATATGGCCTGCCTGTATTTCCATGTTTCGCAGTTTGGGAAGGAATTATTTTTTTTTTTTTAAGTCACCATGCCATGTCCCTCATATCTTTCTCCCTATGGTGTGTACTCATTGTTGACTTTTCCCTCTGATTTTTCAACTTCTGTGAGCTTAGTTTTGGCATGTGTTGGTCCTTTGCAATGCAGCTCATTTCCCCACTGCCAATTTGTTGAAGACACTAAAATTGCCGATTTTCTGGTTTTTTTCAATTGCATTTCATTTGACCCTATCTCCTTTCCAGAGTGTTTGTAAGCCTTTCTTTTCAGGGTCGCAAGATTCCCTTTCGGGAAGGGAAAGGGAATCTTGCGATTTCAATGGGGACCAATAGAGGAATCTTTGGTGCTTGTCCCTGCCCTTGTAGGCATTCCATGCCTTTTGATAGCTTTGACTTAGGGACAGATTTTTTTCATTTTTTTTTCTTTTTTCAGGTATCCATGCAATGTCCCTCATATCTTCCCCTCCAAGTTGCGTCTTCCTCCTTGACGTTTTCCTCTGCTTTTGCAACATCTCTGAGCTTCGTTTTGGCATGTTTTGGTGTTTGGCACTGCACCTGATATAATCCCGGTCCATTTTCTTGGAATGGGGGAATTTCACAAATTTTCATTTTTTTCCTCCAATTGCAATTCCTTGGATGCCATCTCCATTCCAGCCTGTTTGTAAGTCCTTCTTGACTCTTTTGGCCCTTAGTGGGGACCAATTTTGGCAAGCTGTGCTGCATGTGCCTGCACTAGATGGCATATGGCCTTCCTGCATTTCCATGTTTCTCAGTTTGGGAAGGAATTATTTTTTTTTTTAAGTCACCATGCCACGTCCCTCATATCTTTCTCCCTATGGTGTGTACTCATTGTTGACTTTTCCCTCTGATTTTTCAACTTCTGTGAGCTTAGTTTTGGCATGTGTTGGTCCTTTGCAATGCAGCTCATTTCCCCACAGCCAATTTGTTGAAGACACTAAAATTGCCGATTTTCTGGTTTTTCTCAATTGCATTTCATTAGACCCTATCTCCTTTCCAGAGTGTTTGTAAGCCTTTCTTTTCAGGGTCGCAAGATTCCCTTTCCCTTCCCGAAAGGAAATTTCATTTCCTTTCGGGAAGGGAAAGGGAATCTTGCGATTTCAATGGGGACCAATAGAGGAATCTTTGGTGCTTCTCCCTGCCCTTGTAGGCATTCCATGCCTTTTGATGGCTTTGACTTAGGGACACATTTTCTTCCTTTTTTTATTTCTTTTTTCAGGTATCCATTCAATCTGCCTCATATCTTCCCCTCCAAGTTGCGTCTTCCTCCTTGACGTTTTCCTCTGCTTTTGCAACATCTCTGAGCTTCGTTTTGGCATGTTTTGGTGTTTTCCACTGCACCTGATATAATCCCGGTCCATTTTCCTGGAATCGGGGAATTTCACAAATTTTCATTTTTTCTCCTCCAATTGCAATTCCTTGGATGCCATCTCCATTCCAGCCTGTTTGTAAGTCCTTCTTGACTCTTTTGGCCCTTAGTGGGGACCAATTTTGGCAAGCTGTGCTGCATGTGCCTGCACTAGATGGCATATGGCCTGCCTGCATTTCCATGTTTCGCAGTTTGGGAAGGAATTATTTTTTTTTTTAAGTCACCATGCCATGTCCCTCATATCTTTCTCCCTATGGTGTGTACTCATTGTTGACTTTTCCATCTGATTTTGCACCGTCTGTGAGCTTAGCTAATGCATGTGTTGGTCCTTTGCAATGCAGCTCATTTCCCCACAGCCAATTTGTTGAAGACACTAAAATTGCCGATTTTCTGGTTTTTCTCAATTGCATTTCATTTGACCCTATCTCCTTTCCAGAGTGTTTGTAAGCCTTTCTTTTCAGGGTCGCAAGGTTTCCTTTCGGGAAGGGAAAAGGGTATCTTGCGATTTCAATGGGGACCAATAGAGGAATCTTTGGTGCTTGTCCCTGCCCTTGTAGGCATTCCATGCCTTTTGATGGCTTTGACTTAGGGACAGATTTTTTTTCTTTTTTTTTTTTCTTTTTTTTTTCTTTTTTCAGGTATCTCTGCAGTCTCCCTCCTCTCTTCCCCTCCAAGTTGTGTCTTCCTCCTTGACGTTTTCCTCTGCTTTTGCAACATCTCTGAGCTTCGTTTTGGCATGTTTTGGTTTTTTCCACTGCACCTGATATAATCCCGGTCCAGTTTCTTGGAATCGGGGAATTTCACAAATTTTCATTTTTTTCCTCCAATTGCAATTCCTTGGATGCCATCTCCATTCCAGCCTGTTTGTAAGTCCTTCTTTTCTCTTTTTGCCTTTAGTGGGGACCAATTTTGGCAAGCTGTGCTGCATGTGCCTGCACTAGATGGCATATGGCCTGCCTGCATTTCCATGTTTCGCAGTTTGGGAAGGAATTATTTTTTTTTTTTAAGTCACCATGCCATGTCCCTCATATCTTTCTCCCTATGGTGTGTACTCATTGTTGACTTTGCCATCTGATTTTGCAACGTCTGTGAGCTTAGCTCTGGCATGTGTTGGTCCTTTGCAATGCAGCTCATTTCCCCACAGCCAATTTGTTGAAGACACTATATTGCCGATTTTCTGGTTTTTTTCAATTGCATTTCATTTGACCCTATCTCCTTTCCAGAGTGTTTGTAAGCCTTTCTTTACAGGGTCGCAAGATTCCCTTTCCCTTCCCGAAAGGAAATGAAATTTCCTTTCGGGAAGGGAAAGGGAATCTTGCGATTTCAATGGGGACCAATAGAGGAATCTTTGGTGCTTGTCCCTGCCCTTGTAGGCATTCCATGCCTTTTGATGGCTTTGACTTAGGGATAGATTTTTTTTCATTTTCATTTCTTGACGTTTTCCTCTGCTTTTGCAACATCTCTGAGCTTTGTTTTGGCATGTTTTGGTGTTTTGCACTGCACCTGATATAATCCCGGTCCAGTTTCTTGGAACTGGGGAATTTCACAAATTTTCATTTTTTTCCTCCAATTGCAATTCCTTGGATGCCATCTCCATTCCAGCCTGTTTGTAAGTCCTTCTTTTCTCTTTTGGCCCTTAGTGGGGACCAATTTTGGCAAGCTGTGCTGCATGTGCCTGCACTAGATGGCATATGGCCTGCCAGCATTTCCATGGTTCGCAGTTTGGGAAGGAATTATTTTTTTTTTTTAAGTCACCATGCCATGTCCCTCATATCTTTCTCCCTATGGTGTGTACTCATTGTTGACTTTTCCCTCTGATTTTTCAACTTCTGTGAGCTTAGTTTTGGCATGTGTTGGTCCTTTGCAATGCAGCTCATTTCCCCACAGCCAATTTGTTGAAGACACTAAAATTACCGATTTTCTGGTTTTTTTCAAATGCATTTCATTTGACCCTATCTCCTTTCCAGAGTGTTTGTAAGCCTTTCTTTTCAGGGTCGCAAGATTCCCTTTCCCTTCCCGAAAGGAAATGAAATTTCCTTTCGGGAAGGGAAAGGGAATCTTGCGATTTCAATGGGGACCAATAGAGGAATCTTTGGTGCTTGTCCCTGCCCTTGTAGGCATTCCATGCCTTTCGATAGCTTTGACTTAGGGACAGATTTTTTTCTTTTTTTTTTCTTTTTTCAGGTATCCATGCAATGTCCCTCATATCTTCCCCTCCAAGTTGCGTCTTCCTCCTTGACGTTTTCCTCTGCTTTTGCAACATCTCTGAGCTTTGTTTTGGCATGTTTTGGTGTTTTGCACTGCACCTGATATAATCCCAGTCCAGTTTCTTGGAATCGGGGAATTTCACAAATTTTCATTTTTTTCCTCCAATTGCAATTCCTTGGATGCCATCTCCATTCCAGCCTGTTTGTAAGTCCTTCTTTTCTCTTTTGGCCCTTAGTGGGGACCAATTTTGGCAAGCTGTGCTGCATGTGCCTGCACTAGATGGCATATGGCCTGCCTGTATTTCCATGTTTCGCAGTTTGGGAAGGAATTATTTTTTTTTTTTTAAGTCACCATGCCATGTCCCTCATATCTTTCTCCCTATGGTGTGTACTCATTGTTGACTTTTCCCTCTGATTTTTCAACTTCTGTGAGCTTAGTTTTGGCATGTGTTGGTCCTTTGCAATGCAGCTCATTTCCCCACTGCCAATTTGTTGAAGACACTAAAATTGCCGATTTTCTGGTTTTTTTCAATTGCATTTCATTTGACCCTATCTCCTTTCCAGAGTGTTTGTAAGCCTTTCTTTTCAGGGTCGCAAGATTCCCTTTCGGGAAGGGAAAGGGAATCTTGCGATTTCAATGGGGACCAATAGAGGAATCTTTGGTGCTTGTCCCTGCCCTTGTAGGCATTCCATGCCTTTTGATAGCTTTGACTTAGGGACAGATTTTTTTCATTTTTTTTTCTTTTTTCAGGTATCCATGCAATGTCCCTCATATCTTCCCCTCCAAGTTGCGTCTTCCTCCTTGACGTTTTCCTCTGCTTTTGCAACATCTCTGAGCTTCGTTTTGGCATGTTTTGGTGTTTGGCACTGCACCTGATATAATCCCGGTCCATTTTCTTGGAATGGGGGAATTTCACAAATTTTCATTTTTTTCCTCCAATTGCAATTCCTTGGATGCCATCTCCATTCCAGCCTGTTTGTAAGTCCTTCTTGACTCTTTTGGCCCTTAGTGGGGACCAATTTTGGCAAGCTGTGCTGCATGTGCCTGCACTAGATGGCATATGGCCTTCCTGCATTTCCATGTTTCTCAGTTTGGGAAGGAATTATTTTTTTTTTTAAGTCACCATGCCACGTCCCTCATATCTTTCTCCCTATGGTGTGTACTCATTGTTGACTTTTCCCTCTGATTTTTCAACTTCTGTGAGCTTAGTTTTGGCATGTGTTGGTCCTTTGCAATGCAGCTCATTTCCCCACAGCCAATTTGTTGAAGACACTAAAATTGCCGATTTTCTGGTTTTTCTCAATTGCATTTCATTATACCCTATCTCCTTTCCAGAGTGTTTGTAAGCCTTTCATTTCAGGGTCGCAAGATTCCCTTTCCCTTCCCGAAAGGAAATTTCATTTCCTTTCGGGAAGGGAAAGGGAATCTTGCGATTTCAATGGGGACCAATAGAGGAATCTTTGGTGCTTCTCCCTGCCCTTGTAGGCATTCCATGCCTTTTGATGGCTTTGACTTAGGGACACATTTTCTTCCTTTTTTTATTTCTTTTTTCAGGTATCCATTCAATCTGCCTCATATCTTCCCCTCCAAGTTGCGTCTTCCTCCTTGACGTTTTCCTCTGCTTTTGCAACATCTCTGAGCTTCGTTTTGGCATGTTTTGGTGTTTTCCACTGCACCTGATATAATCCCGGTCCATTTTCCTGGAATCGGGGAATTTCACAAATTTTCATTTTTTTCCTCCAATTGCAATTCCTTGGATGCCATCTCCATTCCAGCCTGTTTGTAAGTCCTTCTTGACTCTTTTGGCCCTTAGTGGGGACCAATTTTGGCAAGCTGTGCTGCATGTGCCTGCACTAGATGGCATATGGCCTGCCTGCATTTCCATGTTTCGCAGTTTGGGAAGGAATTTTTTTTTTTTTTTAAGTCACCATGCCATGTCCCTCATATCTTTCTCCTTATGGTGTGTACTCATTGTTGACTTTTCCATCTGATTTTGCACCGTCTGTGAGCTTAGCTCTGGCATGTGTTGGTCCTTTGAAATGCAGCTCATTTCCCCACTGCCAATTTGTTGAAGACACTAAAATTGCCGATTTTCTGGTTTTTTTCAATTGCATTTCATTTGACCCTATCTCCTTTCCAGAGTGTTTGTAAGCCTTTCTTTTCCGGGTCGCAAGATTCCCTTTCCCTTCCCGAAAGATTTCCTTTCGTGACGGGAAAGGGAATCTTGCGATTTCAATGGGGACCAATAGAGGAATCTTTGGTGCTTGTCCCTGCCCTTGTAGGCATTCCATGCCTTTCGATGGCTTTGACTTAGGGACAGATTTTGTTCATTTTTTTTTCTTTTTTCAGGTATCCATGCAATGTCCCTCATATCTTCCCCTCCAAGTTGCGTCTTCCTCCTTGACGTTTTCCTCTGCTTTTGCAACATCTCTGAGCTTCGTTTTGGCATGTTTTGGTGTTTTCCACTGCACCTGATATAATCCCAGTCCATTTTCCTGGAATCGGGGAATTTCACAAATTTTCATTTTTTCTCCTCCAATTGCAATTCCTTGGATGCCATCTCCATTCCAGCCTGTTTGTAAGTCCTTCTTGACTCTTTTGGCCCTTAGTGGGGACCAATTTTGGCAAGCTGTGCTGCATGTGCCTGCACTAGATGGCATATGGCCAATTTTTCAGGTATCCATGCAATGTCCCTCATATCTTCCCCTCCAAGTTGCGTCTTCCTCCTTGACGTTTTCCTCTGCTTTTGCAACATCTGTGAGCTGTGTTTTGGCATGTGTTGGTCTTTTGCTATGCAGCTGATATAATCCCGGTCCATTTTCTTGGAATCGGGAAATTTCCCAAATTTTCATTTTTCATTTTTTCTCCTCCAATTGCTCTTCATTTGATGCAATCTCTATTTCATCATTTTTGTCAGTCCTTCTTTTCTGTTTTGGCCTTTATTTGGGATGAATTTCGGCAAGCTTTGCTGTCTTTTCCTGCACTTGTGAATGCATGTCCTGCCTATATTTTGGTGGCTTTTATTTCGGGAAAATTTTTTTCTGCGTTTTTTTTCTTTTTTTTTTTTTTTAATTATTCCATGTCCCTCATATCTTCCCCTCTTGGATTTGTCTTTCTCCTTGACTTTTTTCTCTGGTTTTTCAATATCTCTGAGCTTAGTTTTGGCCTTTTGTGCTTCCCCTGATTTCTTTCCACACCCTTTTTTCTTTTTGTCATTATTGTATAATTTTCTGTGTTTTTTCGGGTTTTTTCAATTGCATTTTATTTGATCCTATCTCTGTTTTAGTGTGTTTTTATGCCTTTCTTTTGAGGTTTGCAAGATTGGTTTTCTCTTCCCGACAGGGAATTTCATTTCCTTTTGTGAAAGGAATCTTGGTGTTTTTTTGGGGTCGAATTGGGCATTCTGTGGTCCTTGTCCTCGCAGCTCATGTCCTCCCTTGCCTTTTGATGGCTTTCATTAAGGTAAAGTTTCTTTTTTTTTTTTCTTCTATATCCACGTCATATCGCTGGTCTCTTCCCCTCAGCGTTCTGTGTTCCTCCTTGATTTTTTCTGCTTCTTTTGCAACATCTGTGTGGTTACTTTTCTATGTTTTGGCCCTTTGCAGGGCACGTGATATAATCCTGGGCCATTTTCTTGTAGTCACTAAATTTCCCAATTGTCTTTTTTTTTCTTTAGTTGCATTTCCTTTGTTTGATGTCTCACTTCATTTGCCTGAAATGTAATAATATGACTGCAGAAATCACACAACTTTATTAATAGCAACCTTTTTGATTATAACAGATCTTGGAATTTTCTGTGGGAGTGATAAGCCCTGATGTAAATCACTCATCATTATTGGGGTCTGATATATTTTTCTGTAGATTGTTGATTTGGTTTTCACTGATAAATGAGTTTTTTATATCTTTTAAGTCCAGGATTTAGCATTTGAACACACATGGTGTTCAGCAGAGTAGTTCTGATGATAAAGTTGCTTCAACACATGTGGAAGTGCTTTGCTGCGTCACTCTCACATGAGCCAACACTTTCTTGCGACGAACCTTCAGTGGTAACTGAAGAAGGAGTAAAAATTTAATATGCTCTTGCATGCCTCAGGCTCCAACTCTAACATCTAACACACAATGAGTTCATTACATCAGCTCCATTTCACTCTCTTTTCTCTGCTGAAGTGTGTTCATCAGGGTGATTAAAAGCCAAGAAAGCTTTCAGACTTCCTAAATTCTACCTTCTCAAGCAACCACAAACATCTATAAAGTGAAGATGCCACAGCTGTCATAGTGGAAAACTGGGTTTGTTGTCAGCCCAGAGGTAACAGAGGGGACAGTGCAGAGGAAACAGTGAGAGAAATCCCAGTAACACACCTCTGAGCAGTACACAGGAAGGGAGGCTTGAAAAATACCTGAAAATCTCTTGGTGAGGCATGTAAATATTTTGCCCTTCTTTATTATCTTCTAAAGTATATATTTGATAGAGAAGCCATTTTCTAATGCTTCTTTATTTTAACAGGTGACATTAAATACATGGGTAAATGAGGTCTTTTTGCTTGATTGGTTTGGGGATTTTTTCAGATTCAGAAGTATCAGATAAGAGTTGGTCTTTAATAAATATTTTTATCATCACTTGGTATGTGAAAAATATGATGATATCATTGAGTCTTGAAGTAGAAAGCACTCACCATTATCAATTTTGTATGTGATTATAAGACTAAAAATCTTTAGGCATGATATGGGGTCTGAATATCTCTGAAATTAAGTGACAGCAATTTTTAAAGAAATAACACAATCATTACTACGTAACTTGATAAATATCTTTGTTGTACAGATTTGTGGTTTCAAATCATTGAGGAAAAGCATCTCCTTTGCATTTTTCCTGACTAGATAAAAGCCTTATCCATTACCTGGCTTTGTTTTTAGTCTTTCAATGTCATAAACAAATAAATAATAATTTAATGTAACTCTGAAGGGGTAGATATGGTATGTAAGGAATTAGTTTTCAGCTCTAAAAATGGTAATGGCTAAAAGCATTGCTTTGAACCGAAACCTGAAATCCTCAGTCTAAATAAGTATTGATCATAGCAATGGTTTTGTGCTAGAACAATTTATTCCTTTATCTCATGTGAAGTGCTGCATGAATATTCCTGCTGTTCAAATGAAAAATACAAAATTCACTTTGTCAATTTTTATTATTAACTTCCTTCTAAAAATCAGTATCTCATACAGAGAAAAAAAATAAATCACCCAGAGACAAAGCTGCATAATATACATTATTTTCAAACTGGGAACGTATCTGCACAGATTTTTCAAAACAAATGACCTTTTCAAAACTACTTAAAAAAGAAAAAAATATTGTATTTAAATGGTCTGGAGGATTGTTGCTAGAAAGAATGTGAGGTTCATGCAGAAGATTCTAAAGGAATTACTTGATAAGAATGAGGAAATAGTAGTAGAGAGATCATTTTATCCTAGGGTTGTTAACAAGTAGTAGAAGTCTATGTAAGAGTGAAATCTCCTTCCTCCAACCCCTATATCTACAAACTTCAGGTCCTTCCAAGGCCTCAGTGGGACAAAAACACGGAACTCTATTGCAGTTCTTTCCATGACCTGATATCTTTTTATGGAAAATTATTGGGAAATGAAAGATGGTTCTGAGATATATTACATTGCTATGAGTTTCTAATCCACAAAATTTTGGAAGAATTATTTTTCCACTTTCTACCTGGCTTTTAAAGCTGGTGATGTTTTCTTTTTTTTTTTTTTCAACATTTCAGCTTTTTTAAAATTAAAATATTCTGCCAGACCTCTTCAGATGCCTTCCTTATTACTAGAAACATATTTATATTTAAAGCAAAACAAATTAAAAAGTTGAATTGCAATACAAAAAAAAAGTAAGAAAAGAATTCTAAACTAAAACCTGACTGAAATTTTTCAGAATGTTATAAAAGGAAGATGTGCCAATGCAAGGAAAATTTGTGACTAATCTGCTCTTGCACCTGGGGCTGTTGCTGAGGTGAGGAGGTTTCCCTTCACAGGGTAGGAGATGAACATTCAGTGCTCATCTTTGTCTATTGGATGACTCAGATAAATTGTAGGTGGCTACCAAAATGCAGAATTCACAGTACCATAGAATCATGAACCCATGGAATCATAGAACATCCTGAGTTACACAGAGATATACAAAGATCATCCAACTCCGGGCCCTGCACAGGTCTATCTGACCTACAAGGTCCATTCCAAATCCTTAATGTCCTATAATTCTATGGTTACTCCTGAATTCATGCAGTAGAGTGCCCTAAGATGAAAACATGTTGCACACACACAAGCTAAGACTGTAATTCAGGACATACTTTAACAGGAATTTTTGCAAGTACTACACAAGTATTATCCAATATTCAAAGCATTCCCTATTTAATCTAGTATGTCTGATGAGCCATTTGAGTTTAGCTTTTGGAGGGAAGTATGGCTGGCAGTGGAGGGGGGTTGGTGCAGCCAAGCCCAGCCAGTGCCTGCCCTTCCTTGCAAAGGCATTGATCCTGCAGTACTGTAGGGTCAGGCATCACTCCTGAAAACTGATATATAACACCAGCAGATGTGGTTACTCTTCCAAATTTCACCTCCAGTCCTGACCTACCTATACATTCAATTATAAAACTTTTTTATATGACTGCTGGAATCCACAGGTTATGACCCAAAGATTCCACTTCTAATTAAAATGAAAACATCAACCCAGCAACAGCTGATGTTAACAAGTTTCAGATGCCCAGCTTACAGCTCTGCAACAGAGTAGATCTGATTTAGACTAATGGCAGCAGCTTTCTTTATCAAACATCATCAACAGAACATTTCTCAGAGCCCTAGTGGTTTTCACAGACACATGCCCTTGATGCTAGGATTTTTTTAAAGTTATTTTCCCCTAAAAGTTTAGCTGCAGTCTAGATTCATCAAAAGGAGATAAAACTCCAAAGAACCCATTCTAGGTTATATATGAAATTCAGTAACTCCTAAATGGAAGCATCATAAAACTCACAGTAGAGGCTGAAGATGAGTGGAAATATCAGGAAAAAACCCCATGGAAATAATGCTTTTGAGGTAAAATGTTTCTGATAAGATTTAAATCCCAGGCTGAGTTGTTTCTCCTCCTTAGTTACTGCTCCCTCCCTGTGGGCAGAATCCTGTGAGGAGATCCCAGTCTGATCCCCGGTGAACCTGCTGCCATATCTCAACTAATGAATTCTCTGATGAAATTTTCAGCTTTAAAACTTCCAGCTACCAAGTAGAACAAAGTAACAAAACCCTAAATTGCTGGGCATCAAAAATATAACAAAACAGTTTGAGAACAAACATTGTCCCCTTCTTACCCTGTCCTTGCCTGTCAAACCCTTTTCTCCCTGCTACCCAGCTGCAGGCTCTTTATTACATCCCATTAACACCTTCTGTGGGGCCACTGCTGTCCAGGGAAATGATAAAAAATGAATAAAATATTTTATTGCATTGTAAATAGCTTTGCATTCCCTGACAGTGATGAAACATTCTGTGCCTGGATATACATAGTATAGTTGCAAAAGAGTAATGGCTGTGTGCAAGAGATTATATACGACCTCAAGAAGAACATCTCGCCCCAGACACCAGCACCTTCTCACTGACTTGCAGTGTGAAGAGTCTGAGCTCAAATTCTGCTTGAATTCAGATTTTTATCATTGATTTGGGATAAGGATTGGGACTGCAAATTTTCAGAGAACCTGGGAGGCGAGTTTTTTATATGCTCCTGAAAAAACAGTTCAATTTTTCTATTTCTGAGCAACCTCAACCCTCTCAGCCTGTGGAATGGTGTTCCAGCCTTGTGATGAACACAGTGGCTCTCCTCCAGACTTGTGCCAACAGGTTTCTGGTGTTGGGGGCCCAGGGCTGGACACAGCCCTTCAGGTGGGTCTCACAAGAAAGGAGTAAAGGGAGGGAACCACCTCCCTTGATTTGCTGGTCATGATTCTGTTAGTGCAATCCAATTAGGTTACTCCATTGATTATGAATTGGAGCACGATCTAGCACTTATTCTTTTATGGATTACACTGCAGTGGGGTGTAGAAATATTATAGTGGTGTGCAGATTGCAGAATATAATGAGACAATCATCAGGCTATAATAAGAAAATAAGTATTTCAGTCAAAAGATGTTACTAGATATTTTTCATTTTCCACACAGCAGAGTTTGCATTCCCACTGCTTTGAATGAAGACATTTCTGAAGTTCTGAGTCACTTTCATGCTGTGTAATGTCTGGGGGTGGCTCACAGGACACCACTTTGCACTTATTGCTTGGTTCAGATCAGCACTGTTCAACCTGTCCCAGGGGGTTTCAGAATCATTCATGATCCCAAACCTTCAAAGCTGAACAGTGAATGAAAGTTGAACTCATTGAAGAACACTCTTGAAAGGGAAAGTTTGATTACAAATTAGCATTTTTTATTTTTCCAAGGAAAGGATGAAGCTTTCTTCTCTCTACCCTGCCCAAGACTAACAGAATAAATTTAGAAAAAGAATAAATTAATTCTCTGTGCGTGTTTATGCTATACTGAATTCCCTCTTTCGACATTCTTTTCTCTTGAGTACTGGTTTGCTCTGAAACATGCAATATGCTTACCATGTTTTAACATAAATCCTTCTTATTTGAGGAAACTTTTGCCATCTATAACAGATCTTATTAATGACAACATAATCCCAGCTCTGGTAATGAGTCACTTGGGTCACGAGACAGGCAGCTCCAGAGTGTGATTCCTCCCAGTTTGAGAAAAATGGTCCAAAATAGATAGGTTGACACGTCTTTGGAAATGCCTGTGCTTGTGCGACAATATTCAAATCTCTTTTCCTCAGTTAAGCCATTTTAACTCTGGAATTATTATGCTGCTTTGCTTCACAAGACTGTCACTCAGATCATTCACAAACTGCTTTGAAGGTGGAAAGTGTTGTTATGACTCAGAACATATAATTGTGACCTCCCTGTAACGACAATGGATACCAGTTTTGGTTGAAGTGCTAAATAGGAAATAAAGACATAAAGCAAAGTTTACAATGTGCTTGTTAGGTTGTAAACATCAGGTATCCTCCATCAGATGGGTAATATTTTTTCATCACCTTTGTGTAAATTTGCAAAGATACATTTCTGAAAATAATGTACCATTTTAGCTGTGAACTTGTATGATGTATTGGCAAGAACAATTTTGCATCTGCTTAGAGCTCAAGATTAAAGTTGAAACTTACTTCTTTATCAAAAATGGATTTATGATCTTAGACTTTACACTACAAGACAACAGCTTCCTATTGAGAAGTCAAACTGTCCACTGAACTACTTCCCCTTTTCAATTTGTTACAAACTATTTTTAGCTCAAATTTAGAACTATGTCACAGAAATAAAAATTCTTGGAGAAATAGTTGCTTTTCAAGCAGTTGTAATGAAATCAGGTGTTTTAAGGAAAACTGCAACCAGTATTAAGGTACAAGAAATTAATATAGATAATTTTATACAGAACTAGAGGGAAAAATGGACTTTAAATGAGAGAAATAAAGAAAAAATAAATATAGAAAGAATGAATAAGGAAGACAGAAAAGTAGTGTTATCTCATTTGCAGACTAAAAAAGAAAACCCACACCAAAGATAACATTTCAATTATCTTGTTGTTGAAAGAGGGAGAGTTACGGAAAAATAATGAACTGGAGAAGTCTCAGACTGTAGAATCATAGACTGATAGAATCACAGAATGGTCTGGGTTAGAAGAAACATTAAAGTTCATCCAATTCCAGCCCTCCTGCCACCAGCAGTGACAACCACCACTAGCCCAGGTTGCTCCAAGTCACGTTAAACCTGGCCTTGGACACTTCCAGGGTTAGGACATCCAGAGCCTCTTTGGGCAACCTGCTCCTGTTCCTTCCAATTCTCATTGCAAAGGATTTTTTCCATTTGTCTGACCTAAATCTACCCTCTTTCAGTTTAAAACCATTGCACTTCCTCCTGTCACTACAAACCTCTGTAAAAGCCCCTCTCATAACTCCCACTTGAATATTGAAGGGTTGCAATAAGGTCTCCTCACAGCCTTCTCTTCTCCATGCTGAGCAATTGATAACAATCACAACTAACTTTGGTTTTGAACAGAAATAATGAAAACCTGAAGAGCAAAGGAAATTTAATTTAGTATTTTTGAGTTTCTTCAGCCTTTGGGAAAATTCAAATTTGCCACACACACACAAATACCCCCTCCTCCTCACTTTTGTTTAAAGGAAGGTTAAGGTAGCAATATTTGCCTGTCTTTATATCTGTGTAAATGATTCCTAATAATCTGTAGACATAGCAAATTCAGATTATGTGGGAATGAAAATGTGTGTTCTTACTAAAGGAGTGAGATAATCAATGGTATTTGGCACCAGCACTTGTAGACAAGAGTACAGATAGAAAGAAGTGGGCGGCCTTGTGGTAACAGGAGGAGGGAAAATTAAATTCTAAGAAATATGAATGGGTGAGAAGCTATATGGAAAAAGGGTTATTTTTAGATTTAAGGCACACACAGTGTTAATATGAATGTTTAAGCCTTGAGCATTGCTTTGCTGCAAAAGGTCAAGTTCTCAAATTCCACTTTTCAGACTGACTTCTTATGTACATAAAAGGTTGTAATAATACAAGAAAGACAATATTAATTCAAGTATAATAATTTAATTTGCTATGTAGGGTTAAATTAAATTTTTTTGTTTTAACTCCATTAATTCCACATTAATACACACCATTGCATTAAGGTATGAGACACATAAGCAACAAGCAGGACAAGGAATCTTTTCTCCACCTTCCACTCTTGTCAGGTGACTCTAAAATTGATGTACGATTCCATACCACTTACCACTGATTTACCTGTTTTCAGACTGCACTGTGCCAGCCATTAAAGGGGTGTGGGAATGTGGGGAGGGGGGAAAGAGGAAGAAAACTCTCAGTAAGCCCCAGTTCTAAGCTCTCTCCTCTTTCAGGACAGATGACTGATTTCCTGAAGTACATCCATGGCACAGGGAGAGTTGTTCACTCAATTTAATCAGAGAGCACTACACTACCAGAGTGAAGGACAGCCACTACAGCCTATTTACAGTATTTTCACAGGACACAATGTGACAACCATTCTGGGCAGAGATAGAATTGTAGAATTATGGAATCATTAGAGCTTGAAAAGACCTTCAAGGTTATCAGGTCCAGCTGTCAACTCCAAGCAGCACCACCAAGTTTCCCTCTGAACCACATCAAGTGTCATAACCACATTTGTTGAATACTTCCAGGGATGGTGACTCTACTGCCAGGACAGCCCATTTCAATGTTTTACAACCCTTTCCATGAAGAATTTTTCCCTAATACCCAATCTAAACTTCACCTGATGCAACTCGAGGCCTTTTACTCTTGTCCTGTCATTTTTAACATGGGAGAAGAGACAGACCTGCACCTCTCAACAACCTCCTTTCAGGGAGTTATAGAATAATAATGTTATCCCCCAGCCTCCTTTTCTCCAGGATAAATGGCTACAGCTCCCTCAGCTGCTCCTCATAAGATACAGGGAAACAAAGGACCCTCCAAAAACATCCTTGCAAAGAGATACACTTTGGGCTAATAATCCTATTTCAGAAATATCCCTGCTGTAAGGACACCTGTAATCATTACCTCAGTCACAAGCAGTGGTTTGTATTGCTCAGAGGGTAACTACAACACAAAGATGTGCCCATTTAACTATTTTTTGCTTTTGCCAAGCTTTGCATATAACATTGCACAGACTGTATGAACCTAATTGCAGAACCATCTAATTATTGGTTGCCCTGGCCAATCTATGAGATGGAGGTACCCAGTGCAGGTCAGTAAAACTTCAACTGCAGCTCATGGAGCCGTGGGTGATATCAGTGTGAATTAGATAGGGCAGAGTTACTCTTACTGCACTGAATTGTCACCACAACACTGCAATGTTTCTGTTTCGTGTGTGGGGACACATGAACAACTTTTTCCTATGAAATGGTATTGAGAAAGATGTGGGTGATCAAGTGACCAAGGAGAGTTGAGCTCTTACATTTTAACTTAGGTTGTATTTGGTGTTGAGTTTCAGTAAGAAAGTCACAGAGAGTTTTTTTTCACCTGAAAATGCTAAAATTAATCACGTTCATGAGATGCCTGTTCCTGACCTTTGGATTGATAGAGAACCTGTCATTCACTTAATTACACTAGATGTCAAATGAGAATTAGATCTTTCCAATATAGAATAAAAATAAGCCAATAAAGTGATTTGGATAGGCAAAAAAAAAAAAAAAAAAAAGGAATTAGGAATTTTAAGGTGTCACATCAGCTGCTTCTCAAAAAGGAAGACCATGCCATTCACAGGCACACATCAGTCTTTGTCTGGAGAATTATGCACAAACCTGATTATGCATCTACAAGAAAATTAGTTTTAAATAGAAGAGTAAAGCTGTAAGGGGGCATAAGTCTGGGAATGAGTACAGTGGTCTACAAATACATGTGGGAAGCTAATGCAAAAGAGAGAGAATATAAACCACAAGGTTATCATGAATAAGGATGATATAAAATGTCCATTTGCACATTTAGCCTGGAAATAAGGATATGATCATATGTTTTAGCAAGTGGCTGACCTATATAAAGCAGGATTCACCATCCAATTCCATGTGTCTGGGATACAGGCTGTGCAATCTCCTTAGCTATTCATGTCTCATTATATATGACACATCCTTCTTGATTCACATTAGCCACAGAATGCTGCTTTTTGCTGACTGCATCTTTCTCTTAAAAGACTTTAAAAGGAGGTGAGGGGAGTGAGAAGAAAACCCTTAACTGTGAAAGTAGGAAAAGAGAAAAAGAAGCTTAGTGCAGTATGTGCATGTGTGTACTTATTTTTTTTTTTTTTATCTATCTCAGTTCTTAGTGGATTTGAGATTTCTTAGCTTATAAATTATCTCAGAAAATTCAGTGAACACTGAGATAAAACCTACCAGGCCATGGCCTGGAAGCAACCTTGTCCAAGAGCTGTGACCTCAGACATGCGCACAGAAGTAATTTGCCTCTTGCTCAAACACAGACCAGGTAGATGCTGGACAAGGTCTCAGAAAGGGTTCGCTTGTTAAGCTCAATGGCTCCAGCTTGGGACAAGGTATTGAATTTCTAGACCACAAAGACCGAGCACTTAGTCTTTGACCTAGTGACTAATCCAGTTACTCCTTGGGAGAACATCCCACCCAGAGGCATATCTTGAAAGGCAGAGTCCATGCTAATCAGTGCAACAGCATGACCTACATCCTACCACAAAAATCCATCCATGTATGTGAAGTATCCCTGTGAGGCCTGGGGCACTCCAGAGGTTAAAATAAGAAACATATTTACTTAATAGTTAGCTAAAGCCTTACCAAAAGCTCTTATAATTATAAAAGCTCCCAACCTCTTTTCCATCCTCCTTCCTCTGAAACTACAAAGAGAACACACACCAAACTACTGGTTTAGGGCACAGAAAGGCATCCAGTCAGACCTTTTCAGATTATGTCATGAGATGCAAAGGTCAGAAAGTATGAGGAAAAATTAATCAAAAGACCAAGGGAGAAGCCAACCAAATTTCATCAGCAGAGGAACAGCAGAGCAGAGACTCTGTGATTAAGGAAAATTAATAATAATTTTCCAGAGCAGAATAGGAGTCCAAAGCCAGTCCACTCTGGTGTGAGTGCCAAGATCTATGCCTGGGTGAGGGGAGCAAGGATCAGACAAACAGGCATTGATTTTAGGCAGATGCCACACAAACTGCTTCAGTATATAGATAGACCCAGCTCTGGTTTTCCCACAGACTGCCTTTGAATTGCAGTATTTTATCAAGAAGAAGACAAGTTTTAGCTGCTGAACCTACAGAGGAAGCACATGGTGCACCTTTTTCTCAACAGGCATAGTATATTTTAAAAGAAAAATATGTTTAAAAAAAAAGCAAAAATATCTGCAAAAGACTAAGTTTTTGCTGTTGCTAATACATGGAATATAAGGTGGCAGTAGTAGTTGGAGAAAGTGCACCCTAGGACTTGCTCCAGTCACCAGTGTGCTCTTCCCATGCTGTTCCAAATATTTCTCCCCCCAAAAAATCCAGCATCCCCCCGAGTGCACTCATGGAGAGATTTTCAAAGGCTCCAGTTATGTGTGCACTAATATTGGGTTCCCTGCCTCCAAACTGGAGCACACTAAGAACTTTATTCTCTTACTATTCCTAAAAGACAGGAAGGGCAGTGTTGTTGTGATAAAATTGAAAATGTAAAGAAATACACCAAAATTTGTCATGAAAATGTGAAACCAAACCCACAGCCAAGATAGTAGTCTTCCACATTCTTTTCATTTACTTTGTTCCATTATAATGTCAAAGTATAACCTAATCCTGAAATGCAGAACCCATGTGGTAAAAAAACTACAGCTGTGTACTTTTTACATATCCATATATATAATAAATCATAAAAAATTATGCAACTATTTACTGCATCAAAGCATTATTTTGTTGCCTGAAAGGCAACTGAATTCTGTGTGTCAGCACTTTTTTATGTTTTGTTTTCATATAATGGACATCTTTCTTCCTTTGCCCATCTGTGGAAAAGTTAACAGAGCCGATTCTGAACAGGAAAGAGTTAGAAACATTCATGACACTGGCCCTGAGAAATCAGAATCACAAGCAGAGAATATCAGCATGAGATTAAAGCTGGGTAAGTGGCAACTCCCTTTAAATCTGGGATTCATTATCAAGACAATATTTCAAGAAGGCAAACAATAAGCAAAGGTCAAAAATATCTAGGAAAAAAAAGGCTTTGGATATTTTCAATGCCTTGTGGAGTAAAGCAGGCAAGCACATTGTTTATTATAAAATTAAACAAGAAAATATCAGAAAAAACCTAAATCTTAAATTCTTGTACTTTGTCATTATCTTCAACTGTTTGTGTGTCTCATTTTTTCCCTTATTCATGGAACATCTCATGCCTTTATCACTTTTCATATAAAAGTGTCTTCGCCAGAGGACATGAAAATTATGAACATTTAAAAAAAAAATCAAGTTTTTAAGGAGCCCCCCTGATTTTATCTTATAATTTTAACAAATCTTTTTCATTTAATGTCAGAAAAGAATAGATAAATAAAGAAAAGTCATGGGAAAGAAAGCAAGCTGTAGATGCCCCATCCCTGTAAACGTTCAAGTCCAGGTTGGAAGGGGCTTTGAGCAACCTGTCTAGTGGAAGACGAGGGGGTCTGGCCCACAGCGGGGGGTTGGAGCTGGGTGGTCTTTAAAGACCCCTTCCAACCAAAACTACAAGTCCATGAAAACATGAAAGGAGGAGAATTACAGGGAGGCAGACGGACATTACCTGGCAAAGTCCTCTTATACCGCAGTAGAAGGGTTTCTGTGACAAGCAGATTTTGAAGGGTTTATCTATGTTGCCAATATATTGCAAAGGTTTCACATTGTTGTCTCCTTAGTGCAAGAGTTTCATACCTCCTTGATGTTTCTCACAGACAGCTCCTCCAAGCACTGACTCTTCCTTCTTCTCACAGCAGCCAACTGACTCCAGTTCCCCTCAAACAACCAACCCAATCTTTTATAACACTCTTCTTCTCATTGGCTACAGCTGTGGCCTGTTAAAGTCAGGCCTGCTCCTAATCTTTAATAATTAACCCAGCTGCAACTCTTTAGGGGGTAAGATTACTTTCTATACTACCTTTCTTTACTTATATTCTATCCCCCTACATATCTGGACCATGACCTGAAGTCAGGGTGTTGAAAACCACATTGGAATCAGCAGGAAATTGTCCATTGATTTAAACTATTGATGAACCCTAAATCCAGCCTGCTTCAAAACATGAATAGAGAGACAAAAGTACCCACAAATATTTCCCGACTTGAAGTCTATCCTGTAGTTCACACATAGAAATTTTGAGGGTATTTAATTCATGCTGAATCCTTTTACATGCTGCGGTATGAACAGCTAAATCTCTCCTCCCTCTTCCTGAGAACAGACATTTTCCTGCAATTCTAGTACATCCTTTGTCATTTGACATTATTTCAGGTGACTTTTCTGCTATTCAATCATGCAAGATAGCCAGGAAGAGAAATGTTCTTGGGGACAGCGAAGAACAATACAGCAGTATTTTAATGCGTCCTGAGTTTCTCTCGTCTTTCTTATTTGTTTGTTGGTTTTGGATTTTTTGTCTAATTTTAATTCCTCACTTTAAAGTTTACTTGACAACTGCATTTATTTCATGTTGCAGTTTCTATAGGTTAACACTATTGTTTTATCAGGGAACATTTATCTTCAGGAAGAAAGTTATCCTAATACAGGACATATCTCATCCAAGGGCAAATAGAAAGGGGAACATTTCCAGAGGGTAATGTTAATGTTCCTAATGCTATAAAAATAAATGAAATCTGATTAACACCACTATGAGGAAGTAAGTCATAGCTTGTGTATAAAATATAGTTGCCTTGATTGGGAGCATTATTTTTGGCAGTTTAAGGCAGTGCATTAAAAGATGTGATGGCACTAAAAACATGAAAAATATCTTGGTGCTTTGGCATTATAAATAGAGCTTGAAATCTATAAAACTGGAGAGCTTCTAAAGTCAGCTTTTCTCCACTGAGAAGGAAGTAACATACTGCACATCTTTCCTTAGGTTTCTGACATGCAAAGTGACACTTGCACTGTGGGGAAAGTAGGTTTGTGTGGCAATGGGTACTTGATTCCTTGATTCACCTCCTCCAAATGCTGCTAGGTTTTAGAGCAGTCTCTGATACACTCCAAGATGCTTGTTTTTATTTTTTTTCGCAATCATGTTATCTCGTGGAATTTCTGAGTGGAGTGATAAGAACTGAGCAGCAGTGCACATACCCTTCAGCTTCCTCATCTCTGCAGAGGGCAGAATGCCCAAAGATGGACATTCAGACCTGCCAGACTCTTGTTAAATCAGGATGAGGTTCTAAGCAGAGACAAAAATCTAAGATGTGAAGTCAGCCAGGGACAGCAGGTCTGTCAGGAGAATTGCCACCTTGGACAGGAGGTCCCAATGGCTGTTATCATCCTGCTGATTGAAGAATGGCAGGAAAAGGAGGATGAAAATCACAGAAGATTGTGCTCAAGCATTCATTTTCTGGAGACTTCAGGTGGGGTACTCCAGAGAGGTAAAAACTAGCAATGACAACCAAAGTAATGACCAGGATGACAAGCAATTTGATCTGCTGGTGAGTCCCTCCCAATTTTGTCCATCATAATTAAATTTCAGAAAGGAAAAAAAACCAAACATATATCCAAAACACTGAATAAAAGCCATCTCCAAGCAGGAACAAAACCAATAATTCTTATTCAGAACACCAAGATCATGTTTCTTACCTTCTGGTCTTGCCCTCTGGTTTACAATGCACTGCTGGGGAGAATAAGCAAGAAGAGCTGAGCTGTGTGCACACCTGCAGGGTGTTGATATTGTTGGCATCACAGAGGCAGGGTGGTGTGTTGGAATGGAAGGATGCAGGCTCTTCAGGAAGGATGGGCAGGTGAGATCAAGAGGGGGTGTTGCCCTCCCTGTCAGTGACCAGCTGGATTGTGTGGAGCTCCATCTGGGACAGATGAGGAACCAAACTAAAGCTTATGGGAGGGGAGGGACTTGGAAACCTGATCATCATTAAAGTTTCTGGACATCAGCAACTTCCAGGGCTATCTGAAAGAAATTTCATCAGGCACAAAACTGAAATTTTGGTGTCAGATCCAGGTGCACTTTTTAGATGCAGACAAACTAAGATGACTTTTGCTTGACATAAGCTGGGAGATTTTCCACTTCTGAGCTGGCAGCATGAGAGTAGTTTTGTCCTTCTGTTGCATTTTGCTGTTAGTTGATAATCACTAGCATGAAACCTAGGAGGAATTAAACAAGAATCAAGACAACATTCCTGTTGTATCCTGTAATATCAATTTCAGGATACAGCATTTTGAGGTAAGCTGGGTGGGATCCCAAAGATCTCTACTAGTGAGATTTGTGTTGTGATTGATTTAAATTTTGTAAATGATGTAAACACAAAAGAATCCTCTCCTTTTCTGTTCCCTGAAGCAAATAAATTCATGGGCCAGATTCTGCTCTGGTTTTTATATCCCATAACTAGTCCTGTGGTTCCTGTTGTAGAATTAAATAGGATTAAAGATTTTGCATTGGCTGTTCTGACACTTATGCAAAGAGAAGATGGGCACAGCCACAGGGATCTGGCCAAGAAGTCACCTGCTTTGGATCTAGGCTGTAGGTGTTACAAACTGGAAGCTTCCTTAAACACCTGAATTTCTTTTATGCTCAACACAAAGAAATGAGGTGCTTTGAAAAACTTCAGAGGCTTTCTAAATTCAGAGGCAGAGCTCTTAAAGATTTTGAGAATAAGTTTTAGGTTTTAGTAGCCTAAGTCAGATAAATGAGATCTGGCTTTTAAAATCTTCAGGGGTTTGTATCTCACCACATTGTACAGAGGAATATTGTAGCAAGTACCAAAACTGTCAATATTCCCAAGATATACAATGAGAGACTATGTCCAACACTGCATGAGCATCTGAAGACTGAAAATGAAAAGGTGCATTTTCAAATCAGAATTACAAGTGTAGGAGATTCTGGTTTTCTGCAGAAGTGTTGAAGTTTCTCTGAAATTCATGTCATCATCAAAACTAGAAAAGATGAATTTTCCACTTGCAAGTGTCACTTGAAGGAAAATTCAAATTTTCATGCAAATATATGCCTGCTCTTAGAAAAGGATGGAATTTCAAATAAAGGTTTTCCTTCTCTATTTGCCTGGTGTACAGAAAACATTTGCAGTGACAGAAAATTTACCTTCAACTCCCTGCTGTGTGTATCCAGACCGGAATGCAGGTATTCTGCGTGTCCTATCCAGTAGGTAATTTGTTTTACATCAAAACAACTGCTGTGAACTTCCAGTGAAAATTCTGCATATTCTGGAATCACATTTTTTGTTGACATAAACCATTGGAGGCAATATGAAAAAAAGAAATCAAATTAATTTAGGACCTATTTCTGTTTTGTTTTTTTTTTCTCCCCATGTCTCTATATTACAATGATAAAATGATGAAGTACTCCCTTCATGAACACGTCTTGAGTACAATATAAAATCTTTACATCGAAGATTTTATACCTTAGACAGGAATGCCATCAATTTTTTTATAAAAATGGGAATAATTTTAGCAGTATAAGGTATCCTTACATGGCAGCCCATTTCTTTAAGGAATCACAGTTTAACTGATGTGAATTGAGAAACAGTTATTTCCCTGTGAAAAGAGGAAAAGCCACCTACTCTCTAAGAAATATATATTGCTTCATCTTTATTTATTGCATTCATATGCACCTTGGCACATCTTGGGGCTCCAGAATGAAGCTGAATTAAACCTGCAAGACTGTGGGGTCAACATGGAAATTCTTGGCTGCAGCTGAATTTTAACAGTGCTGTGAGCCAGGGGCAGACACAGCCTTAATCTGAATAGGTGAGGTTCTGACACTGCAGGTCTGCAGCTGGAATCATTTGAAACATAAACCACAGGGAGGACACTGCCACTTGTGGATAAGGCTGGAGTCTCCCCAGTAAATCCACACAAGCATTCAGCAGCAGTCAGGAGAAGGAAAGATATGAACAGAGCCAAGGGGAAACTTTCAAAAACTGGTGTACTGAATAATTTGAGGAGAGACTGGCTTTTGTTTCACACCCATCCCTGTTACCACAAAGTACACAAGACAAATTGTTTTCAGAAAAGGGAGAGATCTAGGACCATGCCTTTTCCCACCACTTAATTCATTTACTTAATTAAGAATTAATATCTTCATATTTCCATTATTTCAAATTTCCAAGTTAGCAAAGCCTGTGAGATTTCAATATTAAGCTTGTCCATACTTCAACATGTACATTTGCATCTCTTTTTCTGGTACATTATTCATTAGCTTATTTATCTATCTTTTTAATTTTTATGCCCATCTGCTTAATTATCTTCTTAGAGAGATTATCAATGCCTTCCATTTTCTTTGATGTCAATTTGAAAAGGGACAATGACCTTAGAGACAACATCATTTCAGCCATTTTGATGACATGCCTTGTCCTTTGACCAGCTTGGCAATCATCTGACCCCCCTCCTGACCTTTGCATAATTACCTATCCAATTTCCTTATCACCATTCTCCCTTTCAGTTCCTAAAAGCAATATAGCTGTGGTCACTGTCAAAGTCATGGTGACCTTGTCAGGAATCCTTCTATTGCTCTAATAAGATAACCAATTAATCACTTATTCCTTTATCTCAATCTCAAGTAATTTCTAAAACTCCTGTTATGTCTTCTTTTTTGTTTTGACTAAATGTTAATTAACTTGACCAACTTTACCTCTTTTGCATTTACACTTAAAACAATAAAATATATCTGAATAGATTTATTCCTACATTTCCTCCAAGTGTTCACAAAGATCAGTTACTTTCCAGATTAATTTTCTTCCTCTACTATGTACTCCTTAAATAAGCACAAAGTCTCAGGAAATTTTGTGGAAGAAAATTCTGTGAAGCTAATCCACAAATAATTCACAATAATAAATACCAGAGGTTTTTTTTCTGAAAAAATTATGCTTTAGCTTGCTTTCAAGCTAAAATTGGAGGATATTCTACCTGCCTTCCCTGCTGATTTCCTAAATCGTTCAAAAACTCCAGCAGAAACAGATGGACCGCTCCTGGAGGCCGCTAGAGAAAAACTATAACTGTCAAAAAAGTAAATTTGTTACAAATTTGTTCATTTGGCATCCCTAACCCCTTCCTCTGCTTCTCAAACTTGCAGAAGTATGTTCCATACTTTTAAGAGCAATTTTCCTCCTTACAAACACTGCCCCAATTTAAATCTATCAAGGACCAGTGCAGAATGGAGGCAGGAGATATTCATAGAACCAGAGATTTATAGAATGGTTTGGGTTAGAAGGGTTAGAGACCGACAAGTTCTAAACCCCTGCCAAGGGCAGGGATTCTCTCACTATTCTGGGCTGCTCAGAGCCCCATCCAGCCTGGCCTTGGACACTTCCAGGGATGGGGCAGCCACAGCTTCTCTGGGAAACCTGTGCTAGTGCTCCACCACCATTGTAGTAAAAAAATTTCTTCCTAATATCTAACCTAAACTCAAATTTTAAAACCATTTCCCCTTGTCCTATCACTATCTCTCCACATTAAAAAGTCACTCTCCCTCCTTTTTATAACTCCTGTTAAGGTGCTGGAAAGCCACAATGATGTCTCCCCAAAGCCTTCTCTTCTTAATGCTCAACAGCACCAGCCCTCTAAGCTTGTGTTCCAGCCATAAATAATGGACTAAAAAAAAATAAAAAAAATCTATCGAGTCCATACAAATGCAACAGAGTGGGTTAAGGAGATCTTCATGCCAAGACAATCCCAGCTGTTGCTGTGCAGCATCAGTCCAGGTTATCTGTAGCCACAGCCATATTTATGCTGTTTCCAGCCTGAGTTGATAAGTTTAAATGCACACATAAAAATTCAGCTCAGCTGTCCCTGGCCTGAATCTCCTCTCAGGTCTGATTCCAGGGGTAACTTGTGAGGAGCCAGCTCAGGTGTATGCAGCCACAGGATATGCATTCCTCAGGAGAAGTTGAATCAAGGCTGAGAGTACAGGACCCAGCATGTTGTTGGGGAGATCAGGCAAGCTGGCTTTCAGAGGAAAGACACTCATGGAAAGGAATATCTTCCAGGAGATGTCAGGTGAGACCGGCATTCTGTAGTCTTTTCATCTCAGTCCCAGACAAGTTATTACAATAAAAAAACTTAAGGGAAACCTTTGGATAGATATACATATATATAAATTTTGAGGTCAAAAAGAACTATTCTGATTCTTCACTCTGATCTATGAATAGCAGTGTTGTGGGATTTTCTGCTTTTTCTGGGATGGCAAAGAGTCTGATGGGGGTGTAGTAAATACTACACCCCCATCAGACTCTTTGCCATCCCAGAAAAAGCAGAAAACTCTCATAAACAAAATTTCTCTGCAGCAAGTGCTCTTAATTTTGCCATGAATCTCTCCAAAACTGCACATAAACAAAGTCAACAGATGTTAAATGTATGATCAATAGGAAAACGCTGTAACTGTACAGCATTCATCTCTCCTTCAAAACTGACATATTCGTGGAGGGAAACAGTGCCAAAACAAATACAAGCAAAGCAATAGCCTGGAAATACTTTAAACATATTATTTGAATTCTCAGAAGTATCATTTTTAACTTAAAGTAAACATTGGCATGCAAACCTAACAGTCTGCGTAATCCAGTCTTGAAGTGTAACTTTATTTGTTATGGGGATTTGCTCAAGGAAACGGGGAGGGACGGCGAGGTGGGAAAATAAAATAAAAACACCCCTCTTTCCAAAAAAACCTCCTCCTACTACAAAGAGGAGCTGGTTGTTTCTGCAGCGCTGCAGACGTTTCACAAGGTCATGGAAGAGGCTGTTTCAAGCTGCTTTAGCAGTCTGGGAGGGAGCGGGGATTGAATTGTTTTGCACTTGGATGTTCACTTGGCACACCGGGATGGAGAGCCTTTGTGGCTGTTTTAATAGGAGTCAGAGGCTGGGATGTGCCAGCCAGATTCCCACCCTCAGGAGCACAGGAGCTGGGTTCTGGGGGATTACTCTTATGTGAGGAGGAAGGGCCACGACCCTCCTTCTTTGGGAGCCTCTGGTGTCGTGCTGCGGCCCACCGGCTTTTCCTGAAATCCTGCCGGCTTCTGGCAATCTCCAAATAAAGTCTTCAATTAACAGGGAAACAAAAGCCTCTGAGGACTCTAGCCAGGATGTGCTATTAAATGGGAGATGTTGCAGGCACCTTTTCCAGCTGAGAGAGAAATGAGGAGGAAAATACCCAAAATATTTTAACAAGAGACAACTGGCAGAACAGCCCTCCCTTGCTGGGGATCAATTTTATGCACTAGGGGAAAAACCAGAAACCTTTATACAATAATAGAGTCATTAAGGTAGGAAAAGACCCCTAAATCAAACCACTAACCCAAGACTGTCTAGTCCACTACTAAGCCACTGTGTCCCCAGGTGCCACATTTACCCATTTTTCAAATACCTCCAGAGATGGTGACTCAGTTCTCCTGGTCAGACTGTTCCAAGGTTTGACAACTCTTTCCATGAAGAATATTTTTTCCTAATATTCAGTCTAAATCTTGCCTGACCTAGCTTGAGGCTATTTATGATTTTTTTCCCCATCTGTATACTAGCCAATAATCT
The DNA here is from genome assembly GCF_028551555.1 of Melozone crissalis. NCBI lineage: Eukaryota > Metazoa > Chordata > Aves > Passeriformes > Passerellidae > Melozone > Melozone crissalis. The sequence goes on from NW_026535887.1 coordinate 71,130, forward strand.
GAATTAACTAATAAAGTGGATGAGTCTTCTTGGCTATATATGCATTAATTCTTCATCTCGAGGAAGTTATCTGACTTTCAGAACTCAATCTTCCTTGATCATACTTTCCTTTGACTGTGTGATATTCACTGCAAAGCTAAAACTTTATTTTATTATTAATTTAATGTTGTGGCTATTGGTATACTCTGGTAAATCATTTATACTTGCTACCTGAAAAATAGAAGTTCACTTAATATATCTAAGATTGAAATGCTTAGCTGAAGCTTGTTATGAATATTATGTCTCTGGACAGAGAACTGGAGACAAAATATGAACAAATTCATTCTGTCCTGAGGTATTTTAATAAAAAGAAAGACATCCACTGCTTAGGGACTGGCTGGGCATCAGTCAGACAGCAGCAGTGACAATTGCAATATGCATCACTTCTTTTCTATATTCTCCTATAATTGTTGTTATTTCCCCTCCCTTTTCTGTTATGTTAAATTTTATATCAACCCATGAGTTTTACCTTTTTTCCCATTGTATCCCCCTTCCCACAAAGGGGGAGTGAGCGAGCAGCTCTGTGGTGTTCAGCTGCCTGTTGGCTTAAATCACAACACTACTCCATACAGAAAATCGAGGTGAATTTGTCTCCAATTAATATTAAATAATTAAATATTCATTGGAACAAAGAGACAAACTGGTTAAGTAGTTAATGCTTCTGTATAGATCACATGCAAGATTGTATTTTAAGTCTCTGCCTTAATGACTCTTTAATTATTTATAGAAAATTTAAAGAAAGCACTTCAATGGCAGGTTCAGAGAGACACCTCCCTCCATACTGTCACTGTCACAGGAACTCAACCAGTTCCCTGGTTTTGGGGTTCTTATCCGGACTGTGGAAATTGGAGGCTGAGTTCTAGATCTCACAAGAGGACTTGAAGTTAGATTCTTTCCATTCTTGGTGAGTCCCAGAAGGCATCACACATGTGCAGATGGACATTGACATTTTCCCTCCAAATTTCAAAACAATTTTCCCAATGTAGAATAGAGAAGAGGGTGTGGGGGGAAAATCAAAACCAAAAATGAAAGTTATATCCAGTGTTTTCAAATCTTGGCAGCTTGTGGTTTCAGTTTTAACCTGAGATTCTCAGCACTGCTTTCAAACAGTGACATTTTCATAAGGTGAATGCAGCCTCACAAATTACTGAGTGACCAGAAGCATTTGCTGTGGTTAAAAGAATACAAGAGAAAATTATTTAAAGGGAAGGGGAAAAAATATTTTATATCCCACCTTTTCTCCTCTTCCCCACTTTCTTAAAAAAAAAATTAGAAGAGAAGAAAAGAAAAACTCAGCCTAAGTGAAAGCCAAATCAGGAAAATAATTTGGCATCAGCCTTTATCGACAGCTGCGCTTCACTGCAGCACCTGTGTGTATCATTGCAAGTGATGAATGACTGGAGAGGCTGTTTTGTGTAACTGAAACACGTTGTGGCAAAGATTGTATTTATATTTACAGGATAAGCTTGAGTTGGACCTGTCTTTATGAGAGAGATCATGGTGGTAAAGGTGGGATGTATTGGCTGTGTAGATGTTATTAAACTCAGGAATGCATCCAGGTTTTAGGGTCTGAGTAGATACATTGGTCATGTCCCAACTTGGTGTTAGGGTGAGACTGTCTCCACCTTATCCCAAAGTTCTGGTTTCATTGAACACAATGATTTTGATAAACAGTTAATTGTGGGGGTCTATGCAAAAAAAAAAGGGAAAATATATAGGAAGTAATAACCTCACTGAATGGGATCAAATTCTGTAGAATCAAAAGTAATCATGTTGTTTGATACAAATTTAAAAATAACTTCAGGGAAGATAAGGTGGGGAGTGGAAAAGGAACTGAAAGGAAAAAGTAAAGCAAATCATCTTATTATTGTGTTTCAAAATGGCACTTTCACAAAGGGATTAACTTGCATCAGGGAAGAATCTTAAAAGGAGGATAAATAATAAACAAGCCAAACATAAGGCATTGGAAAAAACACTTGTCCACTAAAACTATAGAATTGTTTCACACACAAAAAGAAAAGAAATTCTTTTGGATTAATCCAAGCTGAAAATACTTTTTCTGGAGATTTTTGTTTTTCTCATTAAATTGAAAGCTCTTCGTATTTGTACTGCTTTAAGATATTTATTTCCAGAAGCTTACTTCAAATCCCATTGAGATCAGCAAAAGACTATCAGGTGACATTACTTATTGTTCATTTGAAGTCCGTGAGATTAAACCTTTTCTTTTTCTTTTCTGTAACTTTGTGAAAGTTCTGTGCTGTCAAAGCCAGAGAATCTTCTACATCTGGTTCTTCTTTTTCTTTTCTTTATTGCATTTTGGAGAGATTATAAATGTTAATAGTTTCAAATGATTTACGAAAAACAAGACAAAACACACAAAAGCTTTCTTCTCTCAGTAATACTTATTTTGGGGATATATTTGACTTAACATTATCATAATGCTGGAATTATGGATTCTTGGCTGGTGGAAATTGCAAAAATCTAATTGATGGATCAACAACATTTAATGCTCTTTACAGTCTACTTCACCATTCCTTCCAAGGCAGATTGTCATAGAACAAAGACCAGACTGCAACAGGATTGAGTAATATTTACTTATCTAATGTGCACTGATTCCAAGATACAGGAATGAATTTGCTGTACATCAGTTCTGTTGCCCAAACTTTCCCCCAGATACCAATATTTAGATTTTTTAAAAATGTTTTCACCAACATTTTTGGTGGAAATATTGTAATCACTTATTAGTAGGTATTAATTTTCATTTTTCTACTTATTGATGAGGGTTTCATGAGTACAGGATAATACATCCATAATAATATTTTTTCTCAATTCCTGACCATTATTTCAAATAATTATGTATGTTATCAAGTACCAATAAAAAAAATCCTGAAATCTAAAATCCAGCAGGAAGTGCAATTTTTGACATGCACTAAGCTATCCCAAACACATCTTGACCTCCATTTATCCTCCAGTTTACTCAGCAGAGGGGTTCAAATGTACAACTGTTTGTTGGAGTTAAAATCCTATGCATATAAGGACATCTTTTTCTGTCATTGGAATTGTTTCTCCAATTTTCTCTTTTCTATGCACAATTTTCTCTGTATACACACACAGATACAGATATTTTAACTTGAAGGTTAATGAAGTTCTTTTAAATAAGGAATAATTTTTTTTTTCAACCTTAAAAAAACTCCCTGACAAAAATACATTTTAAGCTGATCAAAATTTGATGTTTACTCTCTTTTACACTGTACTCTTACAGTATACATATTGAAAAGAAATTAAAAATTAAAATTAAAAAAGGGAAAATATTTTATTCAGGAATTATAAAATTCAATTGTTTATATTTACCAAAACGCCACTTAATTTAAATTTAATTTCTGATTAATGTTGCTGTAGTCTATAAATCAATTTTCATGATGAAGTTCTCATGATGGAGTTACTATTTTCAAACTGTTGAATCCCAAGACCTAATTTTTGTCATTGCAATTTAAGTTTATATTTGAAAAATAAAATTGAATATATTATTACTAATAATGGAGATTATACTATTATTTTTACAAGTGATCTTTCATTTTGTCCATTTTTCAAGGTAATCCTTGAGTGACATAAATAATTCCTTAGGAGGAACAGATAAATTTGCCTAATTACTACAGGTGTGATATTCACAAATGAAGTGATTGCTTTAAAACAAGTCTGATACCTGCCATAGGTGTCAAGGGAATTATCTATTTGCCTGGATCTAATTATGCTGAAGAGAATCTCAAACTCAATTAGCTGTTTCTCCCTCTTTCGCACAACAAGAGAAAATTAGCTACTTAATTAATAATGAATAATTCTCTATTTTACCAATGAAAACTAAAAGTGTGTGTTGGTGCTTTAAATAATTATATTTCAAGTTTGGTGTAAATTTGTTTGCTTGAAGAATGCTGTACTTAAAAATTTTTTATTAAAAGTCTGCATGCAATACTTGAGAGGGAAATCATCTTCGCCAAGCATGAGCAATTTAGCCCGAGCCACTCATCAGAGACAAACTTTGGGATTCAAGGAATACAGGCAGGAATGTACCAAGCCAGTGGCTTCTGTGCTCTACCTTGAAAAATGGACAGAATGAAAGATAATTTGTAAAAATAATGGCCTAATCTCCATTATTAGGACACACATGGAATAATACTTCAGTTAATGGTGAATTAAATAGGTTTGAGAGCAATTTGGATACATTGCTTCCAGAATGTGAACTTGAGTTTTAGCTAATTATGGTAGCTCTGCCTACTCATACCTGAGGGATCAATGTCTTCCCCAGCACTTCAGTATCTGAGCATCTTCTGTGGGCCAAACCACAGGTCAGCAGGGTTGTGATTTCTGCTTTATTGCAGGTAACCTCAGAAACTGGAATTCACATGACACAAACCATGCCAAACCTTCCCTGGAAAAGAGTGAAACCTGGTAAGACTGATTTGCACATGGAGGAGCAGTACAGATATAGAAAGAACCACTCAACTCTTTTTTTGTGACTTTTTTGAAACAGTCAACTGCATGGCTGTTCACAACAACTCCCTGAGAAAGCAGAAAAGACAATGCTAATATAATTCTGTCCAAAATAAACTCTCTTTTTGAGCACCAGTTTTACAGGATTTTCCTCCTGTGTGTTATTCCTTGGGGACTGATAATGATCTGCCACAGCCCATTTGTGTCCATCACCTAAGGAATTTTCTCTGTATTTCTCTGCATTTGCTTTCCCAAGGTGATTCTCTTTGAAATGTACACATTTATGCATTATTATACTTTGCAATTATTAACCTTCTTGTCTTACACTGGAAATTTGTTTTGTTTTCAAGCTGTGATGCCAAGTCATCCTGTCACCTTTTAAATAAAATCAGGACATCTGTCTCCTGCAGCATCCCCACTTTGCAATCTCACATAAACAGAACTTTCACTGGGCTGTTCTTGATGAGGAGGTAAAAGGCCTTTGTGGTTGGTTGCAGGGTTCTCAGCCATGATTATCCACATATTTTTCATACTTTTTTTTTGTCTTAAATGTGTCCAGGATTTACCAAATTCATTTGGTAAATGATTTAACATACTGTTTCTGACTTATGTGTCTCTCACTGCTGCAAGAATTTATTATTTAAAACAAGAACATATCACTATTTGAAACAATTACCAGATCTTTTAACAAAACTAAATTTCTATAAAAGAAATGGAGGAATCAGATGCAAAAATCAATCTTGCTGTACATAGACATATAGATATATGGTATATATCATATTAATATTTTCCTGTTATAATTTTTCTCTTCTGCTTCATCTGCTTCATCCTTGCTCCAATCCCTTTTGTATAAATTTTCAATTTGTTTCACTCCGTATTCCTCTCTCTGTCTTCTTACTTATTCCATTCTTAATGATCAAACTATGTTCAACTTTAGGTATATACACAGTCCTTTATGGTTTCATCAGATTTTGAAGAAGACAAATCAAGATTCTTTGCTATTATTACAATGCCCTTACTTTACTGCTTCTTTTGAGTATGTTTGCTATATCATATAAACATTAATCTATTACTATTTTACTTTATAAGCACATTTTCTATCAAGGCTCCTTTCTTATCCATGAGGCAAACTGCAAATAGGTACAACTCAAGATGGTAAAACCATCAATGTTCTTTGGGACACTGTAGCTGGTTACAGAAAACTTTTAAAAAATCCTCCATACCCTGGAGGTAGAATTTGTCAAGATGCTCACATAATTGAAATTTTCTATGGCTGTTAAGAACCAAGAGAATAGCAGTTCTTCCCTCCAAATGAAATCTCACTGCCAGATTTGTATGACATTTCAAGATCCAAGCTTAATTTGTTATACATTGTTCCCAGAAGGTGAGATGAGATTACATGGAGCCATACATTAGTTGGAAGATTTATTTTACACTTACCCACTCAAAGTTCCTTTCTAGTTATTCAAGCAGAATAGAGAAATCTTGATTAGTTAATCTCTCTACATCAGCGTTTTTCCACAGAGCACTTCACAGAAATGTTTTAAAATTTCACAATTAAAAAAGCAATTAAAAAGGATTATCAAAATCAAAGTTGATCTTTAATTACTGCCTACATCTAGATCTTTATTCCATGATATACCAGATAAAATACTCTTAAAAATGCTTTGTTAATAGCTTTTTATTACTGAGAACATAGGAAATTTCAGTCTTTTGAGGCATGGCCCTTTTTAGATCAACTTCATTTTCAGGTTGTCATCTAAAACTTTATTTCCATCAATCTTGTCTTGCTCTAGCTGAGTAAGGCATTCCTTTATCTTCTGCCCACTGAGAACTGGCCACCTTGCAATGACTTGGGTAGTGTGGTCAAAGTACTGCTGTAATTTCTCCAGTGAAAAATTGATTTGTATCTCCACCTTAGTGACCAAATCTCTGCATCTGTTCAGTCAGGTCTGCCTCTGTGAATGCAATCAATTTTTGGACACCTGGACTTCTAGAAATATGCAGGGAAATATTCAACTGCTCTTTTTCTTCAGACCAGAGCTGGCATAATGGTTTGCTGATATTCTTTGCAGTTTTACTGTTCTTGCTGAAAAATAGCTGTTATTTAGCAGAAGCAATAGCAGAATAGCAAAGGTTCTCCAAAGATGATTTCATCTTGACTAGCTGTAGCATTCAAATGAAAAGAAGGAAGAGAATTAAAAATCCTGGTACTTAGGACAGCTCTGTGTTTGAACATATTTAAGAATATTCTGAATAAGAAATGAAGGATTTTTTTTAAAACTGAAAATATAATATCAACAAAAAGAGCATATATATAAATACAGATATTATTGGATTAAAAATCTCACCATAGTGAAATTCCTGCTTGGTTCAATCAACTTTTTTTTTTCTTGTCAACTGCAGATTGCCAGTGAATTATAGCTTCTCAAAAAGGATCTAATTTCACACAGCTTTAATGTGAAAAATAGTGAGGATGAGGCTCAGGTCTCCAAATTTCAGCAACATGAAAACTGCATCTTGTGTAATAAGTCACCTAAGGCTTGACTCACACATCTCACAGTGTTGAGAGTCACATGAGGTGTGCTTGGAATCCAGTATCTATTTGGTCTCCTGTTGCCTCTCCAAAAGGAATCTCTTCCAACCTCATGTGAAAACCTCAGATTTATGGGGGCCTTTCAAACAGTACTGAACACTTTCTTCAAGCAACCTGAAAGCAGACTTGGTTTCCAAAGTGTGGCACCAAAGATGCAAAATTGTGAGTAATTTTATCTTATTCAGATATCTTAATCTACATGTCAGAGCCTCAATAATTTTAGATTTCTGTAAATAGATCTGGATGTGAGTTGGGGTTTGAGGTCAGCAAAGAGTTTGATAAATGCCAGGGAAAACAACAGAATGAGGTCAGCATATAATAATAAAGATTTTATACATACATATATATATACACATAAATATATATATATATATAAATATATAAATAAATAAATATATATATATATATATATATATATATATATATATATATATATATATATATATGTATAATGAAAGTTTTCTGAAGTTCTTCAGGGTGGAAAAGACAAAAAAAGCAATGATTCTCAAATTCCCTCCTCCCATGTTGGGATCCCAGAGAGCCTCCTGAATCATTTCATTTTACTACATCCTATTACATGGAAGATCAAAAGCTCAACTTTTGCCCTTCTGTCCTCAGAGTTTGTGGGATCCTGAACCCAACTTGTTTGGACTAGTGCAAATTGATATATCCAAATCAATAAATCCCTTGTTGGCCTCTTTAACTCCATCTGAACTCCTTCAGGTCCCAGCCACACTGAGCCCCTAAAAAGACACAAAAGCACAAGGCAAGCAAATCTCAGGGCCAGGTGAGGCTTTTCTGAAGTGACAGCTGAGGGAGGTCCTTGTCAAAGATCTTTATTAAAGTCACTCTCCTCTCCAGCACGAGCATTAGGCCATCAGGCAGTGTTTTTGGATTCTCCCTCACATGGGAATTTTATGCTGCAGTAAGACATGAAAACCCAATGTTCTCAAAATCTTTCCTTTTTAATATCTGGATTCTTCCCTAATTATTTTCAGATTAATTTCCAGCTAATACATAAGGATGAAATTTGGCTCATGACCTCTAACCCTAAGCATGCTGTAATTCTGTTACCAATCTCCTGATTTCATGGGGGGCTTAACGAGCCCCATATGTGACAGTGTGTTCCTGTACATTGCTGTGGCCTGATAATGATCCAGGGAATCCCTGGCACTATCCTGCCTTGCCACACCATCAGCAGCTGAACTATGGCAACACCAAGGTCTGATGAAATGGGGTTTTTTTTCCATTTTTATGTCCTCAAGGCTGGAAAGGACTGTCAGGCACCCTGTGCTAACCAGTGTGGGATTTGGTTTGTTTGCCTCTGGCTGGTGCCTCTCCTCAGGTGATGAACAAGGTCAATGCCATTTTCCCCTAACCCTTGTGACTATGCACGTGCTGTCCAACTCAGACACAACTAACCAAGGATGCAAGAGCAACAAAATTCCCAGAACTGTGTTAAAAAGGTTCACCCCAAAGGGGAATTCCTGGGGGCACTTAGGAGAACAAGCTGGCTCAGGCCTGAGAGAGGAATTAGTACTGTAAACAGTACTAATGAAGAGGTCAGCACACAATATCAGATCAAAGTGAAAGGTAGAAAGGATTTGGCATCTTAGCAGCCAAGTCAGAAAACAGGCCAGCATTCAGAGATGAACTGTACTGATCCAAGTGCATCCCTGCACACATATGCTTGACCCAAAGCCTAGAGACATCCATGGGAGTATTCCTACCAGCTTCAGTGGAATGTTTGGATTGCCTCGGATGGGCATGGCACCTTTCTTGCTGCTGGAAGAAAGTTTGGTTTCATGCAGTAGAAATGGCTGTTAAATCACAGGCTGCTCCCCCTCTGGATCATGACAGAATCATAAAATGGCTTGGGTTGGAAGGGACCTTAAAGACCATCTAATCCAGCCCCCTGCCATGGGAGGGAGTGTCACCCACTAGACAAGATTGAAGTGTGGCTCAGCCCTATGCTGGACCTGTTCCCTCCTTCAGGAAGGACTCCATTTTCCACTCTTGCTTCAGAGAATAAGTTGTTGCTCCTTTCCTCCTTCTCTGTTTGCCATATGTTCTCCTCCTAATCACCTGTCCCTGACACCAACCCATAAAACCCTGCAACACTAGCTACACTATTAATCCTTTCTTAAACCTATATATGCAATGGCTCTTTCTTACAAACCACCATGGTTCTTGTGTATTGTCTGAAAATGAGCTTCAAATCTAAAGATGTTCAGGCCTGTGGGGGAGAAAACCCATTACGTGTGATAGCTCTCTGCAAATGTGGGCAATTACAGATAGAAAAATCTTCCTTGCCACCTCTGAAACTCCCTGTGATCAGCTGCACTCACAATTGCAACCTATGGACTGCAGGACTGAAAAGGCTCCACTAATGATTTCTACATTGGACCAAATGATATCCTTGACAGTAAGGTAATCCCAGGAACCTTCCCTCACTTCCAGCTGTCACCATCGGGGCCACGGGCTGGCACGGATGAGCCAGCGTGCTCCTCCAGACCTGCACTTATGTTTCAGTAATAAAAGACCAAATGCAGAATGTTTTCTTCTCCCTCTCCTCCCTCCCAAATGCTACTGATCGTCCTATTACCATGGCAACCAACTCCTGCTGGCATGATCAAGAAAAAACCTGATTTGGGATTTTAATTAATTGCTTGGAAATGGAAATGTAACAGTGACTGGCAGTTCAACTAAGCACGTTTGCAAAGTGAATAAAAATAGAGTTTCTGAAATACTTGAAATTGTTTCACTGGATATAACCCACATTTTTTATGAGACACCTTAATTTATTCTACTTCATAAAATAAATCTGCCAAATGTACTAAGCCATTTTGTCAACACAAATCATTTTGGCAAATACTTTAATCCTTCTTCTTAACAAAATGTATTGTATTAAGAAAAAAAAAAATCTAACACATCAGTATAAACCCATAGGTTTGATCTGAAAGGATGCCTTTTTAACCAGTAGGTCATATTTATAAAAGGCTTTCATCTTGCCTTCACAAAAGAGGATGTTCTTCTTCTGATGCACGTGATCACTCATTAACATTGGTGGCAGCTACACCCCCATATTCAGCAGAGAATGGAGCAGAAATGGCTTTTGGTTGATTTTTTATGACCCCCAGTCTCCCTGATTCCAAAGAAAATAGAGTTGTCATTGTCTGGGTATGGCACTGCCCTCTCCTGCATGCTGCCAGGGTTGCTGAGGTGGTGTCATACAGCCTTCATTGCTCAATCAAGAAGAAATCCATTTCTCTCCACATTTTTAGAGGATTAGGATATCTCTGTTGTCTCTATGCAGGTCAAGGTACCCATAGTTTCCAGCATCATGCTAATTTTGTAGGCCTTGTAGTTTCACATTATTCATTAGGTATATATATATATATGTATATGTAAATACATAAATATAAAAGTTCATCCTTTAAAAAATTAGAAGTTTCGAAGAATTCAGAAGCCCATCTGGAAACCCGAAACTGGAAGTAATCTTCATCAACTTCATGAAATCCTTCATTTATCTCTCCTGAATCTAATAGTGAGGTGGGGGTCAGTCTGTACCTCCAGGTAATAAGTGATAGGAAAAGTAGAAATGGCCTCAAGGCATGCCAAGAGATATTTAGATTGGGTGCTACAAAATATTTCTTCACTGAAGGGGTGGTCAGGTATTGGAATAGGCTGCCCAGGGAAGTAGAGGAACTACCATCCCAAGTTTTCAGAAAACAGATAAGTGAGGTATTTAGAGACAGAGTTTAGTGGTGAACCTGGGTTAATGGTTGGACTTGATGATCTTAGAAGTCATTTCTAACCTTGGTTCCTTCCTTCCTACATGATTCTTTGATTCTCCACCTGGAGATGTTGGCCTAATAAGAAAGCTGAAACATAATTGTATTGTAAACATGACATGGACACTTCCCAGTGCCAGCACAATAATGCAGAGCCACATGGAGACAAAAAATTTCAAATTACTGCTAAAGGGCTTCCTTATTCACAAGCAATAGTCAGGGAACCTGAGTGGAATCAGGAACTTTCATTACCAACCCCTGCCTTACCTTCCTCCTTTGAGATTTTATCTTTCCACTTATTTTTGTTCTTTACAGGCCAGTTCCTCCCTTACAATTAAAGCAGAGAATAATTCTACATTAACTCACTCATTTTCACATACTTACTGATTTTCCTCCAAGCAGATTTTGTCAGTTTTCAAGATGTAAAGTACCCTGAAGCTCCCACTGCCAGAGTATTAATTCACATCACAGGATCACATGGCTGACCCAGAAGTTACTAAACTTCCTTACTCAGTGACTTAATTATATCTGAGAGGTGGCTGGTTCTTGCCAGCTTTCACACATTGACAATGCTGCTCTTCAGTGAACATTATTCACTCATCCCCTGAACTCTACTCCAGCCCAGGGTAGACAACCTCAGCGGGCAGATTGTACTTAATGATCTGAGTTGAGTTTAATCAACTATTTTTAAAGATAACACATAACAGGGTTGTAAGATGCTCTGGAGAGGTGATTTTGTTTTCAAAATTCTATTACAGTTAATATATTCAATAAAAATATTTAATTTGTTTAATATTTATTCCCCATTCCTCACCACTTTTCCTTTGTCTGTAACATCTCTTAAATACAAGTAATAATTTCCATTGTTGTAACATCTTTTAGAACCTAAATATCATTAAGCCAGTAGAAATTGTGAGACAAAATGAAAATATAAGAAATCTGGTGATTATCTATCTCATATTCTCTCTATCACCTATTGGTATTTCTAAGACAACTATCTTTGTGCTATCTAAGCTCTGTAATATAATACAATCACTTGCAAGTTGTATCTAAGTGCAGTGGGTTTTACTTATTAATAACGTAGCACTTATCTTCAAAGTGCTTCACAAACTAATTAATTCTCCCAGCACCTTCTCCCTGTCAGGCAGGTGAGACAACTATTCTTCCCATTAAACATATCATCCTGATTATTACTTGAGGAAATAAGGTTAAGTTACTCCTCCTATCTCCCAGAATAGACAGTGAGTGCTTGGGAGAGAATTATTAAGGAACAGGGTTTTTGACCTGATTTGAGACCACCTCAAAGTCCCTCACACCTGGCCAACAGCATTGGTAACCAAATAATTATGTGCCTCTTTAAAAATTATCATGGGATTCTTTGTCTGAGACTGAATATTTTTTGTTTGTTTGTTTTTATTCTGACCAACCAGCTCCAAGCTGCTGTGTGAGTCATCCACATGCAGAGAGTTTGTGAAATGACTTACATTGGCTTGGCTGCTTCAGTTTTATGTGCTCCATTATGTTGGCATTATTCCTCAGCCAGGAAATTCCTGCATTTGAGTTTCTGCATCATCTAGGTAAGGAAAATACACGAGAAAGATATTTAACAACCATGGAAAAAAAAATATAATATTAGGGCCTACCTGTTAAATCATTCTAAATCCTTGATCATTCAAAAGCATTTCTGCCTCATCAGACTGTTCACAGCTCTATCACTCTGTTTTATCAGAAGTTATGGATGTCTCAGGCCATGTGAATACACATTTAAGAGCTAATTCCACTCCTCAGAGTTTCACTGGCTAGTTTGGAATTAGGATCATGCCATGGGATGTTGCATAACTATTGGCAATAGCTAATGACAATCATCAGAGGAGGTAGTTCCAGGAGGTAAACAAAGATAAAGGCATAACAGTTGCCCAAGTGAAGGAGGTCTTATATTAATTACCCCCATACAACACAGCAGCCTTATCAAGCTGTAGGGTGGCCCAAAAGATCCTTAAGCTCCAATTTATTGTGTAAGCATGGCACAGTGGGCAGAAATCCACCAGCTGCCTCCTTGGAGCAGAGCACCTTCCTCAGGGTCCCTGCCAACAGAAACATTGTGCAGCAGGATTAAAATATGTTTTAATTATTTGCTGAAGGTCAACACGACAGTGTAGCCATGAAGTATATACAGACACATACAGACACACATAACTTTATTCCTACAGAATTAAAAACATGAGAAATTGGATATTGGCACACCTGTGTTCTATAAGGATGAAGAGGGAACTTCAAAAGGCTAGTTTGAGTTTCAGGAAAACACTCCAAGCCTTTGAGGTAAAATTCATCTGCCCTAACTTGGACGTCTTAAAACTAAACAACTGAGTCTGAGCTCATCACTCCAAGCTCCCTTCGTGGGGAGAAATGGGCACCTGCAGAGTGTAATTCATCTTATCCCATCACAGGTGTCTGGGAGAGGCTGGATGAGCCACTCCCTGGAGGTCCCCATGTGTCTCTGCTGCCTCTGAGGAGAGCCCAGCTCAGATTTAGACATTTAACTTTTTGATACATAACATTGTGTGAGATGAATTCCACCCTTGCATCCTCCTCTCAGGCTTGGTTCCAGCCCCTTTTCAATCAGTTGGTGGTGACATGGAAAATGTAGAACAGGGTCAGTGAGTACCTGGGGCTTTTCTGCTACTTTTCCTTCTAGAAGGACAGAGTTCCAGAAATAAAGTGACACAAGAATAGGAAGGAGAAGAACAACTTCTTCCTCCCAAAAACCAGGCAAAATTTGTGGTGTCCTGTAATTTATTAAATGAAGGGCTTGCTGGCAGGACCTTCTCCATTTGATATTTCCTCACTGAACCTCAATTCACAGAGACTGTTTTAGCAGGTGAGTAATGTCTTTGACTCCAGGAAGATCACAGGGCTAGTGAAAGTTGAGTACGTACATAAATGTTTTCAGGATCAGGCACATATAAATGAATTAGAATTACGCATTTAAATAGCTTTGTGGATCTTGGCCTTTGTTCCTGACCTTCATCATCTGTGGCCTGAGTCTGCAACCTTCATAGAACACAATACCACACATTCATTTTCTGTTTGGAAGGGTGATGCTAAGGAGGAAGGGGAGAAGGAAGCAAGACACTTTTACAGTTTTGACTGGACATTTTGATCATGCTTTTAGTGGCAAGACTTTTAGATTGTTCCTGAGATGTTTCTATTTATGAAAAAAATGCTAGAAACCTTATTTCAGAGAACAAAAATAAGAAAGGAAAAGTATTTGCCAGAGGAGGTCTGAGCTTTGAAAGGAGATGAGGGTACTCTTTGCATTTCTATGCATTTATTTGCATAAATACACAGAAACTGAGGGGAACACATAGCAACTTTCAGCCTATTTCTAGTCAAGCTGTTAAGTCACTCATGAATGTGCTTTAACTGTAATAAATTTTAACTGTATAGAATTAGCTTTGCATTGACTTCTCCTGGAAAGACTATTCCTGTTCTGTTTGCACAGCACTTAAAACAAAAAAATAATAAAAGCAAGAGCACAGGCACACACACAAAATTTATTTTCTGTGCCCAAATCAATGGAAAGTAGAGAAACCACAATAATTCACCCACTTTCATCTCACGGAAAACCCTTTTCTTCACATTTCAGAAGAGTTAGGTCTTGCAAAGAGTCCCTCTCTAACACCTTCCTATGTCTCAATTTAAAATGAGAACTTCAAGGTCAGTGGAAACAGCAACATAAAAGCACCCAATTCTTGCTAAGGCAGCCTGGAATGGTGGGTGGGCCATCTCTCAGGTGAGAAAAGGCAAGCTGCAAAGCAAATACCTGAGGTGACTTCTCCTTGTTTGAGTCTGCTACCCTTAGGGCTGTGTTCTTTTGGCTGAGGATATCTGTTGATCTTACCTCTTAACAGTAATTATGCCAGACAGCTTTTTGGCTTTCAGTTCTGCTCCATAGGTAACATAAATCATACAAATTATTACCACAATGCTAAACTGTAATTACCCACAGACCCTGACATGCTAAAAGTTGTATTAATTTGATAATATAATAAATACGTTACTGCATAAAACTATAATTATTACTTCAAAATTGACACTTATACCAGCTTGACTTTTTTTTTTTTTTTCCCCCAGCAGGCAACTCAATTTTACATTGACCAATACCAGAAATGCTATTTGAATTCAGTGAGACATAGTGAGGTGTAATTTGGTAACATGTGGGAGGCCTCTCTTAAAGGAAAATGTCACTAGAGTTAGTTTGGGTTTTAGAAGCTATAATTCCATGAAGCAATAAATTACTCTGTAGTTCAAGAGGAAAAATATATCTGACAAATAGCCCAGGAAATGGGAATAATATCAACATATCTATCAAATAGCCCAGGAAATGGGGACAATATCAACAAAATACCTAAAATGTTACCAATGGGGAAAATAATTCACATAAATAAACATAAATAACATAAATAAACATCCTTATTTATGTTGCTTCAAATGCTGCTGGGGAAAAAAAAAGTGACTGACACTATAGGAGGAAATTCTACTTTTTTTTTGCATGGAAAAACTGACAAACACATCTGTGGGAAAGACTGAGGTCCCAATTCTGCAACTGTTTGGGTGTGGACAAGCCCTGGCACAGCTCCCAGGTTTATTTTATTCAGTGACTGCCTAATGTAAAATGCATAAACAAGCCTGGGAACAGAGGTTGTAATCCAGACCTGCTCCTGCTCAGCTCAGCAGCCCGACTGCTGTAACACCAGCTCAGAATCCTGTTTCCCATTTTCTTTATATTTTGTGTCTTCCATGTGGTCAATATAAACTTTTAGGAAGTGAGTCTTATACGTTCAAACCTTCTTAAACTCAGGATAAAAATGAGCTCACTTCTTGCCCCTGGTTGACCCCTTTAACTGATGGTGAATGTGAAGGAAGCAGCCATACACACCTCTGCTGGGATGTGTGGGATTAATATTTATGCACTGAGTGGTTTCTGTGACAGTTCCTCTTTAAGTTTCTTATTGGGATCTTAAAATATGTAGCTAAAGAAAATCTTCAAAAGTATTTTTTCCCAAGTTTTCTTTTTAAAAACCTGAATACTGGTGATTTTTCAAGTTTTCCCCTCATGTTTTATCCCCATTTATACTTCAGCTTGCAGAAAGAGGGGGGAAAAAGTATCAAAGGAGAAGGGGATATCAAGTTTATTTCAAGTTTTTAATTCTGGGTGGTATTGCTATCATTTAACTTTATGTATTTACACTTACACCAGTTGCCATGGGCATATTCTATATTCAAAGGACAGCTATAGGCATCTTTGGAAGAGCTAAATCAGAGGATCTTCATTCTGCAGGTGTTTCCATTACAAAAAAAAAGTGAGACTGATAATTAACTCAGTAAGCCTCATCCAAAATTTCTAGTTTATTTTCATTGTCAATCTAGAATAAAGGAGGGGGAAGCATTGCTCAGAAGGAAGAAGTGAAAACTGGAGGAGAAATTAGGAATAAAAATACTAGAATATTAATATAACAAAAGTACTTGAAAACAGCTTTGTCTTTTTTCTTTGGCAAAAGAAATATGTAAATGTGTTTATTGAAAGACATTTATTAAAATGTACCCCATTTACATTTTTTTAGAATACTTGAAAAATAAAATCCAATAAGATGTATAAGGTGAAGGTTAGTTTGGTATCCAAAACATTTGCCATACAAGCAGAAAACCTGATTTCAGTACCCTTGTCCTCTGTTAAGAAGGGATTTATTCTCTACCTACTTGCAAGATAAGCATATTTCCAAATGTGAGGGATGGTGGGATGATACCTATTTTGAAGAATATTCATATTGATGCTTGAGACCATACAAAGGAGTGAAAAGGCCCTGATTCTCTTTATGTAAATCTTTGTTCAACTTCTGTGTAAATAGTCTTAACAAGGTGAGTTCCTGGGTTGCACCTAAGGGTCAGTGAAAATGAATGTTGTGCAGCTTCATCATTACCTTTAATTGTTGCTCCTCCACTGACCAGGTTGAATGATGCAAACAGGTCACTGAAACTGCCTGGCAGACACTCTTCACCTGGCTTAGTGCATGTATTAGGTAGGGCTTTATTGACATGGTTCTCCTCAAATTCCAGTTTGGAATTTATTAATAGCTTTGGCAGAGCTTCTGGTGACTTTCATCCAGCGGGAACAAAAGGTGAACCTTTGTGGGGAGAGCAGGAAGAGAAGATTGTCACAGTATCATCACTATTTTCAATGAAACATGAGTTGAAAAACCACCATTTTGGTGCTGGGATCTGGGTAGAATTATTGGCCAAAACTGGAAAACACAATGGGAAAAAAGGAAAAAAGTAGTAAAAAAAAAATCCATAAAAGTATATGGTAGATTGGTACAGAAGACATGAAACAGGCTGTTGGAAGTTGACTAACTTGGAAAAAATATTAGGACTAAAACCTGGAAGTTTAAAGTCTGTCTGTGTTAACTTCTTAGAGAAGTTCTTAGAGAACAGCTACTGCGTGCTGGAGCCTGGAGAATCCTGGAATCAGAGAACCAATTAGGTTGAAAAAACCTTCTAAGAGCCCAATCTTTAACCCAGCATTGCCATGCCCACAATGTCCCCAAGTGTCACATCTACATGTCTTAAACACCTCTGGGGATGGTGACTCAACTGCTTCCCTGGGCACACAGTTCCAATGCCTGACTACCCTTTTGGTGAAGAAATTATCCTGATTATCCAATATAAACCTCCCTTGGCACTACTTGGGGCCATTTAGTCTTATGTCTTGTTTTTTGGGAGAAGAGCCTGACCTCTGTGTGTCTACAGCCTCCTGTCAGGCAGTTGTAGAGAGCAAGAAGTCCCCCCCAAACCTCCTTCCCTCCAGGCTAAATAAGATGAATTCTAATAATTTTCCTAATAACAGGATACATGAGTGTGGCTTTTTGACTGATTTTTTATTCCTTCTGCTCATAGATATTTTTGGCCTCAGAAGATTGCTTGCTTGAATTCACATGCTGACAGTAAATATGATGTTACAGAAAGCCTTAAACATATTTACCTGTCTTAGGTTTTTCCTATGTAAGTGATTATTGCAATAATTTTGATGAATCATGTTGTTTGATAGAAATAACAGCTTACATACACAACTGGCATTTCCTTTTCCTCTTGCAGCACTTTGGGGGAAGGAGGGAAGAAAATAAAAAGGTAGCTGTGATTACTTAAATCTACCTTTTTAATAATGTGGTAGACAGCAATGATGATGTGATTCATTACTTGCCTATAATGTTAATTATACATTATTAGCTGTTTCACTGTATGATAGCTGGCAATTGGTGATATGATTCATGAAGTGCTATTGTTAAGCCAATCTGAAAATCTGTTTGATTCAGGTTAAAAGAAAGGGCGATAGGTCATAAGAAGTTGAAAAAAAAAAAAAGAGAGAGAGAGAGAGAGAATAAAGAAAAGACACCGACATAATTTGCGGTTCTATTTTTATATGAACAACAAGGTTTACAGTGAAGAGCTGTTGGATACAGTTTCGGTGAGCAAGGATTTTGCAGAGAGATTAGATCAGTTACAAATTGCTAAATCTGATGACTTAGATAAAAATTTAACCAGAGGCTTTGAAAGAGGTAGAACATGTTTCTGTGGAGAAGTGATTGCCCCGTGCTTCCGAGATAGAGCTAATCAGAGAGGGCTGCACTGGCTGCATCCTCAGTAAAACCTGAGCAGGGGAGAAATTGTTCATTTCAGAATGGAGATGGTTTCCAGGCTGAAAACTGCACTTCACCCTCCAAATGCACCCTGTATTTTGGGGAACCCCCAGAAGGCAGTCCTGCAACTGTACTGCAACATGTTCCTTCTAATGTATCTTTATCACATCTGTGTTACCAGCTGAATAAACTAAATAAAACAATTGTTCCCTCCTCCACATTCTTTGTAAGATTCCAAAACCTTTTCCCATTTCCACAGAAAAACCACCAACTTTAACCAACCACTTAAAAAACCCAAAGAAAACAGATTTTGCCCAGAGATAGCAAATACTCCCAAGGTTAAACATTCATTCCAGACTGGTTCATATCTGCACTTTATCTGAGCTAGCAAGAGGAATTGAAGCTTCATCCTTCTTGCTCCAGCAGGCACCAACTCAGGCAGAATGGACCTCATCCTTTCTCTCATGTAAGTCAAAAGTGAGTTATAGATCTGAGCTTCTGCTTCCCAGTAAGGGCACTGTCCATAAAGGCTCATCTCACAAACAGATTGCAATTCCTAGGAGTAAATACTACCTGGTTAGGAACAATTTGTTAAAAAAAGTAATAAATCTGCGACAAAAAAAAAATAAAATTTAACAATCAAAGTCATAAAACAATTCAAACAAGTATTTTTCCTTCATTCATTTCATTACCCCTGTAAGTCTTGGGGGAAAGAGTTAAGATGAATGTTATATCACATTATTCTCAAAAGGATTTATGTCTTCTCTTATCCCAGATAAGGCTCCTAAGGAATGAGATAAATCACACTGACCACACAGTTCTCTCATCCATTTCTTCACATACCCAGCTCTTGTGTGCAGCAACAACCCTTGAAACAATCTTTTCAGAGAAGGAAAGTACTGTGTTTCCAGAACTTCAGTTGCATTACAATACAGGACCTAGAAATGCTTCATGGAAACTTTTAAAGACTATTTGCTGCTATTAAGGCAATAGTTTTATAGTACAAAGATAGGCCTGGGAGCTAGGAATTCCTGAGTACTGTCTGCATCACTGTCTTGACTGTCTATTGCCTACATATCACAGTGATTGTGTGGTTTATTTATAAAACATAGATTAGATTAACCCAAACAAGATTAAATTAGATAGAACGAGTCACTTAAACTCTCACTGACTATTTCCTCATCTGTAAACCAGTGATATCTGTATTTACCTATTACATGGTGACTGTGAGGATTACTTAATCTCCCTAAAGAATTATCATGATTATCATTAATCTGGAACACACAAAACAAGTCCCGATAAGGAAACAAGCTAGTGAATCAGCTGAGGTGGAGTAAAGGTACCAAAGCAATTCTTCTGCTGATCTGATAGCCAAGCATTCTTGATAAAGGTTTTGGGATGGCTTCATTTCATATTAGGCATCTAAAATATAATGTTTAATATAAGATAGCTGTCTAATTTCCCCTGTAGTCCAAATGTGGATTTAGTGGACGTCATGCATTAAATGAGTCAATAATGTCATAATTCTGGGATGAATCACCTAATGGATTTCTCTTCATTATCTGTAGAGGGAGCCTGGACGATTAGACAAGATATATTTCAGATAGATAATGTTATGTGAGATCAAACTGGAGGGTTTAGTAAATTGCTTGAAGGACTACAGCCACATGACACATTCTGCCCACACAAGAGCAGAGTAACAATCAGTACCAGTTAACTCCTAAATTCTTATCACCACATTCCTGCATCCTAAAAATTTACCATCCCTTTTGTAATCCACAAGAACTCATGGTAGTTTTGAGAAATACAAATTTAAAATTTCTGGTTATTAAGGCAAAGTATCAAAATGTTGTCCCATAGTACAACATGGTTAAATATTTCGTACAAGGAGCCCTTCTATTTGAGGGCAGGGAGGGCAGAGTGGAACAGTTTGGAGGAAATTGTGTTTTCTAGCTGATCTGTTCTTTTGGGAAGGGGCGGGAGTTGTTCTGGAAGAAGTCACTCCCTTTTGGGGTCCTACACACAAGAGATGATTAAGAACCATTTCTTCCCTCTGGAATTCCTTTTCTGCTCTACAAAGAAGTGCAGGACCTCCTTTCCACCATATCTCTTCCCTTCTGAAGACTGATGCCCCATCCCTCTTGTGAAAACAACTCGGGTTTGTTCCAGAGTTAACCCAAGAGCAGAACATCCTGCCTCTGCCAGAAAGAAAGAAGGAACATCTCCCACTGTGGCTCCTGCTCTAATAGAGAGGCCAAAGGAGGTAGAAACAAAGGCAGAGGATGTGAGGCTGCAGTGTGGGGCTGAGAGGAGCTTGGTTGCACAGGCTGAGGCAGAGCTGGGCTCAGGTTGGTGTCACAAGCCCTGCAGTGAAACCAGAGCCTCAATTGCTGTGGGCAGCTTGGTTTCACACAAACGCAGAACTGCAGCAGTGTGGTGGCACAGCTGCATCACCTCCCAGGTCTGCTCAAAAGCAGGAAGGAATTTCTCCTCCAGAGCTCTTTAACAAAGCCTGGCCAGGCAGCTGCTGCCCTGGTGACACGTTTTGTATGTGTGTGTTGGGGGCCAGAAGTGAGAAATACCTTCCTAGCAAGGGTAGGGGCTGGAAGAAAACAGTGAATATAAGCAGGTGGGAACAGGCTAAGATTTACCTCCCCTTAGCAAGGCTCAGCTGCAGAAAGGCTTTTAGGTTAGATCTAAAGCTTTTCTGAGTCAAGAGGAAAGCTGCTATTGATGTAAAGCAAAATACGTGGGTGAAGGTTATAGGAATGTTCCTTATGAAAAAAAAAACATAATGCAAAAACCTGCGTCCATCTATATATATATATTTAGGCAGTGAGAAACTCTCTAAAAGCCAGTGTTTCTTCTTAAGAACAATGCCAAAAAGAGCAATAGGATTGAGCAGACTTTTAGAAGTTTTTGAAGTCAAAACAAGACTAGCCTTTAATTTGTTATAATCTTAGAATAGGGGAGGAAAAAAAAATCTTTCTAAGCCTAAACTATCTCTTTGTTTTTCTTAGGAAAAGGAAAACTATTTCAGATAAAATAGAAACCACCCTGAAAAGCCATCTGGAATTTGAAATTAATCCAGACTACCTGTGAGTAAGATGTGCAAGGAAGGGTCTGCTTTCAGTCCTGTCTTGTACTGAACTAAGAATGCTGTCAGCACTTAATAATGTTAGTAGTAATAGTTCTTCTCACACACCTTTTCACTTCTTGGTGAAAAGGGACTGGAAAGAGCAAAGCCTTTCCAAATGGAAACAGAGAGCACTAAAAATTACATTTTAAAAACAAAAACAAAAGAAAACCAAACAAACTGAAGCTGTGCTGAAGTTTTCAGTCCTTCAGTCCAACTTTGAAAACTCATTAGTGGTAGATAATTCAGATAAGGTATGAATCCAGATGTTACTGTGTTTATCTACAGCAAAACCAGGTTCAAAATTTTACTGAAAAAAAAAAATGGCTAGGCTCCTAAATCTGAAATTAAACATGTAAGAAAATGCCTTGATGGGTAAGAGCATGAAGACATGCAGCTTTTCTTGACCTTAATGAGATGTTCAAGGCACTTAACACTTTTGAAAATCAGGCCACAATTCAGCAAAGCATTTCAACATGTGTTTAACATTAAACACATATTTAATCAGATTAAAGCATATACTTAAGCACATTCCTGAACCAGGATCAATTTAAACATGTGCTTATGATCTTTGCTAAATAAGGTTCTCACTTAAGTTTCTATATAAGATTTTGAGAGCCTAAATTTAGTTTTTTTTTGATGTTAGAAAACCTTCAGTCTGTTTTGTATGAAATAAAAAATTAAGTGAAGGAGAAAATTTTTAATGCCCCCATTTGTTTTGCTAATCATGTTTATCAGTGCTTGACAGACACCAGGTAAGAAAAAAATTGAGTCATTAAGGAGAAGTAAAATATATACTGTAGGAAAATTTGGATTTTTCACATGTAATCCAATTCTGACTCCTTAAAAGTATTTCATATCAGATATATTTTCACCCAGTATTATCCAACATTAGAGACCAAAATTAATTTTCACTGTGTTTTCCCTAATGTTATCCATACTGTGTCTATTGCTAATATTGTCGTGAGGAACAAAAGAATTATTTCTCTCTTAATTTAATTTCTTTTCTGTTTTTCTTTAATTTCTCTTTTCCTTTACATATTTTTCCTTGCTCTTGTAGCAGAACAAGCCACATTCCATCCCTTTCTGTTAACACCCCTGCATACATTTGAGTTTCCACCAACCTCCTGTCAGCCTACCCGTTGTGCAATTGGTTGTGTTAAGACAAAAGCAGTGTTGATGGCCACAATTTTGATTAGGGCAGGAGTGACTCACTGGGACAGCAGCAATCCAGAGCATGTCCATGCACACGTTTGCACGGATGCAAGGCAGCCAAGGCAGCACACAGACACACAAATAAGATTGAGCAAGAAGGGTGAATTTGAAGTTTGATAGCAGTTAGACACGCACCATTCAAGCTGGATGGTGGCCAATCCTGCTCCATCCGTCCTCTCTGGCATTCCTGCAAGGTAGAGGACTACAGTCCAAGCTGTGGTATAGCCCTCCCTCTCCTAAATATATTCCCTTTTTCTCTCATTCTCATTGGAAATATATCAAGTCCTGACTTGATATGGGGCTCTGAGCAAGCTGGTCTAGTGGAAGGTGTCCCTGCTCATGGCAGAAGGGCTGGAACACAATGATCTTGAAGGTTCCTTCCGAACCAAAACTACTCCATGACCTTATGATTTAACACATGCAAGGTTTCACCCTGTTTTGAATAGGGTGGTATTTGCAGGCAGGTTATCTCTGGATTAAAATTGAGTTTTTTGGAGAGGAGGTGCTCAGGGTCAAGTGCATAGCAGGAACTGCTTAATCATTTGCAAGCTGTAAATTCATTTTCTAGCTTATGCCATGATAACTTGTGTTCAAATTCATGGCCTTGCTTAAACTTGAGCAAGTCCCTGTGTGGACACACTAATTTCAGTTTTAGAGTGGCTTATCTCAGTTTATCATACACTTGTTCTGAATCATCTTATGGCAAACTAGAATAAACTTAATTTAAAATTAAAATAAAAGAATGAAACTGGTGTAAAATCACACCTTTATTTAAGCCAATAACTCTGTATGCAGATAAAAACCTAGGACTTGTGTTTATTCAAGGTAAATATTTCCAAACCCTGTTGAGAGAATATTAGAACAACAAAGATTTAAAAATAATGCAATTTGAAAAGAACTATTCTAAAATTGCCTAATCTCCTTGGTTCAGAGCCTCTCCCATTCAGCCACATTAGACAGCAAGACCCTGCAGGCACTTAATAATACTTTTATATAGTAGCACTTTACATTTTCTGTGCTGTAAAAGCATTAACTAATTAATCTTCACAACAACCATCTGAGGTTGAGAAGTGAGGACTAATATCCCTTCCCTAAAGATAGAGAAGATAAAATACCAGGCATGTCAAGGGCTCCTGTTCCTGACTATTGTGTGTTTTGTTTTGCAAGTGAGAAGGCCTCCGACACCAAATATGATGGGATAAAGTTGGATATCCAGAGCTGGATTCTCCCTCCCTGCCTTCCTCCCTCCCCCATGACAGGCTGCTGTTGAAAATTTGGCTTCAGGAGATATATTTTTCAGACTCCAAGCCAGGAAGGCCCTTAAGCAAATGCTTAACATGGATCACAAATAACATGGGAAAGCCAATGTTCTCCTGTGAAAAAATATCAGAGTGTGTGTATCTCAGTGCTTTGGTGGCTTAAGTACAGAGTCATGCATTTCTAAAGAAGCTTAAGTGCCTAAGTCCCACTGGGGAGATGAAGAGTCAGAATCCCAAACTCTTGGGCCTTGATTTCCAGAGCTTGATTAGAAACTCAGAAGATCCTGTTTTACATTTTAGTTTCATAATTTGAATCCTGTAAACTCACATGAGGAATGAGGCATTCACAAAAGGCCCTAATCTCCTTGAAAGGTCAGGCCCTCGAAGGCAATGAAGATATTCTTAACCACCTTGAGATATTCTGTCTTGAACCATCCTCTGGCCCAAAATTAGGAACTCAGCCTAAGCCACACAGTCTCATAAATATAGAATCATAGAATCACTAAGCAAGATCATCAGGTCCAATCTTCTCTTGGAAGACATATGCAGTTTCATAAAATGGTGAATTTTCTCAAATGAGTGGGTGACATTTCTTTTTTTCTTCACACAAATATTTCCCTAAGCTCCTTGGGAGGGCACAACTATTTGTGTATTTGTGTTTCACTGGAGGAAATGGGATATTCTCACCATGACACTGCATTTGTCTCAAAATTCAACAGCTGATTTTTCATAACTGCACCTTCCTGAAGGGGCTGGATGGAGCTCTGAGCAAACTGCTCTGGGGACAAATGTCCCTGCCCAATGTAAAGGGAACAAGATGGGTTTTAGGGTCACCTCAACTCAAACCATTCTATGATTCTGTTCTATGATTCTATGATTCCATTAGCTCAGCTTCACAACTTAGCATATTTAATCCCAGAGATTTTGTGATGGATACACCTTAGAGTCTTAGAATGGTTTGTGTTGTGTTGGTTTGTGTTGTGTCTCTTACCTGTAAAGGCTCTTTGGATAGCTAGTTTAGATTAAATATCCACATTTAAGATAGCTTAAATTAGATCAGGCAAAGGTGGGTGTGGGTTGTATGCTATTCTGTCTTACAGGAGACTGAAAAATCATTCCTGACAAACTTACATGATGGTTTCTAGTGATGGTAAATGGTAATGTGGTTAATGTCAGATAGAGCAGGACTGACTTGAAGCCTTTCTCACCTTGGAAACAGGCACATTCCTCACCCTCAGTTTAATCCTGCACTATTCCAGTTATTGTGCTGTGAATTTCCCCCTCAGTATTTATTTTAAAGCATAACTTAGATAAAAAATCCTCCTTTTTTTACCATTAGTTGAATACAATAGGAGAACCTTGTCCAGCAAAGCAAAGGTGGCTGCAAGGAGAGCTCTGATCACGTTCTAGCATGCCAAGTTGAGATTTTGGCTGGCACTAACCAGCGTTGCAACATTTATTAATTCATTACTTGGGAAATTGTCTCACCCAATTTCTTCAGGCTGCACCTCACTCATTGCTACACGTTTGGAGAATAAGTTAAAGATGCCTCATGTTATTTCAAAGTCTTAGTCACTGTTGTTTGGGTGTGGGCGCTCCTTAACCTGGGCTTCAGAAATTGAAAATAAATGAGAGGTGGAGGTACAGAAACTATTCTCATCAAAACCAGAGGGAAATGAAGAAGCAGAAAGATGAACCCTCAAGTAATTAAAAAAAAAAAAAAAAAAAAAGCTGTCTCCTTAACTCAAAAGGTATAAAAGAATCTATGTTATTCTGGGATACCACTCCCAGAATATTCTGTTACTGAAATATAGACCAGTACAGTGCATGTGTTATCTAAGGAACATCATAGCAGATAATTTGATATGCATGAGTATTTTGGCATTCTTTTCAATGTATAAAAATGCCACTGGAAAATAAGTAGATCGTTATTAAGGCAAACAAGGGAAAATAAGTAGATCGTTATTAAGGCAAACAAGGCCTTCAAATTGGTGCAGACAATTTCGTTTTTCTGATGTTTTTGTGGTGTGTCTTCTTTTACCAGAGTCCTACAGATTTGGGAATATTTTATCCAAGCAACTACTTCTTTCTGAATGTCTGCAAGCATTTTTAGGGTTCACAGTGTAGACTCACAAATGGCAAAATCTTAACTTAGGACAGATAAAGGGGAAATTCTTCCCCATGAGGGTGTTGAGCCACTGGCACATGCTACCCAGAGTAGCTGTGGATGTGAACATGAAAAAAGTGCCACATAGAGAGATATGAACAAGATCCACTGAAATAGTTTGAAATCCTAACCCTTGAGCTGTTAAGTTCAAGTCTTCCCTTGTCTGTTCCCTGGGTTTTAAACTTCAGAAAACTGAGATTCATCATTGTTATCACAATTATGAGATTGAGTATAAAAATAGTCAAGGAAAACTTAATCGTTTGTATTACACAGAACATCAGTATAACATCTTGTTCTCAGTTCAACATTATCTTCAATGTTTAATGAACCTTTAGGGGTTTTTTTAATGTGATTTTGCAATATCAATAAAATTTTGGGAGTCTGCTAGCAAACTAAATCAACTATGTGCAGTATTCTAAAAGTAAAAATAACCTTAACAGGTTAAAACATAAGAATAACTAAACTGGCTTTCTTTAGACAAACAATGGAGTATGTAAATTGCAAATCTAGACTTAGTCTAAGCTAGTTCATATTAAAAATAAATTGAAAAACATTGCAGACATTGTTAATTTAGCATGAAGGCAAAAACATTGCTGAAAGATTACTGTAATGGAGTATAGTTAATTCCATTCAATTCTTTTTCATGGTTCTTAAGGATAGGTCAGAATAAATATTAAATCCACAGGAGATTTATTGCTTCCTTGGAAAATCAATATGCCGTGAATCAACATTAACATGAACTTTGGACATTCTCTGTGTTTTCTTTCCTGGGAAATTTTTGGTAAGCCTGGCTGAATCCATGGATATTCTCACCACGACTCATGAAAAACTGTGTGCAGCATGATGCCAGCTAACTGTGATTAATACATGGATTTAGCTGGGTTTGAGGCTGGTGAGATCTGAGAACATTCTTAAGGAAGGTGGAGAATCGAGAGCTAAGCCTTGAACGCAACTGAGCTTGGTTAAAACTTACTTGAAGTCACGGTCAACATTGTGCAAGTGACTCCGACTTCACCAACATGTTGAACACAGCCAACATTTGTAATGGATACTGCCCCACCTGCCCAGCCTTTGCTAATATGGCACATAATTATATGTCATCAATATTACCAGCCTCCTTTTCTGGTATCGCCCTTTCCATCTACTCTTTCTGTCTGTTGCCATCACTGATTAAAATTTTGCTTAGCTGCTGTTGGAATGTAGGTTGGGTAGGTGTTTGACTCCCCAGCACTTCATACAAGGTTGGCATGCCCTGGCAACCTGTTTGGACCAAAAGTCAGGAATCTGGGCCACTATTTCTTATTGAGTGTGGCCTACATAATTGAAGTGTACTAAAGTTTGATCTTGGTTTTTTTAATTGTTGGGGTTTTTTTGCCCTGCAAAATCTTCTGTCAGAGGTCACTTAAGCACGAGGCTGGTTTTATTCGGCTTTATATTCAGACACCTGAATTTAGAGGTATAATTACACAAATATAGGCTTCCCTTGGTTGCCCACACAGATATTTAGTGCCACTTGATAAACCATGACATATCTGATATGCTTGTAGACCTTACATATTTTACTTGGGATTTATAAGAGACCCTCAGGGCCTCTCTGACCCTTCCTGGTGCCCCAGGAAGGGGTGCTGCCACAAATGCCAGAAAGAGCCCACAGGTAGGAAGGTGGACCACACACATTTGATCAGTTGAATCTCTCTCATATGAACAAAAATAGGAGTTTAACCACCAGCTGATACAGTCACCTGCATGGAGACACTTAATTTGGGTAAGGGAGCCTGGACTCAAGATATTCTTCACCTGGGCTGGTTTCAGTTACTTAAATAAAAAGGTCACACTGAAAATTTCCTACCCTTCCCCATCTTTTCCTAGTCCATACAGCCTCCATCCCTGGCCCTACACCACAAGGCTGGGCAGCTTTGCAGACCTTGGGCAAGGCTGATGTAGCCCACAGGTTTTTTGATCACGCTGCAGGTGAGAGTTCTGCAAATTGTCTCCAGTGGGAAGAGGTTGGATCTTTGATTCTTGTTATCAGAGATAATGCACTGCATGCCTGATGAAATTCCTGAAATAATCTCACTGTTGTATCTTGTTATACAGAAATGAATCATGTTTGGGAACAGATTTACTTGCAGGTGAAGCGAATGAGGAGGAAAGGTGAACTGTGAGATATTTAGCGCTTCTAAGTGACATCTCTTACTCCACCACCAAGACATTTGCTAGCACTCATGTTCCTAATCCAGTGCAGCACCAAACTTTCAGTTGCCCTCACACAGCTAGAGAAAATGAGGAAAAAAACTTATTTAACAAATGCAAAGGATCTGTCAGGGGAGATGGATTTTCTACCTTGGTCCCCCACCTGAAAACTTGGCCATCTTTTTCTACCCCCTGAAACTCACCTTTTTATATACATCTTACTTTTTGATTGTGAAACTTGTCAAACTCATTCAGGGTTAACAAACTGATTATGAAACAGGTATTGGCTTGAATGGGAGCTAAATAGAAACAGTTTCTATTTAAACTACAATGGAATTGAAAAATACTTTGCTAAACTCTCCAGGGCAGGGTTTACCTCTTACCACTGAAATGAAAAGTCATACAGCAATTGGCCATCAAGGTGTGTCCACATTGCAAGTAATGGTAAAAAAAATAAATACAATGATGCTGATGTTGTTGACAATATAATGATAATAGAAGATATGATTGTATTAATTGAGGAGACCCACTGCCCAAAAGTACACAGCATGACATTCCAGTATAATTTTTATTTTTTTAATATAATTCAGGATTTTTATAATTACTAATGGCTTTTTGGCCATCCATCAGCACATGGTGGGTGGAAATAACTTGGGGTGTAACTAACGAAGCTAGTTGTTCTTTTTTATTTCTTTTATTTTCTTTTTTTCCTTGCTGAATTTCTTGATGTGTATGCTTTTCCACACAGATGGCACCTTTGGCAACAGCATACCTGGCAGGATTTCAGGGCACCATTAATCTATCAAAGCAATGCTAATGAAGTTGGACTCTTAACAGTTTACTCACCATCTGCTTCTAACCGTCATCCTTCCCTGTGCTGTCCCTAATGCTCCTCTTGTGGAGGATGGGAGCTCTGAACACACTGATTCATGTGTTTTACTGGTATAGCTACTGCCTTCATGCTTTTGCTGAGAAAGTGTTAAAAAGTCAAAGCCACAGTTTTAGAAAAATTTTGCAGAAGCCAAAGGTGAAGTTTTAGACCCTCAAATTTTGCCTGTAGTCACCTAGGTTTCCTTAAGTTTCTGTCTTTCCTTTAGACTGGATTACAGAAAAAAAGTTATTAAATTTAGACTAACATAGAATACCATAGTTTGTTATTAACATTTAATATTTCTGAATTTGTTGCAAACCTGAAAAAAAAAAAAATTTGGGCTTATTTGTTTAAAACACCTACCTATTTTTTCCAGTGATATTACTTGGTCTAAATAAAGGCATGGACTGTCCACAAACCTCATCTCACTTTATATTTCCAGACCAAAAGAGTTACCACAGCCACCATTCTTCCAGTAAAACCCTCTTCTGCAATAGGCTCACGTTGCCAAGGTGTTCCACACCTATTCCCATTCCACTATGGACTGGATTTGCAAACTAGGTGGTTTCCCTGCCTATCTGGCTCGCAGGACCTAAGCCAGAAACATTCTCAGAGCACAGAGAAACTCGTCCAAGAAAAGGAGATTTATAACCCTCATGCTGACTCCTTTATATTCAAAAGTCTCATGGCTTCACCTGGAGCAGTCCAGTGCCAGGTGCAAGTTCCTCTTTCTCCTGAGGGGGTTTGAAATGACATCTCTATTTCTCTACCTCCCAGGAGAATACCTAACCACCAAGAGATAGTCCAGGAGATTGTGGGTCTCACAATCTCTTCCAGTAAATCTGTTCCATTTTAATTAAATATTCCTTGTGCTTTTGGAAGAGATAATAACTCCAGACACAGGCAGAATGGGAAAACTTAGGTTTCTAATCCCAGGTCTAACAGATATGCTCAGCATGATGCTCTGGGTTTGTTAAACTCATTTTAGAAGTTGCATGCCTCATTCCAAGAGTTTGCCCAGGGAGAGCACAGACTCCCTTTGAAGAGTCATACCCAACCAGCAGCCAAAATCAGACACTGCAGCAATGAGCAAAGTTCTAGTCTTTCTGCACCTCTAGTGGCTAATGCATCACTACCTGAATTATTTGCTTTTCATTTGAAAAGGGAAATAATAGCAACAACTCCCCAATGTTGTAATTGTAGACACACAGTGATTTAATAACAGCAATTGCTGCAAACACATGGGCTGAGCAACTTAGGGCAGTGAGTAAAGCCATCAATTATAACTGCTGCAACATTTATAAGACTAGCCAATGACAGTGACATTACAATTTACATGATTATCAATAAAATTATGAGGAAAATGGTGGAATTCTGAACCTAACCTTACTATCACCATCAAAATAGAGGAAAAATAGGGCTTGGCCATGAAGACTAGAATAGTCTGAGGTACCAAAAAATGCTTATAATGAAAAATAGACCAGGAAAAAAAAGAATATAAACAAACAAGAGGGATGTGATAGAGATCATGAAATTGGTTGTTCGCAATTACCCCGTTTCATAATACAAGAATAATGAAGCATCCTATGGAATGGGATGGCAAGACATGGAGAGAGGATAAAGGGGAAGACATTTTTTCACAATAGATAATTGACCTGTGGAACTGATTGCCACATGATAGCTGCAAGTCCAAGAGCTTAGCAGGTTTTAAAAAGGATTAAACATGTATAGGGATAATTAGTTCATCCATTATTAAACAAGATAAGTTTTATTAGTCACTAGTTATATTAAACAAGATAAAGACCTTGTAGGAAACTTTAATTCTTACCCAGTGAGAAATTCCTGAATATCAACTTCCAACAGAATTTTCAAAAATAAATATTTTTCTACCCTATTTCCTGGGAAATTTTGAATTTTAGTTTCACAAAAGCCAGCATGCCTCTGCCTAATATAATTAACAAATAATGTGATTTCATCTTTTCTTGAAAATGGATTAGCACTGACATGTCCTGGCTAATAATTGGTATCTGCAGTGAAGTAACTCCTGTAAGATTAAATAGATATCAATGTTTCTATGTAGAAAAGCAAGGAGAGTTCAAATATCTTTTCAAAGTGTTCTCAACTGAGATTAATTTTAGTTTCTAGAAGGCATTTCTACCCAAAGAAAATCACATCCTATATACTTTTAGAGTTATTGAATACCTTGCATTCTAGGGTGACAGTGCTCACCTGAGGACTCCACCTACGTGCAATGAACCACTTTTCTTTGTCACTCATTCTGAAAATATTCCTCTTTCTTGGCTCAGGTTCTGTCATATACTGGAATTTACCAGAAGTATCTAGCAGGAAGGTATTCCTCCTTAGCATTCCAGTCAGTGGAGAGAGTGGCTACATCCAGATGTGTTTCAAAAATCATGGGACCACACAGACCCTAAGGCTAGAAGGGACCTTTGGAGGTCATCAAGTTGTAGCAGAGCTTACAGTGAAATTAGACCAGGCTTTGAAGGGATTTTTAACTTCTGAATCATTCCATGGAAGTGGGTATCTCCCTATGGAAAACTCTGGTAACAACAGAAGGAACCCAGAAGAGGCCTAAATGAGAAGCTCAATGTAATTGGGTAAATCCAGGCCATTCTCAGATTTTCTCTCTCTGCCATATGTCATATCCTTTCCACACTCCTTGCTCATTTGTCCAAATTTGTCATTAACCCCTAAATGGGCATTTTCTAATAGTTACAGCAAAAGAAGGGCTGTGTCCTGAAATGACTGCTCTGTTCCTTTCTGGGTCTATTCCCTGATAACTTTACAAATAGATTTCAGCTTATTCCTGAAGTACATCCTGTCCCTTGTACTTCTTTTCTCTCTTCCTCTTACTTACCTGATCACATTTCCCTCCCTTTATCTTACACAGTCTGTTGATCATAACTGGGGCTAAAACAACCTGAACCAAAGAATGTTCCTTTGAAAAGTAAGCTATAATTGAGGAACCATATTTTCTTTGCTGCTTTTCCTACTAAACTAATACCTTTGCCCACAAATTTTCACCTTGGTAATACCTTGCTTAGAGCTCTGTGTTGAAGGGTTAGGTCAGTACTCTGCTTAAATCTAACTCAGGTATTCCAACACACTGCCTGCAACTAAAGTGGAGCCATACCTTACACACAGCTCTTGATGGCAATCTTGTCAACCATTAATGTAAAAGAAACCAGAATCCCGTTCCAAGAATTCATGAGATTGACATCAAATTGTTTCCTTCATTTGGCTTTTGATTATTGTGCCCTTAGGGTTATTCAGGTACAGGCACATCATCAAACTTCGTTTCATTTGTCCTGTGTTAATAATTTTTTTATGGCAGTCAAGTATGCCACGGATTATTGGAGAACTGCATGTTTTTGAATGCATTTATCTTCACATCACTTTTATGAGGAAATCAAGTACACTCATTCCCCTTTCACAGATTAACAGAAAGGAAAAAACAACTTGCTGAACAATTGTGTCCGTGGCAGAGCAAGGACTCCAAAAACCAAACCCACCCTTCACTTCAGGCATTCATTCATTTCTACTGTACTGAAATTCGAGATCATTCCATAATTGCATGCTTCCAGGAGCTGAGACAAAGCACAAACTATAATAAAAGTTCCCCTGAAAATCTAAGAATTTAGGTTTCTGTAGGTTTCTATAGAAAACTATAGACTGGGACACTTCAATTCTCTTTTTGGTCCAACTCAGTATTTCCTTTTAAGAACCAAATGCTCCACATGTATTCCCAAGACACCAACAACAAAAGGCAGATGTTGTTCTGAAAAATGGCTGCATACCTCAAAGTGCTGCCTTTCCCCCAATTCTTAGTCTGACAGCTCATTTTCAGATAGAAGTACCTCTTGTTCATCCTTATTTCTTTATGCCAAATAACCTCAACACCTACTCCATTCCGAGCGCTCTTTTCCCCATTACACTTCCTTTCTTTATCCCCCTCCCTACCCCATAAAAAGTTCTGTTGTACTTGTAAGGTTTTGTTTTTAAACTCACACCGCAGTGGGTTATTCCCACAAGCTCTGGAAAAATCATTCCTACATTACAGGATGTGTGAACAAACTGGCCAGGTTACAGAGCAGCAGCTCGTGGTTAAGTCACAATGTGTTCCCAAAACACCTGCTAGAGCTCTCCAAAACATTTCACTTGCAACAACATGCTGCAACACACAGACACCTTTCCAGAAACATGTTCACCTGGGAACATCCTGCTGCTGCTGTGGCTCTCTCTGCAATGCTAAACTTTATCTCTGAATTTTCCACAATGATGTACAATATTAAAAAAAAAAAAAAAGGACTAAAAAGGCTGGATTCTGTTATTTAGTTTTAATTTATTTTTTACTATAGATGGACTGTGGATAGGTGGGTTAATCTGGAGATATCTCCAGGCAGTTGGTAATACCAATTTAACATGTCTCTGTCTGCATTTTATCGCAGCTGAGATGCTAAATTAAACATGCATTTAAAAATAATGGCATCTGAACAGGGTGTCTCATTCTATTTCAGCCGGCTGCAGTATTTTGTTATGTTTGCATGTTACTCTGTAAATGTTTGTGTTTCTTATCCTGATTACAGATGCAATTTTACAGCCTGTTTATTGATTTTAAAATTCTAGAATACCATTGACATCAGCCATAAGGAACCTCATTTGTCTGGCAAGAGATTGCAGAAGGAATTTTAGACCTGATTAATTTGGTCTTGTGTCGCTTTTCCACTTGAACTTGTAATAGGAAGGCTGGATATTCATTGTATTCTCTGTATTTGTAAAAAGCCAATGCATCACATTGGTGTATTTAAACACATGCAAGATTTTTTTCCTTTCTTATTCATTTTAGTTATCTTGTATAAACAGTTTGAAATAAATAAGTGTACACATGAAAATAGATAAGAATTCACAAGGTTCTGTTAAAGAAACACACACAGCTCAATATGTATTTCTCCCTGTAAATAACAAGTCTAAATAATAGTGCATTTCTGATATTCAGTCATAACCACAGGAGTTAAGTCACTTTAAATTTTGCCTGAGAAAAGGGTTCATGATCTGACCTAAGAATTAACATAATATTTATCACTAACAGCACAGAAAAAAAAAAAATAAAAAAAAGACTTCTTCAAGGACACCTCTCAGGCTGGAGCCTAAGCCAAGAATAACAACTGATTTCGACTTTACAGTAATCCTGTGGACTAAGAATCATCCCACTTTACAGAGAAGCAAGACAATACCCCACAGTTAAAAACTCCCTTGCCCAACACCTACAAATTCATTGTTACCATTGAATGAATGAATAGTTCACAAATTCTTTACAGAAGCCACAAAAGCAGCAAACAGCACTTCATGCTCAAGGATATTGGTCCCATGTTAAATTGTCACTGCAGGGTATTGGGTACAATAAATGACAAATAAATATTTATCTGGAAAACTTTTATGTGGTTTTAAGCACATTATTCTCCAAACCACAGCCTGGACTGCAGTACTATTATAGGTAAATTAATTGGAAATTCATGAGGTCAGGGGGTGCTGTGAGGTGCAAGATCTCTTGGCTTCCTAATGCCAGACAAGTTCTCCTGTGGCTGAATACTTCTTTCTTCTTAGTTCAGTGCTTATGCCCTGGAAACCCCATCACTGGAAAAAATATAAGGGATTAGACCTATTTCCAAATTTTCTTTGACAAAACTGACTGTTTTTTAAAGGATTTCATATTCACCCTTGACAAGTTGGCCAGTGCCATGAAAAAAAAAATTATTTCAAGAATGAACGTTATTAAATGATAGACAATATTTTCAATTAGTATTACCTAGAAATGTTTAAAATTTTTATATTAAAACTGACTGATATGTCAGTCATTGTGAAGAGAAACAAAAGTTTTCTGAGTAGAAGAAAACAAGGGAGATTAAAATTATTTCAGAAGCTAAGTTTGTTGAAGAAATTACTGTGAAATTAAAAACAAATTCCCCTTTTATCTGAGACCAATCATAACTTATGAAATATCGTTCCAGAATTTAGTATGAAATAGAATGGTATTTCTAAGGAAAATTAAAATTTCCTCTATTACTTTGCAAACTGAGTGTATTTTCTTTTATTTTAGCAAAGAGGTAGGATTCCATCTTACCATGGTCTTAAAAAACTGAAAATCACTGTTGAGCAGCAGTCCAAAGTGCCTGCTTTTCGAAGATGACATAACCCACACTTTGGCCATTTTAGGACATGTTTTGAAAATCATCTTATGTGATGAAATCCATACCTAGTGAGCCTTCCATAGAATCCAGCCTTTTAGTTCCATAAAGTCCAGTTGGAGACCAAAAAGGCTGAAGTTGTCAGCTCTGTGCAAAGAGAGTTCACAGATTGAGGAGTCCCTCCAATGCCCAAGTGTGCAACCTGATATAGCAGCAAATACAGCACTGTACATTGATTTTCTGTTGCCTTCTTAAATGGCAGCTTTAACATATAATGTGAAAACTAAGGGGTAGTTGAAAGCCAATATTCTCATTTTGTCAACAATTTCTGTTTCTGGAGAGATTCATGTATCAACTTCACCTTGAGCAAAGAAGATCCTTTTGAGTAGTCTCAGAAATCATCAGACTCTAAACAAGGGTCCACCAAATAAAACAGGAAAAATTACTTAGAAGCAAAGGGCAGAGTGACACAGAGAGTGATGGGAAAGAATAAAATGATAAATAGTGGGGAGAAGTATATCCTAGTGCTGAGCATTAAAGCTAAACTCTTGCATAAAGCATTGGCGGAGTAGAGCAGCAAGCAGAGGAATCCTCCATAATCTGGAGTATTTCTATGAGCCCAGAAAAAGGTCTACACCAGCAGAAAGATGAAAAATTTGGGTCAAGGTCCCATGTTGTCAAAAACAGATAAAAGTCAAAAGGGGTCCAATGGTTGTGGGGTCTTCATATTTGGAGAGAGTCAAAACCTGACTGGACACAGCCTGTTCTGAACATGAAGTTGGATGGAAAATTTCCAGAGGTTCTCTCCAGCCTCAACCACCTCGGACTTCTGTGATTGACCTGATGACTCAACATGTTTTACTTTTGTTTTATTTGCCATAAAGACCAATCTCTCCACACTGAAGACCTGCATTCCCTTTGGGCAGGGATCTCCGTCTGCCTTTAATTGTGTGGCCAGGAGGGATGAAGCTCCTTTAAAAGTGCAGTGACTCTGGCAATACTTGGGTAGAAGCACATTTTTCATGAATATGGGCTCTGGAATTAGACCAAGATATTCTAGAGGCAGGCTTGGCTTCATTCTGCCCTGCAAATGGTATAAGTGACACCAGTAGATAAGTATCAGACCTGAAATATTTTCAAACACTCTGATAGTAATAATAAGAATGTAGTATAACCCAAACCTCCTGGCATAACTTCACTGAAATCAATAAGATTTATAATACAGACACAATCCTGTGAGGAGGAGTCTCAAATCTGAAATGTAAAAACATTCCTGACATCAGGAATCAAAAGAAAGGGGTCTCTTTTCTCAGAGCTTCATAGACAGAGCTTCCCCATCAGAATCACAGAGGATGTTTCACTGAAGATGATGTTGGACACCACCCACCAAAATGCTCATTCATGTTCTATAATCATGGCTCAGATTTCAAATGAGACACAAAATAATGTTGCTGTCACCATGTATTTGCTGTCATGGCATTCAAACATCAGATCCTTTCAAACAGGAGATACTGCTACATTCCACATGATGGCAGGAGATCTGTTTTTCTTACTGCAAAACCAGAGCTTGCAGTTTAAGATTGTCCTATTAAACATAGCAAGATAAGCAATCTCCCATATTCTCCAAGCTGTTTTATAATAATGTGTTCTCAAGACATACTCAAAAGGGACAATTCTACTTTGTATATTAAAAAAAAAACCAACAAAACAAACATGCTGAAATAGTTTTGCAAAGTTTACCTAAATGATTTAATAAGTGCTTTGTAAAATAATACATAAAAGTCAATTGGTATTTCTCGGCAAATTTACAATGCTTACCTTGTTTTTGTTGTTGTACATAATTAGATTAACTCAATATAGAATTTTCTATATACTGTTCTTTATACTCTCCTTGGTTTTGTTAAGAAAGAGGAATTTTCAGGAGCAATTTAGTAAAACTGATTTTAGATTTTTTTAATAGAAGAATTTTCTGCTTTTTTTTTTTTTTTTTTTTTAACTGAAGAAATGCTGGAAACAAGAGGATTGCTTTTTCCTGGAGGTTGATGGGCTTTAGTATGACTTTTCTGGAGTGCTTTTGGAGCCCTTTAATTAAAACACTGAACATGGTATTTTGTTACAAATATATAACAAAGATTTTCCAGTGTTTAGAAGGCAGTGGAATGCCAAGAAATATTCTTTGAAACATTGATTTCAAGTGCTTTTCCTTAACTTTCTTGAGTTGGATTATGTTATTATTATTTTTTATTCTCTATCAGCCATCTCCTGTTTACACATATGAAAAATAAGGACAAAATCAAAACCAAAATTTTATATTTAACAGCACGCTTCATTTTTTGCTTATATATTGCAACAAACAAAGCAGGAAAAAAAACTCACATGATTTCTTGTTTTTCTCTCATATGCAGCTGATCTTTAAGCAATATATATGAATCATTAAATAATTATGCAAGAGTATATTCTGCTAAAAAAGTGCACCAGGTTCATCCCGTGTTTTTCTCTGCCAGGGAATGCCCAATTCTTTTGGCACATTGCTCTTTATTAACTTGATTTTAGGGCCAGAAAACAATCATGATATCTTGATATCACTTCATGCTCCCATTACCTGTATTGAGTTTTTTACGAGACTGGTTAATGAGACAACAAAATCAGATGATGAGCAGCCACTGGCAGAAGTTATTTAGACATTAAAATACTTAAGAGACAGGTTAAAGACATAATTCCATCTTTTTCATGTAAGAAATCAATTTACATGGACTTTTCTTCTGCTTCAAATACCAGTCCTGTACGTGGCTGAGCTGAAGCTGTGGGTGCAGCAGAAGCAGTGGTGGTTCCACAGCTCCTCCTGACACAATGAGGGGGAGGAGCAAGTTTTCAGCAAGTTTCCAGGTGAAACACCCAGAAATATCAGTGTCAGCAGCATTTTGGACAGGGTGGCATCCCCCCAGAAGGCAGAGGAAGCCAGGAGACAGAGCCCAGCCTGGGAACTCTGCTGGGCTTGTGTTGGCCAGCAGCTGCACAACGGTCACTCCTTCCCTCTGCTATCCCCAGCTTTTAGGCTATGGAAATGCATAGAGTTCTGGGGAATATTTGGTGCTTGGGAAAACATAGAGCCAATATTCTTAAAATTTACCTTTAATGGCTCTAAACCTGTCCTCTCAAATCCAACAAAAGCGGAGATATTCCCCTTTGGTTTTATAACTCCGCCCGCAGAGAGTGAAGCACGCTGCTTAAAGTATAAGTCCATCAAAGGCTTGCACCTCCTTGCTTAATAAACCTTTCTCTTTGTGTATTTGACTCATATTTGATCATTTTAACTGCATTTGAGTACTGTTAGCTCTGGGGAGACAACTCAGCTTTTGGCTCAGGGATCAGGAACGGAACTGTAGGATAATTTTCAATTATAATATCTCTCGTATTGATGATGAATGATACTCAAGAAAGAAAACAAAAACCTGAGCATGATAGCATAGTTTTAACTTGTAACCTGAACAGATGCAGTCTGTGAACTTTGAGACTTAATAGCAATGGAATGCCACATTATTATTTTCCAATACTTTCTGAAGAAGAATTTCCCTGAATGAGGGCTGATGACAATTTAGAAAAATATTTTTGGACTGATCATTTTTGGACTCTAAAATGCAGTATCGGCTAGCCAAGCACGTTCACTTTGCAACTCTTCCTTGTTTGGTGCTCTGTAGCTTTCTTTCAGCGCATCTTTTAATTTGGGAGAAGAAACGATTATTTTCATAAAAGATTCTAGTTTGTTTCATGTCCCTTCACTCAGGAACTACTACAAAATTTCTGTGATTAACTTGTAAGAACTTGAAGGTAATTCTGAAGTTTGAACTCCTTTTATCCCTCATCTACTTTGTTTTAGATATCTTTACTTGATTTTGCTTCTGAAAAATCAAACTAAAAAACCAAAAAAAAACCAAACTAAATTTTGACCAAAAATAATTCCATCCTTTAGTCCCTTTAGTAAAAGTGAGAGTGAATTTTGGAGAAACTGGAGCAGCTATTTCTTTTCTCAGGACGAATGTTTTCTGGAAAATCCACAAATCAAAATGCTTATCTTGTGTTGGTGCCAGCATATAACACATGACTCCTTGGTAGAAGAATGTCTACTGTACGATGCATTATTAGTCTATTCAGCCTCATGTGCTGTGCTGACCTACTTTAACTTCTTCTTCATAATGCACAGCACTGAAGCAACATTGACTCATATTCTCATTTCTCATATACAATGAGGCATTAATAATACATTGGATTTTTTTTCTTTCCTCCAAAGCAAAGATATGGTTAAATCAAATGGATCCTGATGTGAACATCAACAAATGAAACAGATTGGCCCTTGTACAAGCAAAATGATGTTTTATAGGGAAGGCATTTCATTCTGCTTCCCCTGACAGATGTTTCCTTAAATATGCTACTGCTATTTTTATGCTGGTCAAGGTGAGGTTTTAGGTTTTGTTGGGTTTTACTATAACTTTGCAGGGTAGTTTTTCTTACCTGCAACTAGAAAGCAAACCAAAATAAAACAGAAAAATTGAGCATGTTTTAAAATGCATTGACAAATCCTTCCAGAAAAACAGAACCTATAAAAATCCCTTGAAATAAATATTGTTAAAAGGTGCTATGTGACAAACAGGAGCCAATTCTGAGACAGTAAAAGCAAAAATCAACATAATTTATGTAAAATGAATAATTTACTCAAAGGAGCTTTTTACCTCTTGAGCCTAATGAGACCAAATTCCTGATGAGGGAAACTAAAGAAGAGACAAATGAATATCACATAATCTTTTTTTAATATATTTATGGCAAACAAGAGTACAAATATTTTCCTACAAACTAATCTTGTAAGTGAACTTGCTTATTTGGTTGAATCATTTAAAAAAGTTCTCTGTCCCTTGCTATACTGCTTTTCACTTTTTTATTTTCTAGGGTGAACCCGCAGATTCTGGTTCATGACTGGACAGACTGCAGTGCTGAAATGCAAGAACTCAGAGTTTTTACTTTGCTTTTGTATCAGGGTAACTTGCATCTAAAAAGCAGCAACAATATAATCCATCAGCCCCTGGACATACAAAACTAAATTCAGACATTTAAAATATAGCATTTAACTTTTGATTTCAAAACAGGCTGTGCTTTTGAAGACATTCACTGAAAATGTCAGTAGCTGCTCTTCTTGCAAAATGGAACTCAAATGTAAGAAGCTGTATTAGCATCCTTAATTCCTATCTGTTTTATTATTTTTATATATTTTTAAAGCTCAATTTGCCCAGGTAAAAAAAGAGTGTCAGACTAGATTCAAATAAGAGAGCTTGGGATAAGGATCAACTCAGATAATCTAAGTTTATATGTATGTATTTTAAAAGACATTCCTTTATATAATTAATTAAAGGGTACAACAGTTCTGCTGTCTTGAAATAATTAACAAGCTCTGTTAAGTGCTAATAATTTGGCCTTTTTAATAAATGAAACCTTCTCCAACTTTTCAGCTTTAAGCTTTGGATAATACTTCAATTTGTTGTAGAGTTTCAAGAATATTAGCTAATTAGTTTTTCAGAGATCTAATCAGTTGGATATTGGCCTTCAAAAATGTTTGTACATGTACTATCATGACTTTTAAATCTCCATCAGTTTTAAAAGCCATCAGTAGCAGAAAATAATTTCTTTTTTCAAATAGCAGAATCAAGAAGTTGTTCTTACAGAAATATGGGAATATTTTTTCAATATACAACCAGGAAACAATATTTCTAGTATTACATGAATATAAATTTCTCAAACAAAGGGAAAATACTTTGGCAGTTTTCTCCAGCATAGTATTGAGAAATGTTCTGAATGTTCAAAAAAAAAAAAATTTTTTTTGTTAAACCAGTTGTTCAGTATTTTCTTTCACTGATATTTAAGGGCATAAACCACAGAATTTTGATGATTTGCAGGAACTTCCAAAGGATAGGACAGGGTCTTTATTTGATTAGACTGCGCCTCTGATTTAAATGCCCAGTTGCCAAAGTAAAGGCACAAATACCTGGAGGCACCTGTGCTTGCACGTCCTTGCCAAGGGCATCTAATGAGTCAGATGAGTGGCCACTCTCTGACTCACTCAGGAGAGAACACCCAGGAGTTGGAAGACTCTTTGAGATATCTTCTTCTGGTGCCCCATCTCCTTCCTCAGTGAACCCAAAAGTCAATAAAATGTGTGAATGTTCCTGTGACCCAAGGAAGTCTTTCTTGCGGGACTTATGCCTAGATAGGGGACTGGAATGTCCCAACAGGAACAGGAGAAGCTGTTAAAGGGCAGGAGAGGTGGGTTACATGAGGACTTTGGTCATCTTTTAGCCTCCAAATGAAAATTATGCCTGACTCTACATTAATTGTGGGCTACAACAACACAAAGATGCTTCCACCTGCACAT
The DNA here is from genome assembly GCF_028551555.1 of Melozone crissalis. NCBI lineage: Eukaryota > Metazoa > Chordata > Aves > Passeriformes > Passerellidae > Melozone > Melozone crissalis. The sequence goes on from NW_026535887.1 coordinate 113,206, forward strand.
GCTCAAAGGAATGAGCAATTATAGAAAGCACCTCTCCCTAATGTCATGTGAAAAATATTTGCAATATTGGGATGAGGGGTGGAGGGGGAAGCAGGGAAGAGGCTGTGTTTTATTCCACAACAGAAGTGTTCAGTTTCTCTTTTCCAAAAAAAACCAATTGAAAGTCTTGAATCTATTCTGGTTTTAGAAAGCTGCATCCCTGTATGATTCAGAGCAGGGACTCAAAAAAGCTTCTTCCCAGTCTATGGTTGTGAACAGCATGTGATTGACATTGTCTTTGCCCTACTCCATCTTCCCTTAGACTAATAATTCCTTAGACAAAAATAGCTCCTTAGGAAAAAAAAAATAAAGCACTCACATGAGTTGGCACTTTTTGCACCATGAAATATCCTACTGGAAAAATTCCTAAGCAGCTCCCCCTGTAGATATTCATGCTATCAGTGTGTGGCTACAGTTTACTTCATTGTACCATTTTTGACATTGACACAGAATTTCTTATCTCTAGCTTCTAAAGATCAAGCAGACATCAACAAGGTCCCTCTCCAACCAGGCACGCTAGCACATGATGAACTTAGTTTGCTCATTGAGAGTTCATTAAAGGTGCTGTTCCAAGAAAGATACATAGCCAGGCTTTTGCCAGCTAATAAATGACCTTGGATTTTTTTCTTATTGTATATTACATTTGGAATTGCTGCAGAAATTGTGAGGACCTGTTTTCATAAGATTTAAGCATGTGCACTCTTGTTCTCTGTTTCTAGCAGACAATATCTCCAGGTCATGCTGTGTTACAGGAGCTCACAGCCTCAATATTCGTTGAGATCAATATAATCTTTACTTTTCCCATCATCATGTGCAGTAGCAAACACAGGATTTGCTGACCTGGGTTTTCACAAACCAAAGGGTTTGGGGAAGGTATTGAGGAAGAAGGGTTTTAAGTATCAGGATCAGACTAATTTTTGTCCATATACCTCTAAATTGGCATGGATTTAACTGGATGTGGGGAGGACCCACATCCAGTGCCTTGTTCCTCTCTCTCCAACAATCTGAACCTGAATTTGCATTGTCCTCTAAAACAAAACAAAAAAAACCCACTGACATAGAAAGAACCATTCACACTTTTACTGCTCTAATATTGAGATTTCTACCTACAGCTCAATCTCATAATGATCAGGAAAATCTTCCAGACTAATGACTACATTCATTTTTCCTTCCTTGAACTAAATGCACAGTTATTAAAGCCAGAAGGATCACTGGCAGTTTCTCGCAGCTTTCACTGTAAGCTGAAAACAGCATTCTCATCTCAGAATTAATTAATGTTCTTGATGCAAAGAGATAGAGAATAGATTTACGTTCCACATGTTATTGAATAACTCCCACACGTAATACTGCTTTGGCACGTTTTATGTTCCTGGAGTTAAAGTGCACATCAATAGCTCAATGCATTGATAACCTGAGTGTCAGTGCAGCTATAAAACCTGATTCTCCTTGAATTTTGCAGTTTTCAGTGCACCAGTCTCCTGGTCTTTGTTGCTACTGTGGAAGTGGCACACAAATTAAGGAAGCTGAATGATATAAACCAGATTTTTTGGGGTTTGTTTTCATTTTTTTGTTTTGCTTTATATTTGTTTTGTTAGCCTAATTTCTTCTTGCTAAAGTGTCTTCAGAAGGATTAAAAATTACAGTTTGTTTTCATTTTTCCACTGCTTGGAATGTGTCCCCTCTTGGGTGAACCAGACACTTTCAAACTCAGTTCAGGTCATTATGGGGCTCAATGAGACATCATTGATGCTAAGGCACAATATTAATTACTGGAAATTAAGGAATAGAATAGAATAGAATAGAATAGAATAGAATAGAATAGAATAGGAATAGAATAGAATAGTGAAAAGGACCTACAATGAACATTCATTCCAACTGCTGTTCCTTCCACCGTTTTAGTTCAAAGGGCTAGAAAAAGCTATGATTATTGCACAACCTCTCCAAGTGGGTTTTTTTTTTCACTACAGTGATAAATGCTTTGGACAGCACAAAAAAGGCATGTGAAGGCATTTGGAGGTGCCAGATTTGTTGGGCTTTTGTCAAGGCATTACACAGGACAGATGGAGAGGGTTGAATGTGGTTTCGACATTGCTTGCTTAATCTCACTTACAGCAATTTTATATATACAGGTTTAAAGTTAATTATTTCCTTTACTCTCTTTATTTCCTTCTTTCCATGCAAACTGGAAGATGTTTAACCACTCAACAAGCTCTCAAATAGGCTTCATGCTTTTTCTGGAGAAAGAACAAAGATGTGAATGTGCATCTAGCTCTAGTTACATGGTGATATCATAGCAGCAGAATCTCCATTCAAATTTTTGAGCTAAATGCAGTAAAACTGGTGTGTCATCAGACTCAGTTCCACACTTAATCAGTCTGCTCTCCTGGTAAGATATGATCTAATATAATTTGAAAAGAGATAACATCAACTGGGAGGAAAGTTTGTGTCAATAAGCTTAGAAGGGGTTTTTATTGTTGTAGCAGCACATCATTTTACTCATTATTTGATTTGTAAAATCAAATAGACTAAAGTACGAATTGTGGTTTTGTAGCAAAAAAACCCCCAAAAAATTAAAATCCTCAATTTTCCAAGTAGTGAACCTTACCAGTGGGTATGGCTATATGGATATCTCCTTTTTACACCTGAGACACTGAAGAACAGAAAATATAATATGATTAATTCTAGCAGATTTCCAGTATTCCCAAGCATTTTTGGCATCTTTAAATGGACCCTTCTGCTCTGGTCCTCTTTGCAGTTAGGGGAGAAAAGCAGGCACTCTCTAGGCATGCTTCATACGACCTGATTGAACGTTTGAGAATGAGATAAATAGTTCTGGGCTTCACAGGATATATCAGCCAGATTTCCCCTGACTGCAAAGAGAAACTGGATTGATTTTCATGGATGTAGATGTGTCTTTTGTCAACATACATCTTTGCTAAGATGCATCCAACCTTTTTTGAGACACAGCTCAGGAAGTCCGAGTGGAACAGCATTTCTCCAGGGTGAAAATCATGACCACCTCTCAGAAACTTGAAAATCAGGTTCTGTCAAATGCACTGCTGGTGTATAACTCTCCCTTCCATACCTCCCAGCCTTTATCCCAAGCTATCCTACTTATCACATGGCCTTCAGCAGAGTTGCTAAAAAAATAAATGTGTGCTGGCCTGCACATTTTGCATTATTTGCTACCTAAGCAAAAGGCGCTGCTCCACTCTGTTGAACAATTAAAAGGCCAACAGAGCCCATTGCCAGAGTCCTTATGCTAAAAGCTGAGGACAAAAAGAGTGTAAAAACATCTCCAGGTCATCTCAGATCCTTCATTTACATGAACTTAATCTCTGTTGGAATCAGCCTGACTCATTGTTATGCATTTAGTCCATGGTGTGCGTGAAGCAACAGAGAAGGATGTCCAAGCTGTGGCTCTTGAGTCACAGGCAGCTCATCCATGACAGTTGTCACGTTGTGCCAGGTCAGTGTCATGGCTGAGGGACAATTTGCACCTGGGGCAGGAGTTTACAAGCTAAGCCAAATTCTTGGATAAGGGAGGAAGTCAGGCAGGGATTCTGAGACAGGATCCAGCCCCCATCCATTGAGACACGGTATGAGTTTGACAAATCCAGCATCTCTCCCTTGGCTGTAAAACATGGCAGGAATTCCCTCCATGATTGCCACCCTGTGTTCCCTGCCTCTCTCCCCCTCACAGGGACTTTGGAAGGTGACCCACAGAATTGGGGAGGTGGGAGGAGAACAACGGTGTCCAAAGAACATGGATAATTGCTTATAATTAATACTGACAATTGCACAATCACATGCGAAAGAGTTACATTACACAATCTCTTACATAACACCTAATCTTAACCTAATTCTGCTTCACTGCTTATGCCTTGTACTAAAATACTGTTGTCATTTAGAAGGAAGAATATCTCCATTTAAGTAAAATTTAAAAGTGGATGTTACAGCTCTTGAATTATTCAAGAATCTGATGATAAAGCAACATTTTGGATTTTACTGAGGTTTATTTTATTTAAGACATTTTTGCCATAATATCATTTGCTATCTTAACTCTGGGGAAACTGATGTAGATTATTAAATTGTGCCAGAAGTAGTTTTGAATGGTTCTAAAAGAAGGCGAAAAATGAGCTTCTTAACAGAAAATGACAGTACATTTCCCCTTCCCTACTCTTTGATTTTCTTTTTCAACAGTATATTCCCAAATGGCTTAAAGCCATTTTATATTTCAACAGGCACTTTTCCCAGTTTCAGCAACCCCAAGGGTTATCCTACCCCTGTTAAGGAATGTACCTCATTTTTGAGTGTTTTCATGAGCCCTCAGTTCTGTGTCTGTGAAATATAGCTAGATGTTTAAAAAAAAATAAAAACAAAACAAGAATCTCAAATATAGGTGCCTGAGTTGGATACTAGTTGCTGTTATTATTACTAGCATTGAGTGTAACTGTTAAAGTGCATTATTGCACACATTTCATGAGCACTTATCCCAAAACATCTGGAACCACTTATCTCTTTCTAATGTGCATCATGTTTTCTTATGGCAACCAAGGTCTGCCCTAACTTCTGGTGGCAAATTATCAAAGATTATGAGGAAGAGAGATGGACTCCTTAAGAAATTGCCCATAAGTCTCACTAGAGAGGGAGCTGTTGAAGCAGATTTGTACACAGTCAGACTTGGCTGAATTTCTGCTGGGAAGTCAGTTTGTAACCGTGTGCTCTAGAATTTTACCCCATGTCCTACAAAATGCAACCCCAAGGAATACTACAGCATTCTCCTGAAGGGTCATGCAATATCCAACTTCTGCTCCACAGTTTAGAGGAGGCACCCAGAGGGACACTGGGTTTCTGTAACCCAGAATGCAGCAAAGAGTCCTTTAAATGTTCTTGTCATGGGACAATGAGCATGAAGGATCAGGATAAAAGTCTCAGTGTTTGTTAGGCTGGATGGTGATTGCTTTAACAAGTTAAACTTCTCCCTGGCTATCATTAGATATAATTTGGCCTGGGAGTGATAACAAGGTAGGTCTTTGTGGCTGCAGCACCCTCTTACTTGCAGTTATTGAAAGATAACACTGTTGTTAGCTGAGGCTGGAAGATTTAAGGAAGTATGAAAGCAAATAAGAATCTGTCTTGGAAAATAATCTGCTGATGATGATTGTGAACTGTACATTTATGAATTATATGTTCCTTAACATTATTTTTTTTTCTATTGCCATAGTACTTATTGTTGCAGGACATTTTAAAGGCAAAAGAGATAAATTATTCAAATTAGTAGAATAGTCTATCAAAGTTACCACACATTATGTTCCAAATAGTTTCAGCTGACATGATGTAAATCACTGATTATCAAAGCATTAATTATTCTTATTCTCTTTTCCTCAAAATCTTCTATCATTCACTGTTAAAACGGGATTCTGGGGAAAGATTTGATTTGATCTGATCCTGGATGTTGGACTTACGTTCCTGTGCTTTAAAGCAGTACCATCATCTGAGAAGATGACAGCAAATAGAAAGGGCTCCTACATCCTGGAGAACAAGATCACAAATTCATAGAACCAAGGAATGGTTTGGTTTGGAATGGGACCTTAAAGATCCTCTTGTTCCAACCCTCTGCCATGGTCAGGGACACCTTTCACAATCTCAGGTCACTCCAGAGCTCCATCCAACCTGGCCTTGGACACTTCCAGGAATGGAGCAGCTACAACTGCTCTGAGCAACCTGTGTCAGTGCCTCAACACCCTCACAAGGAAAAATTTCTTCCTAATCCAAACCTACTCTCTTTCAGTTTTATTCTTCTAAAAGGGACAGTGCACCTCAGAAGCAATACAGCACCCTTCCATTTTTGGCTTGCATTTTAAAAAAGAGATGTATGCCTGGAATGCTGAAATGTTTCTTATTGTGGAAAAGTAGCCTCATATGAAATATGACAAGTGAATATTTCTCAGCTCTTTTCAGCTGAGAATGTGCTAAAGGACTACCAGGTCTTCAGAGTTCCATGCTTGCCATCATCACTTCCATCATCCTTATATGGCTGCAGTTATCATTCTCATAAGCAACATTTCATTCTCATCCTAAAACATCTACCAGAGATCCCCACACTCTCATGAGCTAGGAATTACTGAAAAGGAGCATTAAGAATTCCTGTATCAATATCAATATTTTACCAGTGACAGAGTTATCATTGGAAGGCTGAAAATTATGCTGGACATTTCTTGGTTGAATGTGTATTCCATGACTTGACTGAATATACGTTTATTTAGTTTCACTCTGTGTGAATTTATGTCACTCATTTACAGGAGTAACACAGGCTTTGGTTAAAAAGAAAAAAGCATTGGGACAGCAGCTATTAAAAGGCACACACACTATCTCTGTGCCTTGTAGATTTTTCTAACGTAAAGGCAAACTTCAATTAGCTCAGCATGATATTCAGACCAGAACTGTCATAATGAAAGGATGAATCATTTTCCATTTCAGGGAGAGGGTAACAAAAAGAGTCTATAATCGGTGACGTAAGTTCAACTTGTTGATATATTGAGAAGGACTTTCATTCCAATTGTTTAGCTTTCAATCAGCTTTATTACTTTATTAATCAGACTAAATCAATGTTATTACCCTGCCTTTTTAATCACTGCTGTTCTCATGGAACCTGTTGACAGGGGCCATGCAGGAGGCAGAAGGCTGATAATTACAATAATTTTTTTTTCAGTCACACTGAGTCCTGAAATTATTCAAACACTGTTGCCAAGCTCTGGAAATTTGAATTCCTAATTCTTCAAGAAACAGCCACCCTGTTTCACTGTTGTACGACTGTATGAGGACACTTTCTATCATTCTGAAGTTTACCCCATTTGGCAACAGAGTGATCATGTACCATTCTCTTTACACCAGTAGAGGAAAGGGGGATATGTTGCAAGTCTGAATTAAACCCAGAGCTTCCCTTTGTGAAAGCAAGCAGAAAAACACTCCTCTTCAGCATGCAGAAAAGCTCCTCTTGCACTGAGGTGCTTCACCTGCCACTTGTGATTAATTTCCCATTCTGCCCAATGTCTCACTGTGATTATTAATGATAATGCTTTGATGGATGACGGGTGTCTGCTAAATACTTTGTTGCCAAACAGGCAACAATGCTCTTGTTCAAACAGATACATGGTGGAGGGGACCAGCACAACAGGCAGATGAGCCCATATCCTCTTGGGAAAGGGCTTGAATCCACCTCATGCCAGGATCTTTACCTCCCAGCAGATGACTTTGGTGGTACTTTTGGAATGGGCTACAAATTCCTCACAATAAGCAGGAATGCCAACCATTAAAGAGGTAATCTTCAAAGTCAACGTGTGCAGTAATGTCCACGAAATATCAGACCAGCTGATAGCCTTCCTCCCTTCCCTTCTTGAAACACTCCAGCATTGTTACCAGTGAATAGCTAACACATGTTAATTTTCCCACCACAAGGCACTGGTGGGACCAGGCATTGCAATTTTATCTGTTGTTAACCAAGGTGAGGTCAACCCTGGGCTGGAGGGAAGGGAGGGGAGAAAGCTTAAAGTGCTGACCTCCTTTAACTGCTTTGCAGAAAAAACAACAGGTGTCTGCTTTCCAATCAGATTTTACACTAAGATCATTATCACACATTAAGTATATCATTACTAAAAAATAAAATGCACTTTAAAGGCTCCTATCCGAAAACTAATCAGTATCTTACTATTGCCTCTGCTTATCTCTGATGTTCATTACACTCTTAACTTTTATTTTTGCAGAAGAGCCTAGAAGCTTAAACTGGGTCGTACTAAGGCATTTTACAACATACACAAAGTAAACAACGTACCATCCCCAAACAACTTGCAATCTAGAAGGCAAGATGCAACAGGTGGGTGAAGCAAAGGAGCAGGTGGGAGTGTAGAAATCATAATGACAGGATGTGTTAACACTTGTACAGTTCATAGATGATTCATCAAAATAGTTGAATTACAGCTGTCTTTCCTCTCTGTCACATAAGACAAATATTGGAATTAGTATTCAGTCTTGTTTTGGGTTTTATTCAGAAAAATACCCTGTACAGATCAAGAGTGGAGTGATTTAAATGAGGTCTAAACCTGTCAAAGGAACAATAAATTGAATACTTGCAATGGGTAGGTAAGTCCATAGGACATATTTCCACAACTTCCTAATTCATCTGACCTCATACAAGGATTCTCACAATTGATTAATTATGTAGCATGTTTTTCGTGAAGAGCTGTGCACTGATCTAAAGTGAGAACCTGCAGCCATGGTGAAAACACAAATCACAGCAACTCTTAAACAGGGAATCCAAGTGTCCATGTTTGAGTATCAGACACATCTCAATTTCATTAACTATTGCTGCTGATGAGACATAGAAGACACCAATTCAGTGTGACCAGGAAACAGAGAGAGGAAGGATCACAATGAATACAGAACTCTAAAAAATGGGGAAATGGCAGGGAGAGGGGAAGGGAGCCTTGTCCACTGAAGGACCTCTGAGAGTGAAAGGATCCTGCCGAACCTTGGGAACGTGGAAGGAAGCTGATAAGGGAATTGTGCTGATGTCAAAATATGACTCTGCAGAGAGACATCTGAACATATAAAGGAAATATGTGGTAGTCTTACACCATATTTTCTCAGCACAGGAGAAGAATCCAGTGCCTTCCGCTCCCTTCCATCACCTGGGTAGGATGATCCTCATGCCACTACCTTTTATAGGCACTGAAGAGAAGCAAATGCCTAAAAGCCAAAGTTGCCCTGTTTATTTAACCCTGACTGCAGTGTGCCACTCACCACATCTAAGTGCAGTTAATCCCTTAATGTTGTAGAGTCTTTGTTGCTCAAAGTCTATGAATCAAGAGGTAAAAGAATTTGAAATAAATTTCCCTTTGACACAGTTACAGGATGAATTCTCCAGCTCGTGCCACATGCAGGGTAAAATCTGTTAGTCATCAGCAGGTGTTTTTTGACACTTTGTGATGTAGGATAAATAAACACTGAGCTTCAATGTCTCCAGCTGCATTATCCATGAAGCAAAAACTGATGCTTGTTTCTGTATTTTTTGTGCTGTACAGTTCTGAGTTATCAAGCAATGCTGAACAAATAAACCAATAAAAAATGCTTAAATAAACTTTACCACATCCCAGATAAACAGTTACAGTGTGGAACAGGGAAGAATTTGGGCTGAGATTTACATGAGGATCCTTTGGGAAAATAGGGTAAACTGCATCTCAGAACATCTCCGCAAACTAAAGAAATCCCCATCCTATCACCTAGACAAAACCCTTTTAATTATGCTGTGGCAGATGATGTCTCTGTGGGAATCAGATGTCCCATCTTTGGGTTTTCATCTTTTACAATGAACATGTGTCCAGTGTGAGAAAGCCGTAGGTTTGTGGGCACACATGTAAATGAATGACAGACATATTAGAATTAAAAAATTAGTGCCCCAAAACATTTAGTGAACCAGAGAAATCCACAGATATGTTTAATAAACAAGTCTTTTGTAGTTACGTGTTGCCATAGAAAGAAACTACCCATGTCATCAGAATTTATAAATGCAGTGTTCAGAAACGGGTTGTAAGATTTGAGATAAATTTTGCATCTCAGAGGGAAATAAATTCTTTGAAACTAACCCACAACTTAGTCCTACCCTGATATTCATATTTTATCAACAATCTCACTTGACGTACATGTTTTTGCTTGGGATTTTGACAAAGATAGTTATCATTCTTGCAGCAGGCTTTGTAGACCTTAGTGGGTTTAATCTCAGTTTGGCATCTTGTGCATTGAGCACATTTTTTTTTTCCTAGGGTCTGAATAACCATGTGTTTCAGAAGCAAAGCTGTAAGCACTGTAGACATTTTGGGGCCAAATGAAGTTGTATAAGTAATTAAAATTTAACCTGAATGAAAATTTACATGAAGAATTTTAGGGAAGCAAGGCAGTTAAACTCTGTCACATCATATAATTAAAATACTGTCATCCTAGATGTTATTGATAAGCTTTCATTGTTGCATTTCATAATTCAAGGGTAAAGTTCCAAATATCTGAAAATAATAAGGAATTTTGGTAAAGTCTTGCAATATCCCACAGAGACACAATGTGATTGGTCTCTCGTCAGAGCTGCCAAAAATACTGATTGGGGCGTCAGAGGCAGGAAGAACATGAGTTAAAAATCACTGTATGGACAGCTAAAAAGAAACAATAAAAGCTAAAAAATTGCCACTGTAAACTACGGAAAAAGTAAAAACCTGCATTAGGACCTTGCTAGTAGCTAAATTTAAAAATATTAATATCGCAATAACCTGTTATGAACATTTAGCACTGCTCACTGGGAGAACCTGTAGGAAATTTTGGTCCCACATAAGCAATGGTCAAGTGAAATCACAAATTCTGATATTTCCCAGCTGTTTATTTCTGCTATGAGTACAAAAACCTCTCGACTGCTCCAAAGCTTCTCTGCTGCTGTGGCCTGTGGTGATGGATGGTACTGAGCACCAGGCAGGCATCTCTGAGAGCCAAGGCTACCTCCATAATCAGGCTGAAAACAAGCAAAACACAGGAATAGCCTCCCCAGCTTGGTTCTTAAGATATTAGGGTGTATTGAGAGTTTTTCTAAACACATCAGAGGGAAATGTTTATGTTTGTTTGATATACTGAAAAGTCTAATTAAAAACTAACAATGTGGACCTAACCCAAAGCGGATCTGTGTTTGAAAGCCAAACATTCTGGCTAAAAACTGAAGAAAATGTATTTTCATACTAAAATGAGGTGTTTCTCTTTAAAGATATTGCCTCGTTGTAAGCAAGTTTTCACATCCAAGCTCATTTTGACAGAAGAATTTTAGCCAAGTTGCAACTTAGAAAACACTTCAGTATACTGAGGCATAAGTCCTAAAAACAAATGAGACAATTAAAATCACAAAGGTTTGCTTTTTTTTCAGAGCATGGTCTTTCACCTCTCAGCACTTTCATCAGAACTTTTGAATGAGCTCTAAGTTGGACAGCCAATCCTTGTGGCCCTTCTGTACATCAAAATCATCACATTGCCAAAGGCCACTCCAGACAGGTCAGGGAGGAACAGTCTGGAGGTAACAACAGCTCCCAAGGATCCCACCACTGTGGAATGAGACAGGGACAGGCAGTTTGGTGCATCCTGGGACACCTCACACTCAGCAATCCTGGCTGATCACTCTCTTGTTTGCAGAGCTCAGCCAAAGCCTGTGCACCAGAGAACATATAAATAAAGGACCTGTGTTCAACTGCATGGATTCCTACATAAAGCTCATAATAAAGACTTTGCAAAAAATCGAGTCTGCTTTCGCTCTTTCAGTAGATTTCTATGAAATACATACCAATGAAAGAAATACTTGTATAGCAGCTATTTGGCTTTAAAGTAGCAAGGCAATGTTTGTGGACAGGTTTATATTTTGGACACAAAACAGCCTCCATATAACCCAGCTACATCAGGATTAGAACTCTCAGACATAAGCTTTGTCAAGTGCAGGGGACAGCATAAATGACTGTTGATTCATATTCTTTTAGGCCTGTAAAGTTATAACTATGTAATATGAACACAGGCTCTTTAGGGTAGTTTAGAGCCAACCTGGAACCCTTCCAGCCTGCATTGAAGGATTTAATGGCATAGTTTTTATTTTCTGCTTAGTGCAGTGTACCATTAATTGAAGGTAATTGTCAAGAGGAGACTGGCTTTCAAAAACTACATAGCTCTCGACTGTTCTGGTGCAGAATGGATGCCCTGAGTTTAGGATCACATTTCCCCTGTGCTCTACATTACATTTGTCTTGTCACACAATTGTGTGATTGTGTTCAACTAAATAGTTATTCGGTGCTATTACAGCATTTGAAAATGAGGACTCAAGTAACGCTGCAGGGAAAGACAGAGAGAGGGGGAGAGGCAAGTTTGTGCTGGGATGAGGACTTGTCTGCTTGAGCTTAATAAAAACCTGAAAGGTATCACAGGTCTGAAGCATTTAATGGAGCAGCTCGTTTGATTTCCTGAAGAAGGAAGTAGTTTGTGGCAGAATACGTAAAAGGGAAGAATTAGCTTGTTTGCAGTCACAGAATGTGCTCATCTGGCAGGGTTTCCCTGCTCCCAGAGTGACAAGTGAACTTGAGCCATCTCTCTGCACCCTCTGCTTTTCTCTGCATGAGGAAAGGAGAAAATCGTAATGAGCTCTACCATGTTCTCCAGCTTGGAGAGTCAGAAGAGCAGGACCACAGGTCACTGTACAACACAGGCACAAATTTGGTCAGCACACAAGCTGACCCCAACCCTACTGCTGTGTGTGAAAGAGTCGCCATCATTCATTAAGGGATGTAATACTGCTTTTTAATATCTTTACTTCAGCAATCCCCGGGAATCTCAGGCATGATCCATGAACCACATCATGCCAGGCACGGCATAGATGAAGGGAAGAGCCCTTGCCCCAGACTGGAGGCCATTTGTACTTCAGGGTGTAACCTGGCCCCAAACCTAGAACTTAATTAACATTGATGTTGATGAGCTGTGAGGGAGAATGGAATCTGGTCCATCCTTCCACAGCTGCATCGGCTTTGCAATGTGAAAACCCAAGATGAGCCAAAAGTGATTAAGAAATTATTTTTGAAACCGGAGTCAGCACATGTAACCACAGTTAGACAACAAGGATCAGCAGATCTGCAATGTAAGGAGGTTTGAGTCTAACAAAGCTGCTTTAAAAGTAATGTTCCCCTGTGAAAGTCCCTCCAGGTTTTATCAGCAAATTTATCAGCAGCATCAGCTGAGGAGTGTGATCAGCCATGGGGGAAGATCTGCTCTCTTGTATCTCTTTTCTTAGAAATCATTTATTTGGGTTTTTTAAAAAGCATGTTGTTTCTCAGAGGCATTCTTTGGATGAATATGGGGATAGTAATTTGATTACAGATAGTATAAATGCACCTGTTTCTAGCAGGAATGACACATACTATAATTTAACTGAAATTATGAGCAATCTAAAAATCTCACTGTGTGAGCTTCATAGGTGGTCTCTATCCTTGTGCCCATACAGGTGGTTAAATCCTGAATAAGATCAAAATGGAAATTCCAGTTGATACTTTCAAACTCTATCTGAGTGAGCAATTGCTCTTTATGTGTTCAAACTTCTTAAACATGGTGAAACAGTGTTTCTCTGTGTATGTGTGTATATATATATATATTTTTTTAATGTATATATAATTAATTTCAAGGGATTCAGATATATAGATGCTGCACAATCTGTAACTGATTATTGAATGACCTCCTGAAATTTCTGAGCCACTAATGATAGAAGTAATATTCTACCTGGTCAGACCTATCCAGAAGGGAAAGAAGCTTTTTTTTTTTTAATGTTGTTGAAAGGAAGAAAAAAATCGAGTTATGCTGGGTAAAACATAAGACTTCCCTGAGATGGTTCTGTTGTTCCCTTCACTAGACTCACAATCTCCCTCTCATTTCCAAAATGAAAATGAGACCATCCACGAGTCCCCCAAAACCCATTACTGATCAAATATGTAGAGCATATGCATGCAAAAAGAAAGACTAAAGGCACATTTGCAATCACATTCCACCCAAACACACAACATTCAGAAGGGTTTCTGGGTGAACTGTTAGACTCAGTGGAGCAGGGCCAGAAATGTTTTTTTTTTTTTTGACATCCTAAGGCTACAGCTCTCAATCACTATTACTTTTATTGGACCTTACTGATCATATTCAGCCAGGATGTGCCAATGCTTTCATCAGACTTGAATGCACAGAGCTGACTCTGAGATCAAGCAGAAAGTTCAGTAGAGCTTCACACAGCTCTGATCTCCTTAAACTCAATATGAAAGAAGATTTTTATATGATTGTGTGTTTCTCTCACACATGGGAAATGATATTGCACTTTGTGTATGTGTTTACATATAAAATTATCACCATCAATACATTTTTTAGACACATCCTGTGCTATTCTGAAAACTCTTGGATAAAATGGCACCTTCAGAACTGCTCTGACTATTTGTTCCCATAACACTGTAGGGCTCTATGTAAAAACAATTTGCCTCTATAATGAATTATATAACACAGCTTCATAAATCATCAGTGATTGAAAGATGTTGAACTGATTCTGGTATATTTTTAAACAAATTACAAAAGCAAATCTCCATTTTCTTTTGGTGCCCTAAACTAAAACAAATGGTGCCAACAATTAGCTTTTAGTAATGTTTAGAGCTGTGTATCATTTGGGCTCTTTGGGTGATTAATCTAAGATATAGAAATAGGTAAACACAGTGGTATTAACTTGTCTCCTATTCTGATACAGACCAAGCTTTGCATAACCCAAAGGACATGAAACTCTTAAAAGTTCAGTGTTTGGGAATTTAAATCATCGCGGAAAGTAATAGCTCTAATGGATTTTGCCACTTGCTATGTACTTTTGGGGATAACGTATTGGCAGTCTGGAAAACTCCTCAGAAGAAAAAAAAAGAATTTGTACTGAGGAGTAAAAAAGGACAGGAGAGAAAGGGTTTGTTTTTTTAATAACGATAATAGCCACCATAAGTTTTTATTCCTATAATGAGAAGAAAAATATAGTGGTAAAATTATTTAGCAAAATGTCGCAACTCCATTTTGACTTGCTCATCTTCTGCATTTATGAGTTTATAAAACATACAAGTTATGAAAATAGGAACTCTCTTGTACATCTTTATAGATCATTCATTTACTGTTTCTGAAGAAACTGCAATTTATTTGCAGATTATGTAGTTCATTTACAGAATGTTTCCACATTTGTTATCTACCAGCCTCTTTCTCTGAAAAGCAATAATGGAAATGGAAGTGTGAAAAGAACCAGTTAAAATCAATGGAGCAGAATCAGAAAAAAAGGTCAGTAAATGTATTGAAATAAGAAACAGAGAAGATGCATGTTTATCACTTTAGCTGGGAAGAAACAGATATATACGTTTGTGTGTGCATATATATATATATGTGTATATATATGTGAAAAAACATTTCTTTATTAGATTTTTTTTAATGAAACAAACTGGACACATCCAGAGATCTGTGCTGATACATCAGTTTTGCAGACATTTCCTTTCAAGACACCACTTATAAGTTCAAATATGGACTGAACACCTTCCTTTCTATTGGTGTGTACATGATCAACACTTAGAAGATCCCTGGGTCAGCTTTTTGAAGAATTGGGCTCTATCTTCAGCTCTAATTCTTTGTTAACATGGAGAAGCCTCTTCAAACACCAACATCTCTACTTTCCATGATAAAATTTATAGGTACTCTGAGATTAAACTCTAAACTCTTTGGCCCGTGTGTGCCCATGAAACAGAATTCTATTCTGGGCTGTTATCTGGGCCCTCTGTATGCAAATGCAAAAATGAGGACATCAAAACAAGTCCTTCATTCTCCCTTATACCCTACACTTCCCAAACTCCAGATTATTGTCTGAACCCCAGATAAGCATTTAAAAAAGATAAGATTTCTTTTGACATCTACTACAATATATTACTAAGCAAGTGTTATTATCACACACTGGTGAGTTTAAGAGATGCAATCCAGTAAAAGAAGAAAATAAAATTGAAGAAACTGGAATAAAAGACTAATAATGGAATAAAGTTAAATTTCAAATGCATTGCTTAATTGGACTGAATTTAATGAAGTGTGGGGAAACTACAGCAATGGAAAAACTGACTCAACAACTAACACAATCAACAAGACAGTCAAAAATAAATAAATATCTAGATGTAAGGTTTCTGTTTGCTTCATTCTCAGAAAAGATGGAACATCCGTACTAAAACAAAATTCTTTGAATTTTGACATGAGATCTGTTGTAGGGCTCATCAATAGCTGATTGTGGCAAGTAGGAGCTTTTCCACTGGTTTATGTAGTTTTTGGAATGTAGAATGAAGTATTGCTAAGACAAAATTTTTGGTGTCCAAGAAAATAATTGACAAAATGGAAAGGCTAGCTAAGAAATAATATAGCAGGCCAAAAAAAAAGACTGTACCTTGATATGAAAAATGTAATGGAAAGGTCCCTGAAGAGATTTTCAAGCAATTCTAAAAAACAGTAATTAAATCTGTGCAGGATTTCCAATGAGATATACTTTTTAAAAAGAAAATAAAAATCATCTGGTATATTTCTAATATTACAGTTCTACTTGAAGAAAAATGGTTATGAACCAGGGCCTGTTCTCAACTTAACATGAATATATAACTCCCAATGGTGATAAAAGGAACTTCACATTCATTCCAGAAGGAAATCAATGGCTATTACAGCTATGAAATGAACCCTCTGATTCCATGCAACATGAATAAATATATGGAACAAATGTCTCTTTGTGATATCATTAGCTCAAGAATATCTTAGTAGATTGGACAAAACATTTTTGAAGTTATTAATAAGGACTTCAATTAGTAGAGTATCTGAAATGTGGATTTATCTGTAAGGAGAAAGCACTCTGGGAGAAAGAATTGATAAGTATCATAACACCTCTTTTCTCATCAATTATTCTTCATGTACCACAGCTGTTGCTAAAAATAGAGTTGAAATGTGTTGTGGTTTAGGAATGGTATTCCCCAATTTAGTGTTCTCACTGAAACACACCAAACTATGTTCTGCTTGCTCACTGCCCCCCTCACCCTCACCCTCCACCTGCGTCAGGATGGGGAGGAGAACTGGAGGCACAAAAGGTAAAGATCATGGTTTAAGATTATAATTTTCTGGAAAGAGCAATGAGATAAGAAAATGAGCAGTGACAGCAACAGTGCCAATGATTCAAGAAATGAACGATTCGCATGCGACTGCTCATCCCTGACAATTCCCAACCACTCCCTCCGACATCCCTCCAACCCACAAGAGCCTCCTCTCCTCCCAGCTGGCCGGAACCAGGACAAAGTGACACTCCCCATCCCTGGAGGTGTTCAAGGCTGGGCTCAGTGTGTCTCTGAGCAGCCTGGGCTAGTGGAAGGTGTCCCTGCCCGTGACAGGGAGGTTGGGACGAGATGATCTTTAAGGTCTCTCCCAACCCAAACCATGCTTTGATTCTAAAATAATTTCCATAAGTGAACACAAATATGAATATAGCATTCCAAATCCTACATTAAGCTATCATATAGAAGTACCTGGATATTTAAAAGCAGTATAAGAAAGCAGGGATTCAGTGAAGTGTGTGCAGAGTGAGCTCCACAAACAATACCCTGTTCAACAGACAAGAGAAAGTATTTGTGACATGATTTTTCATGACAAAAACTAGTCAGTGCATTGAGAATCTAGTTTTATTCATGTGTGTAGCAGTGCAAACCTTTTAGCAAGAGGGCTAAACTCAATGGATTTAAATTGTAGTGAGAGTACAATTGGATTTATTCTTTGCAAAGAAGATGCCTTCCCCATCTTATGAGTGTAAAACAACTCTCTGCTGTCCAGTTGCTTAAAAGAAAAGAAATATATTAGTAAAATATTTATGAAAAGTTCATCTGAACCCAAACCAAAACTCCAAAATAATCTTGAACATGAATACAAAATACTTGTTTCCAAACATTACTTTTCACTTTTTCTCTTAATAATGTTACAAATCTTATCTGTTTTGTAGTTTCTTTTTCTATTCCAATACTACTGCAGGGAGAAAATTCAATGCATGCAAGCAAGAGTTAGATGGATATTATCAAAAGATATTCTACTCATTCAAGGACCAATCTAAGCTGGTATCCAACCGAATATATTTTGTGATCTTTTTCACACATTTCTTTCTTTTTTTCTTTTTCTCTCTTTTTTTTTTTTTTTTTTTTTTTTTTTTTTTTTTTTTTTTTTTTGACAGAGACTGTGCTCTCAATCATAGCTGTGCTTCAAACCTACCAGAAAAGTCTTTCCCTCACTGTTCAGCATCTCTTCAGGGAATTCAAAAGAACGGCAAAAATCCTTCCAGAAGGGAAACTGCATGGAGACTTGCTGCTTGAGAACAAGGAAAGATGATCACTCATAAAATGCAGGTAGGAAATGAAACAGGAAAGCTATCAGATCCAGACTTCCTCCATGAACAGAGGTTACCAAAACAAGAGCTCCAAAATAAAAAAGGAAATCATTGACATTTGGTCAATCGGGACTGAACTGGCTGGAGTTGTTCCGGACAGAGACTGAATTGCTGTGACTCAGACAACCAGGCAGGAAAGTTGCTGAGGGCCAAATGCCAGCAAAAACATGGGAAATGTGTTACTCCACCAACATTAAAGCAACTTCCCACCCTTGTTCCCTTTCACACTCCCCTCTTTCTGGTGAAGCTAGACTTGGGCAAAGCTCTTCAGATGGCTCCTGCTGAAGGTTTGAATTTTCCTTTCTACCTGGCTGTCCCTTCCTGATCTGCCAGCCTTACTCCTTCTTTCAAAATCACAGTTTTTAGATACCACAGCTGCTTTCCACTATGCCCCTGTGGAGAAAATCCTGCCTTACCACCCTTTCTCAACTCCATCACGCATGGAGCATTGGTGTTTCTAAGATTCCTTGATGGAATAAACGAGTCTAATGTGTTTTATAAGGCCAGGCCAGGGTGAGGTGTTCACCTGAACACATTAACACCCCCAAGGACTATTATCACCAAATCATCTGACTCCTGCCTGGTGTTGTTAATGGAATTTCAACAGTGATAAGTTTGCTGAGCCCCTCTGAATTGTCCTGAAGCTTCAGGGTATTTTTCATAATGATATTTAGCCCAGATTTTAGAATTAAAAAGGGTTGAGACTATACTTCTCTTGATATGTTTCAAAAATTATAAACTACTCATATGTAAAAAACAAAAAAAGAAGCAGAAACCCTACACACACCCTCAAATGGCTTATAGGAGGAATTTTGGAGTTCAGAATTTTGTCTGAAGTCATTCCTGTGTAACTCCCTTAGTCCTAAGAAATATTTGTGGATTATTTTAAATCTTTCTGTTTCAGAGTCCAGCTTTTATGTCATTCTTTAATTCCTTCTCATAGGCATTAATATTTTTGATCATATAGAGTTTGAGTTCTGAGTTGTATGAGTACAGTTTTATATAACCAACACAGACCACTTACATCCCCACATTTTTACCACACAGCTCTTTTAATTAAAAGTTATGGTATTATTAATGTCTTTTTTACTATATAATGTCTTTTTAACTATATATTAATATGATAAATTAATATAATGTTTGTAATGCTTCTACACCAGTTATGATAAAGGAGGTTTGACTGAGCTAGTCTCAGGAAAAAAAAAAAAAAAACAGAAAGGTGAAGTAAAATGAATTTTGATACAGGTACAGTGCAATATTGACAAATCTGAATCTTGAACACTTCACTGAAACTGATTCAGATATGAAAGCATGCACATCAGAGTTAGAAGGTATAAGTAGTTGATAGAGGAGAACACTTTTAATCTTCTCTGTAACTATGATTTTAACATAATCATTGACTCACACTTTTCTATGTATGTATTTAAGATCCTAATCCTTAAATGTGGAATGCAACCAGAGAAGGGAATAAGGTGAAATGCATGTATTGCTATTCTGGGCTTGTACTGTGCATAAGAGTATTCATAATAAAGGGAGTATACAGGTTTGAGATAGATAGATACATAGATACACAAACTGATAAAAAGTGGATTCTCATTTGCAGAACTCCTCAAATAGCTGCATTATTTAGTTCTCTTTTATCTATTCGGATATCTCTCTTCAGGAAGGAAAAATTGCCTAAGAATTTATTCCCTTTGAAAGTTTAACTCTTTCTCAAAACTTATCCAATGAGATGAAATTTTTCCAAAGGTTCACAGGTTACTCTGGGCATCTCACAGATAAAGAGTGAGGGCGCACAGAGTCCTCATATCCTTACAAAATCAGACTTGAAAGGCCACTCTTGTAAACCTCTCTACAAAGATGACTTAAACATGGATGGAGCAATCAAGGAGAGTTTCATGATCCAGAGAGTAACTCCAGGTTTTTTAAAGTAAGAGATGTGAGCATGCTGTGGACCTTTTTCTCTCCCTTTACCATTGGGATCTGACCCTACCTTCTTCCTGTCCCTGGCAGGAATGGACATTGTGGTTTTTCCCCAGAACAGAGCTCTAGAAATGAGATATTTGTATTACATGGATGCTGTCATGTCTGCCACACTCCTCTACAAAAAATCATAAAACTTCAGCATCAGTCAAGCTTCAAGTGACCTTTGGAGATCTCCACTTCAGTCTCTTGCTTCCACAGAACGTTGCTCAGAGCCTTGCCCATAAAAATTTTTTGAATCCCTAAGAATTTAAGAAGATCCCACAGCCTCTCCAGGGAGACTTCCAGCTCTTAGCCACAATAAACACAGTCCTTGTGTTAAAGGTCCTGTCTTGCAACATCAGCACTGCCTCTGGACCTATTTTAGAACACATTTGGCAAGAGTCTGGCCTCATCTTTCCATGCCATCCCTTAGGCAGTAGAAGAGGGTTTTACCATGCCTCTCCTTCTCTTAAAGAAGTTTTTTTCTCTTTACCTGTGTGAGAACCTACATGTAAGGTTACAAGATGGAAACACAGAGCAAACACACCACAGAAGAGGCTTGTCTGACCATGTTTGAGGCAGTCATGGGGGTGTGTTAATCCTTTGATAGAGGAGAAGAGGCCATCCATCAAGCTGTATGTGGGGAGTGCCCTTTCTAATGGGGTTCCTCCCAATGCAGGATCCCACTATGTGCTGTTGCACCTGCTTTTGAAACCAAGAGCCAAGCAGATCTGATCCTTTGTCCTCATTTCTCATGACCAGATCATGAGAAAATACGCTCATAAAATCTCCCCTAATGCAACTTACCACAACAGGGATCTACGTGGCTCTGGACGGGGGTAAAAGGCACCTAATGAGCTGATCACTTGGAGCTTGTGCCGGGGATAACACAGATCATTGAAAATCTGGACCACAGATTTTTCCCTCTAAAAATATCTTTTCATTTCCACTCAGAGCTTGATGTGATTAAAACAAGTGCAGAAAAAAATTTCAAAGTGTTTTTTGTCTTGTGAACCTCAAGTGAGGTTCTCTTCATGCGAAGACATTATCTGCATCATGACGAAGTTCAAGAAATTTTGAGTCAGGAGGACTGATTTCTGTACATCATCAGAAAGTCAGCTTTGACACTGGCTAGTCTGTCAAAACACCAACAGCTGGTTTTCCCAATACTTTGTATGTTTGCTGTAAAATATTTGCTGCATATCCTTTTTAAGCAACATTTTATTTCTGACTAAATTCTGTTACATTATTGTTCAGTGTTGAATTTTTGTTGTGGAATGAATGTTTCAAAAAGTAAATATTTGAGGAAAAAAAAAAGCCCAGCATTAGCAAGAAATAAACCTGTCCATGAAAATAATAGAGAAAAATAGGAAGTGTTTGAAGCAAATTTAGGGCTAAATTATTTTTATGTAGGCAAACTCTGTAAATACTCAAATCTAACTGAAAATTCTGCTTTTGTTTTTGCAGATAGAAAAAGGAAGGTGTTTTAAAATAAAGTAGTTCTGAAAAGCTGTTGAGATGGGCTTATAAGAACTGGAAGCTTTGAAGTTTTAAAGAAAAGAAAAGTATGAAACTTCAAGGTTTTGTCTCATCCTGAATTCCTGAGACATTGGAGGTTCATCACTAACTGAACTTAGAGGTGACTCTGCTCTAATCACAGTCCTTGAACTGGACAGAAGTCCAGGATGTCTTTGAAACAATGACCATCACATTATTGTGGCGTGCAAGAGATGAAATGACTCAAAGGCCTCATCCCCCAGTGCTAAGCTCAGAACTTTGCAAAGCAAGTCCATAAATCAGGAGTTGACAGTAAATTTTTAACGGTGTATATACACTGCCATGAGCAAGAGCCCAGTTTACTTTACAGGCATGATGACAGCAGCAAAGAATGCTGCAGTGATATGGATAACGTGGTGGCACACCTGTAACCTCCAGGTCTGCAGAGAGAACTGTTTGCACTTCATCATTCCAGGAAGAAAAACCACCCAGACCTCCTGCCACAACACACCCTAAATGGAGCCCTACCGTCCCAAGTAAAAAAAAAATTGTACAAAGTATACCTTGTCTATGTTATTCTCAGAGATTATATACTTCCATGGTATGTGGAAGTTCTATACAGCAATTACATCCATTGTGACTTTGTAATTACAGTTTTGGGAGGTCACAGACAGAGAAATTTTGCCACCTCTATTGATTTTCAAGGCTAGCCTGAACAGGATATCGATTTTTCTCTGGACTTTTAAGTTTTCAATACGTACACAAAGTGCTGTGCACTCAGGAGTTGAGCGCTGGCAAGTGATGTTCATGCCAGCCATGGGCCAGAGTCTGATCTGTAGTGCTCTTTCAACATAAATCTGCATGATCACCCTGGGAAAAAAAAAATGTCTTTGTGGAAATAAGTAATTAGGGTGCTAGAGATTGGAGGACATAGTTAAAAGCCATTTAGCAACTAATATCAACCTTCCTAACTACCAGCATGGTTTGGATTGTGTTTCCAGACCTTAGCTATCTACTTTTTGATTTTCTGACTTTTTTAACTATTTGTTTTTTGAATCATCAATCCTACAGCAAAAATTTCACTCTGGACAATAATGTAACAGAAGAGCTGATTGATTTTTTTAAGCTTTACAGTGCAGTTTCACTAGAGAAGAAAAGCTAAGAAAGAAAGAGTTTTTATCAAGTAAGGGACAAAATTGCTTGAGTTATTGACCTGAATAGGGTTGAACCGATCATACTTTAGTAGATAAGAGCTGTGTTCACAGAGCATGGTGGATCCCTACCACACCACTATTTGTGAGAACAATGGGAAACCTCACCCATTCCACAGAACGCACATTCCTTAATATAAATTTAGGTATAGAGCTTCTTGTCTGAATGGGTTCCTGCAAAATTAAATTTCTGAAGAATGTAAAAAACTATTTAAAAAAAAATTGTGGGTGTTGGTGGGATTTTGTTGCTGTTTTTGTTTGGTTGGTTTTGTGGGGGTTTTTTTTGGGTAATAAATCAAAATTAAATTATTTATTTTAAACCAAAGGAAAATGTTTGGTTTTAAAAAAAACAAAACAACAGGGTCTTCAGAATGCTTCCCACTCATTCTGATAAGATGTATCCTAGATTTCTTTCAAGCATGAAATATTTCTTCCACATGCTGTCTTTAATAAATATGCAATACATTTACAGAAAAAAATGGAGCTCTCTGAAAAGAACATTTCCATAGAAAATACTGAGATGTAGTGCTCTACTTATGTTTTGATAGGACAAGAGGGAATGGCTTTAAGCTGAAAGAGGGCAGGTTTAGATCAGATATTGGGAAGAAATTCTTTATTGTGAAGGTGGGGATCCCTGGCATAGATTGCCCAGAGAAGCTGTGGGTGCCCCAGGATTCCTGGAAGTGTCCAAGGTCAGGCTGGATGGGGCTTGGAGCAACCTGGGATAGTGGAAATTGTCCCTACCCATGTCAGGCTGGTTGGAATGAAATGATCTTTAAGGTACCTTCCAACCCAAACCAATCTATAATTCTACTATGGGATTTCTGTCTTACTAATCAGAGTCCATTTTTTTTTGTCAGTTAAGTGAAAATTTGGCAAACTTTAGGTGGCAACATTGAACATTTTGGTACAACTGACTGCTTTTTCCACAGAAAAGGTTAGACACTCCGAAGTGTTCAAAAATATCAATGCTAAAACGTCATAACGTACCAACAACTACTGAGAAACACTTAACAGCCTTTTGAACAAACTTCCTTCACAATATGCTTATGACAAGTCTATACTTTTTAAAATTCTATTTGGGATAATTTTGATTGGTGAAACGAGGATCAATCTCCCTTTAGTTTCCTATTGGCTTCCCGTTCTTTTTGTCATATTGCAAAAGTTTCACACCTTCGCAGTGATTTCTCATGGTCTTCTCCTCACAGCACTGCCTCCTTCTTCTTCACAGTACAACCAACAAACTCCAACTCTCTTCTCAATCAGCTAACCCACTCTTTTGTAGTACTCATTCTCATTAGACACAGCTGTGGCCTATTAAGGGCAGGCCTGTTCCTAATTTTGGTGATTGGTACAGCTGCAACTCCTCAGGTGTGAGACTGCCTTCTGCACTGTTTTCTTACATTTTATCCCTCCATGCATTCTGGCACGTGCATACTCTAGAAGGATCTGAAAATTACCTCTGCCTAAAATCTGACCCACACGAAGGAATTTTGAAGTTGTTTGAAAAAAGTAAATTACTTTCAAGGAACAGAAATATCACAATGAAGATAATGAATAAATGAAATTTCCTTCTATAAGACAACAGGGTGTGGGAGAGAATCTTTAACTGTGGACAAGACTGCCTTTTACACCAGGGTTACTGAGCACTGCTCTGTTTAATATAATGGGGATGTTAAATAAGGGTAAGTGTAATTAATACGTAACATTAGTAAGAGTCAATTTTCTTTCTCTTCTTGAGGCCAACTGGCATTATCATTATTTTATTTTTTAATTTCCTGCTGATAGCGCCTTCTTTACCAGCCTTCTCATATGACTGAGATAAGCTGTTGCACGTTTTGATTTGAAAGCAAGAGGAATGGTAATTAAGTAATTTGAAAATGAAAAGGGCTTAATCAAAGGGGCTTGTACAGTATGAAACTGTGCAGAATCTCCATCTACCTTTGAGAGAGGCCCTTCTTCAAAATCTGTCCGGGCAAAACAACCATGTCCTGATCCAGATCTCATTTATTTCAAGAGGAAAGCCTTCACTGACATGTCTAACATGACACCTCAAAATGTCATTAAGGGGTGGAATTCAGTTTTAAATGGTTTTTTTAGGGCTTGGAATACCAAAGAAGCTCACGTGACTCTGAATCCAGTGTGTGGATTAGATCCACAGGGCTTCCCAGGCACACCAGGTTGCTCTCTGAGTCGGTCACACCACTCACTTCATCCAATGAGATTCTGTAATTCTGTGATCATAACAAAGGTTTCACTGACACTCAGCAACACTAAAAAAAAAAAAAAAGCAGCAGCAATACTAAAAAAAAAAAAAGAGAAGAAATTGCATTTTGGTTTTAGCACAGAGTTTGTTCACCCCATAACATGCAAAATAATAAATGATAATAAACTGTGAACCAAAACTGAAGACTGTTTCCTTTTATTTGAATGTCATGACTCTTGAGCCACAGACACAGAGAATCACAGAGTCCTCTCAGCATGAACCCCCAATTCTGTTCTCCACAGCAAAAACCCCACTGCTATTTCTGAGTTCTGATATAACCTGGTGACTTGGCAATGCCTGTGGAAAAAAGATGATGGAAGTCTGAAGACCCTATGCATAAAGAAAAAATGACATGTGGGTCATCCACACACTGGACAAACAATCCTGTATACATAATGCCTAGATAAGGGAGAAAAGAACCAAGTCGTGTGTTTCCTTTCCAGCTAATATAAATGTGTGTGTGTGTAGTGAGATGCAGATTGTCATGGCCATTTTTCTCTGCAGATTATGGTAATGATTAAATGAGCATGAATACGGACTTCTGAAAATGATAACAAGTAGGGGAAATTCCATCCCATTTTGTATCTCTATCTTTTCTGTGAACATTACTTTGTTATCTGCAATATGCAAGTCTTTGAATAGGTGCTATTAATTTAATATGCATTTATTCTTTCTGATCTCTCTTTAATTTTAAATTAAGTGAAGTCAATGATCAAAGAAAGGCCAGAATAATAACCCTGTAGGATGATTTTTTTTTTTATCTTTTCTTTTGGTCACAGAAAGCAATGAGAAGTAGCACTGTCTGTTTTTTTCCAGGCCAGTTCTGCAATATGTACCTAGGTGACAATGTGGCCTGCAGTAACACCAAAGTACATGGGAGTCACCCAAATAAACAAGTGCCAAGTGGAGCAAAGGCCTAGGATCAAGCTCTAAACACCCTTATTTACCTTTTGTGTTTCAGCAGTTGCTAAGAGGCACAAGCTTATTGCTCCAAGCCATTAAACTTGGAGCAGAAAGACCATCCCTGCCCCAAAGAATTGCAGTAATAGGTTGTTTAACCCTGTATAACTTAATCTGCTTATGAGTGATAGACGTATACTCACACACCCAAACTCTCTTCAGCAGAATATTTAACTATGCTTTTTAAAAAACACAACAAAGATTAGAACTATCCCTGAGCTACCAAATTTCTTTGCCATTCTGCAGAAAACAAACTCATGTCTCTGGCAGAATCAATACTCAAGCATTATTCAGGAGCAAGTGGGCTGAGAATTTACCAATTTATTTCCTATAAGCCATGACTAAAGTAAATTTTTTTCAGACAGAGCCCTCTAAGATGTCTACAGTTTTATACAGAAAGATAAGCTCTGTAGAGAAGATATCGCTTTTGTCAGACCAACCAGCATTGCTGGGGAACAAAAATAACAAAAGAACAAGCTCTGAGGCACAGTGGAGCTTCACTCAGCTAAGGGGCTTGTGCTTCAGAAAGACAGGAGATGTATTTTTGTTTTTCCCCTCATTTAATTTCATCATCTCTCCATTCAAAACTTCTGTTACATCCATAGACAATATCAGTCAGTAATTGAATGAGGTGGAAGATGCCCAGTTGCAGGACAAAACACGAAACTGAGTCATGACTTTGAACACAGGTTCTTCCTTGGCATCAGGAGTTAGTTAAGCTCTGGATTACCAAGAAGAGAAGGTTGTTTAAAAGTTTTTGGATATTTTCCCTACTCTTGCCATTAACCTGGCAGTTAAAGACACTAAATAGCAAGCCCTAAGGTTTTGAGTCTGTGTTAGAGCAGCTGAGGAGGCCAAAGGAGCTCCTTATCCAATTTGGACATTTTGGGGGAATGCATAGCAAAGCTTTGGAACTTTTTTCCCCCACACATTTTGAGTTGTGACCTGTATTAACCAGCCATGTCCAGTTCCAGTTTGCTAAATTGGTCCGAAGATTAACAAATCAAAATTTTATTGAATTCTTTATGGGCTTTAGTTACTAAAGAAACCTTTAGCATGAAGAATTCTGTTCCTGTTTCAAAAATTTAAGAAACTAATATTTCTGGGCAATCTTTACTCTTTGGTTTCAACCTATCATGGTCAGAATTAGTAGTCTCTACATTGGATGAGCCAAATCTGCATTAGCATTCAGTTCATTCAGCCTCTAGTAGCATCTCTATTACTATCAGCAGGTTTTTTAAACTTAGTGTTTGAAATAACAAAAAAAAATACATAATTCTTGAGTTGTTTTTCATTCATTCTTTTCCCAAGTGTTTGTTTCTTTTTCAATCAGTGTGTTAAATCACCAGGGTGAAAGTTTGGTGGTTTAGATTATGTCACAGGTCTTCTTGGAAGGGTTTCAAAGTGGTGTCTTCTCTGTTAAAGAACTGGGAAGGTGGAGAGAGACCTCTTCTTGTGGCCTCCTCTTCTTCCACCATATGAGGAGAATTCCAGGGAGTGATCCACCTGCAGAACTGAATCCAGGTCTGTGTTACTCTTTGAGCATTGTTGCATTTTTAATCTGACACCTAGTTTAGCAGAAAATAGGATTTTCTAAAAATTCTGAAGACTGAATTCCATATTAAGCAATATGGAAGTAGAACTTTAATGTGGTTAGATTTAGAGATATATCAGTTTTATGTCCGAGATAAATCATTTTTATCCCTCTTCACTTAAATACATCTATTTCTGGGGTGGATTCTGGCAGTTGTTCATTCCACTGGTAAACAAGTTAAGATGGGAAGCCCACGTTGCTGTTCACAGACCCTTGAAGGAAAGACCTGGGCAAGTACAAATTTGCAGTGTGGTGTGGCCCTTGGTCAAGTGTCTGGCTAGCAGGAGGGCGGCCAACACCCAACTGCAAATGTGGAAGCACCCCTTGGCGTCAATGGCCTTGGGCTGTGCTCACTGCGGACAGGATTCGCTGCTGATGCCGATGAGAGAAAGGAGTCAGGACACTCGCTGGGGACTGTCAGATTTGTTGTGAAACCCAATGTGTCTGCTAGGGAGTGACCCCGAACAAGGGGGTGCAACAGGGTTATAAAGGGGGGAGGAATCTCAGGGAGGGGTTTACAGAGAACCAATAGGGGAAGACAAGGGAGTGAACTTAACATAATAGATGTCAGGGAAAACCCAATCGATACAATGTAAGGGAGGGGCCCCGGAACTGCAGCCAATCATAACCCCCATGGAGAAGAAGATTCTAGCAAACTAGGAGGAGTGGGGGGTGATTGACTGAGCCCTGGGTGGAGAACAAGTTTACATTTAAGGGAATGGAGGGGAGGGGAGGGGAAACTATAGAACAGAAGGGATTGACAGAAACAGTGGCAGGAGTTACTAGGGCAACCAAAGAAATGACAGCACAAGGGCGGGAAAAACTGGGAGGGCAAAACCATTGCACAACAAAGGGGGCGCAATACAGAAAATGGGGAAGCAATTAAATAAACTAACAAAACACACTACAACACAAATTCAGGCACAAATTTCAATTTCTGGAAAGCACCATTACCATATGGAAAAATTTGTTGGTTAAATCACACACAATGTACAGATAAACATCGCATCTTGATATCAGTGGAAATTATCCTTGCTATCAACAATAAGAGCAATTACTTACGGAGAGAATCACCTCACCTAAATGTAGTTATCTACTAGTCAGGCATCTAATCTAAGGTAGCCACCTAAGCTCCCTCTGTGATGAACAGAAATAGGCAGAGGGAGAGAAGGAAACTCGTCCTGTTCCAAGATAAATGTCCTGAGATAGGTAGACTGAATCACCTTCCAGGGCTGCTTATCTCTCTTTATTGACTACAGAAGGAACACAGATAATTAGCCATGACTAGACACCTAAGTTTTAGATACCTAGACACCTAAACTTCAGCAAGATGAATCAGAGCCGAGTGATTCCTGCTAGGTAAATTTCCTCCTCATTCCTCTGTGAGAGAATGTCTGACGCCTGAAATATAAAGCTTGGACTGTTTCCAAAATCATCTTTTTCCTTTTCATTTAGATTTTTTTTTAATTCTTTTCTTTATTGCTTTACCCCATATTACCTAATTATGGGATATTCAATTTTCTGCTGTTAGACAGTGCACAAACTGCTATTTTTGTTGGAATATCTACAACAATGCACTTTCAGAAAGGAAAATGACAATATGTGATAAATACATATTTTAAAACGTTATAACAGAATCCTCTGAATTTTATTTGCTTTCCTTCTAAATCTGGTGTAATTTTATGTACAGTTTCTATTTCCTATAGGACTTTAAAAAATTACAGCTTTTTAGGCAGATCTGTGCCTACAAAAATCCAGCTTCATTTTATTGCACTGCTTGATATAATTTGTATAAGTTACAGCCTAATAAAACGTATGGGAGCAAACTTCAAGCCACATCATCCATTGTTTCCCCCCCAGTAAAGATGTAAAATTATATTTGTTCTGGTTCTTTTTGCCTGGTTCATCAGATTAGGAAATTTTATTAGACCTCCAACTTCAGGCCTGTAACAATAAGATCCTTCCTATGCCAATAAGTTAAGCTTAGAGAAGTTCTGATGAGCTTATAGGCAAAGTGAAAAATATAAGCTGGAAAGGCGTCTTCATTTATTTAAGCACATGCTTAGTACGAGATTGAAGTTATTTGCTTACATGCTGTCCCTAATATGGATAGGCTTAAAGGCATTTCCATGTATTTTCCTGAATGGGGAACACATTCTCAGATGTGCAATGAATTTTCATTATTGTTTATTTGATGTTAAGTATCTGAATGTTAGATGCGCTAATGCAAATAAAATGGAGGTAGACCCTGGTAAGAAAAGTTCACAGGGTGCAAAGTAGGGGCAAAAAGGCTGAATCATAGATGAATAAAGAAGCCATACCTTTGGGCTGAAATTTCCATGTAAAATTTTGCTCACATTTCAAATGTGAACAGCACATACTTGTTACTCTGGATTTTAGAACATTTTGCCTTATCCCAATCTATACTTAGCAAAAGAGATGTTTAGTAGGGGCACTTGTGTTTTTCAGTACCAACATTTCTCCAAGATTCAAGTTTCTTGTCTTGCCAGCTCAGAGAACAGTAAAACCAACTATGAAATCACTACTATAAAACAAGGAGAGATTTCTGTTACAGACAGGTAGTTGTTATTTTCTGTTTTTGAAAGGCCTGAAATATTTTCTTTCACAAAAAGAAACAAAAACAGCAACAAAAAAAAAGTGTCTTTGTGGTTAAGGCACTGAATTCAGGCGAGGCAGTGCTGGATTCTTGTCACAGCTTTACTTTGGCACAAGGCTGGGAAAACCTTTTACTTTTCAAACCTGCATGCCTGGACCTAACCAAACCAAAGATCACAGAATCATAGAATGGTTTGGGTGGGAAAGAATCTTAACTGTGGGCAGGAACACCTTCCCCTAGACCAATTTGCTCCATCCAACCTGGCCTTGAAAAGATTCTGTAGGTCATTCCAGTTAGTGAGATGCAGGACCAAGACCTTAAGTTCTCTGTGACCCTTCCAGATGAGTAAATTTAAGTCTAATATACTTCCTTTGTTTTTTGTTTCTATTTGCATTCTACATTTAAATTAAACTGCTGAAACAGCCCTTTGGTTCTGCTTTGCTTAATTTGAGATTAAGTTTTCAGTACTGAGGAAATTGATTTTAAAAAGAGGTGACACAGGCGAGTGTCTGAAGAAACAATAACATAAATGGCACAGTGCTGGAGCAAAGACAGCAAAACAGGGGATTGTTGAAGGTTGAGAAGGGAAGAAATACAATATAAAATAATGGAATCTAGAGAGGGTAAGGATGGGAAGGAACATTAAAGATTATCTAATTCCAACCTCCCAGCCATGGAGGTTTGGAACTATTATTCACCTGCTAATTAAAAAAAAAAAAAAAAAGAAAGGTAGGTGAAAAAGGCAAACTGTTCCCCTCTGCAGTTATCAGGAGGACAGGGAAGGATGAGTTGCACTGCACGACCCTCCCAAAGTCTCCTCCAGCCCTTTTGTCTGTGTTTTGTAAGACTGCAATGTTTTTCTGGATGCAGGATATTATCAAGCTCAGTTGGTCCTGAGCTTGATGCACACCTCCAGCAGCACTGCAGGACAGAAAAACTGGGCACAAACAAACATCTTTGTGTCACAGTGGCTTTTGGCCAGAGTTTTTAAGAAGCCACCCATCAAAGAGCAAGAATGCTTACAAGTTTTGAGTTGAGAAAGTGCAGCGGCAAGCTTTTGGGGGGATTTCACAATGCTGATTTCTTGGTTTGAAGCAAAATACATTTACAAGAGCATCTGCTGGTGTGAGTCTCTTAAATATGGCATATACTCCGTGTTACTGCTTCATCATCATGTATAATTGGCAATAAACCTATTTAGAATTCAAGATGCATAAAACTGAAAGTCTTTGAAGGGAATAGCTGCTGAGATTATATTTATTGTGCTTTCCCACAATATTTTTCTATGCATAATGTGATAAACCTCCAAGGTGGTTGTAGGCAAAGCTGAAATATTCACAAGTATGCAGTTATTATGAATTTAGACAGGTTGTAAGACATTTTGATATCAAACTCTTAATGAATGGCAGTAAACATATTCTACATTACTTTATTAAAATGCCTATTAAAACATACACATCCACAGAATGATCACTGGATGTGTTTACTCGCGAGCAAAAAGGCCATGAAGAAAACAGCATGGAAATAAATTTTCTTTTCCTGCACCACTATGATAAGAATTAGGGCATGCATTTAAAGTTCATATTATTTTCAGTGTGTTCACAGCACATCCAGATAATCAGATATTCAAAGGAGGATTCCCAGTCGGTTCCAATATGCCACGACTCAGTAAATCGAGTTGTGTAAATGATAGTTCCATATCCAACAATGTTGTTTTGAGATTTCAGAAAAACTGCTACACTCCAAAGCAACAAAAAAATCCCCAGCCAAACCACAAATAGGCAACAAATATATTCTTGTTATCTTGATGGTTTTCAAATAAAATTTGTCCATGTTTTCTTTCTATTTGGCTAAATTTATATTAGCAAAAATTTAAAACTAAATTCCCCGTTGAGCTAGAATATGGGGAATTTTTTTTCTTTTCAACATTTCTGAGTACACAATCTGAGGGGAGGAAAAATTCAAATTATGAGTTGAAAACATATGGAAATTTATTCTTTCTGAGTAAAATTTTTATTTTCTTCGCAAGGTCCTGATCAACACCCGTGACAAACACAAAACCAGAAGTCTCCTGTAACATCCAACAGCAATTCCATTGCTCCATACCATGCTGTTAATCTACAGCAGTTCTTAAGGGGATTGAATTTGCCAAACTTTCTGTGGCAGTGGATAGGAACCTACCTCCTGATGGAAATACCTCTGTGGACACATCCCTGTCCCAGTGAGAAGTAAGTATCAGCTAGGAAAGAGCTATTAAACCATAAATATATCCAAAAATGGCTTTAAGGTGAAGTGTGCGTTGGCTCATGCCCTGGGAGTGGAGAGCTGGGAGTGGAGTGGGGAAAGGCACCGTGAAGCAGTTAATGCCTCCCTTAGGATAGACTGAGCAAAAGTGAATGCCTGGGGCTTTTTGCCTGTTAGCAGAAAAAGAGAAATTATCTTTAAATGTTGGTGTGTTCCTGACATGTGCCACTTCTGTAGTTATTTGCTCTGAAAATACTGGTGTGACCTGTGTGCTCACAAGCACAGCCAGCTGCTGGACTCTGGGGGTCCTGCCTGGGATCTTTGCATAAATGATAAATAAAGTGGGATAAAACCTTGTAACAGCAATACCAAGTGCTCACACTTCTCTCCTCTTTGTCAGTGCAGCTATCTTGCTCTTCCTAGAACAAAGGGGAATATCTCTAAGCCTAAAAAAAGAGTGGGAATAGATTAGATGTTAGGAAAAGTTCTTCTCTGTGAGGGTGGGGATGCCCTGGCATAGGGTGCCCAGAGCAGCTGTGGCTGTCCCTGGATCCCTGGAAGTGCCCAAGGCCAGGTTGGATGGGGCTTGGAGCAGCCTGGGATAGTGGAAGCTGCCCCTGCCCATGGTAGGGGGTTGAAACAAGGTGGTATTTATGGTTTCTTGAAACCTTACATTTACGATCCTGACATTTATCAGTCCTTGAGAGAATACAGATTGCTTTTATAGGGAAACTGAGTCTCAGCATGCTGAATTAACAGTGGAAGAGGCTTGCAAAGTAAGGATCTGTATTGGTCTCTTTGCCTTTGCCCAGCAGAACTCCATGGAAATAACTTGTACACCACTGAAAAAATGCCCTGAGGGAGTTCACTATTTTTCTGTGTCATGAGTATAGAACAGCACATTCCTACCCACCTGTTGGAAGTATTTTCTCATTCAGAGATGAATTTTTTAAGAATGTAGAACAGCAACATACCATACAAAACTCTTATTTATACAGCACTGCTGTTGTTATAAGAACTGTTTATACAAATAAGTAGCATAGCCCACAGTGCAATATATTTCACTTCCCTAATGTACTTTTTGACATTTGATGAGGACCTGCAAGCCTTAATCCCCAAGCCCAGGTTAAAATGACAGAGCAATGTCCCACCCAAATGAAAGGCTGTCATTGTTCTTGCTGGAAATAGACACATTTATTTCCATGTCTGGCACTGATATTGTTTTAAAGCAAACTATGAAGAAGGTTTCCAAGCTGATTCTAAAGCTGGAATATGCATTTAAACATCCTATTATTAGGCTTGGAAGAGCATGTATGCTAAAAAAAAAAAAAAAAGAAGAAAAAGAAGAACTCCTTTCCCTAAGAAAAATCTACTCAGCATATGTTTATTTACTGTTCATGCCATATTACAATATTATAGCCCCACAGATATCACTGATAAAGGTATTATGGGATGCCAGATGGACAAAGAAGAGAGTAAGAATGGAGAAAGAAAGGGAAAATAAAGAAGCAACCGTGCCACATCCCTCTGTTTGACACGCTGGGAGGTCAGCAGCCTCCCTGCCATGAGGGATGTTTTTATTCTCAGTGCATCATGAAAAAAGCACTTTATCAGGAAGGGGTTGAAAGGAGAATATGTGACAATATGGGTGCAGGTGTTTCCCCCAAGAACAGGCACAATGGTGCTACAGAAGAAACAAGGGACTGGAGGAGATGTGTGAACTGCAAAAGAGATGAGGAGATACAGCTTGCATGGAGCCATAAGGAGCCCCTTCTCCACTCTGCTGTCTGTGCCTGCCTTGGCTGCTCCACTCTTGCATGCAAAACTCCCAAATCTTCCCAAAATTCCCAAATCCCCAAAAACCTACACACTAACAGTACAAACCCAGCAACTGCTTTTAAGAATTTCTTAAGGCAACTCAAATTTATATTCTTTTAGAGCCATCACAAAGGCTGTTGCATCCTAGTGAATTTATATTAAAGCAATTTTTTTTTTTATCCCCCAGGAATGGGTAAAAAGAGCAAACTCTTCCCAGTGTCCACATCAGCTACAATTTTCCCCCTCTTCTTTCTGCCCTTCCCCTTCCCCCCGTCTCCAGCACTGCTGCTCAAAGGAGAACGTAGGAAAGACATTTGAGATTATAAAGGGTTTTGGATGAGCGAACCTGGAGTGAGTAAAGCTCTTAGAAAAGAATTTAAAGGATCACAGTGGCATGCAGTCATGTTATATAAACATATTCTGAATGGTACCATCATACGCCCAGCCCTGGCGCCACAATTGCATTAAGTGAAATTTTATACAGAAATTGTGAAAGTGCATCAGGGTTGGCTGATTATCTGCTCTTTCTCTTCCCTTTCAGACATGAAGCAAAAAGCCAAGGTGCTGGAGAAGAATGTGGACAGTGCAAAGAGGTTCCTGACATAATTTAAGCAAAGGTTTTCTTTCTTTTCTTTTTTTTGGTTGTTTTGGGATTTTTTTCATCTTTTCCTCTCTATTTTGGTTTCTTCCACAGGGTTCAAAGCCGTCAGTCCTTAGAAATAACCACCTGCAATTGACTGTCACTGGGATTTAAAATTTTCAAACACCTAAGGAAAGAGGAGAAGAAATTGAAATAAGGTCATGGCATAAAAGCTACTTCCTGAAGTGTCTAATGAATATTTCCCTTATGTAGCTTGACAGTTTTGAAACGTGTGTGGAGGGAGGGAATTTACAATACCATTCAGGAATTGTTTATCCTTGCCAAAATAAGTTAATTAAAATGAGGCTCTGATTAAAATGAAAGGGTCTGGCTCATTTGAAATATTAATTTAGGCCTCTTTTTCTGCAATCTGCCTGCAAGGGTCTCTGTGCGAGAGCAGGGCTATGTTTGTTAAGCAGTAAAGCATTGTTGCAAGGAAAGCCAACCTTTAATTTGTTTTCAATGTTGTCTGATCTCTTTCTGTGAATTAGCCTGGGTCTGTTGACCTTTGGGGCAAACTGCAAAGCCTTTGCACTTTTACTTGCACTAAGGATGAGTTTGTGGTTTGTGCTTGAAGGGGGAAAGGGAGTTGGGAGAAATCCATTGTGTGGGTTTGGGGTGTACCTTTTTGGAGGTTTTCTATCCTACTGACGCTCTTACTTAGCTCTGGTACTCCCACTTATGTAGGATTTTCCCCATTAATCTGTGTTACTGAAAGACACTGCTCCAGCAATGAGACAACAGACAGCCTCTACCTAGCACAAAGATACTGGACTGAAACATTTAAAATAAGGAATGTTGATATAATGTCTAAGACTTCCCTCTCTCTTCCCCAAGATAATTTAAATTTATTTTTCCATATAAAATTTCCATAATAAATTTCCATGTAAAATTAAAAATAATTCCATATATTTTTCTATCGAAAATCCAGTCCCTGAGATATTCTGAGGATTTTCTGTGCCGTTCTGAATCAAACCCTTTTTCTTACACAAATAAATAAATAAATAAATAAAGAGTTTTAAAAAGAAAATATGCCTCCCCTTACTTTCTCTATCAGCCCTGACTATAAATATTATAAGTAATGATTATAAATATATAAACAGTATAAATAACAGTTTATGTATTAAACCTATGTGCCTCTCTAGACAAGGAATTCAATTATGTGCTATAAAATACCCCAAACAACAGAAGAATCCAAAATGTTTGGTCAGGGTTAATGTCACAACTCTCTGTCTGTTTAAAAGTTCCAGGAGACCTGGGAAACTCCTTCACCCAAATCCCATATGAGGCATTATGGACCAACTGCAGAAACTGGTTTTTCCTATGCAAGAACTTAAAAAGTCCACCAGTCATGTGAAATAATGCCTGCTTTACTACAAAATGGGCAGAGGTATGGCATAAAATTCTGTGCAAATCCTGTTGTTTTAGTAGCTATACTGACACTGAACCAACTAGGAGAGAATCTCTTCATTTTCCCTGGACAACCCTAGGTAATGCTGGTGGTGCAGTGAATTTCAGAATTCTGGAGGGTGTCCCATTGTTTCTGCCCTCACCCAACAGTATCTGTTGCACTGCAAATCCCAATAGGAAGGGAGAAGTTTCCATTTTCTCTGCTGCAGTCACTGACACAGAGGAAGCTTAGGTATTGGATTATTCAACATTGCTAACATTTCTATTTGCCTGCTGACCTTAGAAACTCAGATACAGACTTTAAATCAGGCTGTGAGGGGATGCCCTGGCACAGTAGAGAAGCAGGTTTCCAGAAACAGAGACTGGCACACACTAAAAACTGGTGTTGCCAAAACATTTGTGGAATGAAAGCATTTTATTCAAAGAGCCATTGGATTAAAGCACATCCACAAAAACAAGGGGTTGCCTAAACTGTCTTCCTCTCTTCTACCCTCTGTGCCCCATCAGAGCTCCAGTGAGGATGCCAGAAAAAATGTCCTTGCTCCAGTGCCACCTTAAGGTGGGAATCCTGTGGAATGCCACAGTGCACAAACTGAGCAGGCAGCAAACCAAGGCACCTTAGTGCTGTGTCCCTGCATTTTACACCTCTGCAACTCCTTTGCTGCTCAGCTTCTCACTCCTCACCATCACCATGCAAGCCAGGGCAGAGGTGCAGGTTGAGTTTGTGCAGCAGAGAATGATATTTCCTACAGATCTGTCTCTAACCAGTAGGTACCTTGTCCTGATTCAATTCCTGATTTGTTTGTTTGTTTTGGTTTGGTTTCCCCTACACACATATTGAGTGGAGGAATATCACAAGGTGTGAAAACCATGCTCCTGCTCATCTAAGAGTGTGTACTCTTTGCTCTTTTCTTCTCTTTTTAGGAGGAGGGCCCCAGAATGAATGGAGCTCTCAGGTTAAAGCTTTTCAAAGAAAAGAAGCCTCTAGGAAAGGCTTCAGTTCAAGACCAGGATATGTACAGATAAATTTCCATATGATGAGTGCAGGGAAAATCTAGCCTGTCATCACCATCAAGAGATATGTTGGGTTTATCTGCTCCCACATTGACATTTGCTACATTTGAGAAGCCCTAAGGTACTGAGACATAAATTAAAGGTCCCAAACGTGCCACATGACCTGCTAAATATGTCTAAGTTCTTTGACACCAAAACTTTGTTAAGTGATTTCCTCCAAGAACTCCGTTCAGTTATCCAGTTACCAGTATCTATCACGTCAATATTTAGTTATCTACATCACAACACTTACATGCTGCTGTGTCCACAACAGACTGAATCCCACCCTGTATTTTAGTCAAGTTTACTTATGGGTTGAGTTCTAGAAGCCTCTATCAAGAGCACAGTGATATTTCTACATTTTTAGGAGGCCCCTGCTTAGGCCTGGGGCCATGTAGCATTTTCCTCAACAATTTCCAGTCATAGTCTGGGATTTAACACAGACCAGGGACCAGTCCCAGTTATCAATTCAGATACAGTTAGCCTGTTTTGAAGGGGGAGATTTAAGCAACCTGGATGTGAGCCACAACATCTTCATCAGCCTCTGTGCCACAGAAAGGTCCCTCAATGTGTTCCTACAGTCTGACCTGTGCCTAATGTGGATGAAGGCCAGCTAAATGGGATTTAGTGGGATTACAGTTCTAGGTTTAGGTTCCAAAATATCACTTTATTTTTTTTTAACACTTAGACCTTAATTAGAGTTGGAGAAATAAATCAGGCTGTGATAGTTAAAGAAGAAAATTAAATGCCTATCAAAAAATATTTGCCTGATTTATTTCAGGAAATATTACTTTAAAATTCCATTATGTCATTTAATATTTCTGTGAAATTCTTCTATTTAGACTTCTGTTAATAAAAGTGCTGGGAGAAATGGAGACCCCAGGGCTGGCAGGATTGCTTAGGTCAGATAAGATATTATTTATATATAGGTTTATATGTAGATCTGATACCTAAACATCTGGTTGGAAATGAAAATTCCTGCTGTGCTTTCAAAGTTTTTCATTCCACCTTCAAGTGAATTTCAGGGAAAGTTAGGGCTGCATCTTCCTCCTTTTGGCATCCCAAATGCAGGAGCTGAACACGAAACAGGAGGGAGCAAAGTCCCTCTCCTGAGTCTAGCTCAGCTCACCTCCTTGGCCTCCATAAAATATGTATTCCCTTATCTATATTTCCCTTCTGAGAATGTTTATATTTATTTTCCTTATACAAAACATCCGCACTCAGTCCATACTTGCACTCCATCCCCATTGGTGTGGATCTTTCCTTCTATTACAGTACAGGCATTTGGCAAAACAAGATAACGGCAGAGAGCTTTGTTACAACCCAAAGGCTAAAACTGAAAAGCCTGTAAGTGGGAGTGTTTTCCTGATGGAAAGTGAGGCACCAGCTACTTTTAAGGGCTAAAACCTTCCCCTGAACCAGCACCTTTGTGCTTGTGTTACGTGGTTCTCTCCTTATGTCTCTTTTAATTTTCATTTAAATCAAGATTGTTTTCTTAGAGTTGTCTCACATAGTGAAGGGGAAGGAAAGCATGAATAGACTATTGATGGTCCTAGCTTCATATATAATGTATATGGCACTCTTATCTGTGGAAAATATTATCTTTATAGCAGAATGTATTTAAGAGGTCAGAGTACTCACTTTGTTTTGGCTGCAGGGAGGTTTCAGGGTGACTGGCCACATCTAGCAGCAACTCAAGTCAAGATGCTCGAGTTGTGTTTTCCCCTCTTCCTGTGTTACCTTAAGAAGCTACAGGGGTCTTCTCTGCTTATGTATGTTAAATATCTGTCTGCAGAGCTGCTGCAGCATGTTCCAGGACTCTCTCAGAGCAGCTTGTTTTCCTCCCCACAAGCCCACGTGGATGCCTCTCCTGTGGTTTCACAGGAGCAAAGGGAGAGGGAGCGTTTACCAGCCTCACAGTGCAGCCAGTTTACTCCAGCTCCTTCTGCCAGCTTTCCCACCACCAATTTAACCTCTTACAGATGCCTTTGCCATCACATGGCTGGCTCTGCCCTAGATACAGGCTTCATTCAGAGGTGAAGGAATAGTGGAGAAGGTGCTGTTCTCATCTTTTCTGGGGGCTGTTCCTTCTGCCAACAAGAAGAAGTCAGGCAGTCCCACAGCAGAGTTATGGGGGAGAGGTTGTGATAACCTCTCCATCCCCAGACTTGCCTGTACACACCAATGCTCCTTTGTTTAAATTCTGTCAAATCCTTGGAAATCAGCAGGTGAAAGATATAATGCAATTGCACTGTTCTCGGTCTATATGACTACAAAGGAGAAGGATTCTCTTCACAGAAGCTTAGATTTGTTGAATTTTTTGTTTTTCCCTCTTAATAGGAATTTCTGAAATTCACCAAAAACTGTTTTGGTGGTGGAGGGGCGTTGAGCCAAAAGTCTTGAGAGAATTTGTCGTATCCATATAAATGCATGCAAACAGAGGAAGGTAGAGAAGAGAAAAACCTACTCCTTCCTGCTTCACATGCATGGTCCTGAGAGCAACAAGTGAGACAAAAAGAAACTTCCTGAGATCCAGCTGGGACTGGAGTCCAACCATGGCAAATAGAAGCAGTCCCTGAATGAAAATGCAATCCCTGACCAGGGTCACAGCCTAAACCAGGAGCACCATCAAGCAGGAAGGAACAAAGGCAGAGATCTGCAGATTACACAGTGATCTGCTGGTGGGTATGTCAGTCATTTCCAAAATTGAAAATGAGTAACCTGAACTTCTGTTCAAACACAGGACCACAGCATCTCTTAGTACTGACAGAAAGACTCAGTTTGGCTAAATGAGGAAAATTATCCCTCTTCATCTCTCGTATGTGTTGAAACACAGTCCTTCAGACCAAACCAGTGTGGTTATTGACATAACACTGTTTAGATTCCCAGAAGACAGGAATTTTCAGAACAGAGCTCTGGCATAGCCACACACAGATGAAGGATAAATCCACCATAGCTACTCACCTGATATGCAGGATAGGCAATTTTTTTGTGTACATCTCCAGCAGCCTGATGATCTTCAGCAGGGTACTCACTTTGAAATGCCTGAGCAGTTTTGCTCATCCCCTGCATTGTGCCCTGCACAACAGGAGTTTGGTTCTGGCAGAGGAGGGAGAGGGGAAGCACATGGCTGCTCGAGCCCCCTTCCCCAGAAGGAGATCCACAAACCCATTTTGCACAACGCGGCGTATTCCAAGGACAAAGGCAAAACAGCTCTTCAGAAATTTCTTCATGAGCTGGAGATAAAAGTAATCCCTGCTAGGGATGGTTTAGCACTATGCATATATGGGGGAGGAATTTCAGAGGAAGGGAAATACCCCTCCACCCCATCCTGAGTTTTCAGTAATACTTTGTAGTTCTGCCCAGTTTTGAAGTAGCTTAAAAGAAATGGAAGTATTTGGAATGTTTTTACACGAGAAATACTTCCTTTTGTATAATTAAAATTATTGTGGTTGGCTCCTAGAGTGAGAGGCTCATACATTTGTTTCCAGTAGCAATCAGTATAGTTAATACCCATCCTTTTCAAACTGAGTTAACTCGTGTTCATTTTGGGCCTCATCCAGAGCTTATTGATGTCAGAGAAAAGAAACTATTGACTTAAATGGGCTTTGGAGTAGACCCTACAAGGTGAAAAGAACAGATAATCTGGTTATTTCTGCCACAAAGAAAAGATATATCCAGTGAAAATAAATAGATAAATGTCAAAATAAAATAATAGTCAATTTAAAAAAAATGTTTAAAAACAGACAAAAGAATACCTTGAACAGTGTGTTTTGTGTGACCCAGAGACATTATAGGGGGAGGCAGAGACCCTCATGGTGCAAAGGGCGACCACAACCACAGTCAGAAATCTGGAGGAGACATAGTGAGATGAAAAAAATTCACCTGATTTGCCTTTCACATCTGAAAGTATAGAATTGAAACCTTAACAGGGTGAGTATTACATGAGATAACGTTAGGCTTTATGTGTTCTGGCCAAACCTGTGATATCAGGTATTGAAGTTTTCAAATTAAAAATAGAGATCACAAAAATTACATGAGACAAGGATCCTGAAGGACACACAAACCTAGGGAAGGTTTATAAAGAATCCAGTAGTGTTTCTGGCCATGCTGGATGAATTATCAAAAGCTATGAGGATCTCTGAAATGAGTTCAGTACCCAGCAGGTTTCCCATGAGAACAGGCATCTGCAATGCAAATTCTGTGCCCAAGCCCTGCAGCATGATTGCCAGATCCAAGCATAAGAGTGATGAATAAATCCCTTTTTCACTCCACTTACAAATAATGAAAATATTTGGAGTAAAAAATTTGAAGTCTTTTTTTGTTGGCCTGATGGTTTGAGGAATTTGAGTGCTGCTGGCACTCCAAAAGTTCCTCTTTCCAACTATGAGTATGAGAAATTATTATCTAAACCAAGGATGGGATACTCACTTCTCGACAGGTCTTTACTTAGGTTCCCATTTGGCTTATCCCCTTCCTGTTTCCATATTCTTTATTTTGTTTCTTTCCTCCAGACCATATTTCCCAAAACATCCTGGAGGTGAACTTTTTCCCTTCAGTGAAACCATTAGTAAAATAACTGTTGAATTCAAGAGGGCCAAGAGGGTGTCAGTGGCAACTGACTTCACTTCTTATTTTGCAATTCTATTTAACTGTAGATAAATCATTCGGTGAAGTTCTCTGCCCTGAAAATTTCCCCAGCATTAAGAGACATGGATCTCCTGTTGTCAGGATGCCACAGCTCCCCTGTGCAATTTCCTCACCCAAAGTCAAACAGCGTTATTGGTTAGGTGTCCCCATAATGTCATTCTTATCCCAGTTATAGCTGCAGTGACTCTGTTTAATATTGTGCACATGGCCTTGGATATTAATTCTGACTCATCACCCTGTGTTTGCTTTGGTGTGTTCTTTTCATAAGGCCAAGATGATGCTTTACATATTGGCTTTGTGTTCAGCAGATTTTAAATAGACACAGAGAACAGTGCCATTCAAATGTGAGTTTTACTAACCCAAAAGATCAGCTTAAATCTCCAAGGACAAAGAGCTGACATAAAAGCCTAGTCTTCCAAAATCTTTCACAAATCTATAAAATTCCTGTTAGGCAACCTGATAAGTCACTTGACATTTCCATACTTTGATATCTCCAATTCTGAAGTGAGGTAACACTCTTATCTTTTTGAAGGTAACATGAAACTAACTTTTCCATTAACAGATTATTCTGGGGACTTCTGCCAAGGCAAAGCTTTACTAAAACCTTCCAATGAACATATGTCTAGAGGAAAAACAATGCAGAGACATGGAAACAAGAGAATATCATAAAGGGTCTAACCTCAGTTGGGCATTGTCATTGTATATTTATGCAATTTCCTGGTTGGGAGATAAAATCCTTAATTTGAGTTTACTGATCTGGGTCAAAGCACAACCGTGTTGAAAGAGATATTACAGGTTTTGCTTCTGTGTGCATTTTTAAGGCAATATCTCCTTAATTCTACACAACCAAAGGAACACCCTTTTCTATTATGAATTTAAAGGGTGATGCGTGGTTGTTATAGATGAAGGAGGCAAATTACAACTACTTGAGAAAACAAATAGAAAGCTGTTTTAGTCATCACATTAAGGTTAAAAAAACCACAACATGATTTGGCTATATGGCAGTGTAGATGCAAATGGAGTAGTCATATTTACACATTATTACTCTGAAGGAAGATTTCCTGTTCATTTGCATAGGGGAGACATCCTTTCATTCCTGCATTCAAAAAGGAGCAAAGAGGTCCCATCTGCAAGCAAAATTACAGGAAAAAAAAAAAAGAGAAGTGAGTGCATGTTCAAGTACATGGAGAAAAGTGTTGGATTTGTTCCAAAAACCCAGCATTATTGCCTCCCCAAAACTGTGTAAATGATTCCCTTGATCAGAAAAAGGGTCTGGTGTTGCAAAAACTCTTCAACTCAGGGTTGTTGAAATACAAGGTTTTTCATGGACAGTCAGGAGCAGATATATCCTTGGTAGAGAGAAGCCAAAGAACTTGTACAGAGGTTTCCATATAAGAAAAGTTTAGCTTGGAGGAAACATATTTTTGCAGTTAAAAAGTTTTCACAGACACAGAGAAAATAAGACAATAATAAAACCAAAACATCAAAAAAACCCAAAACCAAGCAAAAACGAAAAAAAAAAATCAAGCTTTTTTTTTTTTAATTGGTAGAATGGGAAAAAAAACTTTGAAAGCCAAAAAAATTTCCAATTCTTGTACCAAGACAATAAGAAATAATTAATTTTGATTGCTGACATTAACCCCAGGCCTTATCAGCCAATCTCACCAGAAAGAAATATCTTTCTGGTTTTACCAGATAGTCTAGAAAGAAGCTGGGTTTATTGTTAAAAGGTTATCTGACAATAAAAATATGTGATATACTTCCTGTACTTGACGTAAAATTAATGTGTACTAATAAGATACTAATTATTTTTTTGCTACTTCAACATTAATTTGCA
Source organism: Melozone crissalis (assembly GCF_028551555.1). Classification (NCBI taxonomy): domain Eukaryota; kingdom Metazoa; phylum Chordata; class Aves; order Passeriformes; family Passerellidae; genus Melozone; species Melozone crissalis. The sequence goes on from NW_026535887.1 coordinate 157,056, forward strand.
AAAATTCTTTTTCTTTTCCCAGAAAAGTTTTGACATAATAGAAATTTAGCAAGCCAATTTATCTCATTAACCAAAAGGCTAAATAATATTTTTTAGTGTGTGCTCAGGTTGTTCTGGAAAATGATTTTCACTTGGGCTGATATTGCATTGTCTTAGTTCTCATATTAGGTGAATCTTTTTGATCTTTGTATTTACATAGAAGATTAAGCTGAGTTCTCCTATCTTCAAGTGGAAAAAATTTAGTGAGTTAAGAATGTCAAAGTCTACAGCCAGTGCTGCCACCTGAGCTGGTCTGAAACAGATGTCTCAGAAAGATGGGATGAATCCTGTCAAAAATAATTGTGTTCCCCATGGTCTGCAAAGGGAATTGAGAAGTTAGCTCACATGCAGTCTTCTCACTGAAATAATTTGAATTCCCTGAGAATCACCAGAGAAAAGAAGTAGGACATCATCTGGACCACTTACCTTGTCCTAAAATAGGCAGCACCAATTTTCTTCTGAAGCTGCAGACCTATCTCTCTTCATAAAACATAAAGTGAGCTTTGATGCCTTGCCTTTATCCAACTAAAGTGAGAGAATAAAAACCCCAACCACAATATGTAAAGCAAAGAGTCTGTGACCCCAAAGTGGACTTTTTTGCATTTACAGCAGTGAAAATAATAAAAACAATACAAACTCACTAAGATCAGCTATTAAACCTTTCAGGCTAAATATATCCTTTCAGCTTCTGTTGATATTAATGTTTTTCTACACCAGACCAAAAGATAAAATTTTGGACTGTATTTGCCCACCAGCATTCAGACAAGTCAGAGACCAACCAGTACAAATCCCATCTTGTTATCCCAATTTGTGAATTTGCTCTTCTGAACACTCAATTCTGTATTTTTTTAAAAGAACTGCCGCAGAGATAGCAGAAAATATAATATTAAATCGATTTAACTCAAAACTTGTTCTAAGGTTACTCAAAGACACCCATTTCTTATCAACCAAATCACTCAAAACCAAGATTATCACCAGATATAGCAACATCAGCATCCGCATTTACCTTAACTCATATCACAACACAAATGTGAGAACACCCAAAAAACTCAACTCCAGAGCAAGCTCCCTCCCACTGCCAGCGCACAACTGACCACAAAAGTCATCAAAATTACATCCCTCATTCCTCTCTGGGGTTATTCTTTTAACCCTTTTATTTACAGAAATAAGGAGAAAACATAGGTCCGAGCAGATGAAAGGTGAAGCCCAACATTTCCATCTTCACTGCTAAGTGGGTTGCATGAGAAAATAGGAAAAGTTGCTTTTTTTTTTATGGTGACAGATGCCTAGAGATGGCAATGTGGCCCCTTTAACCCTCCCTGCAGCCAGCTCAAGTGTTCCAAGGGTTATAGGTGGGAGATGCACCCTGGGCAAAGACGTGACTTGAAACATGCAAAGCAAAAGGCCTTTCAGAAACTCCCCAGGTAAAAGTCTTGCTGGACTGGCAATGGGAAGAGTCGTAGAAGGTCTAACATTTCATAAAGTACATCAATAATACAAAATACCGCTCAATTTAAAATCTGCCTACTCCAATAAATCACCTTCTCTTGTTCTTCCCTTGCACATTTCTGTTTGTAGATATATTCACGCATTTGTGAAAAAGAAAAAGGAAAGGAAGAAAGGAAGAAAGGAAGAAAGGAAGAAAGGAAGAAAGGAAGAAAGGAAGAAAGAATTGCATTAGTTAAGTTTAGTAAATGAGCTACTGAAAAACAAATGAGATTTGTCACCATCCTAAGATGAAACATCCAGAAATCTTATGAAATAAGAACTTTTAGGTTTCAAGAGCTAGTCAGTGTTTTCAGAAGGCAGCTTTATACCATTTCCACAAGCGCAATCATTATTAAAAATGTTTTGCAAGATCTAGATATTCTGAGACAACTGGCATGCAGCAGTTCAGTATGTAGCTGCCAGGATGAGACACAAACCTTTTGCTTATGTTTCTGAAGAGATACCCTCATGTTTTAAAGATTCCCAACCTGGGCACTAGAAGGAGAGTAAGAAAAACTGTTGAAAAGAGAACAGGAAGGCAACTGCTCATTTGCCTTCCACAATGGAGGAGAATCTTGTCAGACCATTTGTCCTGGACATGCGTGTCCAGATTCACTGTTCCCACCTGTGCATCCATGCACACATCACAGAATAAAGGATTTTACTTGGAAACCTCTAGGCTAATTTCTGGTGGACTGAAGAATGGGGACATGATGATTGATCTCTCTTTAGAAACTGCATCTGCAGGAAAAAAAGCAAACAAACAAACAAAACTCCAACAAAACCCCATAAGATTCATTGAGCAACAGCATAAGGATATGATTTAAGGGCCAGCAGCTACACAGGTTGCCTGCCATCAGAAAGCAGCCTAGAAGCCAGTGCATATTCCCTCTGGAGCAGTCAGTAGATAATATGCAGACAGCAGTCTCCAGCCCAGGAACTGAGATATAGGACTCTTCGCATCCAACTGAGCTCCTAATCATTAAAGAGGGGATTTTCCTTCAGGCTTTCTTCTCAAAAGAATGACAGATTATTTTTTAGACATGTTTATATGGAAAGTACAGAGCACTTTAAACTCTCTACAGGGACAAAGAAGATATTTAGACTAGATATTAGGAATAAATTCTTTATTGTGAGGGTGGTGAGGTGCTGGAATAGGTTTTCCAAAGGAACTGTGGCTGCTCCATACTTGAAAGGATCAAAGGCCAGTTTGAATGGGGCTTTGAGATGCCAGGTCTAGTGGAAGGTGTCCCTGCCCATGGCATGGGGGTAGGAATTAAATGATCTTTAAGGTCCCTTCCAACCCAAATCACTGGACTTCTATGATTCTATGATTAATACCTTTCTCAGGGAAATGAAAGCTTGGATTGTGCCTCAGCAGGAACCAAGCACACATCTAGAAGTGGTCTAAGCACTGCACAGCAGTGAAGTTTTACTTGTCTGCTGAGTTACTGAAAGGGAATGTGCTCATCCCACTGCAAGTGTAGGCCAGGCAGTGGGAAGTGAATAAACTCTTTATTTCCTAAATCTTGAATAAATCATACTTATCCTTAATGATTTTCCATTGCATCAACATTGGGGGTGCTCCCTCTGCTTTGTCAAACAAGGACAGACTTGGGGTCATGACAGGATGGAACAGTGAGAAGTCAATCACCTTCAGGTTTAGAAACAGTAGAATGCAAAGCAAAAACTTAGTGTTCCATAATATTTCAGTCGAGGCAACTACCCAGATCCCGTTCTGTGGCAGAACTTCATAAAACACATACAGAATTTTTATATTGCACATAGAAGTCTTAATGCAGTCTCAAAAATTCCTCACATGTGTAAGTAGTAGGGGAATGGAGGTATTATATAAATGTAATAAATAAAACTTTACTTAGTCCAGGATCTGTAGAACACAGTAACACAAAATAGCCCAATTTCTTTAGAAATCCATTATGGCTCCCATTTATGTTAGTGCAGAGACTCTGAACACAAGTGGAAATAAAAATGAGCTGCTGCTTTGAAAACAGAGCAAACGGAAGGCAGTTTGTTTAAACCTGCATGATTGTGAATTAACACTGTAGAGGGCTAAATGTAGATGCAGCTTCAGGACAGATGCAGGGGAAGAAGTTTCCAGCCAATGTAAAGCAACAAGCATTCTGGAAAATGAGCTTCCAAAATTTTTCCCTGCTGTTGTGGGCTGAGTTAAACTGATATGCAGCAGGAGAGGACATTGCATTTCTCCTGGAAAATGAGAAGCACATGGGAAATAAAATTGTCGGAGTTTTTGCTTGGAATTGAAAATTGTTGAAGGCTGAAGTCTTTAATGTAGGGGGTTTATCAACAGAAGCAGAATCTGTGGTTTCTATCTGAGTAGCAGTGAGGTCTGCAAAAGGCACTTCCTGCTGATGAAATTATATAGAGATTTTGGTCCAGATTTTGTACTCAGGAAGCCCTTGAAAACTTGTTTGCTGCTGTCAAGCTGTGGGAATTAATAGATTTAAATTTAACTACTGACATGTTTTTGAGGCAGTCCAAACCTGTCAATGCAAAGATCCTAGTGCAAGTGGGATGGAAATGTGTCCCTCTGTGTCACAGTGGGCAGGAGAATGGGCAGTGCTACAAGCAGCAGCTGACCAGGCTGTTTTCCCAAGGCTGGAAGACTTGGAATTTACATTCCAAGATGTCTCAGCCCTCTTTGTATCACCATATCCTTGCCCTCCAAGAGGATAGGTCACCAGCAGCTAGGCACTGTGATCACAATTTTCCAACATCTCTCTTAATTTTCAGTATCCACACCAGTGAGATGTCTCAAAAGCATCCAGTTATCAAATTCTGGGCACTAAAACACAAATCATTCCCTTTTGCAATGGCTTAGCAGCAACATCAAGTAAATAAGGAGCCCCAAATCATACATTCTGCAAAGAAATATCCAAATTTCTGCTTTTAGAGTTTTCTTCATAGAGATGATGAATGTTATGCTGCTGTTACTTAACGTTCAAAACCTTACAAGTAATTTAAACTGTGAAACCTATGTATAGGCAGCAATTGCTTCTTTTTCACCACTGTAGAAGGAAGGGGAAGATTTAAATACAATAGGAAGAAATGTAGAATTTAGGAAACTAAATCAGAAGTGAATGAAAATGAATCATGACCTTGAAATAGTCATGGGAACAAAAGCAGTAAAAGCATTTAACACCATCAGGATGCCACAACAACATGAACATCAGCTGTGATCCTGCAGTCTGATGTGGACAGCTGTTTCCAGTGTCCATCACCTCTATGGAGAGTGGTAAAAATGTTTCACCTCCCCATATGCATCTAACTGGTCTCTGAGAACCAGCAATCAATAGGAGAGGCTGGGAAAGAGAAGATCTGACAGAGGGAAAAAAGATCCACAGAAAGCGTGACTCCTGTGAATCACAAAGCAGCTCCCCCTCCTTCATGGGTGGCATAAAGCAGCATGAGAAACATGAAGGAAACAGTTTTGAAAATGTAATCCTAATGCTGGGCGGAATTTTTCAGCTCCTAAAATAGCCTGGGTTGCTACAAGTGCAGGTAGGAGTTTCTGCTTCCAGGAAATTGCTTTGCCTTTCTGAATAGCACAAACCTTTCTCCAACAAGTAGGCCTATGAAGAAGTAGAGTGCTCCTTTAGGGCATGTTTCTGTCCTGAGGAAATCAATGAGAGCGTTGCTATTAACTGTTTTGGGAGCAGGATATGGCCCATAATCTGATTAACAGATGCTTTGAGTCTGTGTAGACTGAGTTTTCAAAGACATACACAGATAAAAGACTTTTACTTTCATGTCACACTTATCTTTCTTTGTTGTAGCGTAAAAGTCTGTAAAATGTTACCTTACTCTTAACTCATAATACAGCTGTTTTACTTATGCTCAAAATATTTCATCCTGCCAGGGCCATCATGGTGGATAATCTAATTATATAGTTAATTCCACACATGCATTGTGGCCTTCAGGGAAATGACAATTTGGGACTAGATGTTTCACTTCAAGCATGGCTAAGTGCTGACAGAGAAGTGGAGCAGCAACATCCCTCCTGAGCAGCAACAATATCAGCCTGACACTTCTGCTATTTCATTGAGATTTAGGCAATCTGCTGAGAAGGGAAGGCCGTGGTTTATCTCTTTGGGCTGAAGAGAGTGAAATCCTTGGTGGGGAGATGCACAACCAGTCCTTATTGGGTTTGCCTGGCGAGGTTTTGATAGAGGGGGAGTAACAAGGGTGGCGAAAGTTTCCTCCATGTCCAGGAGAGACAATTCCAAACAGCTCCAAGATTGGGCTGGCCAAGGCTGGGCCAGTCATAACTGCTGTAATAACATATTTAGAAATGAATAGTTATTGCACAGAAGTAATTGCAGCCAGAGGTAAGAATATGTGCGAGGAGCAGCTCAGACACAGGGGTCAGTGGAAAAGGAAGGGCAAGAGGTGCTGCAGGTGCTGGAGCTGAGATTGCCCTGCAGCCCCTGGAGCAGCCCACGGTGAGGCAGCTGTGCCCTGCAGCAAAAGGAAGGCACAGGGATTCTGTGACAGCGTTCACAGGGGTTCTTGGATGAGGGAAGAGATGAGAATATTGACTCCATGTTTCAGAAGGCTTGATTTATTATTTTATGATATATATTACATTAAAACTATAATAAAAGAATAAAAGAAAGGATTTCATCAGAAGGCTAGCTAAGAATAGAACAGGAAAGAATGATAACAAAGGTTTGTGGCTCTGCTCTCTGTCCAAGCCAGCTGGGCTGTGATTGGCCATTAATTAGAAAAAATCAACATGGGCCAATCACAGATGCATACCTGTTGCATTCCACAGCACCAGATAATCAATGTTTACATTTTGTTCTTGAGGCCTCCCAGCTTCTTAGGAGGAAAAATCCTAAGGAAAGGATTTTCCATAAAAGATGTCTGTGACAGGATTCAGAAATCCACCTGCAGCCTGTGGAAGAGCCCCACTTCAGAGCAGGTGAGTGCCCAAAGTACGCTGTAACCCTGTGCTGCATGGACCCATGGAGAGAGGAGCCCACTCTGAAGCAGATTTCCTCAGTTACTGCTCATTAAATATTCATTCTCCTTCTGTGAAAGATGCTAAAGCCATGGTATGGAGAGGAGCAAACTCTGGTTTCCCTTGTGTCTGGGTTTAGGCTCCTCTTTCCAGTTGCCAAGCAGGTATGTCAAAGGGAAAGGGCCCAGCTTACCCAGCCGTGCATTAAAAATCCTTCCCAAACCTTAAAATTGCAAGCCTCATTTCTTTAGAGCTGAAGTTTTTCTCTCTATTGCAAAAAATTAATTTTGCTCAGAAACCATTCTTCTTACCTTTGTATCTAAGCCCAACAGGTCTCAGACCCCTTGCAGCTGCTGTGAGCTTTTCTTCTCTCTCCTGACACTCATGGTCTTGTTCACAGTCCATCAGGTTTGGATCTCAGTCACAGGGCCTTACATTACACCTAGAAATATGTGGAAGTAAAAAAATGAGGCAAGTTGGTGTTTGCCAGAAACAAAAAGGAACTTTTAACCTAGATGTTGACAAATTCCACTTACCCTGAATTTACTCCTTTATGGCACTGTGAAGTTGGAATAAGGATTTCTTCTCTTTGTTGAAAAGGTGGGTTGAGATTGTTCTAAGGTGAAGGTGAAACATGTCTTTTTTAAGTGGCCAACCTGACCTTAAGTGGTTTTGTTGACAGCTAGCACCCACCCTAACCCCTGCAAAATCCCTCTGCAGGTATTTTTTCCCCCTTTCTGCTTCCCAAAAAATCAACATGCACTTCAAAGAGCAGCAGGGTTCACCCCCTACAAGAGGCATGCAAGAGGAAAAAGCCTCAAGCTGCACCAGGTTTTGAGATTGGATATTAGGCAAAATTACTTCACTGAAAGAGTAGTTAGGCATTGGAGCAGGACAGTGATGGGGTCACCATCCCTGGAAGTTTTCAAAAAATCATACAGATATTGTGCTTAGAGATGTGATTTAGTGGTGGAATTGGCATTGCTGGGTTAATGGTTGGACTTGATGACCTTACAGGGCTCTTCCAACCTTAGTGATTCCATGACTCTAAAAAATGGCATGGAAAGGGTTGTTACTGCTCCAAAGGCCATTGCAAACTCCAACTGATGCTCCACTATAGGAACAGCTCCAGACTTTGCCCATGAGTAATTGCAGAGGACACTGAGGCTTCAAACAAACATATATGTTATTCATGTATAATATACAAACATGCATGTTATTAATATATAACATACAAACATGCATGTTATTCATGTATAACATAGAAACATGTTTTTTATTTATATATAACATACAAACATGTATGTTATTCATATATAACATACAAACGCATGTTATTAATATATAATATACAAACATGCATGTTATTCATGTGTGTCTCTAGTGCTTGGATTGAAGTCCATTGGTGTTGTGCCTGTGCATTTTCCTGTCCATTTTCAAAACCAACATGGGGCATCTTGCTGTTTCCTGATAGATCATCTCATCTATCATTGGGTCTGCTACAACAGTGGGCAAAAACAGCCCTGTATAATCCTTGGCTGATCACAGGGGCTTGAGTTTTTCAAACTCATTTAGTGTTGAGATAAGTCTGTTCCCAGTGATGTCAGAAACTTCAATTGCCTTCAGCAGCGTGGATACTGGTGTGCATCTCCATGCAGTCATTCAGGCAGACAGAATGAAAGACATTTGTATTCCCAAATCCCAAGCTGGCATCCTAAAATCTCCCTAACATGGGGAGTCACTCAGCCTCACCTCACTTATTTTGGTTTGAGTTGTCCAGGCACTTAAGGCTGGATGTGCACTGAGCTTCTTTTCTCCTGGCAAGGCAGGGTGGAACCACCCTGCCTGGTGTCTAGACAGCTTCACAGTCTATGAGGAGTTGCTTCTCTTCCTGGGTCTCATGGACAGGCCAGACTGTCAGGCATCAGCAGAGCATTCCTGACATGAATCAACAGGCTCCAAAGCCCTGGAAGAAGCTCTGCTGACTACTGCTTTGTGACTGGCAGAGTCACCTTGGTGTTTATACCACAACCTTTAGGCTACATCACGTGTCTAGGCACTGGAAAACTTAATTGTTCATTTCCTAATTTAGCTTGTTTGCTACTTCCGTCTCCTGGAAAATTTGTCTGTAGTACAGAGACCAGAAGACATTTGGCAAAGAAGTACTCTGCCCTTCCTCCTGATGTTGGGCAACACCTGCAACAGCAAGGTCAAGCTGAAAGAAAAGTCTTGATCTTAGTGCAGGGCTTGTGGTATTCACCTTTGGGTCCTGTTCCAAAGTCTCCTTCCAATATCACCTATGACACTCAGCACTGATGATCATTTACTTGAGGACAAAAACATTCCAGTATGCATGAAGCTGCTATTAGGAGTCCCAGTTGTTTCTCAGAGTGCTGTAATTATTGTGCTGGAAATTTAGGTTCTTCCCAATTTATTCTTTATTTCAGTTCCTTTCTCCAACATTTCAATTTTTTTCCTTTCTGTCTGTCTGCACAGTCTAACCACACTTCCTCCACAGGATAGGAGGCTACTTTCTCACAAAAAGTGATGCACACAACAATTGGAATCACTTCAGGAAGGGAGGGGACTTTTTCCTTGCATAAAGTGGTACATATAACTACCTTGGGCATCTTTAATGTAGACTTCTCCATCTGGGCTAGTTTCCTCAAACTCCACTGACAAACAATGGAGTTAAATGGGGTTTTTTTTGCAGCTACTGTTGGAGGTGAATCATTATGCCCAAATGCTTCCTTTATGTTCTCAGCTTGGCAACAAAGGCAGCTGAGGGAGGCTGGCTCATGTGTGGATGTGAACACTACTGATGTTTAAACCTTGGTGCATCTCACCCTTCACATTTTGCAGGACCTTATTTAACAGAACTATTTGCAAGGACCCAAGGCAATCAACTGATGTACCTCTGAACAGAGGAAAAATTGGATTCAAGAAGAGATCAAACTTTGTACTCTGATGTAATTTCTGATCTTTAGATGAATTTTCTCATTTTCTCCTAGGAAACCTAGTCAAGATAGCCCTCTTGCTGTTTCTGCTAGTGAGAGACTAAGGCATGATTATGATTGATGATTTTTTTCTCTCAAAGAAGTGGAATTGCATCTGCTGAACTCCTGCTCAGAGGAGGACAGAGCTCATAACTGGCTGAAGGCCTCTTCAGCAATGCTGACACATGCTACACTAATTCACAAGAATGTGAAAGCAATCTCCTGGACATGACAATTCAGTGACTGGCTGCAGTTAGCAAGTGATTGGGAACATGATCTAAAACCCCAGCCTCTCATTTATCTCAGGCTAAGTGTTGACAAAACACTTTTCACACTCTGTGAAATGCAGACATGTTGCACAGTCATTTAGGCAGGAATTTCTTGGCTTTAGCCCTTGGACAACCTTTTCGTTGAATACTTAAAGAAAAGTGGTCAGAGAAATTAATAGAATTAATTTTTTTTTGCTCTGCATGTCTGTATGTGTGTGTGTGTAGAGAAAAAGATAAATATGGTTTTTAATCAGATAGTCTTGTGTCAATTTAGCTACATATACCACAGTTTGGGGTTTCTGGTGACTTTGCTTTCATTCAAACCCACTCTGCTAAAAATTGGCTGCGTGGCCATGATGGCTTCACAGAAACAGAGAATCATAGAATTGTTTAGGCTGGAAAAAACCTGAAAATCACCAATACAATCATTAACTCAGCACTGCCAAGTTCCCCACTAAACCATGTCCCCTAAACACCACATCCTCATGTTTCATGAACACTTCAAGGGATGGTGATTCCAACACTTCCCTGGCCAGCCTGTTCTAGTGCTTGACCCCCTTCAGTGAAGAAATTGTTTCTAATCTCCAATCTAAATTTTCCCCGGCTGTAAAAGATCCTTTGGGAAAGTTAATACAGATTCAGTAAAACATCTTATGGTTTTTGTGATCTGATGAGCAAAGATGAAACTGCTGGCACAAGAAAGGAGAAGGTCAAGGGCCTCTCAGCATCCCCCAGAAGGTTTTACTCCAAATTGTGAATGTTCCTGGCACATCCCTGCTGAGGCTGCCCCTGAGCAGAAGGTGGGACCATGGGATCCTGCAGCCAAACCACTTCATCTTCTTGTTCACCAACCTTTAAATAAGTCACTTCTTCTCAAGCTGCATTTTCAGCAGTGCTCAGGGACAAATTTTTAAGGCTCACAGGTTGGGCTGTGTTTAAAAGACTCCTCCATACCTACAGTTCATCCAAGCTTTAAGAGTTTGTTGCTACCTTTAGCTCCATGTAAAAAAGGAGTGAAGAATCAATTTCTTCCAGGGTTAACTAAGGAAGGACAGATATACTTTTGAATGGGAAAATGCTGTAGACCAGTAATTTCTAAGAATAAAACATGAGTTCATTTACCATCATATCTTTCACAGAAATCTACCAGGAGTTGTGTTTGGTTTGGGTTCTTTTGATGGTAAAATCAACAACTTTAAAAAGAGAAATAAATAGAAAGAATTCGGGAAATAAAGCTTATTTTGAATCATAAAACTTCTTCCACATGTACATTTGCACACAGAAAACCTGGCAAAATTATTTTGGTGCATGACCCAGAACACAGTCATTTCAATAAAATGGAGAAGGACAATGATGTCATATTAAATATCTCTTTTCATTTTTTTTGGCCCATAGGTTGTCTCTCCATACCATCCCTGGGTTTTCTTTCTCCACCTTCTTCCTGCTTTCATTTTCCCATGTCTTGGCAGGATAGCCCAAGGGCTCTTCTAACCAGTGCCAGGTTGTTATTCCTATTTGCACGGGAGAGGAGCTAATCCAGCAGAGCTTCTTGATAAAAATTAAAATGAAAGCCTTGTGCTAATCATTTCCTTCATGAGCAGACCTTAGCTCCACATGGGATATTTGTATTTTTCCATTCAAACATGTAAAGTAGTTTTGAAGTTTGAACCTTTAAGAGCAGTTGAATATCTGATCTGATAGACAGAATAGGTGTAGTCCAAACCCTTCCCTCAAATTCAACTTGAATTTAGCTGTTAGCAATTTACAATCAATTCCCTGGTTTGAATTGATTGCCTTCTCTGATTAAACAAAATAAATCTCTCTAAAGCTAGAAGAACATTTTAAATTCTTCTATTATGAAATGTAAATTGTACATTTAAAATATAAATGGTAAATGATAAATATGCCCTTCAATACTTATTCTGATGGCAATAAAACAAAGTCAAAGGTTTCAAATAAAAGTTACTGAAAACTCATTTACAACACAATTATTTCTACGGAAATCAAGGTTACAAAGTACGATCTAAACAAAGTCTTTCACTTAGAAACTTGTTTTCTTTCCATAGGTTCCTATTCCAAATAGCAGCATTTATTGATATTTATGCATGCAGGAAATAGCTAGTTTTGAATAGAGGTCTTGAGTGTGAATGCAACTTACTGACACTGGCACATACTGTTTAGGTTAATATCTTGGGGATGGAAGAGAGATAAAAGAAGATGAAAATAAGAGATCAAACCCTGATCTTTTCAAGACACTGTCTACAGTAAAAATTACACTAAATTTGTCCAACAGTTATTAAATTTAGGATGATTCCCACCTCAAACAAGACTTTCCTGGAAAAATGTCAGAAAAATTCCTGGGGTATGAATGTCAAAGCAGTGGGGGGGGGTTGATTTTTGAAGCATGTGGTTCAAATTTGACCTCATTTTTCAGGTGATGCTCAGGCCATTATCTCAGCCAGTGGCAAAACAAGATAGTCCTATATGTAACTTTTTGCATAGTTATAGGATAATTCAACTGCCAATGATCTAGTCCAACATGCTGGTTGAAGTAGGGAACAGGGCCAGCTATGACCCTCCTTTATCTGTATAATTTCCAAATTCTGTAAGTAGACAAATCACCAAACCATTTCATTATAAACTTCCCTATTTTTTCTTCCGCAATCCTCAGGTTCATGCCAAATCATGAACTGCACAGGAAAAATATTTGCTTAAGCAAATGACATAAAAACTTGGTGCCAAAACTTGACACATGTTGAGGAATTCCTTACAAATTCTGCTGATGTTAATTGGTTATGAAGATCTTTTACAAATCCCTAGCCCACTCTTATTTCAGCTCCTATTTCTCTGTGATTCTTAATCACACAGAATTACAGAATTGGTAAGGTTTGAAGGGACCACTGGAGGTCATCTACTTCAAATTCCCTGTTCAAGCAGGAGTGCTGCCATGGATTTGTTACTCAGAATTGTGTCCTGGTGGCTGTTGAATATCTCCAGAGAAGCAGATTTCACAGCCTCCCTGGGCAAATGCACCCAAAAGTTTCCTTTCCAGACAAATATAATATTTGCTCACACTGTGAGGCTCTGAGACCCTCAGAAAAATCTAATAATTAAAGAATGGGACAGAAAACAGAATCAAAATCTTTTGTCCATTTGTCTTGTCGTAGAACAAGAACCACTGAGTGCACAAGACCCAGACCACACTGCAAAATATAAAAGCAGCCTCAGGTTTTGGGAGCTGGGGTTGGGTTGGGGTTTTTTGTTTGTTTGTTTGTTTCTTTTTTTTTTTTTTCCTGGTAGCTAAGTGTGTTGTTTTCTTTTGTTTTCCAAGTTGTGTGCACTGTCATCTGCAACATCCTTCAATGGCTGAATGAGCTTGTAGGCTGAGCAGTTTGTGGCTTGTTTTGCTTTTCAAGAGGAATCTCACATGTACACCACACAAGTTGGTTACTTCCCTTCCCTTTTCTTTTTATGTTTTCAGTGGTTTTGGTTTTTTTTTTTGTAAACACAATTGTAATTCAGAGGGGCTGATCTGTTATTTCTGTACAATATTCTGAAACCATTAAACAGCCTGCGTGTTATCAACTGCTCAATAATTCTCTCCCATTTTCCTCCCCCTGCTAACAGGTTATCATCTTGCCATGCTCTGTGCCTCAGATTCAGTCATTGCTGGCGTGCAAGGAAAGCCTGCAGCAACCAAGCAGGGCATTCCTTCAATGTGTATTTAACAGTTAATTGCAAACCTGTTCCTTGAAGTACTGCCACAATTCCTTGCTTCGCTGCAAAGTCTTTGATATCAACCTACTGCCTTTGGAAAGATTACAACCTGTGCACTCGGTTACCCTGGTCAGATGTGCACAAGAACATCAAGTATGAAAATAAAATTGCACTCTCCAGTGCATGTGAACCCAACAAACCTCTCAATTGCTGTGTTAGATATGCTTCAAACCAGTGCAACCCTGCAGGGCAGGTGCTTTGGGAGAATGGAAATTTCCAGCCAGGGAGCTGAATTTCTGGGTAGGGAGGGATGAAATGGAGAAGGGACACATAATGTGGGGTATTTCTTACATATTTTGCCAGAATTTTGTTCACACCAAATAAAGATTTGTTGTCCCCACCAGTAGCTTAACATTGAGTCTTATTCTCCTTTCAAGTAATGTAAGTCCAGAATGGCACCCTAACAGTGCATTCAACAGGATTTTAATGCAGATTTGTAACTTCTCTTGGGGAAGACACATGACACACATTGAACAGAAAATTAAAATTTTACTTTCAAACTAAGTTGCTCAAACTAATAGCTTATCAACAGTGGGTTAAGCCCAGAGCACACAGAACAATAAGCTGTCCACCATTTAGGCACAGGAGAGAAGTGCTGAAGCAAATAAAGCCTTACATGTCTTGGACTCACACAAATACTTTGAGTTGCAAGAGACTTTTAAAAGTCACCTATTTCCCTCACTCTGCAAAAAGCAAGAGCATCTCCCATTAGATCAGATGACTCAGAGCCTCATCCAGCCTGGTTTTGAATGTTTGCATGGATGGGTCACCCATCACCTCTCTGGACAACCTGTGTGTGATAGTGCTCACAGGGGTTTTCGGATTGGGGAAGAGATGAGGATCTGACTCCATGTTTCAGAAGGCTGATTTATTATTTTATTATATATATTACATTAAAACTATACTAAAAGAATAAAAGAAAAGATTTCATCAGAAGGCTAGTTAAGAATACAATAGCAAAGAATTATAACAAAGGTTTGTGGCTTGGACAAGGATCCGAGCCAGCTGACTGTGATTGGCCATTAATTACAAACAACTCTATGAGACCAATCACAGATGCACCTGTTGCATTCCACAGCAGCAGATAATCAATGTTTACATTTTGTTCTTGAGGCCTCTCAGCTTCTCAGGAGGAAAAATCCTAAAGAAATGTTGTCTGCAACACCTGTGTGTCTCACCACTCACTGTATAAACATTTGAAAAATTCTTCCTCATAGCTAATCTAAATTTAACCTCTTTTACTTTAAACCCATTATTCCTTGTCCTGTCACTACAGGCCCTGCCAAAAATTCTGTTTCACTTGCTCCATTGTGCTAATATTTGGAGTCCACTTAAAATTACTGATCTTTTTTATGGTCTGATTTGTGTAATTTGAATGTCCTCAATACCTCTAGCACTTCACTAATATTTTAGTGTAGTCCATGTCAATGTTAATGCTTTGCCACAAGTGTGTCTATTGTCTGACATTAGAGATTTGTGCATAAATGCATAAACTAACTAGGTATTGATTTGCTCTTTCTTTTGTGGAAAGAAGAGCTTGAGCAGAGTAGGATCAGGAATTGCTGATTGTATTGGAGGTTTGGAAATATCTTTGGCTCCAGGCAGTCTTACCTGGGTATAGTCCAGGATTTGCACTGGCTGCAGATGTCAGTCCATGGTGATTTACTTTTTTTGCAGACTCATATATAACTTTGAATACTTTTTGACTAAGAGGAGCACCTTCTAAGTTTGCAACTTCTCCATGTTCTCCATCTGAGTGCTGCACCACTTCTTGTGCAGACTATCCACACAGTTCACCTCCTGCTCATATATGCCTATATGTGATAAAGTTCAATCATTGTTTTATTCTAGAGTAGACATGCAAAATCCAACTTCAGCCTGGAAATCAAGGTCCATGGCAGGACCCTGGAAATCAAGGTCGATAGCAGGGGATTGGACCGAATGAACCTTCAGATCCCTTCTAATCTGAGCCATGCTATCATATGATGTGATATGGTGTGATTATTATATGATATACGATATAGGATATATTATATACGATATACGATATACGATATATTATATATGATATACAATATATGATATATGATACTCCTCCACTCCCAACAGCCCCTGTTCTGACCTGAGCACATAATCACCATCTCTTGGGTATATTGGCAGGGTTAGGGATAAGCCATGGCTTTGGGAACTGTCAGTGAGTTAACAGGCTTGTCAAACCACTTTTCTGTCTCCATCCAAGTGGGATCAGGAATTACATGAAGACTTTCTGGGTTGAGGTTCAGAACAGGAGGGGAATGAAAAATTCTTGCAGATTTTAGAAGGAGCAGCTGGAAAGATTGTCCTCATATATCTGTACTAGAAGAAAAAATATCAGACTAAAGGATCAACAGGAGCTGTATATTAAAAAAATTAATCACTGAAGAGGCTGCTACAATCATCTTGCAGGAGTGTTTTCTCCAGAAAGTCTAAAGAACTTAACCACTGAGTGGACATTTTTGGTTTGGACCTTGAATTCAAATTTATCTAGCGTCAAAAATATTTTCCAATTTGTCTATAGGTTTAATTATGAATATCAGAAAGTCACATATTATTTCAGTACCAGCCTTAGTGGTGTCATATATCTGAAAAGAATCACCTTCTACATGGCAGGATTTTATCTTGCACTTTAGGAACTTTTGCAGAAAAAAATGATCTCATGCAGAAAATAATCTTCATTTGGGTTTGAAGTCTTTTCTAGACCATAATTTTCCAGAATGTCTATGGATTGTGTTTATCATGCATATATTGGTGGATGCACTGTGCACCAAAACATCTCTTGAACCTCATATCAATGCAACTCAGTTCCAGATATATAGGATTTTCTTACCTGTCTGTTAACCATGATTTCTTCTTACACCTAAACATCTTTTTCTGAGATGTTTCAATTGGATTAAGCACTTGTATTACCGAAGCTTCATGAAAATGCTCTGGGTAATAAATCTGCAGATTCCCAGCAATTCTCCCAATAGCAGCTTACACCACTTGAAGAATTCACTCAGATTATTTTTTTCCTTACACAAGTGAATTATTTATTTAAGGACATAAGATTCCAACAGCTGTTTTAGTAAAATGAAGCTGAGCTCCACAAGTAATGATTCAAATAGAGCTGAGTAATTTTTGCAGTGTTTGGGGTAATATTTACATTATTACTGGTACTTGCTGCAGTGCAAGAAAAGGATAATATTTCTTCATTGCTTCTTATTCTCATGTATGAAACTGCAAATTGGAGAAAGACCAAAGAATGTTTTCATAGAGTTGCATGCACATTAATAATTTTAGAGACTTCAAACAATTGCATGTACAACGTTATAAAACTGAGAACAGAAAGACATGAACTGAAATCTTAGAACTGAACAAGCTGAAGTGTTGAGAGTGTGTTTAATCAAAAACTGGATCTAGATCTGAAATTTTCAAATGTCATCAGTCTGGCTCCCCAGCAAGCATAACCTAAAGCCTAGTAACAAGTTAAGCCTGAATTTAGGGAAGTTCACATGCCACTTTTAAATTTGAGGGCTTGGCTCATTTCAAGATGGATACTACAGGTTAAGGAATTTTACCTTTGACTTCAATGGGAGAAGATTTGTTGCCAAAGGACCTTTTCTGTTGGCAGTATTACCACAAGTACGGAAACCAAGTTATCAGCTATGGGTTTGAAAGTTCAGCTTAAAATCATATAGTCCTGAGCTTGCCTTTTGTCTCAGGATGTAAAAAGAAAAAGATCTCTTCCATTACTCCCCACAGAAAGAAGAATGGTTTGTTTGTCTGCAGAAGAACTGACTTTCCAATTTTCCACATCAGGACCTTATTCCCTTTACTGCTGAGTTTACCATAAAAGTAACAAACATATTCATTTCTCTTTTGCTAGCAATTAGTTCTTCAAGATATAGGCAGATGTTACTCTTTAGCTGTAGCCTAAATATATGAGCTCCTATTTGTTATAAGATGTAATAGATCGTGTTCCACATACAATTTTCAAATTACTTCAAGCCTTAATCATAATAAAGTCTCAAGAGTTAATGTTCCTTTCATCTACAGATTATTACTGAAAATTTCTAATAATCTAGTTAAGTTGTATGAAAAGCACATAAGGAGACATGAAAAAGATTTCTCTTCTCATTTTCTTCAATACTAAGGTAAAGAAAAAGACAAATCCAACAATAACACATTTTTTCTTTCCTTTTTTGCTTTCACACAGAGTGATTTTCTATAAAAGAAAATACGTTGGAAGCAGCCAGGAAAGCTATTAAATGTTGTTCTTGTATTTCACCTGTGAAATACCACACAGAGATTTTAATCTCTACTTCAGTGTTTTTCCCTGAATTAATTAATTTACATGGAACCAAAATTCCTTTGATAAAAATATGAAAACTACAGCCACAGTTTATTTAAGGTTCATTTTATTCCTTCAAATATTAACTGTGCCTTTAAAAGGTGTGAGTTCATTGACAGGCTGATAATATGCCTTGGTAATTGCATGATAGCAGTCAATAATTACCATTGCCAGAGACACTTGCACATCCTTTCCCAAGAACAGGTGGGGGAGAGAGAAAGGAAGATGCAAGCCAGGTGTAAGAGCAAAGAGAGAGAGAGGTGGAATGTGATTCCCAGCAGGTAGGACGTTGTGCAAGGGGTTTTTTTCCAAACTCAAGCTGCAACAGCATTTGTCCCTCCTGCTGTTCTCATTTCAGATCCGGTGGCACAGGCCAACAGGTTGGATGTTGGCTCAGGGACCAAGAAACTGATCCTTGAGCTGGAACACGTGGGTTCATGAGAAATGTGCATGTGGCCAAAATCTCCTGAAGAAATGTTGGACAAAAACCCACAGCTCTTTTGATTTTGATAGCTGAGAGTAACTTCAAGCCAAAATGACACAAATACCTTTCAACATTTTTACCAAAGCACTCATGAGATTCTTTTTCTTTCCCCAAAATAAGACATTTTGTCTCAAAATGACTGCAAATAAATGTTGACAGAGTGGGAATTTCACCGTGTGGAAATTCCAGCTTTGGTTCTGACAATCTATATTTGGCCAGAGTCACCAGACTTTCCTTAGCTATTTAACATTGTTTATATTCAATACAACCTTTCCAAACAGGCATGAAAACATTTGGTCTCTGTTATTTAGGTTTTGCATCATGTTATAACCTTAAATACATCATTTAAACTGCTCACACACATAAAAATTATACTAATGCTTAAAAAATGAAAGTGTTCGCATTCATCTATGCTGAATATACAAACAGCTGTGAAATATTTTATTATTTTATGCTATTTTGTTTTATTTTATTTTATTTCATTCAAAATTTTGGAGGAAGAGGACAGATAAATTGAGACAGATACCATCCTTGAGAAAGATTTAACTGGGAAATTTTCAGAGTTCTGAAAAACACCCAAAGGGAAACAAGACTGAAAAAGTGACTGATAGATCACAAGTGATTAATTTGTACAACAGTAGCAAAACAAAAAATTTTTAAAAAATAGGGAAACAGTTGTGCATTCTTCTTCAAATCAGCTTAATTATGTCATTTGGACTCTAGGACATCTGACCTGTGGGAAACTGGGTGTTATAAATTTAAAAGTGAAATTTATTTCATTTTGCCTCAGTTTCCCCATTTGCAAAATTGGGAAAATGTATCTGGTGTGCTGTGCAGGGTGTGGATAAAACCTTTGAGAATAAAAAGCAATAACCATTTTATCTATCTAAATGTTTTCTCAAAAGAGCTGTCATTCATAGATCTTGGTGTGCTTTTCAAGTGCCTGACTAAATCCTCTGCCCTCTCTACTCTCTGTTCCACAAGCAGAGTTTTGTTTCTGCCAGCTCTGTTTACAACTGAATTCCTCTGTCAGTGCAACCTCTTTAAAAAGTCTCTTTTCTACTGATCAACCCATTTAAATGAAGATATGGGTTAATTAGCCCTTGTCTGGACTGATGTCTAGGAGCAGATCCTGCCCTTCCTTAGGAAAACACTTTAGAAATGAGGCAAGCCATCACCATCACCCAGAGTGGGACTCACACTGGACCCCCTCATCTCCCTGCTCAGAAATCCACTTTTTTTTTTCCCCTCAAAAATCCACATTTCTCCATGGCTTTGCTCCACAGATTGGAAAACCTGAATCTTAATGGCCTTTCATTGCAAACTTCCTTTCAGCACACAGCCCAGCAATTAGTCCCCAGCCATGCTTCACAACCTCTGGCTGCCTCACTGTGAGCTTTGATCACAACTTTGCTCGCTGACACACATCTAATAACCCACCATGGCACCAGCTGAGCTATCAGGTCCTAATTTATGCCTCACCCCACATCCTAGGCCAAATAGGGGGCATAATTAGCTATTATACCAGCCAGAAGTTTGACCTGACCTCCTGTGCTGAAGTCAAGCAGGGAAAAGAAAAGAGGAAAGCTACTGGAAATGAGTTTCATGGGTTTCTGCAAAAAAAAAAAAAAAAAAAAATTACATTATCCACCCCTTTGCAGAGGGGCCTGGGCTGGTTAACAGATTTCCACCTATCACCACCAGAAGAAGAAATTGCTTAATGTCTACCCATGATCTGGAAGTATCACTGTCATTTTAATAGAATACAGTTCCTCTAAATTCGTGCACTTCTACACAGACATGAGTACAGTCAAATGAACAAAAAATGTTAAGAAGCCAAATGTTTTTCTACTTAAATAAAGAAGATGTGGAAAAATATATCAAACACAGAAAGGTCTTTTTGGGTCTCAAAATTTCTGGATTTCACAGTTAATGTTTTTTATAGTATTTCTGATTTTTTTTTAAGCAACATAAAAATGATAGGTGACAGCAAGTTGAACAGGAGCAAAGGCAGTTTTATTTCAAGTCTATTTTTTTCAGGCTGAAATGAAATATTGCAGCTCTGAACCCTTGGAAAGGATGTTTATTCTACTCTAAATAAAACTGAAGTATATTTTTACATGAAACATCACCTCAAATTACTTTGAAAGCATCCAAATAGAAAACATTTACATTTTTTCCAAAACCCCTTTCCCGTTCTCCTACTGCTCTTTTTTTTTTTTTTTTCCCCCTTCTCAATTGAAATAAATCTCTTTGATCAGCATAAATCCACCAAACATTCCAGTCAACCCACTTGTATAATTCCAGTGGGAAAAAATTCTTGTTTGGATCAACCCTTCTGTCCAGTGCAGCCACTGCTCCGGCGACAGAGAGAGCAGAGCCTGGCAGAGCTGAGTGGATTTTCCTGCTGCCAGGGATGCAGGAGAACAGTGTGGAACTCACTCTCATCTGGCAGTGGACAGACAGGCAGAAGGTGGTTCAGGATGTCTCCTATCCCATTTGGAGTAGGATGAATGCTCTGTGAGCACCCAGCATCATCGCGCCTTTGCTCCGAGTTGGGACAACCTCCGTGTGCCTCTTGTAGAAGAGCAAAGTGACCTTCTACATCCAAAACCCACAGAGAAAAGTCCTTCTGGCACCAAGTGTGGGACCCCTGGCATGGACAGAAAAAGGTAGGAAAAGCTGGATGGATTTTTAGTATCTTTAAGCATGGTGAAGAAGGGAGAAATAAGGAGCATCATCGGCAGGTCAGCTGTTTTGAGTTAACCAGCAGGTGCTGGGGTTTAGAGTGTTTTTATTCCAGCTATGATGCAGATCACAGTGATTTCTTTTAAAAGATTTAGTCGAATTGAACTGCTGAAGAGAGTTTACTTGACCACTTCTCTGTCATATGATGAAGGAATGAAAACAGCTTTTATGTGCTTTCATAAAACTCTGGTCACAACTGTTATCTTCCATTTGTGCTGCCAGCTCAGAGAAACCACCATGGGTTTTTGCCCTAGAATAGTCTAAAATAATCTAAGTTACACATCGATGATACACAGAGGCTTCTATTGGGGCAGTCCTTTTTCTTTTAAAGGATCCATTTCTAAAGTCCTTTAAGTCCTTTTTCTTTTAAAGGATCAATTTTTAAAGTCTTTTAAAGGATAAATTCATAGCTTTTGGGGATTTTAAACATGTGTCTTACAGGTTTGGTTTTTTTAATTTCCTTATAGTATAGGTGAGACCAAAAAAACCCACAAAAAATAATTTAACAGGAAACCATGGGCATGAATGGGAAAAGTGTTTTATTTTGCACAACTGCTCTTCGTCTTTGGTGCTGCATTCTACATTTCATTTCACTTGAAAAAACTCTGATGGTCAGATGTGGACTTTTGTACACTGGGAGGATGTCAGGTTTTGGAGTTCATTCCAGTCCCTGTCTGCAATGAGCCATCAAGGACCTGGTCTTATAACCCCAGCTGACCTAAAACTGGTCCCATCTACTCCCTGAAAACTCTTCAGGGAGCAACCTGGGACCTCTCTGACAGTGGTGTCCCATGTCTTGGGCCTTGAAACACCATGGACATACTGCTCCTGACATACTGAGGAATACACAGATATCTTTTGCTGCAAGAGCTCTGACCACATGAAATCCAAATGATGTCCTCAGAACATTGCAGTTCAGATAAATGTCCCCTTTTTTTCCTTTCTTGCATTAAGCAGTACATCCCTAGGTCCCTTTTCTGATGGAATGGACATTCCCCAGATGGAACAGGAAATCATTCCAGATCCAGTTCACACAGGAGGTCAAAGTTTCCAGACAAAAGGTATTCTTCTGTCTTGATGAAGATGAATTCAGTCATGCAATATCCCCAGAAGGAGCAGACAGTTGATCTTCAGGAAATACCTCTGCCAGCACTGACCAACTCGCTGTCTCTGGACTGCAGCAGCATTTCTCTTTCAGGGGAGATTCAACAGTCCAAACAAGAGGGCAAGGTAAACAGAACACTGCTAAGGGTTGTAAATTTTAGATATCTGGGCTAGACCAGTGTTATTTGTCCAGGACTAATGTGGCTGGGGAAGAGATGTGGTATCTGGAACACTCCATGTCTTGGCTTTGGAGAGAAGTGTAATGAGGCACGGTGCAGAAGCCCCTGGTCTGCTGTGCAGAGGTGACTGGAGCAGTTTAATCACTAAAAAGCATCATTTATAAGCACTGTGGGTCTGAGATGATTATTTGACATCACACTTCCAAGAAACCTTTAAGTCAGTGCTGATAAAAATAAAGTGATGGTACAAAGAGTACAAGAGAAGTGAAAAATGAAAAAGAGCAAATTATTAAATGAATCACCTGACAGGGAGCTGAGCAAGCAGGATGTCACACTTCACCCAAAACCAGATGATGGACAAGGAAGGGGATAATTATTCTAAGAAAAATGGGTATAAAAAGGTCTGAAAGGTAGAAGTGGAAACTAAAACAAACATTGACTGGAACAAATGAGAGTAATTAAATTTTGGAACAACAAATTTTGCCACCAGCCACTTGCAAATCTAGACTGATCTGTGCTGCAAAGCCAGAATCTAGTAAAGATTAAAGCAAGAATAACTTCAGAGAAGTCCCTTTGCCTTTAGCAGCTGATAGGTCAAACAAGATGACAAAATAAGCCCTTTTGGGTTTAAAAATTGCTGAGCTGATAGTCTTACCAAGACATTAACTGTTCTAGACATTTGATGAGCAACACAGCCACCGTGAAAAGGATTAAATGCCTTTTTATTTTTTTTTAAGAAAGCATATAATTAACTTATGGAATGTGTTGCCATGGGATGTAAGGGGAGCAAGTATCTCAGATTCATGTTCAGTACTACACACCTATTTGTATAACCACTAGTTAAATGGAGATCCAGACAAATTTCCCTGTATCAGAGCATTTGATTAGGTAAACTTAATATGGTTCTCTTTTTAAGCATTAATTATTTTCCTCTTGATGAACAGAGAATATCTGGTTCCCATTGCTCTGCTGGGAGACGATAATTGCTAATTTCTGTTTCATCATGCCAGATGCTATTGCAATTTTCACAGCTCCATTTAGAGGCTATTTCTTTTCTCCAAATGGTTTGGTCTCCAAGGAGGATGCCTCAGGCCAAAGGTACCGAGCAAAAATGTTTGAAGGGATAATTTCTTTAAAAATGTTTCTGTTCCATTATACAGAACAAATACTGACCTGGTACACAAAAAAGTATCAAGATTTAAGGCAAGATCTAACTGCAACTGCTAAAATTGTTCAGAAATATAATAATTTTAATTTTTCTAAAAAATATTGCCAAAAATTAAACAGGATTGCATGTTTACCTTTGCTCTGGGTCCTAATTTATTTTTAGCTATTGAAGGACAACTTACTTAAATAGTAGTGATTACAGCTCTTGCAACAATCTGCTTTGAAAAGAATCACCATATAATATTAATTACAGGCTTCTTCCTGCCACCTCATAATCAAAGCCCTGGGAGAATCCATATTGTGAAGTGTGCATCTTATATTTAATAGGTATTTAATTTGAATATTAGTATGGTTGTGTTTCAGGGAAGGCCTTTGCTTAATACTTCTTAGTGACATCTTACACAATCCAATTTCAAAACCTCTCCTTCCTTTTCAGTGTTATTTGCCCTCAGTTATTTTCTATCAGACTCATTCATGATCTGAACAGCTATTTCACCCTGTATCCTGTACTAAAACTAAAATTAAATTTTAAAAATGTATTTTAAAGGGCACTTATCTACCTAAATAAAATTAATCTTTTCTTATCAGGAAAGGTATGAGCCTGACCCTTTTTTTATTGAAAAGTTATTTATGTTAAGAATTGTTTGATTTTAAATAAGATACTTATAAATGAAACATTTCTTTTTGAGCTGCTGTTTCAGAGTGTTCAAATTAGGTTGTGGGGTTTTGTTGAGGTGTTGGGGGTTTTTTCTGCATTTGAGGAAAAATGAGGTTTAAAAAGCAGAATTACCTGGAGGAGAGATGCTGTTTCCTAGAGCATACAAAAGATTTTCCAAGATGGAAAGACAAAAGATATTATCTTGGAGCAAACAAATTCTTTTCTATTGAGACTACACAGTAAATTTTTTTAAAATATTTCTTAAAAATTACAATTTTTTTTTAATTCTTGAGCACAGTACTGCACTCCTAATGCTGTGTTTCTCAGTGAAACTCTGCATGACAGCACTGAAAGTTTGTCACATTTATTTTGGGCACATACATCTGGGCTGTGTATAGGGCTACTTTAACACAGGGTCTGTATATCTGCTCAGTTTCATTTCTCTCTCAGTGAGTATCCTGTTTAAGCTCCATCATCTTCATCACAGTGATTTTTAGGGTACATTTTTCATAGAATCATGGAATGGTTTGGGTTGGAAGAGACCTTAAAGCTCCTCTAGTTCCAGCATCTTCGTCAAGGGCAGAGACACCTTTCACTGGACCAGGCACAAACACTTTTAGGGATGGGGCATCCGCAGCTTCTCTGGGCAGCCTGTTCCAGTGTCAGGTGAAGTCAATTATTTATACAAGCAATGACTAAGATGTGCTGGGGTGTGAACTTTCCACACATCAGCTGCACCCTGAGCACTGCCTGCCATGCAAACAAAAACAAAAAAAATAAAGTGGAGCAACTAAACTAATTTTAAGAGGGATGAGATTCCTTGTGTGTGCAGAAAGACATGGACATGTCAGAGGAGTGATACACACTGGAATTATGTCTGTTCTCTGTGAGCCTGGACACTGATTCTGCCCCAATGAAGCACTGGATATTCCTGGATAAAACAGAATATTTGTGAGTTCATAAAAAATTAAAAATATTGGTAATAAAATCAGATAATATTTTATAAATTATCACAATGGGGGAAATCTAGTGATTCGAACATTGATTTTTGAAACATTATTTACAAGGACAACAGACTCAAAAATCTGTGGTCTAATTTCAGCTTGCCCTGAGAGCAGAAGCAATCTTGCTGCTGGTATCAAAATCCTGCTGCAGCAGGAAGGTGCCTGATGCAGGCAAAGATGTGATTATCCATAGGAAGGAGAGATCCTATAGCTGTGGTCATGCTGGGGCAGTGTGCTGACTCAACATAACAGCCCCTATGAATGTGACAGCTGCATGGTTTGCAGTTTTGGAAATCCAAGCATCTTTCTGGGTATTAGTCTGGAGGCTGTGGAAAAGAAAGAAGCTGCAGAGCAGTGGATGAAGGATTAGCAAGTGCACAGAGGTCACGGCATTAAACAATACGTGAACTTCACAATTTAGGTCCTGCTCTGCTAAACAGAGTTAGGAGTTGACCAGAGCTTTTTTCCTCAGCCTAGGGCTCTCCTGGAGTCAGTGTAGCAAATAGAATTTGTTTGCTGACAGCAGGATCCTGTGATCAGAAATTTGTTTTGTAAATACCTGTGTGTCAGAGGCAGGTTACAAAAGAGCTCATGAGCCAAAAGCAGGCAGAGGTGGTGAGCACAGGCAGACGTGACACCGGTCACCTCTCTGACTGGACTGAGTTTGGGGGAGAGGAAAACAGGTCTAATACTCTCTCTTTCTATACTCATTCCTCACCTTGAGTCAGTGCCTGATTAATTTAAGATGTAGGCAGGCCAGCTTTGCATATTTAGCTGAAGTTGTTTAAGGAGTTACTGCTTGCCACAAGTTTTTGGTGTAGGCTTCTGTGGCTGCTGCTGAAAGACAGAGTGAGTGCTCCTAAGTGCACTTCAGGGCAAAATAGTCGTGGTTTAAGCAAATCCATCTGGGAGCTTAAATTCCAGCTGTTTCCCTGCTGATGCTGCTCTTACTGTCACAGAGAGAGGACCTGAGGCACAGAGGGCTCAGACTTGCCATCATATCACTACTGTTTAGTATAGAAACAGTAAAATGAAGCAGTTTTACACTTTGCCATTGCTGAAGGTTGCTGAGTGTGGGGGGCTCTGACTCACAATTCAAGTGAAATGTATCTGCATCCAAATAGACCAGCACACTCTACACAAGCAGGTCCCCCTCAGCTCCTTTCCAAGTTAACTCTGAAGCAGCTGATCTCTTTGGGGCCTTAAATTCTGTGTAAGATAAAACACATCACTGCTGTTCCAACATCTGGCCAGAGGCTGTGAAGGGAATCCAGCCGGCCACATCCTAGCTGGATTGCAGACATCTCCATGTGTCCCTTCTTTCACTTTTTCCTCAGTGTGCTGCTGGGTAGTGTGGTGAGTGGGAGTGCAGAAATGTGACAACACAGAAGGGCAAAGGCAAAACTTTCTGAACGCTTTTCCTTCTCCAACCAATTTATTTCAACCTGCATCTCCTCGCTGACCGAGCAGGATTAAGTCTCCATGACAGGAGGTCAGGAATGCAGATTTATTCAGACTTGTTGAAGTGGTGGCACACGTCCCAAGGAAGACAAATAGCCTTTTGTGAGATAATTTGCTAACGCTGTTCCACCCTCACATGCATCTGTCCTGTTATCTCATGACTAATATGGACATAACCCTGCACACTTCTATCTGACATGCATGAATATGTCATCCTGATTTGTGTCTCACTTGGTTGGGTGAAGAAGCCAATGGACTTGTGCCCAAACAAAACTTGCTGAACTGAGATCAAAATCTGGGGAGTGTTTTTAATTCTCTGCTCGTGCCTATTTGCAAGGAGTGGTTTCAGTTCACAGCAAGGTTTTGCAGAAAGGCTGTTTTTCATCCAGTCATGTCTATAACCATATGTAGAAGAATACACAGAATAAAATTATTTTTCATTCACTCTCAACATTGCATTGATTTCTGTTAGTCATATTGTTTTGGTGAAAAGGGTGGTGGGCATCTGATCAGGAAGAAACCTGCCCTGTGAGTAATTCTACACACTGAGTAATGGGTAGTTGATTAATCTTGTTCTTTTACAGCATTTTAATGAGTGCTGTAAAATTCTGCAGCATTTAATGACTAACTTGATGTAAATAAGAATCTGATGTAAATAGGATATTACTCATCCTGAAGATAGGGAAATTGAGGTATGGGGCAAGTCAGAATTTCTGGGCGAGGAGTCCTGGATCCCAGTTCAGCAAAACTTCTGTTAATCTTAAACAGAAGGCAAAGAGCCCTTCCCATATCTGTACTAAGAGGTCGTTCAGAAGATTTAATTCCACCTGTGCCTCCTCAGCAAGTTTTCTGTGTAAATTCATCTTCTTCCACTGAACAGAAGGAAATGATGTTGCCTTTACAAACCACCTGCTGAGCTTGTGAAAGCTTCAGGAATTGGAAGGATTCTTTCTTGGGCACTTGGAATCATAGAATATCTGGAGTTGGAAGGCACCCACTAGGATCATCAAAATCCAGCCTCTGGATTTGAATGCCTCTTACCATAAGCAGGACTTTCTCCAGACTCTGCCATCAACACCATTGCTTAAGAAGAATGATTCCAAATAAATTTTGGGCTGAAATGTAATTTTTTTGTTTCCTTCAGAATATCTGACTATCACAAATAAGCCCCATTGAAAGCTGAATGCTTTCTTTTTCTGGCTCAGACCTGAGAACTTTTGACTGTGAATTTTTTAAAAATTTTTCTCCATAAAATCTGCGCATATTATGATTTCACTGCAGTGATATCCAGCCTCAAAAAGCATTAATTAAAATCCCAATTGACGGATAAACAACCAGCTCCAGCTACATCCTGGACACAATTTCCAAAAGTACCTCATTTCTTCAAAGCAAAACAAGCCAAGAGATCCAACTAATATTTAGCAGTGTTTGTGTCTTACCAAGAGGTATTTGGGTTGTTTGGTGTTGCTTTGCTGTTTATCCTCATGAGGACAGGCAGATCCTTGCCAATGTTGCAATACCACCCTTCAGAGGATGTTGGTTTTCCTTTTACACCAGAATGACTCAACTCTAAGAGGACATTTTCTCTGAATTTACTTTGCTGGAGCTGGTGGCAAAGTTCTGTGCAGGAACTGGCTCTGCCCTTTGGCTTGTAAAGCTGAAACTGTACAAACAACTCTTGTTTTTCCAAATTAACAAATAAAAGCTGTGAAACCATTAGAGTGCTACAAAATAAAGACAAATGCGTTGATAGAAAATAGATCCTTGACAAAAGCAATTAAGCAACTATTCAAAAGCAGTGACTTCTTCTGAACATTTAAAAAAGGGTAAATTCGTCATGTCTCTTCATGAAGTTTCAAAGGGAATAAATCCAGATTAAACACATGTCTTAGGAACTACTCTCCTGCAGAGACCCATGAGTCTCTGTTTTCCCCAGGCAAAGCTGAAGTCAGCTTAAAACTCTTCCACTCTGCCATCTTCCTCCCCTATCACAAAATGCTGTAATCAAAAAAGAAGCTTTGAATACATTTATATGGATCTGCAGCTATTTCCACCAAAAAAAAATTGGTTGTGTTGTTCTGTAATATTTTCAGTTGGTTTGAAAGTAACTTTGAAATGAATTTGACACAAGAAATGAAGGAAAATAGAAAAAAAGTATTAAACTGAAATGCAATTTTTTGGAAAATCAGTTGTATTGTCCCATAATATTTTTAATTGGTTTGAAAGTAACTTTTAAATGAACTTGACACAATAAGTATCTTGAAGGAAAAAAAGAAAAGAAAATTAAACTGAAATTCAATTGTTTGATTGACCCGAGTCTTTTATCATTATTTCATTTTAGTTCCTGGAAAAATATGAGAGGAAAAACTGTTTTGTTGTGATTCAGAGCAAGGACTAATTTCCAAATGCTGGAATTCCTCTGAGAGTGGAAACTGCGAGCACAGGACAGCTTTGATCACAGTTTTTCACTCAAGGCCTCTGCAAGTGAAATTCCAGTGGAAGTTGTAAGAACCACATGGAGATTCAGTGCAGAACCATTTTCCTCCTGCTGCACAGATGCCACTCCCATGGCAATCCCTGCATTTTCCAACCTCTTATTCCAAGGTTCTTTCCATTTTCTTTGCCATGTGACACCACACTCTGCAATATTCACGTGCTCCAAGTGCTCCAGTATTCACTCCTAGTGAGTAAGTAGTTCTCTCTACTTTTTAACAATGACACTGCCAATATTTTGAGAATAATAATAATATTTAATAAGATGGATTACAAAATATTTTTTAAAGCCACAGGTGTTTTTAATTTTTTACTCCATAATGCATTTTCTTTATCATTGCAGTTATTTTCTCCCTATGAGACCAACCACCTTTTAACATTAAAATCAATATTTTTAAGCCCCTTTTTATATCTGCTTATGTTCCAGTTGAATGAAGGAGGAAATCAGTGTTTGTCATTTTAATATCCAGTATATTTTAATATCTACTATAGCTCAGGTGGGTTTTTCCTGGAAGAGGAAGCTTGATGCTCACTCAGCAGTACAAACCCAAAGCAACCTTTCTGGTGGTCATAAGACCTCGTGCACCCTGAGATATAGATCAAGACTAAGCATAAAAAATAAAATAAAATAAAATAAAATAAAATAAAATAAAATAAAATTGGTGGTGTTATGGCCTGAAGAAAAACTAATCATGCTGAGTCTGCATTACTGCATAATTATAATTTGGCAGCAGTGACTGCTTTGCCTGCTGATGAAGAAATTTGTTAACAAGGCTGAGCCTGAGTAGAAGTGTTTATTTTTGGCATAATGTAAATCAGGCAATGAGTCCTTCCAAACACCATTCCCACCTTCCAGCTACTCTGCACTAGAACAAGCCATGGGAATTTTCTCCTTTCATGATGAATCATTCTAGGAAGACAAAAAGATGGCTGGGATGGGAGCAGGGAGGAAAATGCCAATTAATAGTTGGATTACTGTTGAAATAAGTACTTTTAGTGCGTTGGCTTTAATGTAGTGAATAGACTTAAGTACTGTGAAGTGGATTTAATTGAAGTTTATGGATTAAGGTAGACATAGAGAACAGATTTGCTCTATGTAGAGTAACTTCTTTTAGCTCATTTCTGGTATATTTTCATTATAGATTATTTTTTGGCTCCTCAACATATATATACATATACATGTATATATATATTTACATACATATGTACATATACACACATACATATATTTAAAAATACATACATACACACAGATATTATATAGACATTTGTCTTTGGTGCTTCTAGAAACAAAATGCAGAATATTGCTTGGAGAATGTCAGACCACCTGGAACACAAATTTACAGTTTAACCCAGATGAATTATTGTAAATAAACCATGATATAAATTAACACAGCTGCTGATCATGATTCTGGTCATCAGCTCTACTGCTATGACCGAGTAACCACCCTCATATTCCAACTTACTATGGGAGTAATTTCATTTTCTTTATTTTTAGATGTCAACATTCCAACAAAGCTTCCTGAGATCCCTTTGTAACCAAGAGATGTGATTCATGTAGTCTTTAGTACATGTTTATTTTATGATAAGGTGAACTTTGTCCTAAAAGTAGCTCTTTTCCTCCTCCAGTCACAAAAGAAACATAGCTCTGACACAGATTTTGGCTACTGATTGGTATGGAGAACACAGACACCTTCTCAGTTCCTCCCATCTGATTCCCATTTAGCTGCCACAGTTGAAGCCACCCCATGCCCATTTGTCCTCCAGGCTCCACAGCTGATGATTAGCTCTCTGACACAGAGAGGATTAGATCTTTGGATGCCACAGCCTGGTAGCATTATCTGGGAATCCAAATCCCTCTGACTTCAGGCTATGAAACACCAGAACAAACAGGGAGGTTGGTTGTCTCTGTGGAAGACAACAGGTGAGGCAGAGGAGAGGGAACGATGACAGAAGCAATGTCATCAGTCTTATCAAAATTCCAAAGGACTGTGAGTCATAACCCCATTTAGGAGATAAAAATGTTCTTGATGGGATCTAGAGCAGCTTTTGAGTTGCTGCAAGCTATGTAGGGAATCCACTGTAATTTCCAGCCTGTTGAAGAACGACAGGTGGAAAGCCATCTCAGACCATCTCTCTGATCAGGTGTCATGTCCTGGGTCCAGTGTGATGCAACCCCTAAAGCTCAAGAGAATCAGCAGTGAAAAGTGCTGAGTGCAGTTCTGGGTCACGTACTTGTACATGATCTGGAAAAGCAGGATGTGAACTCCAGCTCAGGGAGGAACAGGTGGAGGGAAGAAGCCTGTAGGTACATTTGGTTATGATATTTTGCAGAAATATGCCTCAGAGCTGCTGGCAGTGCTCATTCTGCTTTGATGAGCACTTAGGGGTGCAGTACACAGGGTATGACCATGCACCTCTTCAGCTCTGACAGCATTTCTTTGTGTGAGAAATTCCCCAGATTTTGTGTTTTTAATGTGAAACAAAAGATGAATTAGTCTTGGGGAGGGTTGTTTTCTTCTTACAGAATTTATGAAGCCCTCTGAAGAAAAGGTCTTTCCCTGCAGGCTTTTCCACATCTAACTTTGGAGTGAGTGGGAGTGACTTATAGCCATGTGCTCTAGGAAGTACCTAAAAAATGTCAAAAGAGGCAGCAACAATTAGCTGCACTAAACCCATAAATATGATGCAGTAATCTGGGAAATCTGATTAAGGACCTCTGCTCTCCTGATCCCCATCACACTTCTCAAAGTCTGCTGCTCTATTTGTTGTCTCTCCCTCGCAACCATTTACCTGATTCATTCAGTCTGCCCCTGTGTGACTATGACCACCCTCAGTTCATACCAAAACCACAGGGTCTCACTGTACCCTCTTGTCCTAAGTAAAACACTAAATGGAAATTAAAATACATCAAACTCTACCTAAGCTTTGGTTTTCATCTAATTTTTTGCATATGCACACAATATGTGTGTACTGATAGATGTGTATAGTATAGCATATAAAATATGTATTGTATATTATATATTTGGTATCTTTGCCCAGAAAAGCTGTGGCTGCCCCATCCATGAAAATTCAAGGCCGGGTTGGATGGGGCTTGAAACACCCTGGGTTAGTGGAAGGTGTCCCTGCCCATGGCAACGGGTTGGAATGAGATGATCACAGATCCCTGGATGATAGTTAAAGTCCCCTCCAACCCAAATAATTCTGTGATTCTATGATTCCATAATATCATATAATATCATATGATATCGTATAATATTGTATAATATCGTATAATATCGTATAATATCGTATAATATCGTATAATATCGTATAATATAATATAATATAATATAATATAATATAATATAATGTAATGTAATGCAATGCAATGTAATATAATATAATATAATATAATTTAATATATTATATTATATTATATTATATTATATTATATTATATCATATTAATATGTATTTTGGTATTCAAAATTATAGGTATTACAATAATGCATTTTTATAACATATTTTATACATATGTATGTATTGATAACATATAATATGTTGTAATAATATATGGTTTATATAATATTGGCCAACTCACAAGCACACAAGAACTTGAAAATCTTGACCTGTTAAAGGGTGAGTGAAACACAAACACACATAAACCCACATGGAGAGGTGGATGTGTTACAGTGCATAATGGTGCCTAAACATTTACACACACACACACATGTCCACGTGTATTTTAGAAGCAAAATATTCATGATATTTACATATTTGCTCTCATCACTTTTGTTTGCCAGAAAGCCTCCTCTGGAAGGTAAGATTGTTAATTTGGGGCTGGGAATGAGTTTAGTGACAAAGCATCAACAAAAGCTGTGAGATTTTAGCAAACATAAAAAAGTGTCATCTAATAGTCCATCAAACAGCTCTTGTCACACAGATAAACCTTTTATCTCTCTCTCCCAGATTCTAATCAAGGGTACAGTTTGCATGTTTCTTATATCACTGCAGCAACTAATCTCGCTGGGATTCCCTATGCCCTGGGAAATAAACTAATTTTGACACAAATGAGCATTTCAGGGTCTTGTTTTATCTTTTCCCATTAACATGTTGGTTTTTATTTGTTAGTCAAGGCAACAAGACTGCATTTTCTCACCAAAGGGATGTGTTGCACAGCAGACTGTATCTGTTTGGAGAGGTCTGTGTGCAGAAGAAAACCAAAATAATTTACAGTAAATGTGGTTGCAAGATAAAGTTTTCATTGTGGTTAAAAAAAAATATTTTAAATACACTGGAATCTTAAGTCAAAAGAGTAAAACTCCAATATTATTATTATTTAACAATTCAGTTTATGTTTTCCAGAATATTTTCTATTATCCAAATATAATACCACCCATCTAAAAGAATTTTTTAACTTTCTCATTCTATCACATTCTTACAATATTTGCATGGTGTAACAAATTGTGTGTTTGAGTTTGGCTGTGCACAATCAATCTGTCCTGGGTTTGCACTCATAATTAGTTACTCACATTGAAGATAGAAACTAAGTGTCAAATGTCTCATTGTCTCAAGGCTTAAGCTTGAAAATACAGAAATAAAAAAAACTGTTGTTTTTATTGTAAATCTTATGATTCTTGATAATGGGTTCAATAGTCTTGGAGTTTGCAATTGTTTACTTCAGTTTTCATTCAGCTGATTCTAGTTTCTAGCTTAGATGTTGGCAAAAAACTTAAAAATGGAAGTTTAGGCTAGGTCTCGCTCATAAAGTGAGTGAGGCTTGGGTTTAAGGCTTGAGCTGGTTCCTGGATGATTTTCACTCAGACAACACCTCTGCTTTGGGCCATTTCACTTGCTAATAATTCCCCATTTATAATTTTAAGCATTTCTTATTTTCTCTGGAGTATCTGGATGTTTGGGTGTATACTATTAAGCAAAAGAAGCAGAAGTTGGTGGAAAAGGATGAGTTGGTCGGATGTCACCTGCTGAGTGACGTCCCCAGAATATGCACCTGGTTGTCCTCACCTCTGCTTGTACACGAGAGAGAAACTTTTTGGCAAGTTTGTGACTATCACACTTGGTGTGTGATATTTTTGATGTATTTTTACTTTACTCCCAGATGAGAAGATGCCTGCTGGCATCTCCCTCATCCAACAGAGGAAGGTTAAGGCAGCCCAAGCTGGATGTGTCATGGAGCTCTTTACCTTTCCTTACCACAAAAGGGGATTTCCCTTCTGTCCTCTCCAACTGATTGAAGAGGTTTTCTAGGAATTTTCTTTTCCTTAAGCATTGTTCTTATTAAAAATAGTTTACCACCTTAGGCCATAGAATAAATTCTCTTCTCATCAGGCCTCCTGCCTCAAGTGACTAAATAAATAGCATCTGTTTGATGTAGCAAATGTGAAAGCTGAATGTTTATTTCTTCACTTTGAAAAAAATATATATAATAGTAGCTACAATTTTCTTCCCAAGGTTCGTGTTGTTGTAAAATAAACAGATGTTTGGGGGAGGGGGAGAAATTTATTCATTATAAGTGCTTAAAAAAAAATCCCAGTCACCATGATTAACAAGCATAACAAAGGGTGATAAGGAAACAGAAGATATCAAAAGTTGCTGGCTTTGGTTTTGTTTTATATTTTCTACTGTTAAATATCTGGCATTGCCAAAAAAGTGAAAGCTGCCTTGAAAGCAAGGCATCTGTTTTCAGAGCTTTTGAGACTGCAGGCATGAAATGTAGGAAATACATAAGACAAGACCCCAGCAAAGAGTCCTGTCCCCCCTTCTCAGAACATGAAAAGCTATAAGAAAATCAAATCAAAATAAATATGGAAAACCATTTTATGAACCAAAGTTCCTTTTTAAAGCCAATAATTTATGTGGAATATAAGTGGCCCTCGGTTTTCAAACCTGAGCTCCTTCACAGCACTTCTCAAAGCCCCTTCTTCAGGAAATCCCAGCTCAGCACCTCCTTCTAGAGCTGCACAAAATTAAAGTCAGCTGTTGTGTAATGATGCCTCTGTGCCACTGACCTATCTAAGCATCACACAGTGGGGGATTACCTGCAGTGATTAAGATTTCTCACCTTATTTGCCCTCTCCTTCTCTGAGGAAGCAGAAATGAAGAGCGAGGACTGAGCATCCCAGTGCAGATGCTGGTTCTTTCCAGTCTCATCCAAAACAAATCCATTAGAAATTCATATCTGGGATCCAGGTGGATCTGCAGATGGTGGGATTGACCACCCACAGCCTCATGGATGAGCATAGATAGTGGTCATCTCTCAAAAGGAAAACCAGCCACATTTAATTAATTTGGGCACTTTCCATGAGTGTTGGGATTTCTCAGAGGGATCTTTGGGGACCTGGTGCAAAATCCCACTGGAGTCCACAAGTTGCCACTAACTTTGAAACAAGAGCCAAGGCAGTTTCACACTCCTGTGACCACTTATTGGCATTTTTGTCACACGTGCATTCATTCAGTCTTTTCCTAAGTTGCTGTTTTAATACACACAGGCTTGAATTGTAGTGTTTCTTACACTGGAATTAATTTTTTGCTTGATTTTCCTCCCTTGAGTACATCCAACTTATGCATGACTTTGCTAACATGAAACTTTGCAGACATTAAATATGTGGGCACTACCTTTTTATTCTACAGAACAAACATACAGGTCAGGAGAGCTGAACATTTTTCAGGACACAGGCCCAATTCAGTTTTTTTACTTTTAGTCTTATTATTACCTTAAATCATTAAACTGTTTAACTGTATAATAAATATTTTACCAGCCTCTATATTTTACATGGCATTTCAGTTCAGTGATATAGCCAGTTCTAGTTTTAATATTTAATGTATAATTATCCAGTTATTGCTATTAAAAAGTTTTGCTTCTCTAGAGGATTCAGCCTTGACTAAACAAAAGTGAAACATTATTCATTTATTAGCAAAGTGTGAGCAAATTGTGCTGCAGCTGTAAATATTTCCCTTGTAAACCATGATTATTTAGAAATTTTTAACATATTCTATGAAAATCTCAGCAAGAACTTTGAAACCCTACTCTCTCCTGCTGTCTGTTTTCAACATTTATCAACAACTGTGGATTTTGAATGTCTTATGCAGACAAGAGGACAGGAACATGCATACAGAGAATTTATACTTTATAGCACAAGGCAGAATAATTAAAGGAGAAATAGAAATTGCTGGAGGGAGGTAAGTGAGGATGCTGGAACAGAAAATCCTTAAGGTTAGATCTATCCTGCTTCCTTATCCAAACAGAAGAAACATAAATCTGGCACCTGTCTCCCAGAGGGGCTTGGAGGAAGCACAGTACAGAGTGCAGATCAGCCAGGAACAGAGATTATACCTCTGCTGAATGCAGAGGTTTTGATGATATTAAATTGCAGAGGTCCTGGAAAAGCTGCTGATTCACCCTTACAGAAACTAAGGAGAGTTAGGGTTGAGATTCTTAATTTATTTAAGTTGCACACATAGTTTTATGATGATTTGTGTCCCCCAAACTCTGACACAATCAGTTGGTAGCCAGTAAAAGATTATCTGTTGTATTAAAAAGTTCCTTCTTGGGATTCGTCTCCTTTACCTTAATCGATAGAAAATTTATATTACCTATTCTTATAAAAACATAACCTATCTTCATTTTAAAAAAACCAAAATTGGGATATTTTTACTTTTTGCAAATTGGAAAGGCACATATACATGTGCAATACCACACATTTAAAATTTCCTAAAAATGTGATTTCCACATGCATGATTAATTGTTTTCAAGTGGAAATCTACCTCTAGTAAGTAGTTTAGGGTTAGAAAACCAGGCTTCAAAGGAATTTGGTATGCCTTCTTCACCTTTGAGATTCAAACACTGGAGCCAGGATTGAAAACCAAGGTATTTCAGGTGTCTGCATTTAAAAGACTTTGTTTATGTTAAGGCTTAGGTCACCTTAGCAGGTATGTTTTAATGAAAACATTACCTCTCTGTGACCTTTGGGATTTGAAGGTTAAAATGCAGTCACTGGAAAAAGGAATCCTCATTGTCATGGATGAAATCTTTGGCATTAAAGACATCATTTCTCATCCTTGTGAGGGACTTAGTGCAACAATAAAGTTTGCTCTCTTCAGAGAAGAGGTAACATGGAGGCACCTGATTTGTCTTCTTCCCCAAAAAACACAATTCTGAAACATTAACAAAATTAAGTAATAGGCTTAAAAATATTTGAAGACAGACTCTTAAAGTGGTCATGCTAATTTTTTCTCTAGATAACTGAGCCTCTCTGAGACTTGCACTTCTCAAATATGAATAGAATTTGAATATCAATAGAATCTATGCTGATACCTGTGTTTTACAGGACTTTAGGACTTTACCTAGTTATTGATGACTTATTTTCTTCCTGGTTGCTCAAGAAATAATATCCATTTACTAAAACAAAATAAGGTATAGCAATAACACACTTTCTGTAAGTGTAGTAATTTATAAACTATGTCAGACATCTGGGAAAGAGGTCCTTTATGTCAAATGTTAAATCTATTTAGCAGTTTATTTGTAACATATTTGAAACTTCAAAAAGAAAGGAAGAAAGGAAACAGAGTGGGGTTTTTCCTACTTTTTTACATTAATGAAGCTAACAGCCCTTGTGCATTTGCAATAAGCCAATTGAAGTAAATGACTTTTTACAACCGGTATTAACTTCAGTTGTCACTGGAATGTCATCAACAAGTCATTCACTGCATTTCCAACTGGATCTTTTAAGTACAATAACATCAGAATTGCTGAAATCCAAACCTTCATTTTTTCTTGCAGGGAACAGGAAGGGTGGAAAGGATCTGTCTGTTCCCTAAATTCAGGTCAAGGCAAAGTGGTAGGAAAAAAAAAAAAAGATTATGTTTCAAAATCGTCATTTTACACTGGTTTAAAAGCCTGAGTGATGAGCGAGATACATCATATTTCCACTTAAGTCTTGCACAGATTGAAGAGAAAGATGGGTTTGTGAGCCTTTCTCCTGTTAGTTATCTACAGCAGAATCCAAAACAAAACAGGACTCAGCAACACCTATCCTGTGGCGTGTGAGGGAGCCCTGATGTGGGAGGTGAGCAAACAGAGAGTGCATTTCTCTCTGAACCCAGGCTCGCTCGTGCTGTCCAGGCATTTCCCAACTTGGAGAGCAGCCAGCCCTGGGCTGGAAGTGACACAGACCCATTAGTGCTGTTGAAAGGCAAAACATAGACACCAGGAATACATGTCTGTGTCATCAAACTCACAGCTCCCCCGGGAAAAGCCTCAGCAGAGCTCACTCCAAGGGCTGCTGTCTATAAACTCCATGGGTTAAGGTCATACCAGCTTTGGATGACTCCTTTCCAACACAATTCCAGTATCTCCAGCCTTCTGGCATCACCATGGAATCATAGAATTAGAAAGCTTTGAAAAAACCTCTAAGAAAGGTTTGAAAAAACCTCTAAGAAATGTTTGGAAAAACCTCCAAGAAAGATTTGAAAAAACCTCTAAGATCATTGACCAATTATTAACCCATGACAATTCCAGTGTCTCCAGCCTGCTGGCATCACCACAGAATCATAGAACTATAAAGGTTTGAAAAAAACCTCTAAGATCATTCAGCCCAATTATTAACCCATGACTTCCAGGTGCACCACTAAAACATGTTCCCAAACACCACATCTATGTGTTTTTTTAATGCTTCCAGGGATGGGGATTCCACCTCTACCCTGGGTAGCCTGTTCCAATACCTGGGCATATTAGAAGGAAGAAATATTTCATAATATCTAATCCAAACCTCCCCTGGTACTTGAATTTGAGCCCATTTGTTCTCATCCTGTCACTTGTTACCAGAGAAGTAAGATTGAGCTCCACCTGGCTGCACCCTCCTGTCAGGGAATTGTTGAGAGTGAAAAGGTCCTCCCTGAGCCCCCTTTTCTCCAGGCTGAATTACCCCATCTTCCTCAGCTGCTCGTCTTCAGACTTGTGCTCCATCACCTTTCTCTGGACACTCTCCATGTGCTTTCCCAGCTCCATCACCCTTCTCTGGACACTCTCCAGCCCCCTGATTGTTGTATGAAGGACCCAGAACTGTGGGAATCCTGTTCCACTTTCTACACTAAATATAGGATTTACAGAAGAGCTCTGTGGAGTTCTTCACTGACACAAACTTGAAGCCATTGGTATCTCCTCAGCAGGATGTGAAGTTTCTGATGCAAAAACTGGTGTGGGTACGGATTTCATTTGAAGCAGGAATACTTTCCAATCTCTCTTTCATCCCTGTTTCCAACAGACATCACTGTAACTCCCCTGGAAGAGAGGAATGGCTGGAAGAAATTGCTGCAGTGCTTATTTAAAAAAGACTGGGTTAGGAAGAGGAATAGAATCAGGCAATGAGACCTGGTCCTGATGGATGCAGCAGGACAAGGACAGGCCAGAAAAACAAAGAATCCTGCAATACAGGGCATACAGCAGGTTGTGCTGCATTAATAATGGTGCATTTTTCAGAGCTTAGTCCCATTCCCAAATCCCCATCCATGAAAATGTCATTTGCAAACCTGCAGTGCCTCTACAAACCTCCTGTTCTCTGCCCCCTGAGACCAGCTTTGGGGTAAGAAAGTCTGTGTGCTTCAGTTCTTGTTCTGGAAAATGAACTAATTTTCTACACTATTTTGAGTCTTGAATGAGTGCCTGCTGTTCCAGCATTGACACAAGGTTCTCAGGAAAAGCAAGAATCAAAGACCACATCTAGAAAGTGAGCTGAAAGAGGGTGAAAAGGTAAGAGAAGAGCTCAGAGAAGGTTAAGATGTGTCTCTAATAAGTTCAGCTTTAAAGTAGCTTCCTCGGGCATTGCTGGCAGCACGGAGTTGAGCAGTTACAACCATGCTCCTCATTCAGGCTTTGCAGTTTGGGCTTTTATCTGCACTCTCCTGCATGCACTAAACAAACAAGTCAGTGGAATTAGCTCAGAGGTATCCACACATGGTGCAGTCACACCTTGTCCTGCCCTAAGTCACAAGAATGGAAAATATCTACAGCTTCTTCCTGGAATGAGAAAAATAGCCCTTCCCAGTATACTGAGGTCAGGACACCACTGGAAGCTTGAAGAGGGCAGGAAGTTTTAGCTTTGAAACTTCTTTATACAAGGGAAAAGAGTTCTTTGTGTTTGGCAGAAGAACAACAAAAGTCTTTGCTTTAATAACATTCTAATAATATGTAATATTATATACATTTGGCTAGTAAATGCACCGCAAATTGCTTTTGTTGAGCACTTGAGAGAAACATTATAAGAAAGGAAGTCCAGTACTTGGCCAAATATGCAATTAGCTGCAACCCTGAAGCAGGATTGGAGATCAGTCTATTATCTTTTCAGGATTAAAAAGGTGGCGGTTAAAAATAGGAAGGCATAATTAAAAAGACCAAAATGTTTAAGAGTGCTTGTGGTGAAACTCCTCACACATGACACAAATTGCTCTGCCAGATAGAAAGAAGGAGGGAGGTGAAAAGAGCAGAGAATCTGATCTTGGTTTAATCCAGCTAGATCCTACAGGGAAAATTTCCTGACCAGCTGATGTCATAGGGGGTATCCCAGGCAGAGCTGCCTCCTTCAAGCCATTTCCATGACAGTGAATTCACAAAGCACCCACTCTCCTGGTTGCCTTTCAAGTCAATTGCAGCAGTCCTGGAGGCTCCAGGGGCATTTGGCTTCAGTTTTCATTTGAATCCAGCAGCAATTTTGCCATGAGCCCTGGTGCAAACAAGATCAGGATCTAAATCACTGGGGTAGGTTTTTAGACAATATAAATTGCCCTCATTACAAGGTAGGGCTGTAGCAATTCCACTTTCAAGCTGCAACAATTTGCACCATGGAGCTGTGACAAGGCTGCCTTAGGGGCAGGATAAATTGCCCCATATAGCAATGGCATTTTTTTTAATCTGTAAAAGATCTGCCCCTTGATTTAGAAACACAGATGGTGCTTGCAATCATATGCACCAGACATTTCTTTCCATTTGATTTGAGCCAGCAGGGCTTTTGCCACTCACAACATCAAGGATAACATTCAACTCTTAATCAAATAATAGGAGAAACCACATGTTTCAAAAGAGAAAAAAAAAAATATATTAAGGCCATAGCATCTGATTTACAAAATAATCTGGCCTTTGTTTACTGATGACGTGGTTACAGACAGCAATAGGGCAAGATTTAAAGTTAATATAAATATTTAATTCTTTTCTCTGGCATGTCCTTTTTATTACCTTTATTTAAAAGTCAATAAAATTATGATAATTTAAAAAATAGATTCTGAGAAAGAAAAAAAAGCATAAAAACGCAAACACTCATCTGCCAAAAAAGACTTATGCTTGCATGAGCTGAAGGTTGATGTCAGACAAATTTCA
Organism: Melozone crissalis; assembly: GCF_028551555.1. Classification (NCBI taxonomy): domain Eukaryota; kingdom Metazoa; phylum Chordata; class Aves; order Passeriformes; family Passerellidae; genus Melozone; species Melozone crissalis. The sequence continues at coordinate 198,663 of NW_026535887.1, forward strand.
CTGAAGAGGAGATTTATAAACATGATGTAACTCTGACAAGCTGGGCTTTGTATCTTGGCAAAGGAAAGTTTAAGAAAATACCCATGTACACAGGCACACACACACAAACACACATCTATATTGTATATTGGGTTTAAAGGTTTATTGCTCCAGAAAACTTATTGAAAGAGATTATGTGTCTCATCTTGTCTCCTTTTAAAAATAGAACACTTATATGTGTTTTTTATTAGCTTGTTTTAGGATTACCTTAATCCTGCCCAAAATTTTTCACCACTTCCCCCTTGTGCAATTTGCAATGGTAATCTGTTTGTGAAGGGTAATGTTAGAATAACTGTAAATATCTTCCCAACAGAACTCAAACAATAAAAACAAAAGCTGCAGCTTAGGGGAGCTTTGGTGTGCCAAAACCCAAGCTCACTTAAGCAAACCCTGTGATGGATAACAATCCAAATCATGTCACTGAACCATGGGAAGTTGTAAAGTATGGGATAAACCCAAAGAAACTTCTGTTTGCTGGGAAAATCCTGCCCTTATTTTATTTTCATGCAGTCTCATGGGTAAAAACTGAGGATGATTTGGATCCTTCTGTTGTTTTCTATGCAGACAGAAATACTTATCTGAAAAAATTAATACAACCTGGTTGGGGGTTTTTTTGTTAAAATTTTGCACATTTTTCTAAAATAATTATTTTAATTTTATTTCATAAGGCTGGTGAAATCTGTTGAGGCTGTGTGTACAGCAGGCAATGGATACCAAGGTGTCCAAGTCCCTTCCTGTCCTGATAAAAGACAGATAGGAGTGTGTTACACCTCTCTATTTAATCCATGTACACAGTCTTCCTTCACATGGAAGCTTTGGGGGTGAAGGGTTCTGTTTAATTGGGACTCATGTCTGTTCAGCATCACATCACATCTAAAGCATCCTTGGGTCTACCAGATTAGAAAAAGCTTAAAGAACCATATTTCCACTTAAAATGTAGTATAAATAAATAATATTTATTTAATAAATAAATAAATTAATAACTTCACCTATTTGGAATTGAAAACCTGATAATGAGAAGTGAGTTAACTCTAAACAGAAGTGAGTTAACTCTAAACTCTATCCAGTCCAAGAGCAAGGGAATTCCATTTACCTGACTGTAAATTAAATCTAAGAAAATTTGTTTTGCCAGTGAGCCCAATAGCTGTCCAATCACAAACTCTTGACAGAAAACATTAAGCCAGGAACAAATAAAACCATGGGCATATTTGTGTGTATGACTAATTGTGTGATGGGTCTCTTTGTTTTGCCTACTGCTTCTTGGTAAGACATTGGGGAAGACAATTTTGGGCTCGGTATAATAGAATGGGGTAAATCCATCTTTCCTTATGAATTCTTCTGTTTGATTTTAATTTCTGTCAAGATCAATATATAACTTCTAGTTTAGACTTTCATCATCAGGGTCATCAAGGTGATCAGAATCATCATCAGGATCATCTCTGGATCTCAGTTTCTCCAGCTGCAAAGCAGAGAGCACAAATTCACACACAGTGGCTTCGAGGGATGCTTACAAAGGGATCCAGGTGTCTCAGAGTGAAAAGTGACCTCCAGAGAAAAGAGGCAAACCCCAAACCTCCCCCATCTGAGGGCAAACTTAGGGATGTGCATCTTGATAGAACTCCCAAAGCTCATCTTCAATTCTGGGGGCACATATGCAACTGGGATGGAAGTTTACATCGGAGCTAAATGTGGGAGTGAGGACATTGCAAAAACTATCTCCATTGCCTTTGCAGGTTAGATTCAGGCAGGAGAGTGGCTTGAAGCACTGAGAGCCCTCACATCAAGGGCAGTGGAAAGCTGCCTTTGAGTAATCAATGCCTGGCAGAGGGCTGAGACTTCAGCCAAAGGTCTTTGAAAGGGAAAATGGTATTCCTGTTTAATGTTTTAGGTCTTTTAGTCAACAGATCTGCATTAGAAAAATACACATCTCCCTCAGTCTGTCCCTTTTTTACATACCCCTTATTCACCTACGCTTTATAAATCAGTTATTTCTGTTTTACTACAGATCTGAGTCTTGACAAATAGTACACAGCAAAACGGGTCTGACCTTCTGGGTGCTGCCATACAGCCAACACAAAATTCTCCATCAGAATTCTCTCAACAGTGGAATAATACCTTTACTAAATGGAAGAATTAAAAATACACTTGGTCAGGGAAGAGGATGAGAGATGAAGGGGGAGGGGGAGGAGAAAAAGGTGGGCTCATTAATCTGCTCTAATAATAAATCCTTATCACTTATGCATTTCAGCTACTCCTTCAGCCTCCACGCTCTATATTTAAATACATCTGCTTCACACGTGCTTTGCCAATTAGCTGGTGATATTAACTGTTCAGCACTATCTATTAACACGTGGCACTGCTGAACGACAGGACAGACAAGCTTGACCAGGAGAGATAGTCAGGAGGCACACATTACTCTCCATAACTCCCGAGTAGGGAGATAGGAAAGTGGCACAACAATTGACCTCGGCTGTACATCAAGGCTAAATAGACACAGAGTAAATTACAGACAAGTGAGACAAGCTACTAACTGTTCCTTTAGCAGCCCATAATGTCAGTAATTCTATTACAATGATTGCTGGTTATGCAATGCACTCGAGATGTAAATTTTTCTTCTTTTTTTTTTTTTTTTCCTCCTGTCTCTGTCTCTCTGTCTGTCTGCGTTGTAAAATTTTTAGCCCAGTGATGGAACAGATACATTTATCTACTGTAGCAGGGGAGGATTTTAGATTGGATATTGGGAAAAATTTCTGCACTGAAAGGGTTGTCGAGCATTGGAACAGGCTGCCCAGGGAAGTGGTAGATTCATCAAAACTGGAGGGGCTTAAAATTTGTGTAGATGTGGTGTTTAGGGTCATGGCTTAGTAGTGGACTCAACAGGGCTGGTATAACAGCTGGGATCAGTGATCTTAAAGGTCTCTTCCAGCATAAATGATTCTGTGGTTCTCTATATGGGCAAAAAAGGGTAATTGTGATCAACTCCCTAGAGACGCTTACAAACCACCCAGGCACAGATGTTCCTGAATAGATTCCTGCTTTAACTGGAGAGCAACATCAAAACAGTTTGCCTGGTCCACCATGCCATGGAAAATATCTCAATACTGTAACAGTTTTAATCTTTTGCAGGGTGATAATGCAAAGGTTTTCCAAACTGAGGTACGCATAATAGAACTGAAGCTACTCTTAGACTTCTCAATTAAGCACTAAATGTATATTATTTATAAGGAGATCTGGGATCTAAATCATCTAAATCACCTAAATGAAGGTGTCTTAACCTGCAATTAGCAGCATGCCCTTTGCATTGCCTAATATCTGTTGCCAACTAAAATTACCTGGTATCTTCTGCCTTTCTTTTTGTTGTTTTTCCATTAAACTGTGATTCTCCCTTGGATTTTGCATGAAGTCTTGTGTAGATGTTTCAAATGCCCTATGACATAGCAGCAACCAAACTAAATGCCCAGAATCACACAGGGAGAAAACTACCTGTTGTGTTTCCAAAACTCAAAACTAAGTGGAGCTGTGTAGAAACAAGTTGTGCCAATACACAGAAGCAGAGAACAAGAAGGAGAAGTGAGATTTCTTCCCACTCCACCACTTATTCCTTGTAGGCCAACAATTAGGTGGGTTCACCATCTACCTTAGTTTACTCATCTAACAACTCTGACTTCGTGTGGAGGACAGTGGTGATAAAATGGATGTGGAATTCAGATTTTGTGATGCTCTGGTTATGGAGTGCTTGCTGTCTCTGCTTGGCAGGTCACAAAGGGCAGGATTCATCTTCCTTATTTTATAGCCATCCATAAATGGCCTTGTCAGATATTTAGGGCACTGAGTAAGGGCCTGAGGCAAAAGGACAAAAAGCCCCTGGAAGTGCCTCTATCTCAGGGATCTCTACAAGAAGCCTGAGTTAGCATAGATGGCATTGAATGACTATTTAGAGAATTAAAGTAAATAAAGTAATGATATGCCCTTTCCCCTTTCCTCATCTTTCATGTGTTTGCTTGTCTTGTGATACATCAGGAAGTAAAGACACATCAGATAAAGATTTATCAGGAGGCAAAGTGAGAGCTGAAGGGCATTCCCAAAGTAGCCAGTCCACAACACCATGCTCTGTTCAGGCCTCTTTTCCCCTGTTTCCAAGGTCATAGCTGACAACAACTGCAAAAATGCTGACTACAGCTATACTTCCTAATTGCTATAGGAAGTATATTTACCCAAAAAGGGGTAATTCTGGATGTGGTTTAGCTTTCTTTCAGAAAGAAAAATACCATTGAGATACCCACAGAAGACTTTCTTCCTCCCTGATCAGTACTAATTTTCTGCTCTCTTCGAATCATAAAACATTTTACCCAACAGAGTACAAGGCAAACACAAACCCACGCTCTCATTTAGTTACTTTTTAGGCTCCAAAAAGGTCAAAGCCCAAAAGAAGGAAAAAGAAATGACAAAAAATATTATTCAAATTATTAAATTGAAGGAAAATTGGATTCAATTCCATGGTGAATTTAAAAGCAGGGACAAATTTCTATTATTTTGTGAATTTTCACAGTGTAATTACTGACAGACCGTGAAGACACATGAAGTTGCTTGGAGGATTTGGCAAACAAGAACCATTCTCATTGTCTGAGCTGTTGGCATGTGGAAAAGTGATGAAGAAATAAAAATATCCATCTTCCAAGAAGAAAAGTTGATGCCCTTGGATGACACCAAAGAGTCTGTTTACAAATAGATGGATCTTGGTTGCCTAAAAACAGATGTGTGGACTCAGAGCAACCTGGGGAAGTCCAGGAACTCCATGACATGATGAAGGATTTGGGGTAAACCTGTACTACCCTGCATCTGCAGCAGCTGGTGACAGTACAATACCTCACATATATATGTCCAAAATGTCTGTGCTCAGGCAAATTAATTCTAGTCAGTATGTCAAAACCAAATCCCAGCAATTATTTGGAATTAAAACCTATTCTACACAGGCAGCTGAGCATGTGGGTTGTGCAATGGGTGAAGGCAAAAGGCTGCACTCAGTCACGCAGCATTAGTGAGGGGTATTTATACTACCTGCGCTTACACTGCTGCACTAGAAAGCTCAGCTCTGCAAACTGTGCAGACAAGAGAAAGACAAGGGGGTGATTCAAACAAGGGGTCTGTGGCATGTTTGAATAATGCTCTGAGGAATCCTTTCGCTCCTCTTTTCCTACAGAGGGGCACAAGAACATTCTTTACATCCAAGAGGCTGTGAGCTAGGTGGCTGTGGTCAGGCTGGCCCTTCTCTGGTCTGGAATATCAAATCCTTCATGGGTGTTTATAGACCTGCACAAAAAAGAAAATCCTAGATGTTTTGAAATTCTAATCCTAAATTTAACGCTGCCCCTTCTGTGCTCTGGGAAAGTCACATAAGCACCCCTTGCTAATTGGCAAGAGGAGATGACTGTGCACAGCTACCTTCCCTGTCAGGTTCTGGGAAGGATTATGGATACAGCAACTTAACAGCCCTTTGAAGTATACAAAAAAAAAGTCATAGAAATGCTAAAGCATATTGTGTAAAAGAAGTGGTCATGAAACATGTAAGAACTACTAAGTCTTAAGTCACACTAATACACTTTATAGAGAGCATTACTTGAGCTGTGCAGCCCTGAGTGAAGCAAGCCCCCACTCTGGATCTCTGCTCATATGTGTACACAGAAAGGGCTGCAGGAAGCTAAAATGTACAGAAACATCAGCCCACAATGTCCTGCAGGGACTAACCCATGCTGTGTGAGGGGAAACTCAAGGCACATCGGCCCAGCTGAGGATGGCAGACACCTGAATTACATCTCTGAGTGCAGACAAGGATGGCTCTACTGGGAAAGTGTCCCTTCCCATGGCAGGGTTGGAATTAGATGAGCTCTAAAGTCCATTCTGTGATTCTGTGTTCCTATGGTTGCGACTCCAAAACGATAATAGGATCCTCCTGTAACTAAATCTTTTTTGCATGCAATTACAGTTAAAAAAAAAAAGAAATACAAAGAAAGAAGAAAAAAGAAAAGGAGAAAAAAAGAAAAGGAGAAAAAAAGAAAAAAGAAAAAAAGGAAAAAGAAAAAAGAAAAAAGAAAAAAGAAAAAAGAAAAAAGAAAAAAGAAAAAAGAAAAAAGAAAAAAGAAAAAAGGAAAAAGGAAAAAGAAAAAAGGAAAAGAAAAAGAAAAAGAAGTCAGCTGGGAACAGGATGAGAAGTGGTTTTATCTGATTTCCAGACATTCTGGATAATAGGGGTGTACCCAGAGAGAGGTAGGGCTATGTCTTATTGGGAACAACACTCACAGGCTGACTCAGATGAGGGTTGTGATGGAGACCAGTATAGAGAAATCTGAAAAACTGATATCCAAACCATGGTTTCCTAAAAGAGAGAAAAGTGTCACCACCACCTTTAAACAGGCACATGATCAAGTTTTGATATGGCTCTCCTTTTTGTTTTAAATAAGAGCTATCTGGACTTTATTTTCAGGCAATTTGATTTCCTGTGCACTCTAGGAAAGGACTCAATACCAAGCCCAGCCTGAAGCCCGTGGAAATGGATGGATCAAACATTAAACATTAAACATATATTAAATATTAGACACACAGTAGTATCTTGCCCCTCTCAGCACCTCCAGGCTGTGCTTAGGGATGAAGGAAGGAGAGGATTGACTGGATCTGTCATGCAGCACCTGGGTCTGAAGACCTGTGGGAACCCATTCTGCTGTGCTGGCGATGAGGGTGAGTAATGCAATGAAAACCAGACCAGCTGGGGCACGCCATGACCTGCCATGTGTTATTGACCTGATAAACTGAGTGACCCCACAACTCCAGCTGAAGTATGGACTGTCATGCTCTGGAGGAGAAGAAAGGAAAAGGTCTTCAGCAAGCTCTGGATCAATCCGATGTGGATGTGAGAAGTGCCCATTCCTCAATGGGGGGAACCCTGAAGACAGGTTTGAGCATTGTGAAGGATGGAGTCCAAGACTGTCTGTAATCATCAGTTTCTGCTCTGTTTTGAAATTCTTCCTCATTTAAAATCTATTAAGCCTTAACTCCTCCTTTAATGCATTTTATTTGAGAAACTTTTACTCTTAAAAATGTTCTTTTGAACTCTGTTCCTCATAAAAGAGTAATTCATTATTACTGGGGATAACACCAATGTCTAATCCCTTTATGATCCTTCATACAGAGACTGTGGGAATGATAATTAAGTCACTTTGCAGCAAGCACACCTGTGAAGCAGGTAAACATTTATTAGCTCATTTAAAAAAATTAATTAAAAAAATGTTTGTTGTGTTCTGTGCAGCTTTTCTTTTCCTTGAAGGCACAGAGAGATGAAGCAACCACGACCTATATTATGAAATTAGAATGCAATTATTGCTTTAAGTAAAACAAAGCCCAGCCTCACACAAAAGGTGTGGAAACTCAAATTGCTAAATGATCCAATCGTAGTCACACTTGGTAATCAGCTCCAATGTTTTCTTGGCAGGGTCCTGCTATGAATTATGATGGGAAAATGAAAAGACATGTCTTGTCCCATGCCGTTGCCATGTAAATGTATGGATCATGTGGAGATATAAACACTGGAAAGGTCTTGAGTTTCACTGCCTGTGAGTAATTGTCATCTCTACAAGCAGGCTGTTTGGAGTTGTAAGAAATGGGAAAATTACGCCTTTTGTTCAAGATTTGACAATGTGGAAGAGCCCTGCCAGACCTGTCTTGTTTAATCATGTTAGCTCAGCAGCAAAAGGAACAGCTTCTTCCAAAGGGAACTCAGAGTTCCTGGAGCAGGAGGAGGAGGCTGTAACTCAATGTGTGCTCTCCCAGGCCATTCACACTGTACTGCTGTGAATGGGAAGAGCTTTGCAGGGATTCCAGGCTGCATCATTTCAAGGAGAAAGCAGCCTTCAAGTCATCTTCTTCCTCAGACATCCACATGTCATTTTCATAAAGTCAGAATTTTAACCCTGTCACTGTTCTCTTCTGTGCTGGGGGTTGTATGTCCTCACATCATCCATAGATCATCCATAAGGAAATTAAAGGAAATACTGCAATTCCCATGGAATCCGTGGGGATGTGGGACACAGAGAGATTACTGCCTTTATGATCGTTCAACAGATTCATTGCAGAGACCCCAGATAACTGAAGGAGGCTGAATGGGGTGGCTCAGTGGGTATTTACCCTGACCCCTGTAGCCACATTTCCCTTCACAGAGAAAAGCAAGCCATGACTTCCCAAGAATATTTCTGAGATTCACATTCTCTGAACCTCAGAGAAAGGAAAAACAATTCTTAACATTTGCTATGCCTGTGTTTGTGCCACAGTAGAATGCAATATGGAGATTGTCTGCCCAGAGTGATGGTGCTTTGTTTCCTTGGCCTGTCAGGGCCAGGTGTGTGTGTGTATCAGGACTGTCACTGACAGTCACGAGATTCTGTGCAGGATGGGCAGAGTTGAGTGCTTGGCAGATTCATCTTGGATGTAATGTAACACAGTATAGAATAATATAGTATAATAAAGTAATTAATTAGCCTTCCGATAAGATGGAGTCCTCCTCGTCATTCCTCCTTCATCAAGGGTGAAAATATCTATATTTTCATATGGATAGGAAAATATCCTATAGACCCTCACCAGGCTGAGGGCATTTCTGCTCCTGCCGCCTCCAGCCTTGTGCATGTCCCTCCCCCAGGTGTGCCAGCAAACACCTGCATGGCAGCACACCCAGGCGAAGGGGTTGGTTTAATGTGCAATGAGAATAAAAACAGGAACAAAGAGATCCAATCTGGATCTGACAAGCAATGGGCAATTAAAATTTAATGTATATAGATGTATTTCTACACATAGAAATTTAAAAAGTCTGTCTTTTGTAATGTAACCTTAGACAATTCTGTTCAGTCACCTCCATCTGCATAGTCTGGTTTTCAGACCAACCCAGATACTGGTCAAGATTAGGGTTTTCAGGAATAATTGTTTCTGAGGGAGAAGGAATACTGCCTGAAATTTGCTCAAACTGATCCCATGACTTCATTACAGCCCCTGGCAAAAGGCATAATTGGGGAAGGTGAAGGACAGGATTCAGGCATTTTTGGTACTATTCACTATGTCTTCTTGCTGTAGAAACAGGGAAAGAAAAATGAAAACTGTTAAATTTGTCTTTTATCACACAGGTCTCAAGATTAAGAGACGTCCCCTCAGAGTAGAAAGTTGCTTGAGGTTTTTTGAGTAGTTAGAGAAGGATGTCTGAGTTACCACATAGGCCAGGCCATATTCTAAAGCCCACTTTGAAGGTAAACATGTCCTTTAGGGGAAAAATATTGTCTTTAATTTTAAATAGCAACAATAGCAAAATTTTCTTTGCAAAGCATCAGTTTGCTATTTCGGTTGTTTGGTGGGTTCATGGTTAAATCCTACTTCTTTTCCATCTAAATTTTTCTCTCTCCTGTTTTTGTTTATTGGATGCTCTTAGACATCTGGACAAAGAAAAATATCTTTGTCATGTAGATTTATACAAACTGAAATCACTGCTTCTCTTAGATAAAAATACAGATTGAGTTCATGGTGTCTTTCATGCTGCTGCAAGTCCACACTTCAATATTTCATCATTCTGATGACTGACCAAGATGTGAACGTGACCAAGATGTGAACAAAGGGCTCATACCTGAAGGGGAAAATCATACCCACAAAGGATACACACCCACAGATTAAAAACCTCATAGCCCATGATCCACCCTGGACATTCAAAAGCTACCCAAGTGTTATGGCTCCTTTCTCCCCAGCTGTGATCCCCTTTAGCACTCCTTATTACCATGGTGTTGTGGAAGTTGTTAATTTTATTCTCATCAGAGCAACTCCCACCCTTTAGATTGATGCAGATTAAATATGGGTCAATTTATACTTTTTCATAGTGGCTAACTGCTCCAAGCAATACCTGAAGGTTGGGACAAGGTGTGGGTAGCCTTGGCCACTTGTGGTTGTACCATCTGTGGGTAACAACCCCAGAACTCAGAAAAACAAAGCCAAAAAGACATCTGGGAGAGTGATAATTTCAGTGCTCCCAGTTACAAATACTCCATACTTTTCTTTATGTTCTGGTGTTGTTGATTCTTCATATTTTTGTTGCTTCTTTAATATCATGTCTGCATTTCGTCTTTATTTTTTTTTTTTCCTTCAGGATTGAAATAGAGCAGTTCATGCAGAAGTTTTCCAAATCTTTGAGTCCTGACCCAAGCCTCTGTGGTGTTTTTCTTCCTAGAATCTGGAAGTCAAAAACTTTTTTAAAATCCAAATTTCAACAGTTCTTCTCTGAAACTAATGAGGAGTAAGAGAGCTTGCTAGCATCCCTCTTGTATTACCTGAATAATCCTATTAGGTTTGCCTATGGACCTTCCCATGCCATCAGTCTTGTTGCATCCACTCAGAATTAAATTGGATACACAAAAACATCCATGAAATCAAGGCTTCTTGTGCTGGTGGGAGAAACCCACCCAAAACTAATGAGCTGCAGAGCCTCAAGTGAGCTATAAACGACATGTGCAGCAAAATCAAACACACCCACAGTGCTCCCACTGGGTGTTCGCTGTTCATGCTCTATCCACCAGATATGGCAGACAGAGTCTTTCTTCTACACTGTTATTTCATTCAGCAAATTGAAAACATAGGGCACCTCCACCTAGTCCCTGACCCATGAAACCACAGGGGAGTAAAGGAGAACATGCCAGAATAAAAGCAGTGGTGTGTGTAAAATGAAGGCTGCAGTCTGCTGGCAGCTGTACACTTATCAAGTGAGATAACCCACGTCCCAAAACATTTTCTTCCCATTACTAGTTTTTACAGAGGAAGCAGAAGTTGCTGAGGAACTAAAGCATGCCTGACAGTGGAATTCTGAGTCTTGGAGAACTATTTGCAAAAAGTGCACAAGATCACAGCTTGATGCTTCACCAAACCTTTTGAAAAACACATGGGCCTCATGTATTTTCTATCCAATAGAAATGGGTACAACCAGTGCTTCTAAGCAAAGAAAGAACCTTCAGAGAAACCCCAATTCTGTGCATTTTGTACATCTAAATTGACCAAATAATGTTTTTAATGGATTTGATCAGAAAGTTTATTGTTTTTAAAGGAAGCACTCTACTCACCACTGTCTTTGCTTAGGTATCCATTCTTTCCTGGAATCTACAAGACATTGTACAGCAATATGAGTTATCCGCCTTGTGTAGAGCTCTGACATATTTCTCAACATGGAGGGCTGGAGCACCTCTGCTGTGAAGGCAGGCTGAGACAGTTGGATCTCTCAGCTTGGAGGAGAAAAGTCTCCAGGACAACCTCAGACCCTCTTCCAGTGCCTAAAGGGGGCTACAAGAAGCATGGGGAGGAACTTCTGACAAGGGCATGGAGGGATAGGACACAGTGAAATGGCTTTGAGATGAAGGAAGGCAGGATTATATTGGATATTAGGAAGAAATTCTTTATTGTGAGGGTGATGAGGCCCTGGGACAAGTTACCCAAAAGAGCATTGGAAATATTCATCGGTGGACATGTTCAAGGTCAGGTTGGATGGGACTTGGAGCAGCCTGGTGTAGTGGAAGGTGTCCCTGTCCACAGCAGGGGAGGATGGAATGAGATCACCTTAAAGGTCTTTTCCAACCCAAACTATTCTATCATTCTACAGCTTTCTGTTCTGTCTTACAGACTTTTGTAACAATCTCCTTTCGTAACTATTAGCATGCGTGTGACTTTCCTCCAAGTACATAATTTACAGCTTAAAATATGGGTTTTATAAAGTTGAAAGGTTCTTATATGGTTTTATGGACAATTTGCTTACTTATTTACCTAATACCTGTTATGCTGAGTGTCTAATCCTCTGTGGGATATTTTTTTCCCTATTGCTGCTGTCATATAGAGTATAGGTGGATCTCCTAATGAAACCTGTTATTAATACTGTCCAGCACTTCCTGTTATAAGACTCCTTTTGTGCTCTTTGTAATTATCCGCAATTTTCAAATTTCAGCTTTGTAGGCCAGGAGGACTTACTAAGGCATTATTAAGCTGTTACATGCTTTAGGTTGGTGGAGACTGTTTATTTTAATCCTGTATACTCAAATGAGCAGGAGTCATTACTGTGGCTCAGCCTGAGCTGAACTGGCATGTCAGGGAGTTTGGTGGATTTAGGAGGAGCTCATAGACTCCCCTGTTATCCTGCAATGTCCCCAGTTAGACCAGAAAGAGCAAGCAGAAGTTACCTACATGTTCTATCAGGCTGGTTGTGCATTGTGGATCCCCAGTGCTGAGATACTCAGTTTTCCTGGAGACATGTGCATGCCAAAACCAAAAAATAGATGTCTCAATCTGTGAATTGAATCCTGCCCTCTCAAAAGTAGATTAGAAGAATCCTACCTAAACTCTCTAAATGCTGAAAAGTCAAAAGAGTCATAGGAAAAAAGATATTATTTTGCCAGGGTATTTCCAGTAACATTTAGCAAGGAGAACCATGGAAATGCCCTGGAGGAAATCAATCATTCTGCCATCAATGGACATTAAATAATGGTGGAGAGGATCACCCATTGAACAAAGATTAAACACAGTTTTGAGTAGATGTTCAGGGAGTGAGACTCAGCCAATCTGTAGTCTGAACTAGAACAAGACGTTTTGAGTAGGGTACATGTACAAACTAGGGTGTGGAAACTGAGAGAAGTTTAATCTATTCACATTGTAGGTGAGCAAATTTCCACTGGTACCACTCCAGGGCAACCAGAACTGGTACACAGAGTGCTATGAGGATGACTAAGCTGTGGTCAAGAGCATGCTGGTGTAGGTTATACAAATCCAGAGCCAGGTCTAAATTGTTCTTTAGTTCTACTTTTAGGTGGACTCATAAGTAATATCAGAATTTTTAAATCATGAAGCCTGAACTACATCTACCTGCAGTGCAATTATCAAGGTATTTTAAAGATTCACCAGTCATAAAATAATTAACCTCATGTGACAGGCTGAGACAGGGTTGTGTTTTTACGGTAGGTACAGTATATTTGACCTATCTCCTGTTGAGATACACTAACTTTTCTGAGAACAGTGTAAATGCCAAGCTGAAGTCTTCAGAAATGCAATTTTGTTTATTATAGTCACTCTGCTCAAGTTTCTATTTTTAGTTTTCCCCAAAGAATGTTCTCTCGTGCAAATTATGCAAGTTTAGCTTGAATGAGTAGAAGATACAAAGTGAGATTGCTATTGATGTGTTATTATGAGGACAATAATTCTGATTTTTTGATCTCCCTTGAATAGCTCCTTTGGACATCTTCCACTACAAAAACTAAGGAAAAGCAGTTTAGATGTCAATCCATTAAAATCATTCCTTCTTGTCCATTTGTGGTTTTATTAGACCAGATTTTGTTGTTTTGGACAAATCTGAACATAAAACTGAGTGATCATGGCCATTTCTTATTGTTGTGTATACACTAGCAGTGAAGTGTGTCACAACAGTAAGATCAATTTGTGCAGGAACTAAATTCCATGTGGGATTAAACTACACTGTTCTTACAGCAACTGAAAAACCTCTGACCAAAGTATGGGGGTCCTTTGCCTCAAAAGAAGCATGTAACAGAATATTTCTTTCTCTGAAGACTTCTAAACTAATGAGAAAAGTTCACAAAAAGTGGAAGAAAACAGTCTGATATCCAGTGGGGAAAGTGAGATGCAGAGAAAACAAAAAGTTAAAACTGGACCCAGCTCCTAGCTGCCATTTCCCATGGTTTGGCTGCCCAGGATCTGCAGTTTGCTGGAAGAGTGTTCATTGCCATGGCTGCTTTGGGATATTGTCTGCATGTTCCTGAGGAGTGAAAACCAATCCATTTCAATGTCCATATATTTTGGCTTCAGTACCTATTTCCAAATCCGTATTAGGTTTCTTCTGCATTCTTTAGTTTCTGTTAATTCCTTTTTTGGTTTTCCAATTTTGTGATACTTTTGGCTAAGTGTTGTTATCCACTGCTATTATTTCAGGTTTTTTTCTTCCCCCTACTTGGGTTTTAATTAACAAGGTGACATTGGTATAGAAAAGCTTTTATTGTTCTTGAATTTTTGCAAACATTTTTCGTCACTAAAGTGTGGTCTTCAAGATATTGCGTTACGTTTTTGAAATCCCTCTAAACATGTGGATGGAAAACCTTATGGGTAAGTTCACTTCATTTCCAAATAACATTAATAAAAGAACAAAAACTGGGGTGAGGTTTATGAGAATGCTCAGTGTCACACTTTGTATATCTCAGTCTAAGATCTACCTGATTAAACCAGTGTCAGGGTTTAACCCCAGCTGGCAGCTTATGACTAAAAAGTGGGAAAATCCATGCCTAAAAAGTGAGAAAACTCATGGTCTGAAATAAGGACAGGTAAAGTAAGAGCCATGTGCACAAGCAAAGCAAAACAGGGAAGTCATTCCCCACTCCCTATGGGTGGGCAGGTGTTCAGCAATCCCCAGGAAAAAAAAGCCCCATCAAATGTGAGAGAGATTTGGGATGAAAAACACCATCAAAATGTTCCACTGTGACTTCTTTTCCCTCCAGATTTATATAGCAACCATGACTTTATATAGTCTGGAATATCTCTTGGGTCAGCCAGGGTCAGCTGTCCCAGCTGTGACCCTTCCCAACTCCTTGTGCACCCCTAGAATTCCTGCTGGCAGGGTGGGGTGGGGTGAGGAGCAGAAAAGACCTTGACTCTGTGTAAGCTCTGCCCATCAGTAATTAAAATATTCTTGTATTATCAACACTATTTCCAGCACAAATCCAAATCACAGCCCAATATCAACTACTGTGAAGAAAATTGACTCTATCACAACCAAATCACTACAGTGTTGCAAATATATTTTTGATGTTCAGAAAACTTAATTTGATTAATTTGTTGTACCAGAGAGATTAAGTCAAATGTGTTACCTCAAAATATAATTGAACTCCAAATAAGGTCTGTACCCCAAAAGCAAATAATGCTTTAGTGGGGAAAGAAAAAGAGCATCTGAGTGGAATTGCTTCAAGCAGAACCTGCAAAGAATGAAAACAAAATATAGGAAGACACTGAGTCCTCAAAAGTATTTTCTTTTTCAACTCCTATATGTGTTTGATAGGCAAAAAAGACTGCATTCATTGTGCTTAATGTACAGAAGGGATACTGATGTCTGACTAGTGCATGAGGCTTTATTCTAGTGGACAAGTGCTTGGTTTCTGAACTGAGCTCAGCATGGGCCTCAACATGCACATGAGATCCTGATGTACTCTGCTAACACAGGCTATTTGTACAGGAGACACATGCCTGCTTTTTAAAACTTCTGATTCACAATAGGAAAAATGGCGTCAGCAATAGTCATAAATCCATCATTCTGCTAGCCAGCATTGTCCATAACTCCCTTGGCATCATGGCATAAGGATGAGAAACAGAAAAATTCTGCGAGATGACATTTATTTTTTATTATTGCTATCATCACACACTCCCTTTGGCAGGGGGGTGGTGGCTAGAGGGTCTGTGGAGCCATGACATGGTCCCAGAGCAAGCCTGCCCAGTTCCCCCAGCTGATGTCTAGCACATTGTGTCCCTGTTGGGAGGTAACCAGTTACAGGACATTGTCATCACTGCCATTAAACTCACTCCATGTGGTTGTTCAACTCATGATTTTAATTGGGTGCTCACTCTCTGTTATTGAAATTTGCCATCCTGCTGGAAATGTGTGTGTGAGAAGGGGCGTCAGACATCAGCATCTTGGGGGTGGTGAGTCTCCATGGGGAACATAGTGGCAAAAGGTATGAAATAGGAAATAGATTGGGATCTGATTCCCTGTTCCTTCTAGCAAGCTCTCATCTGCTCTAGCAAAGACATTTAGCTTTAGGTTCATTCATAACTCAGTACTAAAGAAATCAAACTTGGTTTTGACCACACCACAGACTCCAAGTTTGAGCACATACAAGCCACAGACAGGATTGTGCCAACTCATCCTACTCCTCCAACACTCAGCCTCTACAACTGAGCTGCTCACCCCAGATTCCCTTTTCAGGATGGGGAATAGGAGTTTTCTCCAGGAGGAATTAAACTCAATTAATTTTATTCTTAGCCAGCTCCCTGAAGGCTGAATCACTTGCCTGCTGCTGTCACCTACTTCTCTCTAGTGACTAAAGAGAACAGCTGGGGTGAGCACCTCCACCTTCTTTTGGCAACTCCAGTCACAACCTACTGGTGTCTCTGTTCTCATTTCTCACAGGTACAAGGACTGTTCAATTCATGAAAAAATAAATGTAAGGAGATTCTGGGCTTGTTACCTTGTATAGAGATGCCATATTTCAAATGTTTAACTAA
The DNA here is from genome assembly GCF_028551555.1 of Melozone crissalis. Classification (NCBI taxonomy): domain Eukaryota; kingdom Metazoa; phylum Chordata; class Aves; order Passeriformes; family Passerellidae; genus Melozone; species Melozone crissalis. The sequence continues at coordinate 215,028 of NW_026535887.1, forward strand.
GGTCAGTGTAGATAATTAGTTATATCTTTGTAAAAAGGTGACAGAAATTAGTCTCCAGCCTCAACTACAATGAGTAATAACAGTTACTATTATTGTTATCATTATTAAAATAATCTTAAACTTAATTATGCTTAGGGACATGTATGTTTTATGCTAGCCCTGAAGTCAAAGTGATGATAAGCAATGAAAGGACATTTATCAACAATGCCCTTTCCAAACATATAGGTTCTGCCAGCAATAAACATGGATTTTCAAGCATTGGAGCTGCCATTTCTAACTCCAGCTTCAATATTTACCATTACTATTATTTCTATTATCCTGAATTTCCACACAGATAGAAAAGGGAGGAGGGATGAATTGTTTTTGAAAGACTCTGTCTTATGTCTAGGCAAGATATTGATGAGTAGTCCCAGACAGGAAATTTTGTGGAATTCAAAGGAAGGATGAAAGTCAATCTCTTCCCTGCTGCTATTTGAACTTGCATTTTCTGCAAGTTTGGATATTTCTAAAGAAACATTCAGAGCACTAACACATTACTTGCAGCTGCCACTTAATTGATTAAAGACTGTTTAATTAAAAACCCTCACAACAGCACGATGGAAAGATGGGTTAAAATTACATTTCACCCACCTGAAATAGTGAAGCTGAAAATATACATGCTGAATCACACCACTAATTGTGAATGTATTTTCAAGGGCACATCCAGAACCTTCCTGGAAAGATCCAAGAGAACATAACAGCATATCTGTCAACATTGCCTGTGGGTCCATACCTATGGGCTGCACATGCATTTGGGAATTTTGGCAGGGAGTGGGTTGAGAGGGGAGACTTAAAAAAGCTCATGGAAAGGCCCATTTTATTCAATTCACAGAGATGGCAACATGCTTGTATCTAGCTGAGTGAAATATCCAACTTTAACGGCCACATGGCTGGGTGCCCTTTGAAATTTCTCTAAATTCACATCTTCAGAAACATACGAGTCCTTTGTGGAGTTTTTTTGGTTTTTTTTATCTTTGGATAGGCTTTTTGGCATCTTTTTACTGCAGCTGGGCATTTCCCTCATCTCAGGACAGACGCTGCTGTCACTAGATCAATTACCAGCATTCATTTCGTCTCGTGCTCTGACCCAATGGACTCCTTGTTCTCCCTCTGTTGACAGCCTGAGAAGACTCCAGCCAAAGTGGCCGCTAGCGACTGACCCCTCCACAGACAACCTCATTAGGGTAATTGCAAGGCTGGAAGCAGCCTAGACTGGGGCCCAATTACACCTGTCCCTGTCCAATTCAACCAGGGCTTGAATTACCTGGATGGGTCAAGGATGGTAGTGTGTGCTCAGGTGAACAAAAGCTTTGCCTCTATTCTTGTGCCTTTCACGGACAGACATTCTTAATTATGCTTGTCATTGGGACATAATAAGGCTGATTTCTTTAAATGGCATCTTTCCTCAGCAGGGAAGCTGATGCAGGGTCTGGCTGAGCACCAGCACCCAGCAGCCCAGGGACTCAGGGCAATGTGGGGGCAGAAGCAGCTTTTGGGGTTTTCCTCCTCAGGTGATCATGGAACACACAGAAGTCAGTGCCTAGTGTGCTTTATGTGCTCTTACACAAGCCAGTAGTTAATTACAGTGGTGATAAAAGCATGGAAAATTGGGGTTTTTTTATAGTTTTCCCATGACAATAGTCAGATTCTGAGTCCATTAGTTTAATTTGGTTTGAAGGAGATGTCATTCAATGTGTTGACATGAGCTGTAATGCCAATTTATGGACAAAAAGCACTAAAACTTGGCCTTACATACTTTAATTGTCTTAATGAGGGACTTGGTTTCCCAAAGTTAGGAGTGAGCACAATCATACCTGGGAAATCTAATATTCTCAGCACTTTTTAAAAAAACTCTTGTGTTTAAATATCTAAATACATATTTAATAATCTACATCTTTAGTTCTCACACTTGGAAATCTTGGGAAATTACTGAACTGAGTATGGACACATATCTGCATTATTATATTTATGCTTATAAAAAAATCAAATTTTCAATATTTAATGTGACAATAAATGGCAGGTTTGTGCACATACTGTAAGCACACATTTTTCTACTTTTTATGCTAGGTTGAGAGACTGTTTGTTTCATTCCACCATATTTTATAGGCCAGGTTAAATGATTTCCAAAAATAAAATCAGGAAAATGTGAAGCAAAGTAAAATTTTTAGAGAAGATAGCATGTATACCAATCTGCAGAATTAAGTTCTGTTCTTAAATTTAATTTGGATATTTTAATCAATATGATCTAGGACCTGTAATAAAAACTGAAAAATAGAAATTGATAATTTACAAACAGAAAATAAGGTTTTGTGTCATAAAAGGTCAAATATCAAGAAAACAACTACAAAATAATAATTAAAACAAAAGCTGTTTGTTTTAAAAAATATTTCCATATTTTTTGCATAATAAAATCATGCAAAAAATATGGAAATAAAAAGTATGAGTACTAACAATTTTTAACAATACCTTTCCTGATTTTATAAATTTGTTTATCAAGGAAAAAAAATTGCTCCAATTTTTTCCCACTTTTTTCCTCCCCCCACAAATTTGGCCTTGCCCAGTCACAAGGCTTCCTATACCACATTTGACATTATTTGAAAATTATTAGTGAGAAAAGTTATTGCAAAGGGTTAATTTTGATAACTTTTAATTTTCACCATGTCATTTCTTTACAAAATCAGACTAAGAAGTTTCAGTTATCTGCTAGACATGAAGAACAGCCTAGTAACAAAATTTCAGGAGTTCCTTATTGCATTGGATTGGGATAGGATAGGATAGGATAGGATAGGATACGATACGATAGGATGGAACAGAAACCCAACAATCCCTGCATAGATTTGGGATAATTAATGTAACTAAAATGACCATCTGTGGACAGCAAAATTTACAAGTGAATCTGCAAGTCCCAGCGTGTGATTCTGTGCTGATAATAATGTTATTAGGAATAAATAGTGCAGACATAAATCTCTGGAATATTGCTTCATCTTGCAACAACCTCTGGACAAAATGAGGGATTACTGAGGAGGAAAAGTTCCACATTTGGTGTCCTGGAGTAGATCTGTGTTAGTAACCCTTTCTCCATATTGAAATCACTTTGTCTGTAAAGAGTCTGACAAAAGCAGTCCTGAATTTCAGTGCATTTTAGCACATATAAAGAAGGTAAAACATAATTTCCCAAGGAAAAGCCCTAGCAGTCTCAAGGAGGCAGAGTGAACCAGTGAGTTTCATCCCATTTCTAGCAATCTGATTCTGTGCTGGGTTTCATCACCAAGTGTTGGGATCTCTTCCAGTTTAGTCACAGCATTCCCCTGCCCTCTGATCAGATCTGGCCCTTAATGTTAATAAATGCTATTTTCCATGACATTGCCTGTTTTGCCTTGTGGAAACCAGTTATGAAACCACTTTGCATCACTAATCCAAATAATAACCCCTTTTTAAAACTATTAGGTCTGAATCTATCTGCTTTAAAATGATACTTTGAAAGGAAAGGATTCCTCCTATCTAAGACATGGCTTCAAATTAGGTGAAAACAATTTCTAGTTGCTATCAGGAGATGAGTATTTCGTCAATTTTGATGGACTGGATAAGGTGAGATTAATCCAACACAATGGAATTGAAGGAGTAAATATAATAAACATATATTACTGGAAGTAAGGTGTTAGCTCTTATTTCCTTTCTGAGATGAAGAATTCACTTTCTTGGAGCCCTGCTCTGTCCCTGGCAGTGTCAGCACCAAGTCACAACCACGACAGATGGAGGCTGTTTAGAAAAAGTGTCAGTCCCACAGGTGGAGGAGAAAAAAGAGGAAAAAGGAATATTTCTGGAAAAACTATTATAAGCCACTTCTATTCAAGATTAAAAAAACATAGCCTCATAAGAAGCCACAGGATATTAATATATTAATGATAATGTCTTTTCACTTCACCCGAGGACTTAAATACACTTTATAAACACTATTTAAATGTCATCGCTGGTTTGGTGAAGCCATTATGAACCACAGCAGACATTTCCTGACTCTCCCTGGGGCCTCTCTCATTTTCTCTGCCTTCCCATGATACCCAACACACACAACGAGCAGCACAAGCCCCTTACACAAGATGGAAAAAGCACAGGGAAAAGGAAGGAAATCCACTCCATGAATGACACATATTCCAAGGCGGTGAAATGGAGCACAAAGGTTTTATTTATTCCTGACACAAAGAGAGTGGGATTTTTGATTATCCTTTTCTTGCCATTAATTTTCAGATATTATATCAGCTTTTTTCCTTTACAACCCTGGCATGTGATCCAGACCTCCAGAGTCTTTTTCATGAACAGATGATATTCTTGATTGCATAACTGCTCATTCAATACGCAGGGTAAACTGTCTGAAGACACCACTTTGCACAACTTGTAAAAGAATCATTGGTTTTTGATCTCTACATCACTGCTCTGGAGCAAAATGGAATTTACCATAAAGTTCATACAATATAGAATATTGATTAGGAAAAAAAAAGTTAGAAAATATCCATCTGAGAATGGTTTACAAATTAAGCCATGTGATAAAAATCTAAGAATTTGTTCCAAAGCAAGAATACATGATCAAATAATCATAGAATGGCTTGGTTGGAAGGGACCTTAATGATCATCCCATTCCAATATGCTGCCATGGGCAGGGACATCTTCCACTATCCCAGGTTGTTCCAAGCCCCATCCAGCCTGGCCTTGAACACTTCCAGGGATCCAGGGGCAGCCACAGCTTCCCTGGGCAACCTGTGCCAGGGCCTCACCAACCTCACAAAAAAAAAAAAAATATTTCTAATATCCAGTCTCTACCTGCTGTCTTTCAGCTTTAACTATGATCTTGTACGTGAGTCTGTAATACGTCAGATACATGGCTTCACCATGTCTGGGGTTTTGGGGGAAAAGAAAAGAAAATATTTAAAAAAGAAAAAAAAAAGAAAAAAAAGAAAAAAAAAGAAAAAAAGAAAAAGGGTTTTTTTGAAATTATAACTCCCAATGAAGTCCATGCTTTTGCCAATAATGGGATACAGATTGTCTCTCGTGCCTTTGATGCATCTATCAGGGCAGCATGGAGACATCTTATGCACAGATGGGAATTGCAGTATCTGGGCCAGATCGAGAGCAAATTTTGCCATGTTAGAGTGTGTGTTTCAATTTGTGCTGGCAGGACTGAGATCAGAATCTGTCATGTGAGCATGGAAGTGAACACAACTCTGCTTCCCATTTAAAACAGCTTTCTCAAGTGGGATTAAGGGATTAGGTTTTGTGGTTGTCTTCCAGAAGCAATGTCACGGGGTGGTTTTACTACGGAGAGTCCTGGTGTTTCGCCAGTGCAAAATAAAGTCTGCTGGCAACAGGAATGCAAAATCATTGAGACAGAGGCTCAGCTCAGCTGCAGCAGCCTGGCCTCAGAGTTACATGAGCTCTGACTCTCCTGCAGCGTAGATTAAAATTAGCTGGTGAATTTCTGAAATTCCCCTCTCTCCACGCTGTCCCTCTTCCAAGACTGCTGCTCCTCAGCAGGAGAGTCTGAAGCAGAGTATGAGCAACTGAAGCATGCATGCCAACACTGAAATGCACAGTTTAAGTGTATTTTAATAGACCAGGCTGATTAACAAATGTTTATAATGGCCTCCATCGGGCCTAATGGTGTACTAATTCAAGAGGTGCTTCACAAACTATTTAGACATCTTACTTTAAATCCATAAAATGGGGGAGGATGGGGGTATGAAAACAATACTGACCTCAGCTATACAGTTTCAGGCAGCTGCCATGTGTGGGTGAGAGCCATATCTCTGATAATTCCATGGAGCCTGACCTCAGTGCAAGTGAGAATACCAAACAGGGCAGAGGTGTTTGAGCATCCTTCCATTTACCAGACTGACCTCGCCAAAAGCTGGAAGCAGCAGAAATTTATTTAGCATTAGATGGAGTTTCTGAGGATATTTTTAATGTACAAATTCCATCCATCTTTACCAGGAAATTTCCTATTGCATGGACAGAGATATGATTAAATTTGGTCTAACATGAGATTCTTTGGCCTGGAAAAGTCCTTCTGCCTCTTTTCATATCACCATTTGTTGATGGAGACAATTGCACTTTCCTATTTTGATTTGGAGGGTTGTAGGCTAATAATCATCAAAATTATAGTAGCAAGCTAATAAAGTCTCATCTTTATCTGAGAAAAATAAAGCACTCCAAGGAGCACTTCTGCCTTGCAAGCTACTTCAAAAACCTTAAAATAATGTCAGGGATTTGGTCATTAGTGCTACCTCCATCAAGATTAACATTAATCACAAATGGTAGCAACCTTACTCAGCTTCATTCTTAGGTCCATACATAACAATTTTCTCACTTTGCCAAAAAAATTGTCAGCATTCTCTGGGAAAGAGAGAAGTAACCTGTGAACCATTCCCTGGAAGTCCAAAACTTCTCTTTACTGTCTGAAACTCTGATTGTCACCAAAAATAAAAGCATAGGACTGCAGAAGCCAGATGTGAAGCCAAATGTCTGATAGCAAACAGAGCTGGCTGCAGTTTGGAGATCTCTCTGTTCCCCTCTTGTGTCTAAACCCCCTTCAAAACTCTTAAACGCTCATGAATGTCAAATCTGGTGACTACAGCTCTTTGAGTCCTGGTAATCAGCCAGTTCTGTTTCGTAGAAGTCCTGGAGACATCCTAGCACAGCATTCAGGACTCTGTGTCCCTGCAAGGTGAGTTAGTCAATGGCATTTATGTGCTGCTGCTGCTGCTTCACACCCCTCAGGAAGATGCACTCTCACAGTGCCTCCCTCCCTCCACAGCCCTCATCTCACCCCTGTGAGTGGCATTTGCAAGCCTGTGCCACTTGGGAATCACTGAGGTGTTCCCACCTCATTCCCAGGGTTTGCCAGTCACTCATTTGCATCCCCAGATTGCATCTCCTCTCCTGCCCTGGAGCTCTGCGTGCTGAGACAGTCAATGGCCAGCCCAGCTGCACATGCCCAGGGGCTTGCAAGAGCACCAGAATGCTAACCCACACTTGGAGGATGATTGGGATCCCAAACTGAGCCCTGTTGGAAGGCAGAGTGCTGAGTTGCACATCCCTCCCATCCTTCATGGCCTGGCAGTCTCAGTGCTCAGCATGACCTGATATTCAAAGCTCAAGAGATCTGGGCTAACTGCACTGGGTGATTTTTCACAGATATCCTTCTGAGTGCTGTTAAATTGATGACTCTTCATAGGTCTCACTGCAACAAAGAAGTGTTTAAATATCTTGTATTTAAATATCTCTGAGAACATCGAATCCAGCTGTTGTTCCAGCACTGCCAAGCCCACCAGTAAGCCATGTCCTCAAGTGCCACATCTTCATGCTTTTAAATACCTCCAGGGATGGTGACTCAACCACTTCCCTTATCAGCCCTTATCAGCCTGTTCTAGTGCACATTGGACAGGGAAATTGGAGAGCTGTAGCTTGAAGATGATTTGCAGCATGCTTTGAATATAAGAAAAAAAATTACGCAATAAACTCAAAACCTTGGGGTTTTGTGAAAGCTGAAAAAGTGATGTGTGACACCACAGCTACCTGGCTCCATTTTCAAGAAAGAAAGAATGACAGTGCAACAAAAAGCTTCCCAGACTCTTTTGAGGAAAAAAAATTAATATAGCATAAGTGATATCAAGCACATATAAATCAGAGGTATAATTACTGCCTGGAAATCTGTCAGATAAATTTTATAGTGACGCTTTATGAGACTACCCCTTCAGGCAATATTGAGATTGTGATACTCTTTTTATAACCATTCCCTGGGCTGCTCCATAGGTTTGCTTGTGACAGTCATATGGAGTTGTTAGAATTCTCATTGTCTCCTAATTAGCACCATTTCATTATCCAACACACTGCACAGATCAGCTTCGTTTGTAGTAGTAGGTAGTATGCGACAGTTACTAGCAGTTTAAAATTATGATAAGTCACCAACACTATATTCTTCTTTGCAGTGTTATAACCTCTACACTGGTGGAATAGAGGGAAAAGGGGAAAAAAAAAAGCCCTTGATGTAAAACCACCATGCAAGGAGAGGTTTTATAGCTACAGCAACCCCCCAAAATTTAGGCTCTTTAAGGACCACCCAATTCATCCACTGGGTGCTGCTCAGTAAATCTTTTTTAATAACACAACATGATTAAGTTATTCCCTGATTTTTCATCTCCAAAGATTTACAAAAAGTTACTCAGAGACACCTGTGTGGAAAAAACCATAACCTAATCCATCACGGTTTGATGTTTGCCCACAGGCAATTCTCTCCAGCTGAACTAATGGCACTGTGTCAGGTAAGAGTCGTGTCTTCACACCACAGAACTATTTTGCCTTTGGGAATTTGAGGATTTAAAAAAAAAATATTCCTAGCTGCTGCCTTTGTAGCAATGTATTTATGCAACAGGTGATACTCTGAAGATGAGAAGCAATTCTACTGGAAAACCACAGTATGTTTAAGGAATGTCTCTCTCTTCTTGCAGTGGTGTTCTCTTCCAAATAGACAATTTTTGCAGACAGGACCTTTCTCCCAATGACCTACAAAGTCAGCTCTCACAAATTAAACTCCAGAATGTTTCATAATATATCAAAGAACCATACGGAAATTGTGATCACATATTTTTCTCAAACATGAAATGGGTCCTCCTCAGGATGCTGAGAATAAAGAGAAAGCCACTGAAGAAATATCCTGGGCTCTTCCCTAGGTGTTTCTCCTCATCCTCCTCCACAGCACTTTGTCACTTGACTTTAATGGCATAGTCACTTTTTCCCATCTGTCTTGGGTTTGTGTTAAACCAAGCTACACCACTTGTAAAAGCCGAGCCCTGTGTCTTCCTATAATTCCCAAAGGTTGTGAAACATTTTCCCAGAATGGCAGAGCAGATCAAGCAGTTCTCCATTTGCATTTTATTCTCTTGCATCAGTAGTTTTGGCCATTGCTAAAGACCTAAAATTCTGGAGTTGGACTTTACTGCAGCTGCAAGTCTTTAGCAGGTCTTTCATTCAGGTAGCAGCTGATTCCTCCTTAATCCACCAAACCATTTAATGGTTAAAATTGTGTTTTGGGCTTTTTTCCAGCTTATTCTTATATTTCAGCTGTATTACCCTGTCTTTCTCAAGCACAGGATTAAAGAAAAAAGATGGGGAGGGACAAGGGGAAGCATATATGTAGAAGAAAAGCCTCAGCATCAAATGTCTAAATATTTTCAGAAACAAAACCAAATCATGCCAGATTCCAGGGGGTGGATGGATGGATGGATGGATGGATGGATGGATGGATGGATGGTTGAATAGTGTCAGCCTGCCATGGCCTCTGCAAGGAGCAGAGCCCAAAGAAAAAGTCCAGCTGCATATGGATGAGAAACAGTTGTTTCTTTGCTTACTGGAACAAACATCCAGCAAAACAGCACCCAAATAAATGCTGGAAATTCAGCAGCCCTCAAATGCAGGATCGAAACACAATGGCAAAGCTACAGCTGGAAGGAAAAAAAAAAAACCAACAAAAAAAAAATCTGTCTGCAACTGTGGTTACAGTTTAATTGCAAGCATCTACATGCATGCATTTTCACACCTGGATTGCTTCCCCACCCATTCTGGAGACCAGCCCTAAACTTCTCGCTGACGCACATGCAAGAAGAAAACAAGCTGCTTTGCAGTCTGTCCTAACGGAGAAAGTCTTTAGGCAAAGCACTGGGATCTGGCAAACCCACAAGAGGCAAACACACAAGCAAGGATTAGCCACATTGGTTTTGGCTTCCACATCTGGCTCTCTTTTATTGAAAAAAAAAAAGCCTAAATCATTAAAACTGGTGAAGTAGGAGTGGAAAAAACAATATGGGTCTGTGTGAATATAACACTAAGTCAGAACAGTAAGGTTAAACAAAGAATGAAGAAATGGTTTGATGGGTTTGGTGGTTTTAGCAAACGTAAATTGCTGGGTTTTCCTTTTTTTTTCCTTTTTTCTGTTGCTCTATAAGCCTTGGAAAATTTACACTGGGTTTATTAGAAGATGTTTGCCCCAGTCCTATCCTGTAGTTCAACACATCCTGACAAAAGTGCAACTATGAGAGCTGAGCTTCATTAAACCCCAGAGAAAAGGAGTTGCAGAGAGACCTAGGTCCAAATTCTGCAGATAAGAAAGCAAATTTTCTATTTTATACCCAGCAGACACCTCTGTGAATATGTAGCCTGTCATTCAGGAGACTGTAGAACACCAGCCCTTGCTTCCTACTTGCATCCAAGGGACTGAGTGCTCTAACAGTGAAATATCTTTATTTCACCTCTCACATATCCATCACTTGTTCCTTATTTCCTGTCACCAGCTACACAAATGCCACTACTAGTTCCCATTGCATGTCTACATTGGATCTAATCTATGATGTCAGTGAGACCAGTCCTTGAGACTGCAAATCTCCAGGAGAGAGACAGAAATCTTTGGGAATGACCTATAAAGGCAAGTTCTGGTGATGAGGGCAGCACTGCACCACACCAATCCTGAAGCCGCTGGTGGTTTTGGGGCCAGACCAGTGAGCCCCTGAGAGCAGCTGTGGTTCAGAGGGAAGTCTCTAAACTCACTTCTCTGCACAACAGATGCAGATGGAGATATTATTGCTTTCCTATGTCACCCCTGCGACTGCCTAAAAAAGAGTAATAGAGAAAATCAACCAAACTGGAAGAGGAGTGGTTTTGTTATGTTGCATTTTCTTAGAATACAGCACTGCCTGCCCAGTGTGGCAGCTCACTGTGCAAGCTCCTTTCTGATCTTGAACATCTGCTCCTCTGCCTGAAAAAAACCCACAAGGAGGGAGGGGGGGAAGGAGTGTGAAGGGAAAGGAACAAAAAAAAAATTACAGCAAACTCAAAATGTTTTGAGAGCAGCTACCCTATTCTCCTAGGAACCGAATGTCAGTGGGCTGAATAGACCTCCTAATGGGTATGAGCACATGCCAGTGATCACAGACAATCACACTAAATTTCCCTTAGCAATATCCAACAGACCAAACTGTGATCAGTGAAAACTGAGCCCTTAGGGACTCACTTGTAGCCCATTCAAAAATGTATATGCCCTCAAGGGAAGATTTGCATTGTTTTCCTGAGGAAATTAAATAGACTCTTTATAGAATTAGCAAAAAATCATCAGGGGTTCAGATTTCCCATAGTCTTTCACGACTTGTGGTTTAATAGCAGACTTTAAGTTAATATATATCAGATACATGCAGTTTGATTTTCCTTTCACTAACACTAAAAAATTACATATATTTGAATGAGATATTCATCATTTCCACTTTAAGGGAGAGAACAAGAAGGGTCACAGTGGCCAAAAATCTTTCTGAAGAAGAATTTTAAAAATTTTATATGCGTTGTCCATAACAGACATATAGCTAACAGCATAGGGAATACACTTGTTTGATATTTTCAAAGCATTTGCAAGATGCATTAGATCAGAAACAGAGGTAATTATTCAAAATTTTTGAGTTGTTAGCCAAAAAGATATTTTGACCGCTTTCTAGGAAATTTTTAAAATTCTAAGCTAGGGGGAGACTTCTTTTTCCTTAAAAATTAAAAATTAAGTCGAAGTACATAGAGAAGCATTATTTTTAAATTGTGAAAAAAAAAAATAAAGTCTTCTGAAACTGAGAATTCAATTTGCTGCTGCTAAACATCTTTTGGCAGAAATATCTCCACTGGCTCAGGATTTCTGTTTCCAGTGTCCAGATGTAGCCTAGGAAAGCTGAGCCTCCCAGTGTTTTGTTCCACAGACTGTATTGTGACAGATTGGAGGGACCAGGGAGATCACAACTCTTATCTTTTCTTTTTCTTTCTACCCATCAAATCACACTAAAAGACATGTGTGTGGTTCTGGTAAAGCTTGTCCTTCACTGTAAAACTCTCCAGGAGGATTTGTTGTGCCTCTTGCACTTTGGACAACCTTGGATTTATGCCTCCTGCTCTCAGTACAACGAGTTTGCAGTTTGCAGCCCTGGTGGTGTGAACCAAAACTCTTCTGTTCAGATGTCCCATGATTTAGTGTCATCTTGAGAAGATGAAGCCAAGAACACCAACATTTGACAGCTTCTTTTTCAGTGGAGGTAAAATCAGCAATCAGCACCAGCCACAGGAAGGAGTCTCCAACAGTCTCAGTTTCTTTAAACTGGCAGAGGTCAGGTTTAGATCAGATATTAGGAAGAAATTCTTCACTGTGAGGGTGGTGAGGTCCTGGCATGGGTGCCAAAGGAAGCTGTGGATGCTTCATCCCTGGGAGTGTTCAAGGCCAGGTTGGACAGATCTTTGAGCAGCCTGGGATAGTGGAAGGTGTCCCTGCCCATGGCAGGAGGGCTGGAATCAGATTATCTTTAAGGTCTCTTCCAACCTATGCCTATTTTTGTAAGGCATAAATAAAGTACCGAGGTTGAAACAAAAGAGCAAGACATTAGATGCACTTTCTTGCCTCAGTTTCCCCAAATATTCTCATGCAGAACCTGTTGTCCAATAAAAACATCCAGTTCCACCCAGCTCTCTCAAGTCTCTTCCCATGGAGCCCTTGGAGGTTTTGGGTGCACTTTGCAATGGACAGATAAAAAATGTTCCTCTATTTTCCAGCGCTTCACTAACCAATTCATATCCCTGGATAGGTGGTTTTAGGGGCTTTCTGAAAATAAGAGCTTTATTTTTTTTCCCTAAAAACTTCTGGAATCAGCACCCAAGAAATCTTGTCTCTTAAGAGACTTTTGGCCTCATTTCTCCAACAAGAGTTCACCTGTGCCTCAAGCTCACCCCACTCAGGATTGTGCTGGCTTTCAAACATATGCAGACAACATCCCAGATTTTTACTGGTGATAATTTTCCTCCCAGCATTTTTCCTGCTTTCCACATCACTGTGAGGATAATTTGCCCTTTTCCTTTCAGCCCCTCTCTCAGGAATACACCGCGCTGTGGAGCAAATCACGTTCACCTGTAACATAAAGGAGATGGGATGTAGCTAATAAAGAACAAGGCAATTCAAACTTTTTCCCTGAGCCCTCAGGAGGAATACCCAGGTGTGCTGAGGAAGATATGCTTGGAAAAAAAGAAAAGAGCCATTCTGCAGTCAATCTAAAAGCACTAGGCCTCCTTTCATGAATTGATTTACCCACTGGGTGACATATTGGCAATTTTCTGTTACCTACCCAGTGATATGACTAAGTAGATGAAGCTTAAAGGCAGGTCAGATAAAAAGACTTTAATCTAACAAAAGCAGCCTGAATTTCACATGTCAAGGAAGATGATTTAACAGGGAATAGCAGCCTAAATGCGATCCTGAATCAAGGTGGAGAATCCATAATTAATGTTACACTGCAGAAATGTTTACTCAAAAACAGAATGACAAAAAAGGGCTCGATTCATCTGTCCTATAAAAGGTCCTAATTCAGCAAAATACATCTCTATGGTCTTTTTGTTAAACATGGGCTTCAATCTGGACCTGCATGAGAAGGAATGCCTTTGAATCCATCTCTTTACAACCAGTACAAAAAAAGTAAAAATCAGTTTTATAGGACACAGGCTGAGTGCTGCAGGAATTTGATGTGCACACTCAAACAGTTAGACCTGGCAGAAATGTTTTTTGGAGAATTAATTAAAGTTGTTTTCTCTGAGGAAGGAAAAGTGTTTTGGGAAAAGCAGTAATATCATATGCAAGTGACATGAGACTTGTTCAATTGTTTTCAGCCCCAAGGGGTAAAATGCCTAAAGAAGTGGTTGGTCCTTGAATAATTTATTTATCTTGAAGCTACGCTTCATCGTTTTTCCTACCAGGGTTAGTTGAATTTCCTGAACAGCAGCCCAAAATGGAACCTCAAGTTACTAAACAACACCAGGGGAAGAGGAAGGTTGTATTCTGCTTCTCAGAATGTTTTATTTGTCCGTGCATTTTGATGATTTCTCTGTTTTCTAGAGGAAGTCGTCCCTGCCTCACCAGGGAAGTTGGAGCTGGATGATTATTACAGTCCCTTCCAAACCAAATAATTCTGTGATTCTGCGATTCTCTTTTAAAATTAAAAGTGAGCAGCTGCTGGGTGCTTAGTCCTTGCATGCCAAGGAAACAGTCACTGTCTGCAGCCCCTCAAATGTACAAGGAGGGCTCCGAGTCCTGCAGCAGGTACAGGATGAAGTCACTGGTGAGGACTGGCTCAGGTTGAGCTGGATGGCTTTAGGACAGCTTGTTGCTGGACAGCCACAAAAATATTTTTTTCCCTTTTTCCTAGGAAGCCTTGAGTTTGCTCCAGGTAGATACTCAGGGGTGTTGAGGACTAAAAGTCTGTGTAACCTTTACTCCTCACCTCCTGCTACTCATCCTCTTACTCTACACATCTTTTCAGCCAGGGACCATCTCCCACCCCTTACTGGCAACAACCTTAGCACAAGGCAACCTTCAGATTGCCTCCCAGTTAACAACCTTCTCAAACTGAAGCAATCCAGCCTGAAGAGACAGCAGTCCTGAGGTCAAGTACTCTGACCTGAAAACCTGTGAGCGCCCACGTTGCTGCCAGGCGCCTGCTGGAGGCTGCTCAATGCCATGAGACCAAAAAAAAACCCCAACGCCAAATAGAAATTCTGTAGAAGACCCTTGATTAATTATCCTCATTATTCAATATTTTAACCCACCTTGACAGCCCTTCCCAGTCTGCCTTGCAGGAGGAATACAATTTCCAAAATGCCTGGAGCTAATGGCAACGGGGAAACCACACACGGACCAAAGTGCTGACAAGAGCAGAAACTGTTCCTCATTCAGCATCTATGACTTCAGAAATGCTCACATGCTCTAGCCAACATGCACAATGTGGATTAAAATCAGATCCTTTGCATTTAGGTCCTGATTAAGGATTTCCTCTGCTCTTTACCCTGATGGACTGGAAAGGCTCATGACTGGCACCTGAACAGAGAGGATTTGTCCTTAGCTTTTCCCCCCTTGCTATTCCACATCTCTCTTCCAGTGCCATCCACACATTTATATCAATTTTGCTGTGAGACCGTGAGTCACAGCTGGGACTTAGCATGAAACACACCTCTGGAGTCTGAGGCATCTTGGATGAAGCTTATGTTTGAAATCATAGAATCAAAGAATAATTAAGGTTAGAAAAGTCCTCTCAGGCCTTTGAGTCCAACCACCACCCTAACACTGGATTGTGAATAAGACAGATATTGTGATATTTGGGAGTGGTGGGGGTTTGTAAAGGAGAAATGTTTTTTTTTTTTTTTTAGGTCTAGATACCCAAATTCCAAATGTCACTTTGGTACAGAGACTCAGGGACATGTGGTATTGAAGCTGACATCCCCACTTGTCTGCTCCAGGATATCTTGAGCTGAAATCCTGGGTGGTTTTGTTAAATCTCATAGTTGATTAGCAATTCTCAGCTGTTCCCAGTCTCTTTTTCCCTTCTTCAGAACTTTGCCACAGTGAAAATCAGCCTGAGTTTGCCTTCCAACATGATGCAGTGCTGGGGCAGTGGCATCCTGAGGAAGAGAGTGATCCTTGCAGCAGGACCGGGAACATCCAAAAGCCCATGGGAGGTAAGAATTAATATATTTGCTCCATGGAGACTCATCCTCAAGAGTGTCATGAATAAAATGAATCTTTATTCATTGTCTTTATGCTTCATATATATATATACAATATATATTTTATATATTTTTAATTATTAATAAATTCTGATACCATAGAGCAAGCATTAAAAAATGTGGAGTGATGGGCTGAAGAGAATCTTCCTGCCTTGTCCTTGACTACAGACAGGTTTTAGCCTCTGGTTTTGGATGACAGCTCTATGCTTAAGAATAAAAATGCAAAAGGAAAAAAAATGTACAGTTTTAATTGCCACCAAGTTTGCCCTAAACCAGAGGAAATTGAGGCTTTTGGAGCTATTCTAATGACATTAAACTTAAACTCCAGCTCACCCAAGAATTTGATGCAGCTGGTTGGTTGCTGACTGTTCTTGCTAAGCTTATTAGCCAATAAAACAATTAAAATCTTATACTGAAACAAGCATGAGCAAACTTATCTCTTCCCCATATCCTGGGATGGGATAGATTCACATCCTCACATGTAAATGTACCTTAATAAATTAGGTAAATCTTTGGAAATCAAATTTTTGTGGGAAATCTTAATTTTCTGTTGAGCTTCAGATTTTGTGACTATCTCCATGTAAAAATAAAAACTCACAAAACCCTCAAGACCTAGAAAGTTTTAGTGTTGTCCAAAACAAAATAAATATGAAGATAAATTAAATAAAAGATGAAATAAATTAGTGTAAAATTATAAAGTAAAATACTGTGAAAAATAAGTGGAAATAAAATAAAATAAAATAAAATAAAATTAAATTAAAAATAAAAAAAATAAAATAAAATAAAATAAAATAAAATAAAATAAAATAAAATAAAATAATATTCCTGGGTAAGTAAAAAGTGGGAGGGATCGGAAGAGATTTGGCTTTGCAGCAAAGCTGCTTGCCTGAAGATGTAAGAACATTTCCCAGTGAGCTCAGCATTCAAAGCCAGGCAGCCAGAACACGCTTCACAAGAGAGAACCTCCTGTGAACTCCTCACCTTTGTAAGGTAAGTCAGTGTTCACAAGGAAATACCCCACCACACCATTCCCTTTGATGTTTTCACTCTGCAGAAGGGAAGGGTGGTCTTTTTAAAGAATTCACAATAGAGAGAGAAGGGGAAGAGGAAGCCCTTTGAAGAGAGCAGAGAGCCTCCTCTCGTTTTGCTGCAGACTACAAGGCACCCCTTTTCCTTTGTGCCTTGCACAAAAGAGGGTTTGCAAGCCCACTTCCCCCTCGAGCACACACAATTTCTGTGAGCACCATAGCGAAGGGAGGCGGCTTTCCAACACACAGAACACACAGAGGGGAAGGAACTCTATGGCTTCACACGTCAACCATAAAACAAACCTCTTGAAAAGCTTCTGTGTCGAGTTGTAAGGCTTGGTGGGTCTTGCTGTGTCTTCAGGATGAGCTGCAAGAGTTCACCATCCACAGGCAAAGGTTTCAAGAAATCCTGTCTCCCTGTGCTCTGCCTCCTGTCAGGATAGAGTTAATACTTCAGTCTTGATAATGTCAGGAAGGACGAAGCTCTGCTGGACTTAAAACCACTTAAAGGCATAAAAACCATTCCATGAGAATGCAAACAAAGGGAAGATCTTTATTTGGGAACTGTAAACTCGTCAGTCTCACCTCAGGCCCTGGAAGGGTCTGGGAGCACATCTTGGTGTCCATTTCATCTCTTGGTGTCCATTCCCATTCTCCTGAAAGACAAGAAGTCATCATAAACCGTCTACAAGGATTTGTCTAGGGCAAATCATTGTTAACCAACCTGATTGCCTCTATAAATAATTAACTGGCTGTAGGAGCCAGGGAGGAGCAGCAGATACTACATATCTTTAATATAAAAGGATTTTGTCAACCACAGCATTATCATTAGCAAGCTGGAGAAGGAATAAACTATCAAACAAGTAGACAATTGGCCTGATACTGAGTACAAATGGTTGTCAAATGCAGCCCAATGTCCATTTAACACCTGGTAATGAGGATATTACAAGAAGCTGGTAACCTGAACAGTAGATCTTCAAGCCAGGCAGGTATTTAAAGACTTGAAGACCAGGACAGCAGAGACTTCATGAAGTACAGAAAATATGGTATAATTTCTGCACCTGGGTTGGAATAACCCTGTGAACCAGTAGAGGCAGGTGACAGGCTAAATAACAGCCCAGCTTCAAAGAGGACATCAAACTGAATGTGAGACAACAGTGAATATAACAAACTTTTTGCTGGGTTACATTAGGAGGAGTGTGACCAGCAGATTACAGCCCAGCAAGGCCGTAAAATTTCCACCCTTGGGAGTTTTCAAGACTCATCTGGATAAATCCATGGTTGGCCTGCTTAGGTGTTGGAAATGTGTCATCTCCAGTACAGAGGCTGGACTGCTGACCTCCAGAAATCCCCTCCAAACAGCTCCTCCATGGCCCCTAAATGGACACCACAAAGATCCACTAACAATGAGGAATTTGGATCACTTTTTGTTTCAATGCAAGAAAACTCAGCAAACTCTACACAGACCAACTTGCTAAAACCCATTGCACGTTCTCCCTTAGACACTTCTGGGTTTTGCCACAGTCAAGATCTTTTCTTGTACTTGCTAATCAGTCCAAATGCTGACATTTGAAAGCACTTTCAACTGACTAGACACGGCTTTTGTGGCTGGAGCCTTGGCCAAGGGAGCAGGAGATGAGCCTGCCAACATTCTCGTGTGCCAACGCCCGTTGTGCACGGCGAGCCTCACGCTCACAGAGATGCTCTGGGTGTCTAGACAGCACCTCCACTGTACTTACAGCACCCATGGCACCTTGTCTCAGCACGAGGAAGGGAAAGGGGGCGGGGGAAAGAAAGTTCGTGCAGATGAAAGTGCTTCCAAAGTCAAGACTGATTAATTCTGAAAGCAGGCAGGTACTCGTGGGCGATTTGCAGCAGAGAGCCGGATGAGCAGTGTGTGCCTCTGCATGCATGGGGAGCAAGAAACATCCCAGACATCCTCTCAGACCATTCCCTAGCTCTGTGACACAATGGCAACACATCCAGGCTCTGCCTGGCCCACGTTTGTCATGCTGAAAATCCACCTCTGGTTCCCGTGAGTTGCATTGTACACCTGTGGCCAGAAGCATGAGCAGCTTGACATCCAGCAGCCAGAAAATACCTGCTGCAGAGAAATGGGAGAGTCACCAGAAGATATCCTCAGCTCCCACATGCCATCCAAAGCAGACTGGGTTTATAGACCTACAGAAGTGTTGGAAGGGAGAAGCTTTGACCAAACATTAGGGCCCAAGTGGAGGAAAGATAAGTGTTTGCAGTTCTGTTGATTAATGGACATCAGGAAAATTAGGATCTGTATGCTTTATAACAGCATTCCAAAAACATGTATAGAGCAAAACATGAGTGTTTTCTTCTTTTGTCTTTCACTTTTTTTTTTTTAATACTGCAACACATATCAGGCTACGTTAATCTTTGTTCTAGAGTAAGTATGCAGACAGAAAACACCTCAGCATGTAACACTGCTTACTATAAAATAAAGATTGCAGGCAGATGACAAATCTAGTTCTCTCTTCCTTCCCAGATATCCACAGCATCTTACTTTCCATCAGAAAAGAAGTAAATAACAGTATTTAGACTTAGGAAATATTCTCTCTTTCTTGTTTTCTTGGGTTTTTTTCATCATTACCTGGGATATTTTTTTTAATTTTTCATTGACAATTAAAAAGAAAAATTAAATAAGAAGCTTTTGGTTCCAAACACTTGACCTTCAGAAATGTAGCTATGTCCCCTTTCATCAACATGAAAAAAAAATAAAAGGGAAAAAAAATCCTCTCCTACTGGTATTACAGTATTTCACTCATAAAGTCATTGAAAAGGTTGTCTTCAGAGAACATAATACCAAGTTATGAGATATTTTTGGCACAAGGACAAGGTAAGATATTGCCAGACAAAGAAAACACTTATAATTCAGTTAATGGCTGGCAAAGTTATACCCTTCTGCTACTAATTAATTTTCCATATTTCCAGCCAAACAAGCCCAGAGAATGTATAATCACCTGGGACAGCAGCCTGCAAAGTGTTAAATCATCATTAACTGAACCACTGGTCTCACCCTGGCTGCTGCATTTGTCATCACCCACGGAGGCTGGGTGTGGAAGCAAAAAGGATTGCCAGGCATGGAAGCTACAAGACCCAGCTCAGGTTTTTTGGGGCACATTTCTGTTTGTTGGAGCACAGCTGGGGCCCAGCCAGCTCCAGAGGGGCTGGAAGGTGTCAGAGAGTGGGTGATGTGAATTACAGGAGCGTGCAGCCACTTGCACGTGCTGTCCCACCAGACACACACGGGCTCAGGAGAAGGGATGGGACCATGCTGGAAGGAAACCACCTGCAGCAGGGAATGGTTTGGTGCTCTTTACTTGGCCTCCCCAGAGCAGCAGGGAGAACAAAGCAAGAATTTAAAGTTCTTTGGACCACGGTGTGTTTCCTGGTGTTTTCCTCACTCAGGCAGGAGTACAGCATTAAATGGAGGATGAATGAACCAATAAAACTAAATTTTCTGGTACTTTAGTCCAGATTCTGAGGTTACTTCTAAATCTTTTACACAAGAGTCATTCCATTGTGGAAAATTACTGGTGATCCAGCTCATTGACATTTTGCATCAATCCCGATATTCCAGGTTTGGCATAGACTGCATGCGCTACCAAAAAACAAGGGGAATTATGGCTGAGGATAGTTTACTTGCATTATGCCAAGCCAAAAACCTTTCCTGTGAGGTTTTAGATGAAATTAGAACTAAAAATTATCTCACTCTAAAGCAAAGAACGTATTTCACGTTCTTTTCAAGTTTTTTTGGAAAAATGACAGTGGCACAAATTTCAAAACAGGTGTTTTGCAACCAATTTTTTTTTTTCATTTACTTTTTTTGTTAAAGTTTGGATTTGTGGGAGGCTAATTTTTGTTGCTTGTTTTTTTGATGTCTGCTGATGTGCATCTCTGCTTTCTGCAAGATAAATGTTTGCTTTCAATACACAAAAGCTTTTGCCTTCAGAAATAAAAAGTGTGGGTTGCAAAACTCAGTCAGAAAGACCTTCATCTGTGTGCTTAGTAATATACAGAGCAAAATTTTCCCCCTCATACCCAAGATGTAATTTTACATTTCCTGGAGAGGGATTAACCCTTTTTTCTAATTAATCAATTAATGCACCTTAATGGCCACAGATTGTCAAGAGCCCTAGAATTTGTATAGCAAAATCATTCTCTGTAGATCAGGTTTCAATATTTTAATATTAAATTGCTTTCTCATTCAGAATAAACCCCCTGTTTTTATATTATCCTGACAAAGCAATTGATCCTGATTTTTAGACAGCTAGACAGACATGGTAGCTCAGGGAAGAATTGAGTAATGCTGTTCTGGCCTCCATCCGTCTCCTTTTCCATCAAGCAGAAAACATCACAACTTTTAAACATGAATCATTTAAACATTTTCAGGTTCCTCATTCCCTGGTGGCCACTATCCTGATGTGCTGACAGGCTCCAGAGGAGGTGATTCCCAACTGGCCAGAGAACCTTGCAAGTCTAATTCCCATCAGGAATCCGCTCATTAGAAGCGCCCTGCTTGAAGTTTGCCACACCTGAATCAAAACTGAACCATCTCAGCAAAATGTTTGAATTACTATGAATCAGCTTTTTCATCTGGGAAAATCAACAAACATTCCACTGTGGAGTTTTCAGCCAGCTTTGGTGAAAACCAGTCTTAAAATAGATTGTTGTGTCTTTCTACCTGGAAAATTTGGCAGATTTCAGTGGAATATGTGACAGATATTAGTTTTTATTTCCAAGAGCGGTTGGTAATCTCAGTCTAGATAAAAACTTGGACTTGATGAAAACATTACAAAAACTGGCTGAAAACAGGAAAAGGACTAGGAAATTAAAAGCAGAACAAAAATTTCTGAAAACCAAGAGTCACTTGTGAAGATATTTCTTCTGCATGCAACCTGGACTCTACTCTCTCCAAAGGAAAAGCCAGTCAAACAATAACAGAAATTTAGTTCTGATCTTTTATCTGAAGATTGGTACACATGATCCTTAGACCCACAAAAAGTTTCAAGTAGTTATTTTTGTATATTCAACTGCCCATACCCTGATGGGACTTGATTTCCTGAGAAGTTGCTCAGCATTTAAGTAAATTCAACTCCTTTGAGATGTTGAAAGTTTGACCTTACCCTTTTCACCCTGAACTGCAGCTTTCAAGGCTCAGAGAAGCATTGAAATCAGGTGAAGTAAGATGGTAGGTAGCTAGACATGGATGAAATGTTGGAAAGGATACATAAAGCTGAATCTAACTTATTCAATCCCTTTCTTTCCAAGTTCAGACTCTGACTGGCTGAATCACATGCAAGGAGTGTTAACCCTCACTGAGTCAAGTGCCCAGTTTGTGGGTTTGCACAGCCAAGGCATGAGACCTCAATCCTGCTTGGCACAGCTGTGCTTTTCTTTCTGAAGGGTGGACCAGAAGTTCAGCCTGGTGAAGGGTGCAAGATTTCATCCTGTAAAACATCTGTTTGGCTGTGACTGCCAGTATCTCTGGGTCTATTAAACAAAATCCTTCAACAAGTCAGTGTATTACAGTCCTGGACACTCACCATTCTTGCAGAGGAATGTCAGAAATGCTTTTGGGAGCAAATTGGCACTCTCAACAATACAGGTATTCACTGAGGTATCACACAGCAGCAGAGCTTTGGCACGGGGGTGATCATTCCTGCCCATGCAAACCAACCCAGGCCATGCTGCTCTAAAAGCTCTGCCTCATTCCACACCTCTTACCAAAGATTTATGACAATTAGCTGCCGAATCCATAATTAGCAAGTGGTAACAGATCAGCAGATACATCCAGTGCTGGTGACACCTCTGACAGATTGGTGTCTACTCCCCAAATCCCTGCAAGGCTTCATGTTTTCCCTGTGACCACTCTTAAGCCGGGTTTTGGCAAGGCTGCCTCAGCAGGGAGGAGAAGGGGGGGAGCTGGGGACGAGCAAGTTCTCACAAGCATGACAGGACCCATGCATAACCATTTGACTTTTCAATTAAAAACATGTTCTTGTCTTCCTCTGCGTCATCGAGGGGAGCATGTAAGCAACAGTTGTTCTGCAAAGTGCCTTGAATTCTAACCTGGAGGTTTGGGTTTCTGCACGGGGGGTTTTGTCTGCTCAGATAAAGGGGGGGATTTTTTCCCTTCTATAAGAAACATTTCAGGAATCTTTTTAGGGGGTGGAGAGGAGGAGGAGCTGTAGTTGTATTTAAGACACTTTGTTAACAAAGACACTCTGTAGTGAAAACAGGGGTCAAGCTGAGAACAGGCAACCCTATCCCACCTATTTATAAATCAGATAATTTATATAAATCAGATAATTTATAAATCAGATAATTTATATAAACCAGATAATTTATAATTCCTATACTGCTGTTCTAAAGAGGATCCAAGTCCCTTCTGCATCAGCTTCACCCGTCCACCTTTGAGATACGTCACTTCTGCAAGTGTGTTCCAGGAGCCTAATATTTTCCAAACACTTGGGGATATCTTCACCCTTTCTAGCCAAAGTCTTCCAGATTCCTGATCCATTTTTTCCCAACCTCTTATTAAAAACCTTTAATTAAAGGTTTCTATATGCCTTGCACCTCAATGCACCCCTTATTAGTAGATGTTAACTGAGTGCATGTTTCTCATTTGCATCCATAGCTTCAAGTCAGCACTTTCGTTTTCAAGCCCTGCTGGGTATAATATTTAAGACCATCAAAGCCCTGTATTTATGAAGTGCACTGCTGGAGAAAAAATAAGATGTGAAGGTCGGGGTTAGACTGGGTCTTGTGCACAAGGTGACTCAGAGTGTGTGGCTGAGCCCGTATCACCTGGATTTCAGCCTAGCTGGCTGTCATGCCTGACTGACAGGAACCACATTCAGATCTTCTGTGAATTTGTAACACAAACAGCACAGCTGCTTATTGCATTGATTGTATTGGGAGCCTGATTTGCCTGTAATTGCTCCAACTCAATATGCCATTCTATTCTGGATGACAGGATGAATGATGTACAACCTGAATTCAGCCCTGTGTCACTGCCTTTAATGACAGGTTTTTTGTTTTGTTTTGTTTCATTTTTCATTTAAAAGCATACCTATTGCAGGATGACAGCTCTATCCAGGCTGTTCCATGAGAGGCAGCTATATTTCTGAAATCCTTTGCAGTGGTGAAGTGGTGCTTTGAGATAGTACCTGGAAAAATGCATACATAGCAGCAAGAGAGCCTGAGAATGCAATAAAAAAGCTTGTTGATTTTTTTAGTTGGAGGAGGTTATCTGTGCAATAGTGGTCACAGTTTTGCTGCTTGTCCGGCTGCCTTGGGAGAGCTCAGTGGAGAATCCTAACTGATTTTCATGTTAGCTCTTACCTGAACTGTTCTTGCACATTTTGTCTATGTAAATAAATAAGTAGGACAGATAGAAAAATACCAGAAAAAAAACGAGACAGAAGAAGAAGAAGAAGAAGAAGAAGAAGAAGAAGAAGAAGAAGAAGAAGAAGAAGAAGAAGAAGAAGAAATATAAGAAAAAGTCTACCCTTTCATCAAGTGGAAAACAGAATCTTTTTTTCTATTTGATTTTGTTTCATTTTCTTCTCTCTGGTGCTGGTGGTATTGTAAGCCACATAAAGTCTGGATAAGCTTTCATTATGTCTGTACCTCCCATCTCAGGTGTAAGAGAGCCAGGGCTGATTCTTAGTCCCAATATAAATGGCACAGGACAACTCTCTTACCCCTCTCTGTAGAAGATTTTTCTTGAAAATTGCAGTCTAAAACCAAGTCAGGCAGTTGGGTGACCAAGTAATGATTGATCCGTGTGACCCTCATTTATTTAGAAGCACAAAGGTAATCCAAAAATCCCTTCACATACTTCTGGATCTCTACCTTGCACTTCCAGAATGCTGCCTCTGAAAATACACACTGTCTTTTCTCAGTGCCAGTGTGAGTCTAGATGAAGATCTGCAGAGCTATTCAGGGTGCATTTGTTTTAAAAGTAAGCCGGTCTCTTCTTCTCAATGGTTTTGGACTCCTTGCCCCATTGTCCTTGTGTATAATTTGAAATTTCTGTGTCACCATCGCCACAGTTTCTGTAAGGACGAAAAAAGTTGCCTAAGTATCTTTGCAGATGTGGGGCTAAAGAGCTCAGCTTGAGCTGTTCCATTTGGCAACCTTGGTCTTGCTTCTGGTTAGAGAATAATCCAAAAAAAGGAAATTTGTAGAAACGTTTCACAACTCTTTATAAAAAACAGCGAAAAATTTCACATTTTTGGTGCAGGAAGCCTCTATATTAAAACTAAGAGAGCGCAAAATTCAGGAATAAGTTGACCAGGAGACATCCTCATGGTCTGTAAGTGCAATGTGTTATAAGCTCTGTCTTACCTAGTGATGGAGCTTTTCTCATCCATCCTCTTCCTGCTTTGCTTTTATACATATTTATTACCTTATCATAGCCAAACCTGAACAAAATAACCCCCCCCCCGCCAAAGTACAATTCTTCTTTTTGCAAAGAATTTTATTTTACAGAAACAACCACTGGTTTGTTAAAAGTGTTGTTTGCAAGATGACTAGATTAGATTAATTAGTTAATGTTTGTAAAGTACTTTGAAGATTAAGAACACTATATAAGTGTTAAGTATTATTGTTATTATAATAGATAGAGAAGGTAGATAGCTAGATAGGTAAAGAGATACAGCAGTCAGATAACAATAATTATAATACTTAGCATTTCTATAGGGCTTTACATCTTTTGAGTGTTTTACAAACATTAACTAATTAATAGAGTTAAGCAGACAGATAGTAGATAAAATAGTAGGTAGATTGATAGATAGGAACAAATTTTGCCTTTGGATACATGAAGAGTATATTCAATGAAAGTTGCATCCGACTGATGAGGGCAAAATTTGGTCCATGGACAAATTTAAAGGAAAATTAGCAAGTGTGTTTCAAGGGCTGGGCTGGGATGTTTTTTCCACAGATAATTTCTCTTCCCAGTGAGTAGATTCACTGTGGGAACAGAAAGTTCCCCTGGAATGCTGAGATGAATGTATCAAACA
The DNA here is from genome assembly GCF_028551555.1 of Melozone crissalis. Taxonomy (NCBI): domain Eukaryota; kingdom Metazoa; phylum Chordata; class Aves; order Passeriformes; family Passerellidae; genus Melozone; species Melozone crissalis. The sequence goes on from NW_026535887.1 coordinate 240,766, forward strand.
TGTCAAACTTTACAGCGACATATTGTGGAATCACAGCACATCGTTAAGATTAGTCACATCAGCGTCAGTGACTCAGCGGTGCAACATCTCTGAAGTGATGCATCGTGCCTTTGGGAAGCCAGATGAAACAGCATTATCTGTGTGCTTGGGTTCCTCCTGATCCTTCAGGTCTTTATGAAAATGCAGAATAATGGTCTAGTGACTGAGCTAAATATAGGGATTAAAGCCAGATGTGAACATATTTTAGTTTCATTAAATGAATCTGATATTAATTAAAACAAATAATAACTATATGAAGATACAAAGAATAGACATGGCACTTGTTTCCTTTTGGTTTGTATCTTCCTGAACACTGATATTTTTCTGCAACCACTTATCCCAAAGGCCATAGAGGGATGAGGGAAAATAATTATTGCTTTCTGAAATAGATTCGTGTCATAGGTGGCTTTGAGATCCAGCTGTCAGTGAGGTCCAGGTGTCTTAAAGCTTCTAGCACCTCTGCAGTAAAGGAGGAAAGGAAGAGAGACCTCAGCTGGGTGTGGACAGGCTCACTCTGGAGTATGGTTTTATCAGTGTCATTCTGCACTTGAGTTTTTCTGAGTGCTTCTGAAATGACTCCAGCACCTGCTGAAGCATCAGTGCTGCCTCTGCACCTGGGGCAGCACCACCAGTGCTCTTTGCTGCCAGACTGCAATTCTCACTGCTCGGAATTGCATCCTATGAACTGAGCTGGTATTTCCCCTTTACAGAGCTCTTCTGCCACTGGGTGTATGCAGCTCCATCTCAAGTCTTCAGGGCAATCAGAACCACAGACCACAAATAAATCTTGATGAAACAGTAAAATGCAGGAGAAGGAGCCACCTTCTGAACTCTTGGCAGCTGTGATGTAGATACCTACAACTGGGTTAACACTCTAGGCTTCCTTGACTGTCTACAGAACAACAAGGCCTTGGAAGGTAAATTTCATCTTCTTTGGATTTATGTCTCCATTAGGATGAGATGAAATTGCTTTTTGGAAATCTTATTTCTCTCCACTGACTGATGGCAAAGCTCAGATTTGCTCAGATGCAGCCAAGTCTGTTGTAAATAATTAAAGTGAGGTGTGACAAAACCCTTGTGGTGGGCTGACCTTGGCTGTCTGCCAGGTGCCCACCAAGCTGCTCTATCACCCTCCCTTCTCAACAAGACTGGAAGAGAAAATATGAATAAAAGCTCGTGGGCCAAGGTAAGGACAAAGACATCATTTACAGTCATGGTCAAAACAGGCTCGACTTAGGGAAATAATTTTAACTTATCGCCAAATAATCAGAGAGGGAAAATGAGAAATACAAACAAAACTAAGAGACACCTTTGCCCTCTTCTCCCTCAAAGTGGCCTAGGTGGATGTCAGCTAGGGGTTGGATCAGTTCACAGCTCTTCATCCTTGCTGCTCCTTCCTCCTCACACTCTTGCCCTGTTAGGATGTGAAGTCTCTCCTATCAGCTTCTGTCCTTTATGAACTTCTCCAGTGTGGGTCCTCCTTATGAACTGCAATTCTTCACAACCTAATGGTTCCCTAAGGTTTCTCATGTCCTGCCAGGAAACCTGCTCTGCATGGGCTCCTCTCTCTGGCCTGCAGTTCCTGCCAGGAGTCTGCTCCAGCCTGGCTTCTCCACAGGCTGCAGCTTCCTCCAAAGCACATCCACCCACACTGGGTCCTCCTCAAGCTGCCCTTGGATCTCTGCTCCGCTGAGCACCTCCATGGCCTGCGAGGGGACAGCTGCCTCAGCATGGCCTTCTCCATGGACCGCAGGAGACCCATCCTCCCTCTCCTTCTCCACTGAGCTTGGTGTTTGCAGGCTTGGGTTTCATATTTTTTTCCTTTTTTTTTCCCCTCCCATCCCCTGGGTAGCATTTTTTGCCCTCCCTTAAATATGTTATTACTACCAATGTCACCTGTGTCCAATGGCAGGTCTGTCCTGGAGCCAGGCCAAAATGGCTCTATCCAACATAAATGCAGCTTCTGATGCCCTCATGGAACTTCTTCCATCAAAACCTTGATCTGGAAATCCAATAAACTCAATATAAACGTTCCTCTTCCTTCTTCATCTGAACGATCTACTTGGTGGAGTTTCCCAAGGTCACCTCAGTCTCACTAGGACTGCTGAAAAGGAGGCTTAGTTGGAAATTGGTGGGTATGTCATTGACCAAAGAGACAAGTGGCAAGCCCCCATACAATGAAATTAGCAACAAGAAGTTTCTCTTCAGTAGCACAATCTGTCAGTGGTGGGGAAGCCACTATATTAACTCATGTGCAGAAGGCAAGCAGCCGTCCTGACTCACCCAAAAAAGGCAATATCCAAATACGGTGCATAACAAACATTGTACAAAATAAATACATCCTTCATCAACCCAACCACCCTTTGATCACCTAAAAAAGGCATAAAAAATTAAGCAGGCAAGCAAGAGCAAGAAATAGTGGCAATGCCCTTTTTTTAAACCAGGGATGGACTGTACACACCTTGGTAATTAAAGCTCATAGTTTCTTCTCAAGGAACTTGAACCCAAGTCTCAAGTTATGGGTGAATATTCACAGTGCAAGGTTTCAAGACAGACCTGTCTAAGGTTCTCTTGTTGGAGCAGTTTTATTTGTATAATATATTTCACTATTTCCTGTGTCACAGGGAGAATGATTTCTAGTTCAGTGGTTAGTATTCACCTGGAAGGGGAAGTCCTCAGTTCCTGTGCCTGCTTCTATGAATGTTTCTTGTATTTCTCATTTAAGTATTCATTGATGTGGATAATGGAAGCCAGGCCCTCTGCTCCCAAATGAAAGACTATACCACGAAGATACATAGTCATTTGCATAGGTTTGCCATCTTCCTGTTCCCATGAATATTTAATTAACCTATGCAAAGTGAAATGGTTTCAATATGAGGAACTGAGAATGCCCTGCCCTAGAATATTCTTTACCCTAGTGGTTAGGGCAGTCAGGGAAGTGGAGAGACAAGTTCAAATCCCCTTAAGCAGAAGAGGGATTAAACCTGGGTCTTCCAGAGCTTGGTGGGTATTCTCAGCACAATGTTATTGGTGAGAAAAAAAAGTAGCATCTCTGCTTCCTTTTCTTGCCTGAGCTAATGGGATTCCCTGCCAAAATGCTTATCGTATGCAAAGATCATCACATAGTGTGACTGATACAATCTTTATTAGAAAACAAATTATTTCACCATGAACTTTGAAAGAAATGGAGTAAATGGTGTGACAACAAAATGGCTTACCACAAGGGAGCATACTCACACCTGTGTTATTTGTGATCTACACACAACATCTACCAATCTGTAATGACAGAAAAAATTAAAGTTGCCAGAATTCAACCCCCAAGTCAAGGACTTGTCCCGAACAAAGGCCATGACACCATCAGCACCCAACCAGATCTCAGAATATCATATGACAAATTAATGAAATTACACTATGGGTATGATGCTATCAGGCCTCTTTCTTCTTTAAAGTTCCAGGCCCAAGAAACAGAACAAAATTTCCAAAGAGATGTGACTCAAAATCCAGATTGCTTGGAACTGACATTGGACTGCTTACCTTTCCCCAGGGCACAGATAAAAAAGACAAAGTGTAAGGTTAATCTGTAATATAAATTACTGAAGAAACACGTGAATTCCAGACTGAAGGTCAGCTCTGCAATGCTGCAAAACCATGGCACTTGCATCCTGTTATCCAGTAGATAAATATTTATGTCACACATAAAAAAGCACTGATATATCAGTACACATGAAGAGGTTAGATATCCTGTTGAATGAAAGTGATTTTTTTATGCATGCCTTAGGCCAGCTGAGGGAAGCAGTCTGTATCTCCTAGCTGGGATCACCTGACTGGGAAATGGATGGGAAAAAAAAAAAAAAGAAAGGGGAAAAATAAAGCAAAAAAGTAAATACCAACAGGAAGAAAAGAGAGGAGGAAATAAGTAAAAAGCTTTGAGGCATGCTATTAAATGTCCAGAATTCCCTGTATTGGTAAAATTCAATCAGTAATATGCCTGTTCCCAAAGCCAGTAAATTTTAGATAGATCTGGCTGATAAATTTCTATATCCTGCTAGTTTCAATTACTATGAAAAATTTATCTTCATCATTTCCCACTCCTTTTCCATTTAAGCTCACTCTGAAAGTGAAAAAGAAATGAAAATCAAAACAAAATTTTGATAGTTTTTAATGAGACTGTCATTTATTGACAAAATAAATATCTCTGTATATTAAATTCTCCACATTGACATCATATCTGCTTGATGTAAACCCCTGCCAGTGGGGCTCTCAGGTGGCTGCACCACCCTCTCATAGCTCTGGAAATCTTTAGGTGAGGACACCTTCATGCCCAGCCAGCTCATAAGACAGATTAAATACAGAGCTGCAGAAAAAAACCCAGCAGACAGGCCATGCTTTGTCAATCCCAGCACAAACTTTGCTGAGGTATTTTACAGCCAACATTCTTGGAGAGCGAGCACGGACTTGCACAAATACGGATCTTGCCTGTTTAGGTTATGAGCTCTCTGGGGCAATGACTTTCTCTTCGGATGCAGGTATCCACTTCATAGCACCAGTCCTGCTGTAATAAAGCTAATAATAATAATAGTAACAACAGCAATAATAATAGTAGAAATAATAATAATTTCATCCAGGATGCTGCGTAGAAGAGCTGAAGGGCAGCAGGTGTGTTGGGGAAATAATATAATACATCAAATCCTGCGCAGCGAGCACATGAGCGTGTGATATCAGAGACACTACCTATGAAATTAATTTGCCAGTGACACTGCCTTGCCTACCATCCCTGGGCGTTGCGAGAATTAATTAATGCTTGCAAATCGCCTTGAGAACTTCAGAGGGAAGGCTGGTTATGTATGCAAAGCCCTGCTGCCTTTCCCTGGTGCCGGCTGCACACCTGTGCCCGTTGCATCATGTGCCGCCTCTGTCTGGTCGCCGAGTGCTGGCGGTGCTCATGTGGCCCCAGCATGATTGATGGCTGGATTCAGGTACTGGGAGCTCTCCCTGTCAGTGGGGAGCTTGCCTCCACACGCCTCTGCGCCATCAGCCTCTTTCCTCCCGGCACAGTTGTCAGGTTTCCCAAAACAATGATTACCTTTCCCCAGAAACAAACCTCTGTCCTGACACCTCTCCCACCTGGAGTCTTGCTCCTCTGTAAGGGTCTATGCCCTGCCTCCCAGGGCTCGTGTGAAACTTCATTCCTTCATGCTTGTGAGACACACCAGTGTGAAAGTGCAAGAATAGAGTGGTGCGTGCTCTTTATTTATCTTGCAATTTCAATGGGGATCAGTTGGGCAAGCTTTGGTTCATGTCCCTGCACTTCATGGCATCCTATACCTTTTGATGGCTTTCACTTTGGCCAAAATTTTTTTGGTTTTTTTTCAGTATCCACGCCATGTCACTCATTCTTCCCCTCAAAGTTCTGTCTTCCTCCTTGATTACCTTTCCCCAGAAACAAACTTCTGTCTTGACACCTCTCCCAGCTGGAGTCTTGCTCCTCTGTAAGGGTCTGTGCCCTGCCTCCCAGGGCTTGTGTGAAACTTCATTCCTTCATGTTTGTGAAACATGCCAGCAAGAACAGAGTGATGCATGCTCTTTATACCTGATCACTATTAGCAACTGCAGCCATGCAAGATGCCCAGGTTGTACCTCAGAGGCCACTACGCCCCCTGAGGGAAGGACAGCAGCACTGGAGGTGTTAGCAGGAACAGCAAGGTGAGGCTTCTCCACCTTCAAAGTGTCCATCCCTAATCTCCCAGGACCTGAACGTGCCTGCAGGCCATGGCAGCTGCTCTGAAGGGTGAGGCAGGAACTTCATGTCTGCAAGCCCAGTGCTGAAAGGACTTAGAATTACCAATTCCTTCTTACACTGAAAATAAGCCCCATTTGCAGCCAATAATTACTTACAGTGAAGTAAAATCTTATTGAAATGCCCTTTTTTTTCTCTTTCTAAATCCATTTAATTGTTTTAAAGCATTAACATCACTTGGTTTTGTGGAATATTTTTTTAAATGCACATATTTAGCCTGAGTTTCCAGGTTATCCTTGACACCCCTATCATGGTACACCAGCCATGCTTTTATTTTCCTCAAAAGAAATGGGGAGATGACTCTTGTTTCCAACCACTGCTCCCTCCTCCTGGCTATGCAGCCATGCCATAGCTCCACAGGTGCTGGAAAGCAGAACCCTTCTGTTGCTGAGTGATTTTAGGCAGCAAACACTGGCAGCCACCTGCCTTGCCCTGTTCCAGCTGCACTCAGCAATGTGTGGAGGGGAGGGCAGAAAAAGCAGGAGAGCATGCTGGAAGGAGTCGAGGCTCCCTTCATCTTCTCTTCTGTGCTTCAGGAAGTGGTGGACTCAATGAATAACCCTCTAGCCTTTCTCAGGGCTACAGAGAGGTGAAACCCAGAATCCTGCTGAATCTGAAGCTCTCAGTCACAAAGTCAGCATCAATTATGAGATGCAACCCTGCCCTTAATCTCAGGTTCTGTTCATAGTCCACTCTCTACGAGATCGATATTAATAAAAGGATCGTATGAAAAACTTCCCTAGACTACAGGTAAAAATTCTCTCAGTGGTTCACACAAACTTTTCTTAACCCACAGCAGAAGAGATTTATTTGGGAATCCTTTATTTGACCAAAACCCTCACACATACGTCGGCTTCTCATAAAAATCAGCCTTTTTTTGATATTCAAAAATTTTGCAGGTTCACAATGCTGAGGGAACTTATCAGTGCTGGTGGTGATCACAGAATCACAGAATTCATAGGGTTAGGGGCGTCTCTGGAGATTATCTTGTCCATCTTCCCTGCCAGGCAACATCTTGCAATGTTTTACAAAATCTTCTCAGAGGACACAAACTTATTCTTTCTTTCTTTTCCTTCATGATTGGCTTCAGTCAAATGCTTTCAGCTTTTTGTTTATTCTATCTCTGCTGCAGATTTGTCTTTTATGAGTAGTCTGTTTAAAAATTATTTTGTGTGCAATGAGAAATAACATTATTTCCTTTTTCCAAGAATAAGAATTGGTCCTTCAGATTGTCTCATTTTCCCCTTCCCCTCACCTCCAGAAAAGCTGGTGTTTGAAAAATCCTCAATTTCCATTACACAGTGATTCTGGTGGATAATTATAATTTAATTTCTCTGACCAGCATCCTCAAGGGCATTCAGATGCCTTCTGCTTCACCATTCCTGCTTCACATGAGCAGAAGCACTAATCTCTTCCTGCTCTACCCAGATGTTGGAAAGCTGAGTGCTCAAAAGCGTGCTCAGCTCCTACAGTGGTTAGTCAGGGCCCTCCAGGGAGAACATCAGCACTCAGTGCAATCTCCCTTTGGCTTTCCCCTTCACCCTGCCTCCTCCTTTTCCATGCTTTGCATGGGTGCTTGGGTTCTACCTCCTCTGAAGAGCTTCAGCTCAGCCCATTCCATGCCCAGAGGCAGCTAATAAAGGTCAATCTCAGATATAATGAAAGGGGACAATGAGGCTGTTCTGGCCACTCCTAGTTTTCCCCACTGCTTCTCACGGGCTCTGCAGGTTCTTCTGGTTCCTCCACCAGGCCTGAATGTCAGGGGGAGGCTGTTCCCACCACCATCCCCAGCTGTTCTTCAACAGTCGTGTCCTTTGAAGATGTGCATAGTTATCATGTTATTTCAAAATACCAAAGGTCACATTACCTTTCCTTTTCCCTTCCTCCCCGCTGGAAAACGAGGGCAGGAGCAATTACTGAGTAAACAAGAAGGAGCTGATTTGCAGAGCTGCTGTGAGGGGCTGGGGGGCTCCACTAGGCTGGCCTGATGTAGCCACAATTCCCTTTTTCCCACCTCACCCTGTAAATTAAAGTTTCACAGGTCTGAAAGATGCTCTGGTGCAAAGCATTTTCCCTACATTTGTGTTGGCCCTTTTGTCACAGGAAATCTGATTAGGTGTCCAGACACTCATGAGGCCAAAAAAGCTCATTTTTTTCCTGCATCTTTTGCTCGAAATCCCATGCTGGAGCAATAGAACTGATTTTCAGCAGTCATATTAAACCACAGGAGGCATTGCAAACCACCTGTGTGAGGGTTTGGGAAATAAAGATATGTGTAAGCCACAGCCCACCCCAAATTCTTGATGACCCTCTGCCAAAACAGGAATCAGAGCTGTCTTGGGTTCCTCCTTTTGCAGCCTACTGTGCACCAAGGCTCCTACTCGCTTTTTCTGTGATTCCCATGAGGTATGCTGGCCCTGAAGGATCAGAACTGCAGATCTGCTTGGAAATTGCATCATGCAAGCAGAAGGTCTACTGGGTAGAGCTGGGCCCTTAAGAAATACTTTTATGGGACTTCTGAAAAGCAGGTGGTCTGACACACAGAAAGCACATTAACACTAATGAAGATAAAAAATTTCACAGAAAGATAATTGTTTGCCTAGCAGCTGAATTTATTTCGTTCTCAAGTTGTAATTAAGGGAAAAGTTGCAGTTTAGAATGCAATCTGGTTTTCCCTCTTTTTTTTTTCTTGCCTAATAAGCAGAGCAAGAAGTTGATTCATTTTTATCTACAAGGGAGAAATGTATCATTTTACCCACACCTGATTTAACTGAAATGAGTAGAAGACAGATAAACAGCTGGAGAAACCTGAGAAAAAAACCACTGAATTCAATTTACCAGAATCTTGCATGCCTGGGAAAGAAAAATAGAAAGAAAGAAAAATAAATTAAAAACAAAAAGTGAGGAGTCAGCCATGGACAAGCAAGTTTATACCTTAAGATGTTGAGTAGTTAAATCACTTTTTTCCAACAGCAAGTAAGGATGAGATATTTCTAAAAACCCAGTTGTGCTAATTGTACTATGATTTACTGTCTGTATGTGTGCAATGTTTAGGAGTTGTACACTTAGCAGTCCAGCAGTCACACAAAGCTTAAGGATGTCAAAAAACAAAAATGGTCTCAGATCACTGTGTGCTGCTCAAAAGAGCAAAGACACATGGAAGAAAAAGAAAGGGTCTGCTCCAGAAAGGCTGCAATCAAAGTAGAAGGCAGGCAATGAAAAGCAGTCCTTCCTTCAGGATAAAGACAAGGAAAAAAGAGGGCGATACTGAATAAAGGAGAATTTTCTCATGAGAGACACATCAGGTTCTTGTATATGTCTCTACTCCATTAATGAATTTTGTTAAATAAGGAGCAGGGACAGTCTGTTGTATCAAAATTGGAAGGGAGGTTCATTGGATAGGGACAGAATTGCAGGAAGATAAACATGTTTCCAGGCATAGAAAATAACATTTAACTCTGCAACAACTTGCCATAAAGTAAAAAGTTTGAAATATCAATTTGGATTTCGGATCATTTGAACTCAGTTTAAAAAAAAATCGAGTATTGTTTTTCCTTTAAAATAATCCATAATATTTGTGCACAGATTTCAGGATGTATTGAAGTGTACAGATCAAACAGGCAGAGATGTCTGAATACCTTTGAGAATCTGGGTCTCATGTTCACTCCATTCTGATGAGTGTTAAAGGTAATGGTCAGACTGCTGCAGGGTTATAAACATTGACCTCCTGGATACACCTGCAGGTTTATATGGAATATGACATTTTCTCTGCCAGTGACTGGGTTCAAATGCATCTGAAAAGACAATAGTCATTTACATGAAAAGGAAGAATTAGCTATACATCTCTGCTTTTATTGAATACCTCTCCTTATTTCACCAAGTTTAGAGCTTTAAGTAGGAAATGTATCTTCCCCTTCCTTTCTCCAGCCACCTGAAAAAGCCTCCAACTGTTTCTTGGAATCTTGCTTAATCTTCAGGACAGATATTAGTGAGGTTGAGGTAACCTGGGAGCAAATCCCAGGAGCCAGGCAGGAACGAGCAATCATTTGATGTCGCAAACACACTGCACAAACAGACTGATGTGACTTAAACTGCCCCGATCCCTTGTCCCAACACTGAATATTTCAGTGTTCCCTCTTCTACACAGCTTCTCCAAAGACCCCAAAGCTTGAAATTGTCTAGACAGAGGCTCAGCTTTTGCTGTCAGAAGTTCTTTCTAGATAGTGAGCCTCAGAACGAATGAATAGGTTGGTTTTCTGAATGTGAACAAGGTCAAATTTTAGCAATTAATTAATGCTTAATATAAGTTGACTTTTAAAAATTAAAATCATATTTATTAAAGCAATAGTGATTTATTATTTTCCAGATATTTTTTTTCTGAGAAACAACCCCTGCTATGAAGGCTGTTTTTTCCGCCTTCCTCCCAAATCCTTCAGGTATTTTCTCTTTCTCTTTCTGCACTTTCTGTTCACCCATGTAGAGTAGCAATTTTTGGCACATCAAGCACATTAGATAATTATATGTCAGTTGAGAAACTCTCAGCTTCTTGTCACTAGTCTATAAAGCTCTCTGTAATGTTGTAATACAATATCACTGATATCTCAAGGAGATAACATGTTAAGTGTCTACTGGCTATATAATTTGAACCAAAAATTAACAAAGATAACTGATCTTTCGGTAAACATACAGTATATTTTTGTCATCTCTTCCTGATAGTGGTTTTGATAAGCAGATTTAGATGTGGTGTTATCCTCTGATTGCTTTTGCAGTGTACTTGCAAGACAGGGAACTCCTTCATAATCCCTCAGACAGATTGGTTGAGAGGAATTTCCCAAGTACCCACAGATCAAAGATTGTTCCCTGTAAATGGTGATGGTTGCTGATATTACAAATCCACCCAGACATTTTATTTTTCCTGATCCTAAACACCCTTTCACTTCTCTCTGCCCAATGTGGATTCCCATTAGGTGGGAAGAACAATTTTAAGCAATCAAGAGTCAGTGTGATAACTTTAGATTGCTCATTAAGGACCAGGCTGTGAATGAGGGGTAGATGACAGAGATCTTTGAAATCAAAGAGGCATGGAAATGATGAGCAATTGTTCTCTGTCTTTTCCAAAACAAGAGCAAGGGGACATCAAATGGAACATGGAGGAGACGGGTTCAAAACAAACAAAGGGAAATGATTCTTCATACAATGTATAATTAAGCCGTGGAACTCCTTGCCACAGGATGTTGTGGATGCTGTAAATTTACATGGGTTCAAAAAGAACTGGACAAGTTCATGAAAGAAAAATTCTTCAAGAGCTATTAAATACAAAGACATTACCTCTGGCTCCGGAAGACGCTGCAATGCAAATCTCAAGATGTTGTGAGAGTGCTCTGAGGAAGTCTCACTTTGCTACTTTACTTTTCCCCAAGCATGTATTAATTCTTGGCCCCTGTCAGAAAGATGTACATGTGTTAGATGGCTCCCTGTATAGCTGATACAGCTCTTTTTATACCCTTGTTTCACACAGCTGTCTTATTCAGGGAGCAGATCAAGTGATGCCCACATCATACTGTTCACTTTAAATGCTGTTTCTCCACTTAGACTAGTAAGTAGTCTGAAAATTGAGTGTATTGCTAAATACTTTAATTTTAGGAAATTTAGCTTCCCAATTTTCTGCCTGGAAGGTACAGAAAATAGCAGCCTTCTTGTTGGCTCAAGAGAGGAGGGCACTGTGGGCTCTAGAGACATCTCTCCTCCTCACTCTCCAGTTGGTGACATGGGCAGGCTTGTGTAAAAAATTGGGATGTCTCTTTCAGCTCTTCACCTCTCTGGGCTGTATAAATAACCACCCCAATACTAAATAGTTAGTGATTCAGAAGCAGAAACACACATTTGGGATGCCTGACTCTGTGAAAATTGGCTGGGAAATCCCCCAATTTTTTTATTCCTGTTACTTCTGGCACTTGGCAAGCCTACCAGTGCCTCCTCGACTAGATCATTGCCTGGTAATGAGGAAAAGTGGAGAAAAGTTGAGGAAAAGTGCCTCCATCCTGAAAGCACTGCCTGATGCTCCACCTGATAGCCTGTCCATTTTAAAAAAGGGAAAAATATCCCCTTCACACTACCATTTATTGGCAGCTGGGTTTGAGGAGAGTTAGCACAAGGAACAAGTCCTGTCCTGCTCTGGAATATTCCTGTATTTGCACAGGCCAATACCCTCGTTAGCCAGCCCCTGGGTCCTGCAGGCTTAGCCATTTTTGTGGGCTAAATTAACACTTTGGTGGTGAGGAGCCAGAGAGCCACTGCAAAATGAGCTCTGGCTGCCTGATGAACATCCCCATCCCACGGGATCTGACAGCTGAAGAGGAAGCTTAGCTTCAGGGCCATTGCAGGTGCCCCAAACTGAGCACCCCAAAAGCATGGAGGCACTCAAAAATTAGAATCTCCACTGAAGGATTTAACCTGGCTTTCAAAAGCCATTCCTCTCCCTTCCCAGAACCCCTAAAAAAGCCTTTTGGGCAAGGAAGGCAACTCTTCAGGCTCCACGGGTATTATTATTATTTGGAAGCCTGTTTTGTATTTGGAGTTGGCTGCTCCCTGGGTTCACCCAGGCAGTTTGGTGCATGCATGCCGAGGTGTATATTGGATGTGCCTAATAGCTGCAGTAGGTGGAGAGGGAGGAAGCACTGATCCAAATGATGGGAACTCCTGGAGGGAGTTGTCTTGCCACTGGCATGCTGTCAGCGTGCCAATAAATGAGAAAGCTGAGATGATCAGAGGCAGCTATCTAAACAAACGAGGGTGAAAACTCCCAGCCTGCGTGGCAATCAGGCACAGGAAGCTCATTCAGCGGCCATCCAGCTTCTTCCCATGGTTCAAGTATTCTATGAAACATTAAATAGGCAGAAAACATCCCTGTGCCCAAAAAAAGGCCCTGTGGCTGTTGTCTTTTCTGTCATGCCATTGCTTCTGACATACACCTCTCAGAGGATCAGTAGTGGGAAACATGAAATGAGAGATGATTCACAAGATCTTTGTGTTTGCAAGCACCAGAATTAGCCACTGAGCAGCACTATCCCAGTTCTGGAAGAGAAGGAGTTGCTCCTTAAGGTGTTGCAAATCAGGGACAAATTCACTGATGTTGTAGTGCTCTGGATTTCTTCATTGCACAGGCACAAACCTGATCTCAATGGCTGTGAGGAAATCAACAAGAGATAGGAAGGTACAGAAATCATATATTAATGTTGTGTGGGCAGGTAACATCCATAGCAGGCTGGTCAAATGCATAGCTGGCTTTTTAAAATGCATAAATATACAAAAATACATCAATATGTATAAATACATTTTTAAAGTACAAATGCACAGCTGGCTTTGACCCCTGTTCAAACTCCCAATATTCTTAACAGGCAGTGAAGGAGCTGAATTTTCACCTTTTACTTTTTACCTAGCAAAGCTAGAAATGCAGGGATTACTCTGGTCATCAGTGTCTTCTGTGTTCCACTTTTGGATGAAATGCCCAAAGAAGATAGAATGACCCTGTATTTTAACTTTTAGTTCATTGAAGTGGGTGACACAGATCTCTCCCAATAAGAACGGGAAGATCTGAAAGGGAGTTTCCAAGATACCAAGTGAGTGTTTCAGCTGACTGTTGGAGATGTAGTTCATGGACTGACAAGAAGCCTGTGAAACCTGAATGAAAGACAATATCTGCCTCCAAATCTGGAGCTGGGCACCTGGCTTCTGGGAGGAAAAGAGCACAAAGCCTCACACCTACCCTTGGCCTTGCTGCCCCCAGACTGGGTTTTGCCTTGTGCTGTCACATGTTAAACCCTTTCAGAAGTGCTTGATGCCCAATGCATTGCATAAGAAGCTTACTTGCCTAAATTGGGCAACTCCATATCAACAAAGCTCCTAAGAACTAGAAGTTACTGAATTCCAAGTTGTGATAGGCAACTCCTTTGGTAGATGTAGATCTTTGATATCATGCCAATGGCAGAAGGGCTGGAATAGTTTAGAATAGAAAAAGAATAGGAGCTTTAATCCTTATTCATGGGTAGCCAGGATCTTTAAAATCTGCAGCATCTCTGAATCAATTTAGTTTACTTAGCACAACTAAGATACATTTGATCTGCTAAAGCTGCCAACCTTCTTGTTCCTCAGTCAGGCTGTTTATCACCTTTTACACAAGAGAGCTTTTCTGTCTATCTCTGTCCCTCCCTCCCTCCAGCTGAAAATCAGCCCTCTCCAGGAAATAATGGAATCAAATACATTCAATGTTTCCTCCTCTTAAGCATATTAAATATGCCCAATTGAGTACCATAAACACAATCACAAGACTTCTGAGTTCAACTACTAACCCTCAAAGCTATGTACTAATGACAGATAGTCAGTAAATAAATAAACCAGGCTTCCCCAGCCAAGTGGTGGCATTTGCAGACTCATCAATAAGATCCCGAGATTTATATTCAGTAATGATTTTGCAAAAACCACCAACTGAAAAAAAAAACCCCACCTAAAGTATCTTCAGCTTCACCAGATTTCAATGAAAAACTGACAAAGCTCCTTGGTGATTTATGGAGCTGGGAGAAACAACTTGCATTGAATGTTTAATGGCAGTTTCACTTGGATATTCTGGATGTGCATAAACACAGAAAACTTATATATATTATGACTGCATATGAAGTGACATATGGATAAGAGCTGCTTGAGTGATCAGAGAGAGAATCTGCTTAAAAAGAGGAAACAAAAGGGTGGTCTAAGGGTCAAAGCACAGAGTGCCCACATCCAGCTCTGCTGATAACCAGAATAGAGCTGACAGTGATTTGCAGGACCCCAGCTCAGACCAACACATTATACCACACAGGCATATCAGTTATTCACTGGTGTCTTTAGTGCTACACCAATGCAACATGCCTGAACAGAGCTTGTTGACTTTAAAATGCTCAGCAACAAAAGATTACAGGGGTTGGAAGTGCCCTGTATAAATACTTTGAGACATAAACAAGGGAGAGTAACAAAAGCTCTCTGAGCTATGGCCAACGCTCTTACCAGAACCAATGGTATTAATGTCCAAGATTACAATTAAAACAAGGTCTATATGATTTCATTCATGTAGAGAGAGCAAAAAAGACAGCAGGAGTTTGGAAATTATCAGCTGGTGAAAGGTATTGGTGTTATGACTGCCTAGAAAATGCTGCAACACAGAGATGTATTGCGTGTCCTATTTACTCTGGAGCAGTAAACACTCTCCAGAATGGCATGTGTACTTCACTGCATCACTTCAGAGCAGAGGTTCTGGGGGGGAACTTCTTTTCCATGCTGAGGGATGGCAGGGGCATCAGAAATTCTGGGGTTTTAACATAAGCTACGAATTTTGTGGATTTATAGTACCCTACTAGGAGATAACAGTGATATTCCTGCAATGTTTTTATTTCTCCTCAAGTTCTACCATGCTAGGCTGTAAGGGCTGAGCAGAATTTTCTTATTTCATGGAGTAAATACTTGTGGGGAGTACAATGATCACTGTGAATACCAAGTCAGTGAGGGCAGACACTTTCCATAAGAGTGTTCCTCTCTCAGGCCCACATCCAGCATCTCACAGCAAACACAACAAAGATCTCCAGGCATTTGTCTTATTCATCAAATCCTATTTTTTGGCTGCTAGGTTGACCCAATCTGAAGATCTGTATTCTCACAAAGATCCTGAAGACATATGAGCATGACCAGCTTCCATCTGTCCTCACCTACATCTTTCTGAGGACACTGCTCAAGGACTCTCATCTTAAATTCATTCTCTTGGGCTCTGTCTCTCTTTGCTTTGTTAGCGGTGGAAAGGTTTGCCTGGATCTCAGGAAAGAAACTGTGAAAAGGACTCTGTGCAGGGATTATCTGTGCTGGAGGAACTTTTTGCTCAAGCTTGTACTCAGGTTTCATCTCCAAGCAAGAGAAATCAGGCTCTAACCCAACTTCTGCCCAGTTGAATAAATGAGCTCAGGCTTAAACGATATCCCAGAATAGGTGGGGTTTTATTTTCCCTGCATGGATGGTCAAGCACTTTGGATTACAGTTTGGGTAGCTTGTTTATGTACAGGAGACAAATCCTAAACTAATATGAAAAGTATTCTACCCAACAAACTTGAACACGTAACTTAACTCAGAAGCTGACACTTGCTTTTATTTTTTAAAGGTTATTTTTACTGCTAAATCTTAGATGTTCAGGTTTGCTGAGAAGAGCAGGAGTTTACTTCCTGTAACAGAGAAAGGGCATAAGGAAATAAGCTTGAGGCATGGGGAAGTTTTTCATTAAAATATGTTTAGTATTTCATATATTTAAATACTGCTAAAAATTCAACAGAATGCTTTTTTTGCTGACTTTTAAAATTATTATTTACAGTGCTACAAAAGATTATTTTGTCATGAAAGACTGTGCTGATCTGGTTTTTGCCCAGTTGTTGAATCTGGGGTACATTCTAGTGTGAATGCCTGAGAGCCAGAAAGCAATAATGATTAGAAATGCATTACTTTATATTCCTTATTGTCCATAAGGGGAAAAAAAAAAAAAAAAAAAAAATCCAAAATCCACACATAAAGAAAGAAGCAAAAATAATAACAAATACCTTTACAGTTTGATCATAAATAAAAATCTAAATTAAATCTAAATAAATAAATCTTAATAAATAAATAAATAATATATAAAAATAAGACACCCGCTTTACCAGCCATCCCCTTTAAAAAATTCTCAGTGTTCCCAAATTTGGATTTTTTTTAACTGTCTGTATTTTAACCTGCCTCCTTAAGTGTTTACACAGTGTAAACATTTTTTCCCCCCCTAATGTTCAAAATTAAGCCCCTCTGTGTGCCTTCCATGCCGAAGTTTATAACCTCAGCCTGCACAAGTCCAGTGCAGAAAGATCTACAGCCTCCAGGCAGAGCGAGGAAGCTCTTTAAAGATGAATCATTTTCATAAATGAGTGCAGAGGGAGGTCAAGCCAGGGGACACAGAAGGTTACATGTGTGGCTGAGATAAGGCCTCATTCATCCACTTCTTACTGTCAGGTCTTGATGGGTGAACATTGCCTTGAGCTCCCATAAAACATGTTGTTTGCAGAAAACTTGCAGGTGGTTCATAAAAAAGTCCAAACTGTTACCAAGAAATTTATCTCCCAACTGCTGGATCTGTTTATAATAGAAGTGAAGGATCTCATAGAGAAATTAAGTATCAGAGACTGACTTATATTGGCTTGCCAGACTGAAAAACCCAACCTGCCTTCCAAATGCTGCACTAAAAACGTCAAAGCAATTGTATTGATGACATCTTGACAAGATACTGTACAAGACTGTTAAAAATACAACAACAACAACAAAAGAATGTTGCCTGTTTATGGAAAACTTGTCCCTGGGGAAGGGATGTGGGTATTTAAGAGAGTTTTATGGAGGAAATTCAATCAGTTCTCCCTGAAACATTTGATTTTAGAGGCTGTCAATCTTTTATTACTCTGGTGCCCATTCGAAAGGCAGTTTTTAAAAGGGTGTCATTGTTTCTCCCTGTGTTTCAAAGCTGATATTCAGATAAAGCTGGGTTGTGCTGGCAGGGAGAAAAGGTGAGGGTTAAAATGAATGTAGGAGGCATCAGAGAATGGACAGTTTGATGTTGTTGGGGATATTTGTCCACCGAGGGCCAGATTTGAGACCTTTTGCAGTCAATGAAGCCTCTCTTTTGACTTCACTAGACTTTTAGCTCCAAGGAACTGTACAGAGACCTCCAGCTGGTTTCACATAAACTACCCTGCAGCCATCAAATAGTAGCAGCTTTCAACATGCACCAACCTGAAAAGTGCTCACATTCATGTTCAAAAGTCCCTCACACTCCCCTCTCTCCTCCGCACAAAAATAAAAAGTTAAGTTTTCTACATTCTCCTGAACTTGTTCTCCCATGCTTTCGTATTCATAGATTTTTGTGGCCCGAAGGAGCCATTATGATAATCTGGTGTGACCTCCTGAAATCAATGTATCAATGGGATTGCACCAACATTATGGGAACACTGTTTGGCCTCTAGACATCCTGCCATACAGAGACAACACTGAATGAATTTAAATGGGATAGGGCATTCATTATGAATTATTTGCTTTGGGGGTTATACATCCAACATTCAGCCACACTTAGGGTTTTTTTTTTACTGGAGTCAAAAGAAGAAAAATAGTTTTCCCAGAAGGATCTTTGCATAACTTGTGTGTGTCCATCTCACGGCTGTTGCTGCAGAACATGAGAGGAAACCCAAGTTGTAGTTAATGTCTGCTTAAAGGTTTTGATCAAAAATTTTTTTTCTCTACAAATTCTTCTGTTCTTTCTCACCAACTTGTCTTGCAACTGAACTCTCCATTATCTGTGTGCAACGTCCATGGGGTGTCATCCTACCCAGCCACCTGCATTGATGTCACTGGTACAGCACAGCTCTGGTGCTCCATCCTCAATGAGTTGCTCAAACATCTCGTGCACCATTCAGGGCTTCCCACAGATTTATCCAAAATATATCTACACACAGAAGGGTCAGCACAGAAGGTTGTTGGGCTGTAGTAGGCCTGCACTGCCCATTTCCAAGGATGAATGTGGTGCCATCTAACTCAGATCCCTTTAAAACTCAGACCCCCTTAAAAACCCCCTCAAAATATGCTGTCACACAACAGAGAATCTCAAATTGTACTGGGTCAAGGTCATTTCCAGGAAATTGCTGTAACACCAGTAAAACAAAGCTTCATGCTAACAAAAACCTGAGAATCCCAAGCCATATGGGAGCCCTTGGTCCATCAGATCCATCTTTCACTTCCAACATCCCCAGGCCAACAATTATGATTTTAATAGGAGCACATCCTCTTCTACAACCTCTCACTCTCACCAAGTGTTAGTGACAATCACAGGGTCCCAGATACAATGTAACTGCTTCTTAATTAAAGGACATTTAATAAGAATTGCTGGTAAACAAACATCAGGTGATTATAGGATGACATCTCTCCACAGATTACTATGTAATTGCACTTCTCTGACCCAAAAGGAATTTCCATGCAACTTGCAGCGAGGCTTAGAAGACAGAGATAATTAGGTCTTTATTCTCTGCAGCTTTTAGTCTTTTTTTTTCTTTGCTTCCAAGCATTCAGAAATTATCAGAAGCTTCATCACCCCTAACACATTAAGTCCCACTTACAGAGATGGTAACTTTCCTGGCTCCCCACAGCTCTCATCTTCCTTCAGCTGCTGCCACGCTTTCATTGGCTTCAGCTTCAAAACTCCAGCAGCAGTGAGGTGAAACTCCCTCATCTGTCCACTCTTCTACAAGATCTGCCCTTTGAAAGGTCTGAAAAAAGCACTGTATTATAGATACAATTTCCCATTCCAAATGCACCATGCTGGAAGTGAAGATTTTGCTAAAAATATTCTCTGTATGTAGCTGGAGTAAAATCCGCAAGGGTTTTAAAGGGCCAGCAGCCCTCCTGATGCAGCAACATTTGTTAATATTATTTGGATTATAAATTTTTCTATGAGATCAACCTGATTTCTCAAAATCAAGATGTTTCTTGGGAACTAGTTGACTAGTGCTAATATCCTTGTTGGCAATGTTTCAAGAGGACCCCAAGATTAAAGAAGCTTGAACTTCTTTATTTTATTTGTTTAGAATTTTTTTTTTCCTTTATTTTATTTTGTTTTCCTTGTTTTGACTTTTAATATTATCATTTTGCAACTAGTCTTCATCAATTAGAATGATGGTGCACAGCAGTACAAGAAGTTTTATGCTCTCTGTGATTTCTATGACTATGTGTGGGCATTACCAAGCCAAAGCACGTCACGGTGGGATGAGAGAGGAAAGAGGCAAGGATTTCATGAGGGCTTCCACCCTGACCCTTTGCCCTGACATAACAACAAGTATTGCTAGATCATCCTTGGCAGATAGGTGTCCAACTTGCTTTGGAAAACCTCCAGTGGTAATGATGGTCTTTATCCCATCAAGGTTGTGTTGCTCCTCTCCTTGGAGTTAGAAGGATTTTTTTATAACTAACCCAAAACTCTTCCCATTGCAAATTAAGCCCATTCCCTCTTGTCCTACCAGCAGCGGACACAGAGAACAATTGATCACTGTCCTCTTTTAAAAACCCTATTATATGTTTGAAGACTCATAACATGCCTCCCTTCTTTCACTGCTTTCCTAGACTAAACAAACTCAATTCCTTCAACTTTTCATTATAGGTCATGTTTTCTTAAACCTCTTTTCCTTCATGTTACTCGCCTCTGGATGCTTTCCAAATGGTTTATTACTTTTTCTTTTTTTTTTTTAAGTGTGGTGGTCAGGACTGCATACCTCAGGCCAGCTGAGTCCCCACCTGTGCCAAATGGTTCAGACTAATGACCTCCCTTTTGATAAGTGTGTTTCTATGTTTCCTTTAAAACAGCTTGTCTTTCTGTTCCATGAACTATCACAACTTCTAATTACCAAAACAAAATCTGAAATGCTGGAATTTCCCACACAATGGGAGTAATTTCTTCTGTTTGGTTCTGCTACATTTGAAAATGTTCTTGAAGTTGGAATACATGATACCTTGGGGTATTGGAATCCACACAGTTTAAATATTTGTATGGAAATCTTTTTGTCTGTAGACATCATATTGTTTTATGAGCAGAGTTTCTGCATTATGCTTTGTGAGGTGAAAAAAGGACCCATCCCCATTCATCAGGTCACATCACAGGGCATCCTCTTCCCATCATGAAGATGACATTCACCACATGAGGAGAGAAGCAAACAGCAATTCAAGTTTAGGAATCCCTAGTGACCCACCCAGCTTAAAAAGCACATGTAAATATGTATTAGATGCTCTATATTGGTTTGGCAGAGGGGCTCCAAAGTCCAACAGTTCCCTCTGCTCTCAGAGGGAACCATTAACCAAAAGCAGCTTCTGTCCAAAACACTTTGAGTCAAAATCTGTTCAAATCCAGCCTTCCCTTGTCTTTGAGCTCAAGTGAGACATAGGTGCTGCTCATTGCTCTGAGATTTTGGAGGTTTGAATCCTGCACCCAACTCTGCTTCAGGGACTGACTGTTAGGTGATTATGAATAAATCATTTCCCTCTGCCTCAGTGCTCTATCTGCCAAATGGAGTTGCCATGCTGTTCCTCCAGGTATTCCTCCACACTCATGAGATTCCCTGAAGGAGAGGTAGATACTTTTATTGCTATTTAGAAAGGAAAAAAAGCACTCTAAATTGTGACAGTAGATTAACTTTTATGGAGAATAGTGTCTCCCTTGATGAAATGAAATCAAATGTGTCTGAGACAGAATGGAAAAATATGGAACATGACATTCAGGAATGTCCCTTGCTCTCCTAAAAGTCTGCAGTAAATGAGACCCTGACGTGAGTATTTAAACCTAATAAAAATATCCGTCTGACTGGAAAGAATCCAGAATTTTCTGAAATATTTTTATTAATATCACTTCCTCTGCAATAGCCACAGGTCTTGCTTTCCATTAACGCTTTGGACTCAGAAAACTCCAGTCTCTGCTGGGCTATATTGTTGGAAACTCCATAGAAGATGTCGTAACTTTCCCAGTTCATGTTATTTAGGAAACTTGGTCTTTGCTGGAAATGTCTTTTTGTGATGCCTTGAGGAAGACAGTCACTGTTTAGAATGAAAAGATGCAAAGAAAACCCTCAGATTTGCTGGGCCTGAGTTTTATCTATACTGAGCCTTGCATTTTAGGGTGTT
Organism: Melozone crissalis; assembly: GCF_028551555.1. Taxonomy (NCBI): domain Eukaryota; kingdom Metazoa; phylum Chordata; class Aves; order Passeriformes; family Passerellidae; genus Melozone; species Melozone crissalis. The sequence continues at coordinate 262,340 of NW_026535887.1, forward strand.
ATTGACTCCGCCACTCACTCAGCAGTGATAAAAGTGTATCTGTCCCTCCACAGTAAATTATTTACAACTGAAGGGTCTTCTGTAAGAGGCTAAGGACTGTTTCACCCCATATACTACAGATATTTTAACATGGTATATTTAAAACCCAGAGAAGCACAGTCTCATATTCCTGAGGAAACAGATTTTTTTCCTTGACAAAATCCTACCATATATCCTTCATCTGTCATCATGACCATGCCACCAGAGGTCCTTAATGTCCCTTCACTGAAGAAGTTTATTTGCACCTTATAACTCGCACCTCAAAGCCTGGTCCTTTTTCCTTCCCCTGTTCTGCACTTGATCTTATCTTCTGAAAGAGTCAATCCCCTTTGTCTCCTTTTGTGCCTTTGTTTTGGTATTTGCAGAGTTTGGTGATAAATATCACCCCTATCACCCCTAAATATCACATGTAAGGGTGCTGATCTCTGTGGTGTCTTCCACCACCCACACACACTGGCATGACCTTTTCGTGCTGTTATGTGCCAAAAGTCCCTTCCTACTGCACATGTTTTCAACTAGATTTCCACTGCTGCTTTCTGCCTCCTTTTATTGCTGTGCAGGCTCAAGAATTACCTAAAAACGAGCACACAGAACCACTTCAACCATGTCATCCTGAGAGATTTGCTTTAATCCTTTGAATATCCTCTTCCCTCCACCAGCAAACTTTGCTTACAACTTTTTTTTTTTTTGGCGGGGAGGGGGGGATTAATTTAATTTGTAAAGAATTAAATAAAGTGGTGCAAGTAATAACTGCTCATTTCAGGGTGGTTTTTTCATGGTCACAGATGACTACAACAAAATCAACCATTAACTTTAGCTCACCAATCCATATTCAACATCTTCCAAGAGCAGCGTCAAAGGTGGTGGAAAACTTCATATCAATTGGAATGAAATTTTGTCACCCTTCATCTTCATGATACCTGACATCGTGAATTTATCATTGAGTTCACTGAGAGCAATTTTAGAAAATAAGTATTACTTTGGTATTAAGTGCCATTAAGTAGTGGTGGGGAAATCTGAACAAAGGTGCATGAAAATAATGAAGTCAAAAGCAGGAAGCCAACAAGTGGCTGACCAGCTAATTTTAAATAGAAAGTTGGGGATTTTTCAGAGTACAAGAACTCTGGATTTTAGAGAAAAGCAGACTTTACAAGAGGCACATCTCTCCTGACTGCATGCAAGCAGAGAGGTTGCTGATATGGAAAATTACTTGGCCATTGGCCAACCTATATTTAGGTTCATGTAAAGGGAACGAGAAAATTTTTGAAGAAAAATCTCTAGGTAATACATTGACTTGTTATTATCACAGGGGATAAAAAGAGTCAGTAAATCAAGAGAGTTTAGAAAAAGGATATTAAATATACATCAGTTAAAGATGTATTCAGTGGAAAGGCATCATCTGTGATGTATCTTTCTAAAGCATAACAAGACAAAATAAAAATACTTGTGTTAACAGGGAAAAAGGAAATGAAGGAGGGTAAAAGACACCCAGAAATCAAGTCACCCAGGTAGATATTAAATGATAAAAATGCAATAATTAAATCATAAGTATAAAATAATAAGTATTTAGGTAAGTTATAAAGATACAGTTATTTTCAGAATCTACCAGCTCTGGCTTAAGTCCCCTCCTTCTGAAGTCACCTTACTGCTGTCCTTGAAGAAAGAAGATGGACAAATGGACATTCCCTGAAAAAGCTGTCCCATAGGAAAAGCTGTATCACAGGACTGAGTGAGCACGTCAAGGTAAACTCCATCCTAGACCAGAATAATACTCTGGATTTGCTATCATGCTGTTTCCTTCTGCTCTCTGCCACCTCCTTGTCATCCCTTTGGGACTAGCTCACGTTGTTTAAAACAAATTTCTCAGCCATTAGCCAGAGGGGCAGCTTCAATCAATGCAACCCAGCTTTTTCTTGGCCAGTTTCCCCACACCCTCACTGCCACACTGCTCCAGGTGACTGTGGTGGGAAGCATCCAGCAGCCACACTGCTCCCAAAGTGCTCAGTGTCTGAAAACAAGAGGCAGAACCTCACTCAATCTGTCTCTTTGCTGCTGCTGGAATTTCCTGCCCCTAGGAAAAGAGGCCATCAGTCCACAGTGGGTAGTGGACAAAAAGGATGAATTGAGATGCTCAAGATAATGGTGATGAGTGCAATCATTTTGGGCACTGAAATGCCCCTCCACTTCTCAGCCCATCCCTTTCATCACACAGAAAATATTTTTGGATGCAGATTAAACCGAGCCAACTGGATTTACCAAATGTGATGTGACTGTGTTTTGCCTGCCAAATTCAGCACCCCTTCATGAGTATGCACAAGTGAGTCATGATAGGGAAGGGATCAGACTGGACTGAACAGGTCTGATGTGACCTAGCTGTTGTAGGCAAACTGCAACCCAGCTCCTGTTTCCTCTCCATCCTTCTTTTTTTTGGCTGATTTTAATGTGAGATGAAACAACAAATTAGATGGATTTTCCTTCTATCTAGAAGTCATTCAGTTCCACATAATCCCTCATTTTTTTTTCCTAATAGCTGAAGATCTGTCCCCATTTATATTGCACTGACCAATGCTATTTCCATGTCTTTTCTCATTTTTAGGGGTGCAGCTCTGGAATTTCAGAACTCCCATGTTTGCAGCAGGCCTGATTATGCATTGGCACAGCTTTCAGCACAGCATTTGACATGGCACAGCCTGGAATAGACAGAACATTGAGCAACATGACATAGTCTGTAAAGGCTTTTGCAATGTCACTGGGTACAGGCAGCCACATTGATGGACAGATCCCATCAGCTGTAAATCAGAGCTCTTCTATGGAGCTGTGCCAATTTACTCCAGGTGAGAACTGCTCTTGCTGTTATTAACATATTCTTGTTATTCCCCCTTGTATTTCATGATAGGAACAGGAGAAACCATGGAAAAGAAACTGCCTCCTCAGTAATGTCTCATTGATCTCAACTGAATAATTCACAGTATCAGAAAGGTAAGTAGAGATGGAAGATACTGAGTGTTTTTCAAAAATCATAAAAACATCTGTTCCTCATTTGTGAGAATTACTGAGTCTTCTTCAGTCCTTGAACCCTTTCACCGGCATGGTATCTGTGCTTCCTTGGTTTATGAGTTTTATATCTCAAATCCTTTCAATGAATGAAACTTGATATAGAAAACTAATCTATCCTACAGCCCCTTCCCAAGGATTAGAAGAAGAACTGATTCAAATAACTCCTACCTCACACTTCTCCCTGACACCAACATTACTCCAGTTTAGGGTTTTGTCAACAATTCTAGCATAAACCTTTCCATTTCAAAGCCAGTATTCCCAACTGGGTGGGAATGAGATAAGTAAGATGTCAATTTGGGAGTAGTTCTCTCACTGACCCCAAATACAAAGGGTATTCCCAACAGGGTGGGAATGTGGTAAGTAAGGTGTCAGCCTTGAGCAGTTTTGTCACTGACCCCAAATACAAAGGGTGTTCATGGTCATACAAACCTTCAGGAAGCATCTGGGGGTAGGGACAATATCTGAGCTTTTCCAAAACTACCCAGCAAGAACTGATTTTTGACAGAAGGATTCCTAAATCCGGGAGCTTTCCTCTGGTATTTCTAAGGGCTGGTTTTCAGAAATTTCTCAGTATTGACTGACTGGATACCAGACATTTTAAGTGCCCCCATTTGGATACCCAAAGGCAAAAATATCTGTATTCCACTGAAGGCTTTTGAAACCATCATGCCTCTAGCATACAGAGTCTGCTTTTTCTTTTTCAATTAAGCTGAGGCGAGGCAGGGTGTTAGTTTAGATGTGAGGTCCAATTACATGAGTGATTTTTGAGTGGGAAGAGACTAAAATATTCTCTTCCAATTTGTTAAATCAGCCACTGCACCTCTTCAGGAGGGCAGCTTGAATCAAGGTTAATCTTTGGTCCATTGAGAGAATATCCTGTTATTTGAACTTGCTAAAAAAAGGTTTGGTAAAACCAATGGTGCCAAAGTCTCATCCAGCCTTGCCTTGGCCACAATTGTACAACCCTGGGAGATCCCACCTCTTGTGACCCCACTGATACAGATGCATATCTTTCCCCAAAAGGGAAGGATAAGCAGAGAACCTGGAAATCTGCTGCTAGAGAAATGGAGATTAAGCACAGAAATGCCTTTAAAAATAGTATTTTCAGGTGCCTTATGTTGTATCCTAACTTAAGCATTCCCTCTGGGCTCCCTAACAGAAAAGCAATAAAGTTGGAGCTGCTGCCAGCATTTTTATCAGCACAGTGCTGAGCAACTGTGAAAATTTCAAGGATAGATATCCCATGTATGTGTCTCCTGGCAGTGGGGAACATCAGGGGTGTCTGCTGCCCACTCAGTTCTCCATCATGCACTGTCTTCAAGGCTATGCTTAATGCTGCAGTATCAGAATGTTAGCTTTATAAAAAATTCTCAGATTTTTCACTACATTTGGGATTCTTTCCATCACTCCCCCCCCCCAAAAAAAAACCCCACCCTTGTAATTTCTCCCAAAATCACAATTTTTATAGTTTTTAACCAGCTGTATGTTATTTGTTAAGTGAAAAAGAGGTTTAGCCTTGGAAGTATGACCTGCATCCATTAGAGACAGAGGGATTGGGATTGCCCTTCAAAGGCCTGATTTACAGATGGTCAAAGTATCCAAATTACCACTGATTAGAATATGAATAAGAGGAGCTGCACATCTATGAAATTCAGGCCTCAGATGACTATCAAATAATTAAGAACAGTTAGCAGCAGCCGCTAACATAAAAATTCATCAGAATTTCACATGCTGGCACAGACTGGGGAGTCTTAAGCAATAACAGAAACTGAGTTAAACAATTAAGGCATATAGGGAGGAATTCTATTCCTGATAAAATCTGTGGGAAAGTTGCCATTGAATTCAATGTGACCACCAAGATGTGCCCATAATTATTAGCAGTGCATGAAGCACTTTGGAGACTTGGTAAAGCTGCATAAATGAATTGCTGTGCTTCCACAGGGAGGAACTGGACATTGCATAACAAGTTTGTTGGCTTTGTCACAGGAATAGTCCTCAGGACAGCAATTCCATTCCACCACACTTTTTGAGGTTTGAAATTTGTTTCCCTTCCACACTGGAGGGAAGAAAAAGAGAGGGAAACAAAAAGCTTTTCAAATATTCTGTCAAATTAAATTACACTGGAATTTTAATGACACTTTCATACTATCCATGTAACAGAAACCTGGGACTCTGCTTCTCCTGGAATAGTGTCTTTGACTAGTCCTGAACCTCAAAAATCTCTCCAAGAGAAGTGTCAACAAAGCTTCTCTACAAAATGCTTCACCTTTGATGCAACATGTTTTAACAAAATGTATTTAATTAACAGCCTTAATTAGTACATAGCATGCAATTCCAGAGGTGAAAAGAAGCTCTGCTGCATACCAAGAACCTTCCATCACAAGATAAATTTTCCTGGGTTTTTTGGGTTCCCTGTCTTCCCCAGTTGCTGTTGACAGCAGGTATGGACAGCATCAATAGCCCTGCAGAAACATACATTCTAGGCCAATGCACTCCACTGTAGCTGAAGAAATTTTGAAATGAAAACTCAAAATCTCCCAAGAGATCCATCAGACATCCAGTTTTGTCCAGAGATATTTGTTGAGCACTTGACATTAATTATAATTTTGCACAACTAAATAGAAAATGGGAAACCTACAGTGTGATGTTTTGAGACTTGAGTCTTGCAGACTTGGTTGCCTACTCAGCCAGAAAATTTCACCGTGTCCTACTTCTGAATTTGTTCCATCCCTGGGAAATTCAAGAAAAACATGGTGTTAAAGACTTTATTGCATTAAACTGGAAGGTGTTGAATTTTAGGAATGAGGTAAAAAGAACAGATACTTTGATCAAAGACAAGGAGCGATTCAGATTGGAAGGAGCTGTTGTTAATTGCTGGTCAACTTCAGTGCTTTGTGCTGTGAATATGAGCAACTAACCCTTTTTTACTATTATTATGATATTTACTGTTTTTTCCTAAGGACCCCTTTCTCAAACTCAGTACAGTTTTTTAGGTTTTTTAGCAGAAAGATTTATTTTAAGCAAAATGTCATGTCTAGTTGAGTAAAATCAGCAGCAAATATGTCAGTATAAGAGTTTAGGGGTAAAAAAAGTCAATTTACTCTAAAATTTAGGAAAAAACCTTCCAGGTTCCCATTTTCAAACCATGTTTCATTTTTAAATTCTGTTGAATTAAGTATGTCAATAAAATAAAAATCAAAACTCATTTATGGCCAAAGAAAATATTTTGTTCTTCATAAGATTCTTTTTCTTTGTATTTTGATAAGGAAAGTCCCACCAAGAATAGTAACATTATTTCCCAGTGTTTTCAGAACAGTGGTTTAGCCACTGAAGCTGAACAAACCAAAGCCACCTAGCCACTGGTATCTATGGGGCTTTTTTGGTTGAACAGTTTCTTTTTCTTTTTCTTTTTATAGTATTTGAGAAAAGTGAGAAAGTGGAAGTTGGGATGGCAAATTTAAAAGTAAAAAAGGAAAAAGAAAAAGGCAATATTTGATTATTTTTTTTCAGTGCATCTCCCGGGTAATTTTGACCCGCGAAGTTTTTTTTTTCTTTAATGTTGTTGTTCTTTGAGGGGTAAAAAAAAAAAGAAGAAAAAGAAAAGAAAAAGAAAAAAGAAAAAAGCAGGGAATTTCCATTTCTGGATTTATGGAACAGTATGATCATCCTTTTGCAATTAGAGAAATCTCATAACTCTTCTTTAGTCAACGTCCAAGATTGACAGGGCACCTTGCAGGCCTCTCCATCTCAACGCACTTGCAGAGAAAAGTGCGTTATTCCCTCTTCAAAAATGAGTGGTGCTGACTGAGGAGCTGAACACCTGCACACCACCCACAGGAGCTCACCACTGCCTCCCAGCTGAAGGTTACTATCTCAAATCCAGCTCAAAGCTGGAGATATGCACCTTCCCTCCCTCCTTTCAGCCCAAACAAGCCAAGAAGATCTACCGATACAAGGAGTGAGAGATACCACCTTGCCCGGAATGGTTGGAGCATGCACCCAAGGTTTCATATCTGAAACTGGGGAAGAAACTGGAGAGCCCCAAGACTCACCTTGCTTCTTTTGAGGAACAAGCTCTTCTGCCAAAACTAGCCTGGAGCAATCGCTTTCCTTGAGGAGAACAAGGAATATGACTCTGATGAGTAAAGTCTTGCAATTCTGCAGACTTTCAAAAGGCTCTTGGAGATATAAGAATACAAATCTGATGGAAAGCTAATGAAACTTTCACTCCTAAATCTCTTAGGTCCTTTTGAAACTTTGCTCACTTATCTTCAAAGCCCTGTTGGAGCATAAGCCTTGGAAATTTGCGTGGGTGATACTATATAGGGATTAACAGCCATTTTATAGATGAGGAAACTGAGGTGAAGTGACGTGCCAAAGGCCACACAAGAAGTCGTGTCAAAGGATTCAGATGGAGGAGGATTAGAAAAGTGAGAGAGGGGTGTTTCATCACTTAGAAAATTTTGGAGAGAAGAACAAGTGTTCTTCAGATTTTTAATTAAAATTCTGGGCTCTTTGGCAGTTAAATACTATCATCCATTCAAAATTTTAATTTTGAAAATGAAGTTTTTCAGTTCTTGAATGAGTTTTTTCCTTCTCTTTCTGTATTCTCTTTACTGTTTCTTCTGTTTCTTATTTTCTAACTTTTGTTTGTTTGATTGTTTGTTTGTAAAAGGAGTGAAGGCAGATATAACACACAAACTAATGATATAGGTCCCACAAACAAAAAGACAGGAAAATATTCCGTGTAAGTGGACAGTACAATTTACTGTGAATTAGGAAAGAGCAAGGGTAGCAGAAAACTATGCTGAAGGGGCTAATAATAATGGGAATATTGTGACCCAACCACCTGAGATTGTAAAAGACACATTATTTAGAGAAAGAGAAAATATCAACTGATAGAGTTGGAAAAAAACCCCAAATTTTGGCATGCTTAAATCTTTCAGATCTGAAGCTGGCAGTACACTTCAGTCTAACTAGAAGCCTTAAATATTTGCTGTGTGCATAACTTAATTATGTTAATCATCTAAACAACTGGAGAGAAAAAAATGGCTCGCGAGCGTAGAGCAAAAGCAGGTTCCATTGGGGCAGAGGTGATAAGGTTTTACTCCCTCTTGGACACAAGAAGCATGGGTAATTGCCTATGGAACTCTGAGGGATTATCTGGCAGTGTGAGTGAAATTATAATGTGCAAAAAAGCAGTTATGTCTTTAAACAGCCAGCTCAGGTTCCAGTGACCAGTGCAGCGCAGAGCAACTCATCCTCATTATGAGCATTTACTTTGCTTCATCCCCTGGTTTTTCAGCCCACACACTGTGTTCCCTGAAACTGCAGCAATCCTAACGATGGCACTCCAGAGGATTAATTTAGAGGCAGCTTGGGGATACCTGCATGAGATTCATGGTATAAACATCCCCAACTGTGGGGCGAAGAATGGGAGCGAAGCATGGGTGACTCACAGGCTAAGGCAGGAGTGTGCCAGGCAAAGTCTTTCCAGGAAAGCAAGGGAGGAACCAACCTGTCTCCCAGACCCAGGAACTAGTTGGGCAGGGGTTGATTGGTAGGATGTTGCGGAGGAAGTAGTTGTTCAAAGCTAAAAGTGCTGAACTTTCCATGTGGGGGAAAAAAATTACATGTTGGTGAAAGAATGAGCATGAGGCTGTGCCTGCTTGTAAAAAAGGCATAAGCAGTAAGAGAACTGTCCAGGTTGACATGATGTCTTCAAACTCTTCCACAGAGCAGGAAAAAGCCCCTCTGGGAAGCAATTGAATGCACTAATCCATGTCTAATGGAAGGGAACTGCTGGACAAGCTTCGTAACTTGCTCAAGAATTTGGGAGACATGAAGGACCTTTGTGAATTTAAGACCCTCTCTCACTGACTGCAGAACTCAGTGAGACCTCAGGGTAGAACGCATTTAGTCATATTTTAAAAATTCTTCAACATTTCAAACCTGTTTAAATTTCTTAGAATACCTCTCCTGCCCAGATCCTTGGAAGGACTGATGCATTTAACTCCCACGGACATTATCCTCATCTTTAACCTGCCTTTCAAAATCTGACCCTGATTTGGTACTTCAAGGCCTTTGGCCTTGTTCCCTGAAGGTGTTGAGGAATATCTGCTCAGCATCAGGACTTTCATCACCTACCCCTTGAATCTCCATCCTGAGCACTTGAGGCTAGTGGCCTGGTCCCAAGCCTATCACTGCCAATAGAAAGATTTCCATTGGCTTCCATGGGCCTTGGAACAGTTTTTAAATCCTTAAATAACCTGCTCTGAAGGAGTCTATCCCCAAAATTAATCAAGGGAAGGAAGGTCTGTGAAAACACAGCCATCTACGTTCCCAGCTCCCTCCCAACCCCTCCCTTCCCCTCCCCCACGTTTCAAGCACTTCTGCAGGTGATTTCTGTAATTTTAATTAATTTTAATTGCCTGATTAATTTAATTGAAACACCACGGAAATTAAATGCACACATTATGGTGTGTAATTAACATTAAGGCAATGACACAAACTGGCCGGAGTGGAGCGAAGGTCTGTACGCTCTGTTAGTGATTCATGCTCTTCTATTGTTGCTGCTCAGGAACACGAGTTAGGAAGGAGTGTGAGACAGGGGCTGGTTTTGCAAGAGGTGCTGCCTGTTGGGAGAAAGCCACAGCAGGCTGGGATGAATTATGGGTGGCATGGCATGAAGCCTTGTTGATGAAACCTGCCTTGATCTGGAGGGTTTCGTCATGCCACCTGGTGAAATGAATGTGGGGTATGGGGTGGGGTGAGGGAAGAAGGAGAGCTTTCCTCAACAGAGAAGAAAACCTTCTCAAGGCAATGCAACAGCAACAACAATTGGGATAAAACTTCCCTTTTGCAAGAAGTCTCAAAACTGCCTCTTTGGAGGAGGGCTATGCTCTGTCTTTCCGTCCCTGCCAGGAACCATGGATGTATTTGCATGTTAATTTTGAGTGTTCATTAGAGTCATTTTTTTATTTTCCTAACCTGAGGCTTTTTTTTTTTTTATCAGGAGGGTGGATGGATATTTTGCACGATAAGATCTTGTTTGTTGGATTTTTTCTTGTGTTGTGCTTTTTTTTTTTGCTTTTTCTCCCCCTTGCTTTCTTTCTCTAACCCAGTGTGTCAAATTCCAGTCTGTGTGAAAGGTGAGGGCGTGTTAGAGAAGACAATGAAATGTTCTGCATATGCAGGGAACTCTGGAAAAAGCTCAGGGCTTTGCTCATCCCACCCCACTCCACCCCTGCCACTCCCGAAGAGCAACACAACACAGATGGGTGAGATCATTGCTCCAAGGGGGTAATAAAACCAAACCAGAAAGGGTAATTTAGCAACCCTATATATGGAAAAATTGGCCAGTTTTGTGCAACCACTGACTACTGCAAAGATGCCAAGCTGACAGAGGTAGACAAGATAGGATCTTTCAGATCTCTTCTGGTAAAGGCAGGGAGAGTCCCCTTTACACATTTTATACAATTGACACAAATAAATAATTTTGACCATTTTTCTTATCTCTTTTGTGGAAGAGTGAATTTGGAATAACACTCTAGGTTTGAATTGAATCATCTTCAGCTTTAACCTGGTGTAAATGAAGATGAATCTACCCCTAAAGCTCTAAATCTCTACTGCTTACCACTAACATATTCATTCAAGATAAAATTTTGGAGACTTTCCCAAGATATAAAAATTAGTCATTTTCTTCTCATAGCTACAAGTTCTGCCATTAAATTTTTTTTAAAAGATCCATTAAACTTTTTTGTCACCATCCCTGACTCACAGTCTGTCAGACCATTTTCAGAGACCATGCCACCTTCTGCGCATACAAACACGTTATTGGCACTTTCCAGGGCATGGTAGGATATTGCCAGACAGGGGAGTGTGAATAATTATCTATTCTGCAGGTAAAAAAGCCTTATAATTGTTCAAAAAAAAAAAAAAAAAAAGTCCCCTAGAAAGTAGCAAAGTATTCTGCAGAATCAAAACCCATCACTTTTACAAAAACTCAAAAAGCCAAATGTCCACCTCAATACCCAACAGCTGAAGAAGAGCCATCCCATTCCCATAACTTTAAGGCAGGACCTTTTCTTTAGGTTTTAGGAGACCTGCAATGAACTCTCTGCCCTCTCCAAGTGGATTCAAACTCATGCCTCCCACTCACAAAGAGCCTCCTCACCAGGCAACGTTAAGAATTTCCAATCCCTCCCAGCTGATGCTGCTCCACTTCGCAGCCCTTACCTGGGTCTGGGATCCAGGTGCCTCCCTCCCAGGAGAGCAGCCTAATCAGCAGACTAGTGACTCACCCTGGCTCTTTGTGTGAGCTCTGAATTATTGCCTGCCAGGTGGAAGGGCTCCAGAGCCTTCCAGATCCCACTGCCCTCAGATACCCTTCAGCCCAGGGGCTAGACCACTCAGCAGCTGGCTGGGAAACATCTGCTCAAATCAACTTTCTTCCTGATTCAGCTGCCTCCTCACCAAATATCCTACTCATCTCCCTGGGGAGTGCTATGGGAGCCTGCTGCCTTTCATTCTTCCCCTTGGATCTCTTCCAAACTCAAAATAATTTCATTTTTTTTCAATGTATAAAGCAAGTGGACTAAATCCTGAGGGTGCTGGTTAGCACTTTGTGGGTTTTCTGTGACTGCATATTCACGTGAAATAAGACTTTTTAGACAGAAAGGGTAAAATATACTCACTCCTCTTCTCACCTAACAGTATAGACACTCTAAGAAAAAAGAAATACTGAAGCTGAGTTTCCCATTTCCTGGGAAACTAGCTCAGCAACCTGTCATGGAGCAGATGTATCCTATTCTTATTTTTCCTTCAAGTTTTGGTTACTCAAAAAAAGACTCTCTGGAATGAAAATACCAGGAGATTTAACCTAAAATGTCCAGGGAATATCAGGAAACTTCACCTATGACCAAAAAGTAACGATAGAAAAAATGGACCATCATTTCCAGGGCCATCTTTTCCAGGTGCAACTTTTGATGAAGATAATGACATTTTTATTTTTATATAGATTAATTAACCACTGTCATGATATAACTATATCCACTTCAGTGACTGATGTGTGTTTTGACCAAGGCACTGAGTAGGAGGAGGATCTGAAGCCCACTGCAGATATTGACAACTACTGGAGTTACTACTAAGTTTGCAACTGAGTTACCTCTTAACTTATACATTAAAAGGTCATTTTTATTCCAATATTAAGTTTTGCTCTGAAGGGAATTTTCATTTCTCATTACTCTGAAATATATACTACATTCCCAAAAATTTTTCTAATTCAGAAAGAAGTAGAAGAAAGTTTATCTAATCCTGTACAGATGCATCTATAAGGATGGGGCTTTGAGCAACCTGGTGTAGTGGAAGGTGTTTCTGTCATGGCAGAGGGTCAGATGATCTCTAAGGTTCCTTCCAAGCCAAACCACTCCATGATTCCATGAAGTGTATGACTTCCCAACCTTAATATTGCATTTCTTGCTTTCTGAATGCTTGGCCACCCAACCTGAACTACATTGAATCTTGTTGCTTGCTCAGAATAAATATCAGCTTCCATAGGGATGCACAACTCAGTTTATTTATTAGGCACTATGTCCTGAATAATTGTCAACTTCCAGAGACACCCCAAAATAGAATTGTATAATCAAGCTGGCAGGGGAGTAGGGAGAGGCAAAAATCAAGCAGTGGTCATTAAAATAGAATGATTATGTTCTTATACTGATTTCATTACCTGAATAGAGATTTTTTTGGATTTGACTCTGGGGCAAGCAATATAGACATCCTGAGCTGTATAGCATTAGATCCACTGTATTCAGCAGGAACACACTGCTCTGGAAAAATTGTGGAGATTTCCTAGAGTTTATCCACAACTCCAAGGAAGGAATCACTATTCCCAAACACTCCTTTACAGATATAAGTTGGATCAGCACTCTCTAGCAATAGAGACTACAAATGCCCGGAGCAGAAATAACATTTGAAGGAGGGATCAGAAGCCAGGATGAAAGCAGCCTAATCACCAGGGGAAAAACTGGGAGTAAATCATGGTGGGTAAAATTTAATGGGGAGCTGTGGGCTTGGAGCTCCTCTCTTGTCCTCCCTGCCTCCCTGGAGCAGCAGGTGACTTGACAGATTTTCAGAGCTCTCATGTTGAGACCTGAACAGGAGCTGAGAAGACAAAAAGCTGTGAATCCCCTTCAGCATCAGTCCCAGCACAGCAAGAGCTCAGCAGCACCAATGCCAGCCTGCCCGCTGCTGGGGGAGCCAGATTATTTCCTCTCCCACCGTGTCCATGGCTGAATCATGACAGATCAGATCACATTCCACCTATGTTCTCACCCAGAAAAACTGTCTGAACTCTGCCATGCCTCATTCAGGTTTCTAGGTTTATACCAAAGGCACAAATGCCCTCTAACTCCCCCAAACTCCTCCTGTATGTCCCAGGAAGCACAAACCCAGGATGCTGCAGGGCAATTTAAAGGCTTGCACTGCCGAATAAACAGTGACAAATTGTAGATTAAGAAAAAGCCTGTTATTTGTGTGAAAGAGGCAGCCTTTGCCGCCAAATGGATTCATCTGTCATTGCTCCTGATTGCTCCCTTTCCACTCAACGTCCCCTAAGAAAAATGTAAATCCTATGTAAATCCTTTGTTATCGCCCGACAATGTGCGTATCACAAGCTGCATGGGTTAGAACACAGGTCCATTTTTCTCCAGACTACACCACTCCTCTTTCAAATTTCAAGGTCTTAATGTCTCAAGAGTGAGGCTGCAGAAGGCGTTCAGCCCCCCTGGGACAGGCTGAGAGAGGAAAGCCCTCACAAGAGGAGGAGAAGGGGAATCTCTTTATGGGTTTTGCTTCTGCAATCAGCCCCACTGCAGTTTATTCTCTTCAGGGAGATGAATGGAGGCTGAAATACAAACCCAGAGCTCAGAAGAAGAGCATCTCCCCATGGTGAAGAGGAAAGAGTAAAGAAGAGGAGGGAGGGAAAGCTAAACAACACGGACGTGTACAGATATCATCTGCCACAGCACTTTCCCCAAAAGTTCGTTCCCATCTTTGTTGTCACCTTCATGCCACGTTGTCTGGGTTATGACAGAAAAAATATAAAATATAAATGTAGTAGTCAGCCCCATGTTTACAGAAAAGCCAGCAGCAGATAATCAAACGAATCTGGGGGCTGTGGCACTCAGCATTTGTTTCTGAAGCATTTATCAACCCTTCTCACTGAGTAACCTGTGAAACACTGGGCCAGCCTGCCCACCAAATCCCAGGAAGCTAACAGATGTGTATGGGTCACTGAAAGCTACATTAGCTTATCTCCTTCTCATAACAGCAGGACATAAAATACAAGTTACTTGGCAAATTTTGCTCTCAATGCCCTCTTATGGCTCCCACAGGTGGATTTCAACCCTGTGAGCATACCCTGGTTGGAATAACATCAGTCTAACTATCAATCCAACAGAAGTCCTTCTAGTTTTCCAGAGGCCAGTATTCCCCTTTGAAAATCCAGCCCAGGGAGCTGATTGTGGAGCTGTGATTACAAAGATAAAGAGTGAGGAGTTCCTGTTTGTCAGGTGGGCTTGAAAACCTCAGATTTCTGGGGTTTGTGATTACCTACTTTAATAGGTGTATGGAAAATCACTGTTATTAGATAATAATTTAATGAATGCACACCATTATTAAGGATGACTCCTGACACGTAAGTCCAGCTGCATCCAGGGAGTTGCAATTATTATTATTATTATTATTATTATTATTATTATTTATACTTTTTGGACCTCAGCTTATTTTAAGATGACAGGTAGCCTGAGGTAACCCTGAGGTACCTCTAGCTTACTTCTCATGGTACAAGTCAAGTTACCTCTAGTTTAAGCTATAGATGTTTGTTGAAGGAGTAGATGTTTGTGTGCACTTGCAGGCAGTGGTAAGTTGGGGTTATTTACTCTAACATCACCCACAATTAAAGACTTTTATTTTCACTCTCTCCAAAGACTACAAGACTTTGCTGTTAAGGATGATTTCCGTGTAGTGAAGTAGACCTTTGCTGCTTTAATCCTAACTCTCAGGAACTGAGATCTGCCATGCAAAGAATGGAAAAGGCTCTCCCAACCATGCATTTCTACCCCAATTCTCATCCCCAAACCCGGCTGCAAAGACCAGTTCCTTTCTTTGCTGTTTTGCCACATAACCCTACTCTGTGTGTCCTTTCTCTGGTTCAGTCACATCACACATAAGCTACTTATCTCCATCTTGGCAGTCCTTAGTATTTCTAATTTGGTCTCCTTCATGGGATACACCACTAAAAACTCAGCAGGTGTCCTGCTGGAGAAGGCTGCTACAAGAAACACCATATTTTCTTTTCCACATGTAGATTTAGGGAAGGACTCCTGTCTCTTCACTGACTCTGATGTTGCTAGACAAATTATCTTTTTTAAGGGGTGTACTGAAGTGCCTGCAAATGTCTGAAAGAAGAATTCAACCTCACGTCAATTAGTTAATTACACTGAGAGCATCTCTCTTTCCTCACAGCTCTCAACCATTTCTGCAAGATTCCTCCTGCCCATCAACCCTCAAGTCTCTCTGCCATGGTCACGTTCTATCTGTGTGGTTTGAGTCCCCTGTAGCAGCAGTGACATGATGCTGTGCAGGGATTCCTGGGCAGGGAGGCAAGCAAAATTCTGATGCCTTTGTGGGCATCTGTGTTTTGGCAGATGCAGAAGCAGCCAAGAACAAGCACTGGTCTAACAGCTGTTTGACCACAGCCCTGGGAACAGAGACAGTGTTTTGCCTGCATAGATATAATACAGGCCAACTACAAACTGAAATTGCTGAAATGTTTGAAGAAATCATATCTTTTTAAGGATCTTCTGCCAGTAAGAAGCCCATAGTCCAGCCATGAACATTCACACTTCACAGAGACTGCCAAGCAACACAGTATCAGAAACTCCTATCTACTCTTTGGATGGCAGATCGAAAACTGTTCAAAATCAGCCCAAGATGACAGATGCCATCCCTAGGCCATACAAGATGCCTTCATGGACATATCAGGCATTGTTCAGGTCACTCATGGTAGGGCTCACACCCCAAAACAGGGTGTGAACAGGGTTAACACAGGCTGGGACATAAAGCACAATTTGGCTGAGCAAGGTGCAAACTTGAGGCTTTACACAAAATGCACCGAGGTGTAAGCTTGAGGCTTTATACAAAATGCACCAAGAAGATGTGGCCAGGGACACTGAGGATCATATTCACAAGGTAATTTTGGCCTTCAGCTCTACATAGGCCCCCAGTGAAGTTTGCAGAAGTGAGTTCAGAGAGGTAATGAGGAATCCAAAGTCCTGCTGATCTCAATACTGTTGAAGATCAAGGAATGAGTGCCTACATCCATGAGCTTTTGGAAAGCTTTCCAAGCTCTCCTCTCCATTTTAAGAAGTCTAAATATCTTCATTAATCCAGCTCCAGTACTCAGAGGAAACTGTACACAACTCCTTCTCACAAATTAAAAACCCAAACACCAGATCCAAGCAAAGGACTTAAGTGCTAATTTTTTTTTTTTGTGTCTGGCCCTGAAGCAGAAGCCCAAAGCACAGCATTAGGCTCTTGGGCTCTCCCTGCCTGATGCAAAGGGAGTGTTAGGTATCTCACAGAGTGGAGCCTTTCCTTACACCTCCTCCCTGGTCCTGCTACAGCCTCAAGCCTGGAGGCTTAAAACTAGGAAGTCTGCCACAACAGGGAGCAGCCCTGGGGCGAGACTCCATCGGAAGCCACGGAAAGCAAGCCAATTTGGAAATGCTGAGCACAAAGGGTGTGCCCAAACTCCAACCCGTCCTAAAGCGCATGAATCAGGTCTGCAAAGTAAAATATCTCCCTCCACTTAGGTTCCAGAGGGCCGAGCCCACTCCCGAGGGGAGACATCTGGAAGCACTCAGAGAGCTGAGCTTTGCTCACTCTTTTTAAACACGGACCAAGACAGGGGTGCACACACCTTTTTTTTTTTTATCAGGAGACGAGTTAGCAAAATCCCTGGCCCATGAAGTGAGAAATCTGGCTTCAGTGCTTTCTTCAGCCTGGAGGGATCCAAACCACATTTCCCACCTTCCAAGAGAGAGCCCAAACCAATGGGGGTAAAATGAGGTTGAGATTGGGGAGATAGGATGTTCAGCCGTCTCTTCTCCTTGAAGCTGCACTGAAATGCATTCCGGGGGGCACAGGGAGATCAAAGGAACCTCCTGGAACCCAGACGCACGTAGACCACCACTGGCAGCCTCGTGGTTGTGCTCTCAGCTGGCCAGCGTGCGCTCTGGGTTAGAGTTGCTCTAGTTACAGCCTTTCATATGAAAATCAGTCATAGGGCAAAAAAGAGCAGAACTGCATCTCGCAGCAGGGAGAGGAATCCGGTGTCTCCATCGCTTCTCCTCGCCGGAGGTGCCTGTATCAAAGAGTCGGGAATCAGGGAGCTGCAGAGAGCTGTGAGATAACACTTTTGAATCTGTGGGCATCTTTGTTGTTATTTTGGTGGTGGTTGTGAACAAAACAATGCATGAAAATATGGGGCAGCTCGCCAGTTTGGTTTTCCAAACGCAAGGAGGGGATGTAGCGAACAACGTTAGAGACTAGAAGCAGGTGAAGATCCATTCATGTTGTTTTTTACGTTTTCTGGGCCAGGTAACCTAATCATAATCAGTATTTCTTACAGCAAATTATTTCTATTTTTTTTACCCTTTAAATTTTGTGGGGGTTGATATTCCCTGGAATCACATGGGATAGAGAGAAAGGACATGCTGGAGGCATCTGGTCCTGCTGGGACCATGAAATGGGTCATGCACTTGGGGCAAAATGTAGGAACCCAGCAAAAGCTGCTGCCAAAGCATGGATCCCCCAGTAACTGACCATCAACTAACTGGGCCAACCAGCCATACCTGGCTCATGGGGTGGGTGAGAAAGGACATGGCTGCATTCCTATTGTGTAGGACACCAGTTTCCTATGTGGAGCAGGAGGTGAAAGCGAGATGGAGAATTCTTTAGTCTCAGTACTTGAGAAGCTGATGATCAATTCCTTTCTTACCCCATTGGCATCCTTATTCATTTGCTGTCTTTCACAGCTCTAACAACGCCAAGGGCTAATTCTCCCTATTCTAATGAAATATAGGATTCATCAGTGGGTTCTCCCACTAACTTGTCCCTTGACTTCTTTCTGATGTGAGCCCAGCAGCAGAGAAACTGGTATACCCAGGTAACAGCTTTCCCTCCAGAAAATTCTCTTGTTCGGGGTAATTTTTGAACACCTTTGTGATTTTGGGCTGAAACGAAGAATATTAGTCCACAAATGAATATGACGAATCATTTCAGACAACTGTGGTCCAAATCTCCAAATATACTCATGGAAGTGTATTTGTATTTACCAGTGTGGGCATTGCAGATGGAAATATTGCCTGTGGAAACACTAACAGTACAGTTCTTGCATGTTAAGCTCTGAGAAACTTGTTCGGTTTTTAACAGCACTGATGGAAAGCTTTCATATCATATGGGAGTGTATGTTTTTGTATATGCACAGTGTCAGGAGATGCCCTGGAAGCTCCTGTTTAGCAGAGAGGCTGCCTTAGCACAACCCCTGGCCTCACCACCTACGCTAGATTTTTAGGCATGGAAAAGAAGCAAAAGTTTAAACATCCTTTCCAAGGTGGGACATGTCTAAGCAGTTCACGGCCTGGAACCTAGAACTTCCCATGGCCGTGATCTGCATTCACTGTGCTTTCTGAAACAAAATTTCTCTTACTTCTCTGCGTATTTTAGTGAATTCACCCAATCTCATTTTTCAACATTTGCATCTATCGCCATTCATCTTGCAAATTAAAATATTTCTGCATGACACTCTGACACACAGGAGGGAGAAAGAAAAAAAAAAAAGCACAAAAGCATTTCTCAAAGTAACAGAACTACAGAGCTTTTCAAACTTCCTGTTTCATAGCCCTGATAGAAAAAGTACACTGAGTTCCTATGAAGCACCCTCCTGACATTTCCAGACTTATTAGCCAGTTTTCACACTGACTTCAATCAACCTCTTTAATCCTCCAAGGAAAGAGCATTTTTAATTCACCGATTGGCTGATAAGCTTGAAGCCAAAAAATGATTTACACGTAGATGAATTGTGCTTACAAGATGGAACTTCGAGCATTAGAAGCGGATCTGAATTTCCTATCTGTCATTTTATTTGCCACATTCATTTTTGCTCTGCCATTACCCTTGCTGATTATGATCTTTCAGCGCTATTGGGCTCCTGCTTCCACAGTTTTTAATCTGCCTTTAATCCCATAGATTTTAAATATTCCCCGGCACCGAGAGACTGGAGGCAATTAACTGCCCTTCTGATGCTCTCCTTATCAGTTGCCTCCTTGTATCTCTCAGAAGCAGCCTCAAGACACTTCCAGGCTGACAAATACTACCAGCATTTCTGATGAAGCAGCCGCAGCAAATGCAATGTGAAGTCCAGCTGCGTAACCTGATTCTAAAAAATCCAGTCATTCAAAAAAATAAATAAATGCGGCACAGGCATCTAAACTCCTGTTCCATTTTGACTTGATGCAAATGGAAATAAACAAAATATCCCTTTAAGTTTTTAGGTTGGGGGGTTTTTAGGTTGTTCCTTTGGCTTTTGTTTTGTTTTGTTTTGGGTTTTTTCCTTTTTTTTTTTTTTTCTTTTCCTGAGAGATAATTTCTGTCTCTTCCAATCTGATTGCTGTTTCAAATTGAAAAATGAGGCTGTTTTCCTCGATCCGTCGGGGCATTTCTGATGCCCAGAAAACAGATCTGCTGGGCAGCCAAAGATCCTTGGATCAGAATCCGCATCTTTTTGTTCTCAAGCACTGGCAATAAAAAATCGGCTGCGCTAGTTCACCTACCACTAGTTGATGCAATGTCAATTTTCCTACCTTTCTAAAGGATGTCCACTCGAACTTGGGCTTTGTAAACTCAGCTCTACTTGTTTTTCCATTACATCAAAGATCTGATACTATAAATAAAGAATCAAATCAGTGTGACACAGCTCATGGAAAGATGTTTTTCATTAAAAACCATCTGTTTATTCACTAACGTATACATTTACATAACCCTTCAAGAATGCTAAACTTTCATTCAAATAGGTCACATGGCAATAGTTGGGAAACACACAGAATTAAATGCAAAAGGCCCAATTCTTCATGGCTTTGCATCTAAGGAAACCAACAACAGCCCAGAAAAACAAGGGAAAGGTGTTATTATCTTCATCTCCTTTGTGCAGGCACAAATTGGTACCTCTGAGATAAAAGAATTCATTTTTCTAGTAATATAAATACATATAAGTATATATATATATACACCTATATATGTAAACATATCTATGTGTGCATATCTATATCAGTTATAGACAATTGAGACTTCATCTTTGGAGATAATAATTTGACTAAGGCATAGAAGACAAATGTTTTACCTTATTCATAAAATTGCCATTACTAATCTCTGTGAACTGGTAGGATGGTATGGAGTAGGAAATTTACCCAGGGTAAATATTCCCATTCTCATCTTGTTCCTAGAACAGCTAAAAATGGGTATGTGAAATTTCTGTTCTTCTATTTATTGTCTTAACTGTCTCTTTTTTTATTTAAATGCTCCAAACAATGGGGAAACTCTGTGTTAGAGTGAGGGAAAAGGAAGCAAAAATCCCTGACAAGGAAGAAAAAGAGTTCTAGTCCATAATCCATTTTTTGGGAACTTAAAATCAGCAATATTTGTCCAGAGCAAAGGTCCTCTCAAATTAGGATCCTGCTTTAATAAATGCCAAAACCGAACACGCACAGAACATAAGAAAAGTGCCGGCACATGATGGCACATCCCAAATATGCCAGAAATTTGCAGATCGAGACTTTCTGAGCCAGAGATCGCGTCCCTATATTTAACAACTTTAAATAGGTTTTTCTTCCATTAGCTTCTCCTGTGGCCCCCCTAAGCTGTGTAGATTTTAAGCATCGGCAGCACCCCGCGACGGCGAGTTTGCCAGCACAGCTCCCCGCCAGAGCCGCTGATGTTTGGAGAAGATCTGCTGGGCTTTATCAGATCATGCTGGCTCGTTCCAAGCACTGGATATATCAGATCCCCAAAAAAAGGTGCAGAAACAAAAATTCTTGGAGTAAATTTATATTCCTCTGCTCAATCGAGTGAAGGCATTCCAACTAAGTCAGAGGAACTCGAACGATTCCTGCTTGCTCAGTAGCTTATCTGAGGTTAGTGGAACTATGCTGATTCTCATTAGCTGAAAATTTAGCTCAATATTTTACTTTCGAACGTGTCTTACAGAATTACGAATTCCATTCCCGTCAAGCTGATATATTGTGCTCACAGCTGCAGAAGCCGAGCAATTAAATTGATAATATTTGATGATAGTGTATGTATGTGTGGGGGGAACATATTCAATTTTGTTTGGCTCTTGAAACAAAGTCTCTGATTTTTGCAAGGTTGCAATTCTGTCTCTCCATGTGCGATTGAGCCTGTATTTCCCTTCCAAAGGGAGTGCCTGCATGCTGGAATTAAAATTTGCTCATGACTATCAGGCAGCAATCTATGACCGATTTGTTCTCACAATCTTCAAGGCAGGTACAGAAGAATGAACATCAGAACAAGTTTTCTCCTTCCATATGCATCAGTTTGCAAAGGCTGTCCCGTAGGTCAACAGGTAGCTCACCCTTTTTGCAATGAGTTTTCAGTGTCTTAACAGAGAACACCTCCACAAAGTCCTGGGAGGAGATACTTTTTTTTGGTGGACACATCTCCCATGAAAACTGGACCATGAGCAACATCTTTATTTCCCATACCCCAAAACAAAAAAAAAAAAAAAAAACAAAAAACAAAAAAATTCCTTTTGTCCACTAGTGGTCTGGATGAGATTTGGACCAGCAATATCAAGGTAGAAGTACCTCATTAAAAGACTCTCTGTTTCATTTATCTCTTTTGTATTCCTGATTAAAGACCAGAAGAAAGCAGACAACTGCCAGTCTTGGATCCTGAGCCAAAAGCAATTGAGTCAATAAAAATATTTCTTATTGATGGCCATAGCCTCCACAATGTGTTGCCCATTGAGCCATTGTGAGATTTGTATGGACCATGCTTTACTGCTTATTATCCCCTGTTCTTTATATTTGCAGATGGAATAAAACAATTGTAGAAAACCAGTTCTGTGTTGTACATTTGTGCAGTGTCTAATATAGGCACGACAGCAGACTTTGAATGTTTTAATAATATTGAAGATAAAATATAATCGTACTGGTCATGCAGAGTTCAGCTGTGGAGTTTTCTATCTGCAGTGATTGGCATCATATTTTCAATTATACAAAATAATTGTCATTTGCATTACTTAGTGTTCCTTATTAATTATAATAGTGGCTCCATTTTATTAGTGCCTGGGATAACAAATAGCTCAACAATATTTTAAAAGTAATTTATAAAATAGTCATGGAGATATGTTTACTGCTGTCCTGCAGATACCTCAGGGCTGAAATGCACCAGCATAAGAGCAGGAAAGGACCCAGGGAATAAAAAGGTGATAAACTGATGCTGAAATAATTAGTGCTAGTTTAAAGGTAAAAATACATCTATATATGTACTTAGTCGAATGATGCCACATATCAAATTCACAATAAGCAAAGGGGTTTGTACAAAAATGTGTTGGGTTTTAGAGGAAATAACAGAGCTTTGGTTAGATTTAGAATTTTGTGTTGTTGTTGTCCTTTTTCTCGAGAAAACATAAACAATTACCCAACGAAACAGAAAATTGTGGTAAGAGCAAAGAGACCGAAGGAAGAAACTTTGTTATATAACACGACGAACCTGTGGTAACCATCTCCAGTGTGTGTTGTTTGCTGTGACTTACAGCTTTGCTTAAGCATTTTAAAGATTCTTGCAGGTCTTTTTCAAGCTGCCAGCTCTAGCCTAGGAATTATGGTAATGTGCCACTTCTGAGCCCTCGGCAGGATTTGCAACAGAGAAATCACATCAGCCTATGCTGATTAACAATTCCATTCCATCCAGAGATTTATATAAAAAAACTATCTTACATTTTGCTTTTTAATAAGAACGATCGCTATCTCAAATTGAGTCCCAGCAAATTTTAATAAAGGCCCAAGGTTGAGTGGCATTTTGCATGCTGATTTAGCTGTGATTGCTTGCTTTTGATGAGCACCAGCCGGGCATGTATAGCTTTCCTCAGAGCAGGTTTAAAGACCAGTAGTAAGGAAAAGGATAAAAATAAAAACTTCCAACTGAAATTCGAGGTCTTTCCTCTCTATGATTGATTACTGAATAAATACCTACACATATCTCTGCATTCAACCCACAAGTAATATTCCCTACAGCAAAACAGCTGTTTTAATAGCTTTTAATATACTCCACTGTCAAAATATGTTAAGTTTGAAGGCTGCAATTATTAAAAAAAAAAAAAGATATTATCAATCTATCTACCTATCTTCGTGACAACTCCTCAGTTTAATCAGCTGAGTATGGATTGGAATAAACCGATGCTTTTATGCTGTTTGTATGAGGGTCCCCGTTTAGCAGAATTTTTTTATTTTTTTATTTGCTATTGTTTTGGGTAGCACCTTCAGGGCTCCGGTTAACAGTGGCACACCGGTGTGATAAGGTATCGGGTTTCTGTCCTTGCGCAATGGAGACGGGCTCCGTCGGGGGCTGCTAAAAAAGAAGAACAAATTGTCAGCATATAAGCTTTTGTAGTCACATTTTCCCCCTCTTTGTGTTTTGAGTCAAATAGGGCATTGGAAATATTTATTTGGAGAAAACTGTCTTCTGAAGATACGAGGAAAAAAAAGAGGTTGCAGAGAAGAGCTTAAGTCAGAGCTCAGTGTGTGTGTGTATATGTGTGTGTGTGTGTGTGTACACACCTTATGAAAGCAGCAACGCCATAAAAGTGATCAGGTAAAGCATTCCATTTGTTTTGATTCAGCTTTTATGGTTTTTTTTCTTTTTCATCCCTCTCAATAAATTGTATTTCAACTTCTCTCATTAAAATAGTAACCCTTTCTTGCTCCAACTTGGGGAACAACACAGGCAAAAAAACCCTTTCATATAGGAACCATCCATCATCATTAGAAATAATGATCCTCCCACACAGTAACTAGTGCAATGTACGTGAAGGAGCAACTAATTCCCACCCAGTTTCCTTTGCCTCTTTCTCTTTGAGGGATTGCAAATGATAATTTAAAGAAACAGTGTGTGAAAGACGCCTTCAGTCACAGGAGAGCTATTTCCATCTTGTAAACTGGGAAATCGCGTTAGGTGAGACAAAAAGGATCCCGTATGATCTCAGTGGAGACACGGCCCTGTTTTCCAGATTAATGTCCCATGTCGCCTTAGCACGCCCAGGGAACCATTTTTACTGAACTGTTTTTGTTTCACAGCGAGTAACAGAGGAAAACAATTAAAAGTAATAGCCAGTACACCGAGAGGCAGCTCCCAGTGACCGGCCTTTACCCTACCTGAGGCACATCACTTAAGCACCTACCTAAGCCCAATGCTTAAGCCCACATGCTTAAGTCCAAGTATATAGAATAGATTGGGCTGGAAGGGTCCTCAAAGATCATCTACTTTCAACATCCCTGCCATGGGCAGGAACACTTTCCACTAAGCCTGGTTGCTCAAGCCCCATGCGTGGCCTAGAACACTTCCAGGGATGGGGTGTCCACATCTTCTCTTGACAAGCTATTCCAGTGTCTCACCACAAAGGATTTCCTTTCCACATTTAATCTAAATCTACCCTTTTCAGAGTAAAGTTATTATACTGAAGCCCACGCGTAATTTTGAGTGATCAGGACCCTGCAATAAAGCACCTCTGTAGCTTCTCTTTATGGGTAGTGAAGAGAAGAGCATATCTTGGAAGGGGAATTCTGGGTGTCTATTAAATGGCTCCATGGAGGCTGCCCTTCCTGAAGGACCTCAGTGTTTGCTGATGACATCTGACAGAACAGACTTGGGGAAATTTCAACATCCAAAAAAAATCACAATCCCCAAGCCCCTCCTTTCTACCATCTCACCCTGGAGTGCCTCAGTTCATCGTGTGCCTTGGCTTGGGCAGCCCCACTGTGATCCAGCAGGGCAAGGCAAGGTGGCACCAGAGTCCTCCGAGGGACCCAATCCTGGGGAAATTCTGGGAACACACCTACCTCTCACCCACAAGATCACACCCTTCAAGAATGCAGTCGTAGTTGCTTTCTTCTTTCAAATGCAGCTGCCAGGGGAGGAGGCAGCAGTGACAGTGCCCTCTGCTCCTGTAATAACCCCAGGTTTAAAGCAGGAACCGGGACAGTGGGTCCTCGGCCCTCCTCAGCCCCAGGGGTTCAGAGTTCCCATTTCCCATGAAACCATCACAAACTCTGAGTTATTGGGTGAGGGTGAGATCCAGGGCATGGGAAGGAAAAAGTATTTATTTCCTCATTCAAACTATGTCTATGACTAGAGAGAAAGCAATGAAGGAGTCACGATACCCCAAGGTGACTTTCAAGCAGAACATGTGCTCATGTCCTAGGCTTTGAAAAGAGGACTATCTTATATTTCAGTTTCCACTTTTTTGGGGCTTGTTTGGGGGGTTTTGTTGCTGTTTTTTGGGGGTTTTGGGTTTTTTTGGTTTTTGTTTATTTTTCCTGTATGAGTATTTTGCACTACAGTGCTATGAACTGAGATTTGAAGGATGTAGAGGGTATAATCTCTAGGAGAAATACTTTATTCATGAAATGACTCTCTGACTCACTCCCGAAATTCACTCCCCCTTCCCAAATCCAAATCCCGTACTGTGTCTAGATAAACAGATATCAGGCTGACACAAAAGGGAAAATGTCCCAGAAGCCCAGCATCTCTTTCTCCTCACAAAGGGTTGTGGGAATCTCTTCATCTTTCCTGCACAGTCCCACAGCTTGACCAAGGAATGCAGAAATGCTTTCTCCACCCAGCGTCACCTGCAGTCTTGTGGTTGGGGTACTCCCATGGCAATTGGGAAACATAGGTTTGAACCTCCCAGGCAGAGGCAAACCCAAAACTTGTCTTGCTTTTCTTGGGCGAGTGGTTTTAACCAGTGAACTACAACATAAACGGTGAGAGGCTCCTCCTTTTCCTTTGGTGGCTGTGTTTTTTGAAGGGAGCAAAGCAAAGCTGACTTTGCTTAGTCCTTTGAAGACCTGCTCAGATTAAGCCTGGGACCTACTTGTCCCAGCCATATATCCCAGCAGCCCTGGTTTGGGCACTTCCACTTGGTGTTTTTTTTCTTGACAATTTACTGCTCAGTGTAGGGCTTTGGAAGTATTTTTCTGAAGTACTAAATGCACTTCACATACTGACATGAGGCCTTAACACTGATTTGGGGGTCCATTCTGGACACAGGTATACTGCTGTGAGTTGTCCTATTTGGAATAATCATTAAACTCCCCTGTGTTGTCACCTTCTGCAAGTGACCAAACTTTCTCTGGTGGTGAATCTCTCAGGATTGTGAGATTTCCTCACCTGATCTACCCTTCAAAGAAGTCCACAGAGCTAAAAACAAGCAGGGTAAGCCCAGGACCTCTTCCAGCAGGATACCTGAACCGCTGTGGATGACTTCAGACAGCTCCAAGAACAGCTGGGAATGCAGTGCCTCCTATCCTGGTCTGGATCAGGCCTTAAGGACAGACCTGAAACTTCAATGAAGGTTTTTATGAAGGAAGGAGGGATAACATACCACAACAGAGATGCCATTTCAAAAAATTGAATGACTTAAGGCAGATACTCAGAAACCATAGAGGTGACTGTGGGATGGCCTGGATCCTCAAAATATCCTGCACCCTGGCTCAGACCCAGTTGGGCAATTCAATGCATAATTCCTTTATGGCATAAAACCAGGTTTTGTGGGACCACTGCTGCTTGCTGTCAAGAATGGGTTTAAATGTACAGCTGGATGCAAGCCAGAACACTCAATACTTTGCCTAATTTAGCTTAAAAATATATATAAGGCATAATGCCTGGCAGTGGATGCATCAGAAAAGTGAAACTTCTTATCTACCAGCATATTTTACAATAATAATATCAGCTTGTGACTTATCCCAGATGTTTACTTAGGGTAGAAAAGTGTCCTGAAATGCAAGTAAATATGCAGGTGTGAAATGCATTTATATAGTTTTCTTCATTTGAGAGAAAAATACATTTCTGATATCACTCTATCACTCTCTCTCTCACTGCTGTAATATACCATGGGAGAATAAGCCACCACTTTCCATTTCTTGTCTTTTGAAGTTAATTTCCGATCCTAACAGTAAATCAGAGTTCTGTAATCTTGCTGATACATTAGAGGGGAATGAAAATTTAATTTTTAATGAGATCTTTACTTTAAAAAAAAACTTACAAAAACGAAAAAAGCTGTGTTCAATCAAAAGTGGGGCTTTGGCATGCGATGGCTAAGTTTAGAATGAAAAGTAACATCAAAGAGACGTCTTTTAGTTTAATTTCAAACAGCACATGCCACCTTGGAAGGGATAAATTCTGGAACATTTCTGTAAAATCTAGAAAATGCTATTTAAGCCTAAGGAAATCTAAATAATAAGCAAAATATAACATTAACTGGTGAGAAAACACAAGGACATCAAATTCTGTGTGTGGTCATCAGGAAGAGTAACATATATACATGAAATAATCACAAGATCAATACTCAGTATACCCAGTGGAAGGATGTTACCTGAAAATCCCTTTGTGCCTCTCTTCTGCTGCCTGACTTTTTATGGTACTACTTGAACAGAATCCCAGAAATCTTTTTGTATTTGGCAAATGCCTTCTGCCACATATCATTCATGAGCACTTTGAGCATCTTGTGAGCTGCACAGTAAAGAAATAGCCAGGGTCATCTAGGAATTGGCAAAATATGCATGCAAATTTTCTTCTGTTGTGAAAATTTGCAACTTTCTAGATCCAGGCAGTGCCCTCCACACTGATGGCCACTTAGGCATTTTCTGCAGGAGCTGGCCTGTGACATTTACAGGTCCTGGCTGCAAAAAAAAACAGCATGAAGAGAGATTCAGCTGGATAATTCTTAAAATACATGAAAGTTGATGGGCCCTTGGTAACAAATGAAAATCGAGAATGCCATTTTTCACACAACAAATATGACATTGTGCCTACATCCCAAGAGGCAATTAAGGTCAGCAACCAGTTTTCATGGATGTTAGCTCTGACTCAAAACACTTTCCAAAAGAAAAAAACCAAAACCACCAAGCCCACTTCCCTTTGGTGTGACAGGCATTTATACGACAGCATTTTCATGGTAGCATGAGCTCCTTCCTGCCATTTTTCAGGCTGAGGAAAGCAGCAGCCCTCAGGCAGGAACCCATGAAAAGTCACACGCCATCCCAAAGCATTCAGGCCACGATTCCACAAAAAGTCCATTTGAAGAAGCAGTTGGAGTCTGGACATATTTTACTTCAATATTACTCTTTCACTGGAAAATCCACCTCATGTCAAGCTGAGCAGCAATGCCAGAGAGATGCTGCAGAGACCCCTCTGGAGGAATTATCCACTAAGCAGATAAAAACTAATGTCTGTGACAAACAACAACCTGTTGTCAAATCAGCACATTTTCAAGACCACATTTTTTCTCAGCCTAGGCAGAGATTCCTATTTGTGCTTTCACACCATTGCTTTGAGACTTGATAAGATGCTATCAACAGGCCTCTAAGTGCTCAAGAACCACTTTAAGGAGAATCACTGGGGCACTTATCATAAGCAGTGAAAGATATGGTATTTATTGATGGGAGATTATTAATATTGGCTTTATTTCAAATTCTTACAATGTTTTGTGGCCTGCTGTGGTCTTTCAGGTTTCTTTCTCTTTTAGATATGAATTTATTTTTAACTATCATTCTAATTGGTTGGAGTTCTTCCAAGAGTCTCCAATTTAATCTTAGCATGTTTCATATAACTTGCCCTAATTTAATTAATAAAAGGAATGATGAGTTGAAGAAGCTGTGAAGCAGGATCTTTGTGCTATCAAGTTTCACAAACATCCTAGATGTAGCAAGGCAGATTATTTTTCCATCTAAGGCTGATGTTTTTGAAAGAGCCACAAAACTAAAGCCTAGACATAAAGTATGTGCAAGTTAGGTACTTAAATTCCTGGATTGTAGGTGCTTTGGATGGCAAAAGAAATGCAAAACCCAGAGTTTGGCTACTCAGCTCTCCTTGTGGAGGTCAAACACTTTTGGCAGAACACAGATCAGCCAAAAAAAACTGAGTCATTGAGCAGCTTTAAGCCTTCCTGCAGAAATGTGGAGTGCGACGTGGAAAACAAAGGGGTGGGAGGAAGGGAAGTCAAAATTTTCCAACAAATTTCTTCCCTTAAGTTCCTTCAAAGGCTGTAAGCAGCCAAAACTTGGGACTTTTGTTTAATGGGTGAATGTATATGGAGTCAAGCGCAGTGTTAGCTGCCAAGTAGTTGGAGGAGCTGCCCTGAAATAGGCAAAGGGGTTCCTGACCTAGAGAGAATGCTCTGTGTCCTTCTCTCCTTAGCCCCATGTGGGGTACCATCCTGCCAGGGCCACTGAGGCCTGTTCTTGGACCTCGTGAGCACCAGAGGATGAAGAATCATAAAATCGCAGAATCATGGATTCACGGAATGGTTTGTGTTGGAAGGCATCTTAAAAATAACCTAATTCCAGCCCCC
Source organism: Melozone crissalis (assembly GCF_028551555.1). Classification (NCBI taxonomy): domain Eukaryota; kingdom Metazoa; phylum Chordata; class Aves; order Passeriformes; family Passerellidae; genus Melozone; species Melozone crissalis. Next base: position 292,146 of record NW_026535887.1, read on the forward strand.
TGCCATGGGCAGGAACACCTTCCACTAGAACAGGTTGCTCAGGGCCCTGCACAAGCTGGGTTTGAACGCTTCCAGTCATGGGGTAGCCACAACTTAAGATCACAAAACAGGGCTGGTCACCAAGAGGGGGCTGAAGGTCTAGGCCATCTAGACAGTGGCACTTGTATATTTGTGTCCTTTTTTCTTACTAAAGATTTGGAAATGCTGTTTCTTCTAGCTCCTAAGCAGCCATAAATCAGTATCAAGTAGATCTTCAAGGATGAAATTACAGCAGAGAAATTACTAATATGTAATGATTTTTTGAGTGCCAAGAATTAGACCTGCTGTTCACCGCAAGGTGCTCAACATATCTTAAAATAGAAAGTTTCTGGGGTAACTTCGACCAAAAAAAAAAAAAAATTCCTCAAACCATTATTTTAAATTAGACTTTTAAAGCAGAAATTTATTCAATATTATTAATAAATAATATTTAAAGTATTAAAACCTAAATATTTAAACCAGAAATATTAACAGCCAAACCCAAAATAATTTTGTTGAATTGCTTGAGAAACAACTCTCATTATTATTATTATTATTATTATTATTATTATTATTATTTTAGCACTTTTTAACTTTGCTAACACATACTTAGGGAAAAAAAAGTCTTGCTAAAGATGTCTTCTAATGCATAAACCTGTGAGTTCTGAGAAGTTACATAAAATGGAGATATTTCCTAAAATTAAAAAAGTGTGTTATTAAAAGACAAGTCTTAAAATTCCTTTAAATTAAAAAAGAGGTATTTTCAGGCTCTCTTTAGAATTAAGGAGAATCAAAACCAAAAGACAATTTTTCCCCCCTTGCCTTTAAGTGTTTCTTCAGTTCTGCTTGTCTTTGAAAAATGCAAAACACTCTGTTGACTGCCAAAAAGCCCCTTGTGGCAAGCACAATGCCTTTGCTGGCCAACATGAGGATGTATAACTTCCCAACCTTGCATTCTTTGCACACAAAAAATTCCCATTGATTTCAGTGGGAGTTCTGCACAAAAGGATGGAGTCTTTGGGTTAATGCAAGACTATGAAAGGGGAGAAAGTGCTTACTGTACTGAGAATATGCATCTGAATTGGTTTTATCACAGCTGGCAGGGCAGTAAAAGAAGTTTATGCGCAATAAACAGCTCTTGTGGTTAGAGAGACGTTGTTCATTCCTAGCCCAGAATTTGGAAGGAGTTATTATTTAATAAAGTTTAATTTGATGAAGAGAATATTTTTAACGCCCTAAACAGCACTCTACGAAGATGACTGATAGGCCCAGCCCACTCACAGAAAGAAATGCAATTAATTGGTTTAGTGAACTCACCACATTAATTAGCTAATGTCTGTGCAGTTTCAGAATGCAGTTGAATGGGCAAATCCTGGAGAAGTTGTGCTCTGCACTAATTGCCCCCAAAGATGCACAAAGGGTGCATTTTGATGGTTACCAAAATGGTCAGATGGGATGGACATCTCTTGTCTGTAGAATTTGGTGCTAGACTGGTCAGCTACATCAATCCTAAAAGGGAGAGGGGAGGCGATGAGAGATGGGCTAATGGCAGAAAAACTGGGTATTTTGTGGCAAATACAATAAACAGCAATCTTCTGCATGTTGCAGACTGTGGAGTACCTGTGAGCACTGGAATTTAAGAGCACAAATATGGTTTTTCCAACCTCCTGGCTTCCCCAGGTCTGCTCCTGCCAGGATGGGCTGAGGGACATGTGCCAGCCTATTTAAATGTACAACATGACTCAGCGTGGCCAGAGATGTCAACCCAGGTCTCACTGTGTTCTCAACACTGGATTTTGGAACAGGAAAATCTTTGTAGGTGCACTCAGAGCTGCCTGGAATGTACCTCACTCAGCTTGACCCTACTCTAGTCCCACTTGGAGTGGACAGGAATGGATGGAAAAGCATCCCACACCTTTCCATAGAGGAAAAGCCAGGCTGAGAAGAGGATGATCACAAATGTTGAGCTGAGAAAGTGCAAGGCCAGGGTTAAATGAGGATCTGCAATGAACAGGGCAGAAGATTTAAGAGGTCACCTTTTCCTCATCAGCCCCAAACTCAGTCCTGAAATACAGGAGCTGGGAATGGTTAAAACATCCCTGGCTAAAATGGCACTAATATCATTTATGACCAGCTGCAATGAGGGCCACATTAGCTAATGTCTGCAGGTTGTTGGGAGGTCATCTGATAAGCAGGTGCCATAAAACATATTTTAGTTCACTTCCTTTTTTAATCTCCCTGGTGCAAAGTATATTTAGAACAGGGAAACCCCACAGAAGCAGGACACTAATATGTGACACAACTCTGCAGCCTCTCAATATCCTACAATTTTATCAGATGATCAAAGAGGAAGCAGTGAGCTGGGAGATGGAAGTACTGCTCATTCACCTCATTTGGCTGCCTCGTAGTGGGAGTTTTGCTTGTGTGAAGACTGACGGATCAAGGGGAAGAAGGGAAAAAAAAAAAGACACGCTCGGTGTTAAAGGGAAGCCTGTTTATGCCTATAAGTAAGAAAGCTTGCTCAAGAATAAGTTAACTCTTGCTAGAGGATTATACCTGTAATGCTGGCAATTCTGGCCTCTGCATGAGCTGTAATATCTACTTGCATTACCTCACAGGGTGTTATGGGCCTTAATTAATTAATGTTTGTAAAGCGCTTTGAAATCCTCGCATGAAAGGCACTATAGAAGTGCAAAGCAGTTATTAATATTAATATTGCATAAGTGGCTTGGCTCCCTTCGCACTGCAGAGCACACCAACTCCTGCAAGGGCTGCAGCCCTGAATCAGCAATCTTCACACCACCAGGCAGGAGCCTCCCTTCTGCCTCCTCCTCTGATCTCTTTCTCTAGGACTTCCATGGACTCCTCTCCACGAATCCCCAGCAGCCCTCCTGTGTTGCCTCTCATGCAGGAGTGCAAGCAGTGAGAGCGAGCAGCACTTTTCAACCTCTCACCCCAGCCCGGTCCTCTGGGCAAGGAGCTGCCAGCTGAGCAGATCTTGGAGTGATTAAAATCTCTGCATTTGGGAGGTGGGACTTTACAGTTCTGGTTTTTACCCTGAATACAAGACATTCAAAGTCCCACTTCTGCAATACAGAGAAAAAAAAAAAACATTGAATTTTGGTGTATTATAGAAACTTTAATACAAGATTGAGACCACCTTCAATTTTAGTCATAAGCAGAAAACAATCAAGACCCTCAGCAATGCTGGTGCCACTCCAGATTTTTTCATGTTTTTAAAGAAATAAAAAAGTACTAAAATGTACAGGTTCTTTCCAAAAAGGTTCTTTTTCTGGTGAAAATTTCCCACCCAAAACCATAACCACACATGTAGATTGAGAGTCCTTCACCTCTCACAGGAGGTATTAGTGCGTTGGAAGAATGAGTCCATATAATAAATTACATGCACATTTCTGTTAGTTAGATTCTCATTTTAAGGGCTGCCCTGGTAAGTAACAACAACACAAGAAACTGAAAAGAAGGTAAATGTCACTTTATATACAAAGTCCATGAAACCATCTCAAGATCAGTCACTTAAAGGTGATGAAGCAGGTCTAGGTTGGATTTGGTCAATATAAATTCTGCCTAATTTATCTTGAAATATTACCTCTGCAATGAACACTGAATAATAATGATACTGAAATAACAAAAAATAATAATTATGATATCAAGCATACTGAAGATAATTCCGTTCATGTTTGTACATGAATTTAGGGAGGTTATTTTTAAATTGGATGTGCAAAAAAAAGCACTACTATAATCAAGTAAAAAAAAAATTATTAATTAGAGAAAAACAGATATTTGATCATCAGAACTGGACGGTTTTCGCATCACTGCACAAACAGATCACAAACCAGTTCCCCCTGTAGTAGCTGCACTGGCTGCCTATAGCATTAGCACTAGTTTGTACTTGTTTATGTCAGTGAAGTAACATAGAAGTTAAAAAACAAATTGGGCTAATGCACTTCAGCAAAACTCTTCTTGACTTTGAAGGAAGTTTTATCTGCGTACAGAAGGCGAGCTTGACTCAGAAGTGAAAACAATACCCTGCCAGTTCCACGTATCTGCCTTCACAAAGGAGGCAGGGAGAGCTTCCCAAGCTCCTTACCACAAAGAGTATAACGTTTGCAGAGATTAGGAACTGCTGAAGGCAGCTTCAAATCTCAGTTTGTTACACGCTTTGCTGCAGTCTTGCTGTAAGGCAAAAAAAAAAAAAAAATAAAAGGTGCTTCGTCGCACCGAGCGCATTTGCTGGAGCAAAGGAAATGGTGCGTAGGGTGTTTTACCAAAAGGAGAGCAATTTGGCCCAGCCCAGGAGACAGGGCACCCAGGTTTCTTTCTTGGCTCTGCCACTAATTTCTTATGTGGCCTTGGGCAAGCTGTGCAACCTTGAAAGCCTGCTCACCCCCAAAAATAAGGATGATTATAGGAATTAGGAGGCAATTCATTAATGCATTAATTAACAGGCGGTGGGATGTTAGAGACAGAGCTGTTCTGATTCACCCTGGCAGCCAGACAACTCCAGTCCTATCAGCACCACTGCAGGGGCTTCCCTCCCCAGTGAGACCCCGGGAGCAGGGCAGGGGGAGAGCACCAGCGAGGCGGGGAGGGAATTCAGCCTCCGCAACTCAGAGTTGCCCTTTTTTTCTCAGGCAGAGGGAACGGAGAGAAGGGCACGGTTCTCCATTGTTTGCAAAGAGCCGGTCCCATGAGACAGCTTGGGTTGAGATTTATTTTTGTTGCCATTTAAATTAAGTATATAGGCAATCCTGAGGCCGTTTGGAGCAGATCCAGCGTGTGCAAGCACCGTGTTTGGAACAGGGTGGGAACTCTATTTGCGTTCAGACACAGAGGAAGCACTTTAAGCTGTGTCTGTAAGACAGATGCCAGGCACCTATACTGGAAGGTGCTGAGCAGGCACTGGGTAGCAGTGGATATGATTGCTCTCTATAAATACATCCTAGGGAGGGGAAGGTGGGCAAGCGCTGTGGAGGGAAATGAGGTATTTAAGCGAAAGGACAATGTTGGCACAAGAACAAACTGGCTGTAATGGCTGGAAATTTGATGATTTCTAAACATCAGAGGAGTGAAGTTCAGGAAAAGCCTTCCATCAGAGAGGAGAAGGGGCATAAAAACTGATTGAAATGCACTGGCAGTAGGTTAATGGCTGTGACCTAGGAGCTGGTTGCTGGCAAGAGCAAGGGTGTGGTGGATTTCAGAAGGGAGACTGACCCTTCCAGGAATGACTGGGAAGGGCCCTGAAGAGCTGGGCTTTTCTTTCCCAATAATGCCAAAAAAATCAAGAGAGTTTCTTTGGGTTTACAGTAGACTGGAAGTGGACAGGATTTGGCTTGGCTTGCTGAAGCTTTTTATCCAGACAACATTTGCTTAGCCAACAATTGTTTTGCTGACACTTTTCAAGGGTCTTCCTGAGAGAGGCAATAAATGCCAGGTTAAATGGAAACCATGAGACTCATTGGCACTCAGACATAAGCCAAATCCTTTTTTCTTTCTCAGTGTAAAGCTTCAGTTTGCTCTTGTGCAGCAGAGGACCTAAATATGTGCTGAGCTGCTGAGGTTATGCTAGGCTTTGCTTGTGAAAGGACAGGTTGTGTTATCAAAAACCTTTTCTGCACCGGGAGCACCATCCTGAAAGAGTTACATAAAGATCAGGTTCCTTCTCTCTCTAGATATCAAAGAGCCTTCTGGAACCAGTAGATATGAAGGCAGAATAAAAATAGTAACAGTGGAGCACAAATACAAATTCCAATCATCATTTACTGTCATTTCTCAAGGGGATGCTGATTTCAGAGAAATGCTGTCATCACTGGAAGGTGGGGATGCTTAGCACTTCCTCAGAATGCATCCTGCAACAAATTAAGGGTCAGTGGGATTCTGTCAGAACCAAAGTGGGCACTGTTCATTGGAATAAAGAGGTGACAGGTAGAGCTGTTAATCATCCCAGTGATACCCAACTGGCTGGCACCACAGAGAAACCTTCTGTAATAACCTGAGTCTCATCCCTCAAGCATTTGTATGGAAGACATAAAAGCAAGAGTTGTTTGTAATTCATTTTACACCCCAGTGCTGCTCTCAGATCTTGCTCCTGGGGCTGCTCTCCCTTCAATGAAAAGTGTTCCAGAGCAGTAATTCCCACTGGTTTTCCAGTTGAGACTGAAATGACTCCATCGGTGATGGTACACTGCCCTGTGCGTGGAGCCTAGTAATGTGAAATTGCTGCGCACTGCCTCTCTCTCCCAGCCACATTTATAATGCTTATTAGGAAAGCCAGCAGCTGCCAGGCCTGCTGCAACCCTGGTGTTGGTGTCTCTCTTGAATTGCCTTGGCTTGTGTTTCCTACTCAGGCACCCAAGGGTAAGGTTATGGGGTTCCCTCCTATGCAGACATCGTTATTATTATAGCTGTTATTATTATTATTATTATTATTATTCATTACTAATATTAATTATGCAGCATGTGGTAGTGCCTAGGAGCCCCAAACTGTTGCCCAGAACCGCAGTACGCCCTGCCCTTCACATGCTCTGAACATAAAGACATTCCCTGCCCCAGAAAAAGTGCAAGAGCTTGCAGTGGAGTAACAGAGGGAAGAATTTGCTACCTAAAGGCCAAATTCACCACGGCATGAAAAAATGAACCTCCCTTTAAGTACATCTCTACACCACGAAACACATCTGTGCAAGCTGGAGCAGAACTCACCTCCTTGAAGGGCAGGGATGGAATAAAGAAAAATCCTGGAGGTGAGGGTTGTAGATATTTTATTACACTGTCATAAGATTTATTTGGTTGAGGACTAGAGATTTGGATTGGTTTTTCAAACCAGAAATTTTATCACTAGTGCTGCTGAAAGCAACAGAAGCCTTGGAGCCTGATGGCAACGAGAACTTCATGGTTCTCCTCAGAAAATGAGAGTCCCAGGGTTCCATTCAAATTTGGGATCAGACAAAACAAAAGACAGTCCAGTCCCCCACTTGCGACTTCAAAGTCACACTGATCGAAGATCTAGAAAACGTTTAAAAAACCCCACTTTTTTTTATTTATTTTCAGATGTGTTTGTGATATGGTCTAGTGGGCACGGAATTCAGTGAAACCTCCTGTGTTGCTTAAACAACTAAGGTGTACAATTAGTTTGGATTACTGCATTTCACTATTTCCTTGGGATTTAGTCTGTAGCAATTAGAGAATACACATTTTGCACGTAAGGTTACACAACACAGCCTGACATCCACAACGAGCCCAAGGGTCTGGATCCTGCCTGCCTCTGCAACAGCCCCGCTGCAGAAACCTGCCAAGTTTCCTCACTTCTCCCTGCCTCAGTTTCCTTCTCTGTGAAAACAGGGATGAGTGTAATTTATTGTAATGCCTTTGTACATTGTTTTGCGGTCTGCTGAGCTCTATGATTTAAATGAGTGAATGGCACAAGGAGGAGCAGGAAAATGATGCTCATTTCCCTGCAACATTGACCGGCTTGGCCTGCAATATAACATGCCACTTCAGGATTTAGTTCAAATATTAATTTAATTATTACTTAAAAATGAAAGTGACAGACTTTTCAAGCCAGGGGAAGTCTGTGTATAAATGCCTCAAGGCCTGGGAAGCTTTCAGCTCTAAATGCTGATGGTCACTTGAAAGGTACTTTGGCACCTCTTAAAGAAGGGAATGTGTGTTTTTACATCTTGCAGTGGTTTAAAGATTGTTTGTTTTTCTGCTTCTCTGGTGTGTAATTGAGTATGTTTTTATGTGGATATTGGACTTTTTTGTTGCTTTTAGAACTCAAGTTCTCAATTTATGAGAACTGCAGATGAACAATAGAATTCAAATTTTCTGACTATTTGGAAATAAAGAGCAACCCATTCTAAAAAAATCCTTGAAAGGGTGCACTTTGCTCCAAGGGCAGATGAAGGCCACTGTTTCTGGCATTACCACTCACATGCTTAAAATCTGGCAACAGCTCATACATTGCAAAGAAAAGGATCAACTCCTGAAAAAGCTTGGAGTCATTGACCGGGTTATACTGATTTCCAGGTATCAGGGTGTAGGTGAGAACATTTTATATTTGCCCTAAAGACTTTTTATAAAGTAATCAACAACAGCAACAGCAAAATCAAAACCAAACAATCCTTTGAGCAGAGAATCTTGGCTATTTTCCCTTCTTTTTAGTGGATGAAAGTGATTATGAGCAAGAGGCAGTTTCAGCCTAAGCCCCTTCTCCTGTAGTTCCATGAAGCAATAAACATCTTTGCAATAATTAGTAAAGAATGATAACAACAAATGGGAAGGTGTATCCACTTACTTTACATGCAGAATGATGTATCATGTTATAGTAATTATTTTATCATTATTATAACAATATTCACTTTATAACCCATAACCCCAGTCAGGGGCTTAGTACTAGGCAAATCTCTAGTCCAAATGGAAAATTTCATCTCTTTTGGCTCCCCAGGCAGTCAACAGAGGGAGAAAGATTTATCTAGAAGACAAAATTACTCAGGTTTCAAACCATCACTCCTGAAATACCTGAGATCCATCAAGTGTTGACAGAGGTTTCAAAGCAAAGAGAACAGAAATTATTTAACAGCTGGGGAAACCAAAGCACAACAGGATCAGGGGCTGTGCCTTTGTTCCTGGTTCTGTTCTAAACCAAAATCCTGTCTATTGGGTACCACTGCATCTGGAGCCACAGATAAATTCATGTAATGATAGAACCACTAAGGCTGAAAAAGCCTCCAAGATCATCAAGTCCAAGCTATAACCCATCACTGCCAAGTCTACCACTAAATCATGTCCTTAAGTACCACATTTGCTAGTTTTTTCCAACATTTACAGGGACAGGGATCCCATCACTTCCCAGGCAGCCTGTTCCAGTGTTTGGCGACTCTTTCAGCAAAGAAATTCTCAATATTCAATCTAAACCTCCCCTGGACCAACTTGAGGCCATTTTCTCTTGTGCTATTGCTTGTTACCTGGGAGAAGAGACCAATTTCCCCCATACTGCAACCTCCTTCCATGGAGTTTTAGACAACAATAAGGTCCTCCCTGAGCCTTCTTTTCTCTGATCTAAACATTCCAGTTTCCTCAGCCACTCCCTATAAGATTTGAGCTTCAGACCCTCCATCAGGCTGGCAGCACTGAATCCACTTCCCTCTCCCCACAGACATCCACTTTCTGGACATTGGGTGTTGTTGGATGTTCTTAGAAAAAGCTAATGCAGAATTTCCCAGCCAGGAAAGCTGTTGGTACATTAGCATTACCTAATTCTGCCCACATTTTATTCTGTGTGGTCACCTCAGAGTCAAAGAGCTCCAGCTGATGAAAGAACAGTGTAGGAGGTCTTGATTCCCCCTTACAAATGCCATGGTTGAGTTCCTTCTTGGAAGCAAAAAAGCAGAGCAGCACAGTGGAATCATTGCACTAAAAATGTTTAGGCATCTGTCTGTCCTGACCAGTTTCTACAATCAAGTCTTTAGCCAATAAAGAGAGAGACTTCTCCAAAGATATTTTTTTTAATATGAACCAAACCAGACAAAATTACTTTTTTCAATGTTTATAGACAGAGCATTAGGATTCCAACAGGGTAACTTCAGTAATTTAGCTGTGCACTTAGAGTTATGACTTTCTATGAAGGAGAAGTGTACACTTAAAGGAAGAGTCTCCTCTCATTCAAAGGATTATTCCAAGCCACAGGTGGAGACTGCTTCATAGCAATTCCCATCAGGATTCAAAATAGTTCTAGGGGCCAAAAAGCATATGTTCCTCTGAAAGTAAAATTCTTCCATCTGGAATTCTTCTAATCAAACATGCTATATACCAAAACTGAAAGGATGTCTGAGAAGACCAAAAAGGGGGGAAAAAACCCAAACACAAACCACAAGAATGCACTGAAACCTAAACTACAGAAATCTCAAAAAAGAGATCTAATAGCAACAGCATCATCCAAATTCCAGTTGCATCTCATTAGAGCTTTCCTACACAGGGACATACAGGGAAGTGCAATCAAGACAGCTAACTACAGGTGTGAAGTCAGTGCCCATAAATTAAAGCACATGTGCAGGTTCTCATTTAGGATTAAAATGCCTTTAGTACTTAATCCTCCTCTGAGGATTTAGCTACAGCAATGTAAGGTGACTTTATTCCTGAATGAGAGCATCCCCACAAGGGCTAAATGTTTTCAGCCGGTGAACAGTGACTTCACACTTCAGCTCATTCACCTTCCTGAGGGTTCCTGAAAACACATGGCCTGGTAATTCTTGGCTGCAAAGGGCCAAGAAAGTGGGAGACCAAAGCTGGCTGAGGGGAAAACAGAGCTAGGCCCATGTTGAAGCCAGGCCAGGTTTGCTTTGCCCATGAAAATCTGGCTACAGGAAGGACTTCCTTCTCACATGGTTGAACACCAACTGCATATTCACTGGACGAAAGGTGTTCAGCTTTTGGCGTAATCCAAAGGGATTCCTTCAGTGCACTGCAGCAAAGTTAATTTGGCTGCACCAGCTTCACTTAGCATTGTGTTGTTCTGTTTTTCATGGTGCAGCCACCTCTGTTCAGACACAAAGCACCTCACTCACAAGAATCATAGAATCACAGAATGATTTGGGTTGGAAGGGTCTGTAAAGATCATTCAGTTCCAAGCCCCTGCCTTGGGCAGAGACAGCTTCCATTACACCAGGTTGCTCCTTCAGGGATGGGGCATCCACAGTTTCTCTGGGTAACAGTCTCAAAACCCTGAGAGTCAAGAATTTCCATTCCTAATATCTGATGTAAATCTAGCTGCTGTCAGCTAAAAGTCATATCTCCTTGTCCTATCACTACATGTCTGTAGACAAAGTCCCTCTTCAACTCTTTTGTAGCTTTTTTAGGTACTGGAAGGAGCCATGAAGTCTCTCTGGAGCCTTCTCTTCCTCAGGCTGAACAATCCCAACTCCCTCAGCCTGTCTCCACAGCAGAGGTGATGCAGAATTCTGAGCATCTTTGTAGCCTCTTCTGGACTCTCTCCAGCAGGTCCACACCTTTCTTATGTTGGATGTCCCACAGCTGGATGCAACACTCCAGGAGGGTTCTCACAAGAGCAAAGTGGAAAGGGAAAATCACTTCCCTTGACCTGGCAGTCACACTTGTTTTGATGCAGCCCAGGATATGGTAGAAGTTTCTGGGCACACAGTGCTCGGCCATTTCAAGCTTCTCATCTATCAACACTCACAAGTCAGGAGTCCTCTCACTCCCATTTTCTACCCAGCCTGTATTTGTGCTTGGGATTGCTCCAACCCATGTGCAGGATCTTACACCATGAGAAAGAGACCGATTTGACTTTCTTTATTTCTTATTTTGATTCTCTTCCATTCCCCTCCCATGTAATAGTGGAAAAAGATGGCTAATCCTAAATGGAATGTGGATCTGGAAGAGCTTTGGTAAGAGCAGTGCATAGGGTGAAAACCTGAAAATTTTGTAAGAGAAAAGGGTAAAGATGACTGGCAGACGCATCAAGGGAGTGAATTTGATGACCCAAAAGCTTATTTCCAGTCCTTTCCATGTAGCCTCACAAGAAAGTTGTGCACACTGAAAGTTGAAAGTTGGTGTCAATGCATGAAAACTGTCAGTGCTAAGGCCCACTAACTCCATGATAAAATTTCCTGCATTTCTCCTCTACTTCCATGGCATGCACAGCCTAACCTTTAGCTGAGCCACAGCAGCAGGTGGCCATCTGTATCTTGGATGAAAATCCGAGCATCTCTCCTCATTTCCCAGGTGGAGAAACTGAGTCTCACAGCAAGGAGAAAGAGCAGGACAAAGTTGCCACAGAAATCTGCAACAGAAATCTGAGAGGGAGAAAATTCTATTTTGCTTCCATTTCCATGCCCAGTGCCAAACTTCCTCCTCACAATTACAAGAAACATCACACAAAAACAAGCCTTTTGCCAGGCTGGCTTCCAGCTCCCCGGTGTCTGCTCAAAAACCAGTGTGGCATGTACCACCTCTGCTAAAGCAAATAAGGAAACAACTGTGAGAGGGGAGAACGGGTCTGAAGTGGGAGCTGTGGTGAGCAGAGGTAGTGGCTTTAACCATGCCAGGAACCCAGCTGCAGTTCCCCATCTCCAGGGCAGCTCACAGCCAGGAAGGGACGTGCCCCATGGCTGCATGCTCAGAGCACCTCAGCCACAGCACGGATGGGAGTTTCACATCTTGAGCCCATCAGTGCAGTGCAAGGCAAACCAGGACCTCTCACAGATCAAACACACACACCAATCCTTTCTTTCACTACAGAGCAACCACACTGAGGAAGCTCAACTACGCTGGGGAAGATTTCAGTTTTACCACACGCACCCAGTGCCGCGGGAGACCGGCAGATAAAAAACACTTTCTGCCTTGCCAAGTGTTCCATCGAGCTCTGGCTCTGCTGCCTTCATGGCTGTGCCATGAGCAGCAAGGGTTTGACAGCTGGTTTTGGGTTTTGCTGTGAGAAAGGTGGCACTCTCGTCCTGGCTGCCTCACACGCGTCTCATTTTGCTTCCTTTAATAAAAGGTGCTTGACACAGAATGGAAACAGCACTTTCCTCTAGGTGATGGTGGTATGGGCATGAAGAAACAGAGCTGGGAATCGCAGCCCACCCAATGGCTTGTGTGTTTGCTGGATAGGGAATTCAGCTGCATCCTATGTCCCTAAGTGCCCACCTGCAACACCTGGGTTGGGCCATCCCCCCCATCACAGCAGAGGAAGGATGATCCTTCAGTTCCTTCAACATCTGTGTGAATCCCAAGGTGCTACTTGCTCTCTCCTCAACCCTACTGGAAGTTAACACTCCCTCTTTACATTTTGCTGCAACTCAACTCTGCTGAAAGGAACTTAAGCTCTTCTGCCTTTTTTCTAGGTCCTGCACTGGCATGAGCAAAAGAAACACAGAGCTTTGCTTCAGCAACAATACTCTGCCTTCTCCTAGGAGAATGTTCCTCAGGGTAAATACCCACCTTCACTTTTGCTCTCACCAGTTTGTGCTGATAAACATCAGGATGGAACAGGCCACTAAAGAACAAGGACAACAAGCAGTTCTTACCAAAAGGAGGACATGAGCAACAAAAATATTGATCAAATCATACAACCTTACAATAGCAACTGTAAACTCAATCATGTAGGGTTTGTTTCAAGTTACTGTATATATATTTTTGTATATAGTTCAACACCACCAAAAACAAAGAAAGACAAACCCAGGCACCCTGGATTCACACGCAGTGATGGAATCTCTGAGTTTTGAATTTCAGCCTTCCGTGTGTGGGGGGTCCTATTGCCACTTGGGTCTGGTAGTCATTTGCCACACTTATGCAGCAAACCAGGAGGAAGACCACCTGCCACCACAGCCATCATCACCAGGATCTCCTGCTGGCAGAGTGGAAAGTCCAACAGTTTAATGACAGGGGAAACTGGAGCCTGCAGAACCCTGCAGCTGTACATAACCCAACCCCAGTTCTCCAGAGGCAGAAACAAGGCACAAGCGGGGCTGTGCCAGTGCCAAGAATGTCCAGCCCAACATTTAGTAAAAGCAAGCGAAAAGATTGCAGAGACTTTCTGGAATGATCCATTAACATTTTTATGATGAAATGTAGGTGTGACAGGTCCGAACCATCTCCTCTCACCTCCTCAGCGTGGCAGGGGCCGAAACACCTGCGGACGCGATACTGCGTACGGCAACACGCTCCCTCTGCCAAGAGACACGAAACTGTGTTGATGGAAATATGAAAATAGCCACACCTTGAGCAGATCTGGGTTAAAATGGAGCTAAAATTGTAGCTTTCAGTCTTCCTGCATGGAGAATATTTGCAACAGGGGGAGAGGGAAATGTGTGTGGAAGTTTGCAGCCCCTGTTGTGCTCCGTTCAGTCAGGAAGTCAGGTACGCTGTCTGTGTGGTGGCTGGCATCCCAAAACTGAGGGAAGTGGAGGGAAATAAAGGAAAACAAGCTGGGGTCTTTCATTTAGGTAAAAACAAATAACTGGGCTCGCTGTGAAGGTAACTGGGTGAGAAGCACCAGCCTGGGGTGTAGAAGGAGTCATGCCAAAGTGTCTGATGGTCTGTTGTAGCCATGAGAGTCTGCAGCTGGAGTTTCACCTCAGCCTGTGAGGAGGGAAAATGAAAAAGAAGGCACAGATTTGGGTACTAGGCCCACTTGTGGGGATGATGTGTGTCTGGGTGGGGACTGAAGAGATGTGATGCTTCACCCATACCGGAGAAAATGAGAAGGGCAGTGGGGAGAGAGAAGGAGGAGAGCTCGTATGAGCAGAGATCCCATTTTGTTTCCTTTCAGTTTCATTGCAATTAAGGCTCCTAATTGAAACCAGTTTTACCCAAGGTTTACTGTGGTGGTTGTTTTCTTTCTCTGCTGTTAAATGCAGGTGTTTCACATAGCAGGAAGTTGGCACATAGAGGTAAATTTCCAAAGTGCTGCCTGTACCATTCATAAGTTAATGCTTGGAGAAACCAGTATCGTGAAGAGCCCAGCTGTGCAAAGATGTCGGATGAGAGGGGAGGACAGGGGAGAGAGAAAGAAGTCCATGTTTGTCACAGCCCATGGACACTGCAGTGAAGATGTGAGGAATAAAAGTCACAGAAACACAGAATGGTTTGGATTGGAAGGAATCTTAGAGATTATTTCACTCCAACCCCTCTGCCATGGGCAGGAACATTTTCCACTGGACCAGGTTGTTCCAAGCCCCATACATCCTGACCTTGAATACTAAGGGATGTCAAATAGGGTCAGCCTTGATCTGTTGCAGCATATGACAGTCCACCCCAATCTGTCTTATTGCAATAAGGAGAAAATTTCTGCTGGGTTTCCATGGGGGCAGTGTTAAACCCCATCATGTGCTGGACCTCTGCAGAGCAGAGCTGGCCCAGGTGAAGGAGGACCTCCAGGGAGCTGTTTACCAGCCTGGAAGTGGACTGCAACTCTGTAGACGCCACTTCACTGATGTGGAGTGAGTGAAACATGAACTGAAGCAATATTAAAATTGTAGTGTGGCTACAGAGCCATAGGGGTGTGTGTGATGCTTTGCAGACAAAGAAAATTCTGAATAAGAAAAAAATATACATATTATACTCTAAATAAAAGACCTTCACTGAGGTCTGTTGCAGACTCTTTTCCTTCATCTTCCTCAGTATCTGAAATACAGTTTAGCAGTGATTAGGAATGGAGTAAATAGAGATGTATTTATGGACAGTGAACCTGGCAAACCCCTCACATATCTGCTTGGGGTTGCACAGTGGATGAGAGAGAACTGCCATTCCCAGCTCAGGAGAGGATGTGATGGCAATTTTGGATGTTATCACAGAGTAGGATGATACCAGTTCCATGTAATTTCCTCCTCCTAATTTTGACATTACTTACTCGTGGGGGAAAAAAATATGTCCTTGAGCTTGTGAAGCAGCTTTAGAGCTGGGACACAAGCTGTGGGTAGGTTTTTTGCTAATATACTTCTGTCTGCTCAAAAATCAGTCCTGTGGATGCAAAAGGGCTCTGGGCTGGAGATGCAAAAAAGCCCCTAATGCTGAAATCAGCTCAGTGCTCAGGCTCCATCCTGCTCTGCAGCTTCTATTTACCTGTACAGCCTTGGCCTGGAGGAAACATGGGCGTTGCAGGCTGAGGTGGCTCTGATGCAGAGCCAGGGTCCAACCTTCATCTCAGACGGACAGAGAGCTGCACATCTCAACTATTCAATCCAAGCACTCCTCCTCGAGAGGCAGAAAAAAAAACAACAACCCCAAAAGAGAACACTTTTGCTAGGAAATAGGTCATCAAGCTTTGTGTTTTAACCACAAGGGTTAAACCATTCTCCTATCACACCATGGCCCTCTGTCCTGCACTCATCCCAGCAGCTGCTCACGGGGCAGGGGCAGCCTGGATTCCCCCAGCTGACCCAGGCACCGTTTTGTGCAGCATTGCACAGCCCTGCCTTGTTCTGTACCAATCACCCCCTTTCAGCTGCGTGCCCAGTGCCAGGGAAATGTGATAGAAACCATGTCAATATCAAAGAGAATTAAGCAGTGTCTCACTCAGGTGCTGTTTTCAGAGGAGCGGAGCGGTGTCACGGGGTTAACCACCAACGGAAGCTGAAGCTTCAACAGCCTTTATTAGCTCAGCAAGTGTTCCTAACCACACTCTTCCTATTTGCAAGAGGCATCTTCTTTTATGGGCCTTCTCTTGGGTTGGGGAGGTGATATTTACCAAATAAAAACTGTTGCTGCACCTGTGTAGTTCTCATGTGGCTTTCACCACCTCCCAGGTTAACCCGTTCAGGAGCATCCTTGACTTTTATTGGGGTTTGCAAGAGGGAGGATGGGGGCAGAGCCTTCGTGGCGGCACCTCAGCTTGCTCCTTGTCTTCCTCAGCAAGATGCTTGGCTGGCAGGGGTTTATGGGAGAGGGAATGGGAATGCCTTCAGTCCTGCACAGAGCTCCTCAGCTGCCTTGGCTGCTGGGATATGAGGTGTGCACATGAGAATGGTGTAGAGGGGTGAAAATATTTCTCTGGCATGATCACCCCACACAGGTCTGTGCATCACTGGGGTCCATGCCAGCCTCCTGTTAGGCACCTTCCAAGCTGAGGAGGTGAGGGAGGGGCAGGGTTGTGTGGAGGGAGTGTTTGGGGAGTGCCTTCCAAATTCATAAAGACACTAAGTAAACAACTTTGTGATTCCACACATGTTTTCTTAGAGGCAGAACCCACCCTTATCTAAATCCAGGTCCTTCACTCCTCATTCCTGCTTTGGTGCTGCTTTTGGAAGAAGAGGAGGTGAGAGACAGAGTGCTTTTTATCTAGCAGTGCTCAAATTGCTGTCTGCACACCAGCCCTGGAAACTGTGTGGGCACAGCTGGGGTTGGCAATAGGAGGAGGAGAAGAGACGACCAGAGTGCACTGTCACCCACTGCAGACATTTTCCCCAAGATTTGTCCCTCTGTCAAGCTTCATTCACCATGGAGAACAAACTCCATGTGAAACTCTCTAACTGGTTCTGTAATCCTGGTCTCCATGGGCCAAGGTGTCATTGGCAAAACACCTCCAGGCAAACCTTTTCTGAGTGTGGGGTGCTGCCAGGTGATAGCCCAGCTGCAGCACAGCCTCTCCCACTGCTGTGATTCTTCACACCCAAGGCTGTTGCTTCTTGCACATCAGGAGCACCTGGCAGGTGAGAACACACAGCAGGACAGGAGCTGCAGTGCTGTCTCCAGAGGTGACAGTGACAAACCTTTGCCAACAGCTTACCTGGGTCCAGTGGGCTGCTGGAGAAATTCAGGGAATTTAAACCCCCCAGGGCTTGTGAACACAAAGGCAGCCCCTTTGGTTCAGATGCAAATTGCTGACACCTGGGAGGGTGTTTGAGGAAGTATCACTGCATGATTATTCCCAGTTTGTTTTGTTTTTCCAAGGTATCTATTGTTTGCTGTTAGCCATAACACCCTGCTCTTCCCCTCTGTACCCATCCCTCCCAGCTATATTGAGAGTGTAGTGCTGAACATATATGGCTCAGCTCATCTGGCCTGAGCTCCTTTCTGGCACTGTAATAACCAGAGTCCCAGCTCTGTGTCACAATTTCAAGCAGGAAGGCTTTGAGGTAATGGTGGTGAAATCAAGCACTCAAAAAATGGAATCCACCTCTGAGATTACCTTAAGGACAATGTGAAAATTTACCAAGGGACAATTCTGTGTTCTCTATTATTTGCTTTTTGATCTAGAGCACTTAGGTAGCCACATCATCAAGCTCATCTTCACCAGAGAGATAGACCTGGGCTCTTTTAAAATAAATAAATAAATAAATAATTTTAAAAAGAATGTTTTCTTCAGGAGTCATAGAAGCTGATGTACTTATATTGATGAAATGAGCATCAGGGAGGAAACATGGAGCCTGGAGATTGCTCTGAGCTGGTCTGATCCATTCCTTGAGGCCACCAAGGATAAACAAAGGTAAAAGTGTTTCTTGCAAGCAGTTCTCCTTTTCCCCGTAGTGGGTCTGAAGTCATTGCTGGAGAAATGTTACAGCAAGAGAGGCAGGACCCTTAAATCAGTTTATAGTTCCTGTTTTCCTTCACCAGGTGACTAATTAGTCCCAGATGGGGCTAGTTACATTTCCCTGTTGGTAAAGAAACCCTGTGGAAAAATCCTGTTTTCCAGAACTGGAGAGACCATAAGCTGCTTTACTGTGAGCAGCTCCTCTCTCTCCCCATCATGTCCTACCTCCTTCCTCTTCCCACTTTGTCCATAGGTGGACCAGGAAATCTCAGTTTCTGTACTTCCCCCACCCTGAGTTATCCTTCAAACACAAATCACCATGTTCAGTGTTTAAAATTCCTATAAATATTGAATTTAAAAAAAAATTAAAATATTTAATCTTGTAATTCAGGATTTCGGCC
Source organism: Melozone crissalis (assembly GCF_028551555.1). Lineage (NCBI taxonomy): Eukaryota > Metazoa > Chordata > Aves > Passeriformes > Passerellidae > Melozone > Melozone crissalis. The sequence continues at coordinate 310,569 of NW_026535887.1, forward strand.
TAAAGATGTGGGACCTAAAGTTGCTCTTTTTTCATGTTATGTCAGAAAGAATAGTGTGCTTTGGGAACCGAAGGGTGCTGATAAGTTATTGGCCAGATATTGTTCTCTCAAGTCCCTGAGGACAGATGTTACCAACAGAGGTGTGACAGTGCTCCAGCACTCCAAGACTATAAACAGAACCTTAAGCAACTCATTTAAGACAAATCATTTTAGAAATGAAGCTTTTACTCATCAACACAAAACCCCCACTCTTTAATTGTCTATCTCATTCTGTGAGAGTGCATTGAAAATCTACCAACTTTATAAATAGAACTCAGTCAACAATCACTTTGATGTCTAAGATGAGGTCCACAATTCTACCCCCCCTGTCTACCTGTCTGTTTTTTGAGATTGTCTCTGTTTAGACCAGCATTCCTGAGCTGGTAGTGAGATAGATGCAAATGAGGGATGATGAAAGATTAATTATTTTTCATTGGAGGGAGTTTCTTACCAAAGTTTTCTATCTCACAAACATCCCAAAGCAGAGAAGGGAGATTAAAACAGCAGGAAAAAGGCCAAGTCCTCCCTGCTTCCCTCTGGAAAACAGATTGGATGTTTTAATCATGAACCCCTTTTTCAAGTGCCACAGAGCTTGAATATAGTCCTTATAACAGAGCTTGAATATAGTCCTTATAACCTCCCATCTGGCTGTTGGGGTGCCTCATTTGGGCACACCAGCACTGAAATTTCATGGTGGAGAGGTCAGGATAATGCAAATCACTCACTGGTCCTGAGGTAAATGGGCACACACAGAAGGTGGTCTGAACACTGCACCCAGAACCCCTCTGTGTCCCTTGCTGAAGGTCTCATCACCCAAAAACTGAGACTCCTGTGATGATATTCAGAATCTGCAGCATCCAGATTTTATGTCCAACACCTTATTGTGCCCTACTGAAAGCCCAGCCCTAGAATGGCAGGTGGGATATGAGGGATGGTGTCAAGAACTGGCTGTGCCAGACAGCTGAGAAAGAGCCCACCCACATCTTGCCTGACTTAAACCACTCGCATCCATCCCTCACATTCATAATTCCTCAAGCTGCTTCCAAAATTCAATGTGTGGGACCTGAAAAACACCTACCGTGGAGGGGGTCTGAGCACAGATAAACCAGACCTGTTGCCAGTACACTGGAAGCTTAATTAAAACGAATATGGCTTTCAGTAACTTCCAAGCTAAACAATTTGCCAAACTTTCTAAATATTGGAAGTGTTTTTGCCTCTATTGGCTCCGTCCTCAGGCATCACAGGATGATTCGTTCCACCAATAATTCATGTACCTGCATGTTTTAATGACAACTGAAATACCCTGGCATTTCTGGGCTAGCATGTGTGCTGTGATCTACGAGCCTACACTCCCTCTGCCTCCACTTTGAACTGAGCTGCTTTATTAAGCAACCCCACTACCCACCACTGTCGGACATGCCAGGACCTGTGGGGTTCTCTTGTACAACGCTGCCTTTGAATCCCTTCCAAGACCCAACCAGAAGCACCAGTATTCAGACACTGTAGGATGATACCCACAGCCAATGAAATAAAACTTCCTTTGGGAATCTGTAGAAACCCAAGGAGCCTGTTTTGTTGTTTTTGTTGGGATTTTTTTTTGGGTTGTATTTTTTTTTTTTTTTGACAAAACCAATTGACGCACAGTCTGCAGTCATTAGGACAGGGAGCTAGAAATCAGCATATCTGCAATAAAAAATCTCTACAGCTACCTGCTTCCCCAGGAGACAAACTTGCCTCTCCAAGAGGACTAGAACAGGGCACTCTGAAAAGAGGAATATAGCAAAAAGTGGTTCTTCTGCCTTATCTGCACTGCACATGAAGCTGCCTCAGAAGCTTATTTCTAAGGATTTTTTTCTGATATTTACTCTTTTATTGTTACAAAGCGGGTAAGATACAGAGCCTTAGATATCCATGGTCAGATCCACGAACAAGCTCATGCATTTCAAGTGGTATTAGATATTCAAGCAGGAATTTGGAATGAGATTTAGCTCACAGATTAAGGTATCCAAATTCAGGTGTTTACTTGGTGACCTGTGAAATCCCACTGCAGCTGGTGGGAAGCCAGCAGCGTTGTCAATGACTTATTAAAATTTACTCAGCTCACCTTAAAGCAGTTACTTTTGTTGGGCCAATAATCAGTTTTCTTGTTAGTAGAGACTGCATTTTCAAGGACCTTCATCCAGCTGGCCACTTACCAACACCTGGAGTAAAACCCATATCTATATCATTTTCACCAGATTGTCAGAAATTATTTGGGATCTATGGAAGACCTGTGGTCTTCTGAGCAACAGCAAGACACAAGATATGTCTTAGAGCACCTCAAAGGACACTCAGCACAGGCTCTCCATGAAGGTGGTCACAGCACCAATGCTTCCAGAGTTCAGGGAGTGTTTGGACAATGTTATCAGGCACTTGGTGTGATTCTTGGGGTTGTCCTGCACAGGGCCAGGAGCTGGACTTGGTGATCTTTATGGGTCCCGTCCAACTCAGCATCTTCTATGATTCTACAATATATATAGGAAATGAATAGTGTATGAAAGGCAGGACTTTTTTGAAACAAGGGACAGAGAGAATCTCTTTGGTTGATTAATTTTGTGTCATTTGCCCTCAGAGCCATGGTTTATTTCCTGTCACAGACATGTCTTTTGAGTGGAACCTTTTGGCTCTCAGGCCTCTGAGCCTACCAGATGGCTGGTCAGTATAGTGGTTACTCAGGCCTCTTCTAAGTTGTTTCAGTACAACTGAAACTAAACAGAGAGTAAAGGGAAAAAAAACCCAACAGGCAACAGTCTACCTGCTTATCATCTGATCTAATGCCCTCTCATCTTGGGATGAAAGGGCAAGGGCAGCTTTGCTTCTCCTGACCACCAAACAATTGTTCCTCATGCTTTTTTTTTTTTTTTTTTTGCACATATATATTTATTTGTACTACAGCACTTCATAGCAAACTAAGATGGCTCTTGGCCAAAACATGCACAGTGTTTTTCAGTTTGGTCTCTGTGAACAGCTCCCAGAAGTGTCTGGACAGACACAGAGAAATTTGGGAGCAACCTGTACTGTTTGTGTTTTGCTGGATCCTAGCAAACACAAGACAGGATGCAGACTTGGCAAAAGACAGCAAAGAAGGGTTTCTAGCTGTGCTTTAAGTTGCTATGGGATATCTTCTCTCAGTTTCCCATTTCTCTTTACCTATTGAGTTTTCCTAGAGAACCCCAAGGATGTGCTCCATGCACAGGCCATGTCCCAGGGCCCTGATTCCCAAGTGCCAGCATGAGGAACCATCTCTCCCTCTGTTCCCCATGTCAAAGCTCCTTTTCTGTGCAAATAAATGCACACAGGATCCTGCGCACTTCTGAAACGCCTCCAGTATGGAATCATCCTGTGGCCATGGCACACATCCAGCCCCAAGAGCCCAGAATTTCTCCTGAGTTCAGTAGTTTAAGTTCATACCTATATAATCAGACCAAAAAAAATTCCCAAGAACAGGTCTGTCTTAATGAATTAACATACAGCTTTCTCCTTACAGCCAATACCCCCCAAGCCACAGCATTCTAATTCCATTCCTGTCCTACACTGGTACATTTATACCAGCAGGTCTGTTCTGGTAGGTCTGAGTGGGATAGGCAAAGGGTTTATTACTTTTATTATTCCAAGATAATTAAGCAGGGCAATTTTGGGCATAAGCAGGGACTAAACCCCCTTTTATTGCTCTGGCAGAGTAAAGAGGCCATAAAAGGCATTTAAATTACCATTACCCTTATCAGAGTCAGCCCAAAAGAAATTCTGTTTATTTCAGACTCACTGATTTTATTGGATCCCCATTTTCACAGGCTTAGAGAATATAACCCTATCAAAACAAGACTCCTTAACAAGCCATTGTCCAGAGAAGCTGTGGCTGCCCCTGGATCCCTGGAAGTGCCCAAGGCCAGGCTGGATGGGGCTTGGAGCACCCTGGGGTAGTGGAAGGTGCCCCTGCCCATGGCAGGGGTGGAACTGGATGGGCTTTAAGGTACCATCCAACATAAAACATTTTATGATTCTAAGGTTCTGTGGTTGCTCTGAAGCAAGCCCAGAGAGGGGACACTCAGATAAATGTCAGGAGGTGGCTGCAGTGCCAGCAATGAGGCTTTTTTGTGTCTGCAGGGAGTAGAAACACCTAAAAGCCCCAGTTTTATAGGGAGGTGATCTCCTTTCACCTCTCCTAACCATTGGCATCTTCTAGGCTGCTATTTTTGAATACAACCTAATAAACCCTGCCCTTCTCCTCCACAGAAACCTTCCAGGGGGATTTGCAGATGCTCAGCTTCAGGCTGGCTCCAAGTTTTCTTACAAGTTTAGTTCCCGCAGTTACTTGAGCAAGGATAGACTGTATCACTGAATCTTCAGCATTTTCTTTATCTGTTATTTAAAGTGGTAAAGCTTACCAGGGAGATGAATACAGGAACAGCGGAGTTGAAAGCTTTTATATCAGTCCTGTGCAAACAAAGTTAATGTGTCTTCCTTGTGCACAAAGATTAACTGTGATTAAGTGCTCCAATATGAAAAACGAAGACAGAAAAATAGAAAAGTGTTGCAGTGCTTAGCCATCCTTCTTAAAATAACTACCATTGTGTTAGGCTTAAAAGGCATTTGCTAAAGATTTTGTGAAGAATTAAGCTTATTTGTTATTCTTTTAAGATAGAAACAAGAGTAAAGAAAAAGCTGTTAGTCAACATTGTCTTAGAAGATAAAGGTTTCTAGATAAGAGCATATATGGGTCAATAGAGGCTTCAGTAAATATCTTTCTTGATTGACAGGTCTCTTGAGATTTTTTTAGCTGGTTTAATGTCACCTTCTTTCTTTTTCTTTTTTTTTTTTTTCCTGCTCTTGCAGTATTATTGGCTGAGGGGGACAAGCAAGTTATGTCACGTTTCTGTTTGACCAGCAGTGACCCCAGGAAAACAGTGAGAAGCAACCTAAGGGGTGGTGTTTGCACATTGCCAGCCTGATTCAGGTATCTTATCAGGAGGCTCAATTAAATGAATGAGACAGAGTCCCCCAAAACCCTTCTTTCAGATTATTTCAGGAGCTGGACTTTGATGATTGTTGCAGTGGATTCATATTCCAATAGATGATCCTTGCAGGTCCCTTCCAACTCAGGATATTCTATGATTTTATGATTAATAATATCTCCAACAGGGGAGACTTTTCTCTAATTTAGCTAAACTCATTTAAAATCATCCCTTAGAGCATGAAAAGGAAAGAGCTGTACATTGCAAACCCCAGGCTTTAGACCGGCTATGGGGAGTAGGCATTGATGCTTTAAGCTGTTTGTCTGCAAGGTGTAACCGTCAGGTGCTAAAAACTGCAAACCTACCTATAAGTCCTAAGGCAAAACATAAAATTCAAAGATCTTTTAATTTTCCTTCTCTGGCTAAGGTTATTTTTTTTCAGTTTCCACTCACAAGACGCAAAGATTAAAAACAACTTACATCGAAGAGGTAAAAAGTAAAAAGAAAAAAAAGGAAAGAAAAAAAAAAGAGAGAGATTCTCCGATGATAAGCTCATTGCAGCAGCTGAGTATTTGTAAGATTTTCAAAACAAAACAGGCTGAGCCAGGGTGTAGATGTGTCTGTCCCCCTGGAAATAACACCTCACTCAGCAGAGATGCCCTTTGGCTCCAGTGTGGCTGTCTGAGGAGCCGAGTGTTGCTCCAAGCCCTGATGCTCCCCACCCCTGAAATGCATCCAGCTGGGTGAGAGTAAAGCTGAGACCACAGTGCAGCATCCCTTGAACCTCAGCCTTCAACGATAACCACCCCCAGAAGAGATTCCTGTGCTGAACAGTGAGAAAATAAATAGCTCTGCTTTTGCAACAGGGTGCCAGATTTTGGAGCGTTTGAAGCCTTTTCACATCTCTGCCAGAGGCTGCAGGGAGAGTGCAGTCAGAGAGGCAGGAGGACAGGGAGGCACAGAGGTTTGCCTACAGTGGAAAACTGTTTAACTTAACTGAATGACTGTGACCGTGTTCACAGGGGTTTTCAGGTGAGGGAAGAGACGAGAATGTTGACTCAATGTTCAGAAGGCTTGATTTATTATTTTATGATATATATTACATTAAAACTATACTAAAAAGAATAGAAGGGAAAGTTTCATCTCAGAAGGCTAGCTAGCTAAGAATAGAAAGGAATGAATTATAAAGGTTTGTGTCTCAGACAGAGAGTCCAAGCCAACTGGGCTGTGATTGGCCATTAATTATAAACATCCAACATGGGCCAATCACAGATGCACCTGTTGCATTCCACAGCAGCAGATAACCATTGTTTACATTTTGTTCCTGAAGCCTCTCAGCTCCTCAGGAAGAGAAATCCTAAGAAAGGATTTTTAATTAAAAGATGTCTGCAACAAATGACCAGCAAAAAACCCATTTTTCCTTATGGACAGATCGAGACAGGAGCAGACGCCTTGTGAATTTTTTTGGGGCAACCTACCCCACAAATTAAGGGTTTTAAAATGGACCTTGGGCTAGTTCCTGAGCATCTGTACTAAAGATTCACAGGAGCTTTAAGCCATGTCCCTGGGACATGCTGGATGTGGCAGAGCTGGGTGTGCTGGCAGAGAAGGTGCCCATTAGTGTGGACATGCCCATTAGTGTGGACGTGGCCTGCAGCTCCAGCTGTGCTTTGGAGCTGCCTCCCAGCCCATGTCCCTGCAGGAATCTTGCTGAGCCTCCCATGGTTTGTCCCTGCTCAGCAAACAGGGAAAGGAGCCAGTCCTGTCCTTGGGTGAGGTCACTGACTCCACAGGCTGCCTTTGGCTGTAACCATCCCACCCTGGTGGCTCAGAAATGCTGATAACCACCACAAGAGCCACCAGGATGGCCAGCAAGGAACCCCAGAAACCTGATATGCACAGAACACAAAATGATGGATCTGTGTAGGAGATAGATGGATGGATGGATGGATGGATGGATGGATGGATGGACGCTTCCAACATCAGAGCAGCGTGAATCTCCTAGAAATGTTGTCCTTCCCACTTTCCCCCACAGAGCCCCTCAGCTCCTCTTTGTGAGACAATCATAGCTGTGACCGGTGGCACAGAGGGGACAGAACTGCAGCTGGATGCTCCCCTGGGAGATGCTCTGCCTGGGCAGGAGATGAAAAAGAGATTTCTTCTGGAAAAATGTGCATAAACACAATGACTGATAAAAGCCTTTGAAATACACTGTTCAGTGAGGAAAGACCTGGGAAGAGAAGATGTTTGGTGAGACACACAAAACTTCCAGAAAAATATTAGTGTGCTTCAACTCACACAATTTTCAATGGGAATTAATGCCAAGTGTATGGAAGGAATTCAAGTATTAGCCTTCCCCACACATCCCACTGCTGGTGCTGGCTACAGCCAGCTCATATGATTTGAAATTTGATTTATCCTCTGTGCTAAGTCCTGCTTAAAATTCAGTAATGCATTTATTTTATTTTTTTTCAGGCACAACTTATTTTCCCAACCCAAGGACTGCCTGAGAGGCAGCAGATAGTTCTGCCTTGAAATGTGATATGGCAAAAGCTGGGGTGATTTTGGCCTGTCCAATATTGTGGTCACTGTTGGGAAGTAAAAGCCCTTCTCCTGCAAGCTGCAGGGACAGCGTGTGTGGATGATCACGTGCATTTCCAGATCCCTCATATCCCCATTGAGTGGGAGGGATGCTGAGAACAGCAGCACGACATTTTAGGGCTGGCAAAAGCCACAGACACCATGAGAAGCCTGCTGAAGAAAACACTGACTTGTAACCCAGTCTGAAAATGGCTGAGAGGTGTGAACACTGCAGAGGAGGGGGGAACTGGCCCAAAGAAATCAGTGGAGACAAACATGTGAGGTAAATCTTGAAGGTCACAATCCAAGTTTAGGCCCTCTTAGAGGAGACAATGGAATTAATTGGTGATTCTGTGAATCTACCCAAGCATTCTCCTTGTGTGGCATGAGAGACCAAGAGGGAATTAAAAAAAAAAAAACAGCCAAGGTAGAAAAGAAAAAGAACAACCTTTGGTGAAGTGCTTGTATTGTGAACAGCAAGAGCAATCAAGTGGTAGGTGGTTGATGCAAGTGTTTCTAAATGCTCAGTTACAGAGGATTTGCATGTTGCCACACCAATGAGATGACTTCGGGCTTCAGCTCAGGATTTTGCAGGTCAGACCCAGAAGTTTCCACATCAACCATCCTTCCTCAAAGGGGTCAGGTCTCCTTGTATGTGACAACACAGACCTCGATCACATTAAGGACAAACTGATAAATCACCCTATAACTGATAGATCAACAGAAAGAGAATAACAAAACACCAATTTAAAGTTGTTCAGGGCCAAAACTTGGTAGATGGGTGTTTCTCTCATGTGTCTATCCTGGGTTTTCACCCTGAGACACTGCAAATCCAAAGTCTGGCTGAATAGTTGAACAGAGAGAAGCAAACCTGAGGTCTCCATCTCTGCACTCCCACTCCCCTTCCTCCTCTGCCATTATTAGCAAAATAATGATTTTGCTGATTTCAAAGTAGGCCACTAGAAAAGATCCTTTAAGTTGTGGGTTTTATCCCCTCCTCCATGTTTTTTTTTGTTTTTAATTTTGCACATTGCCACCACTTGTTGAGGAGACCAGGTTGTTTTGCTTCTTCCTTCTGTTTGTTTTGCCCTTTGCTTTTCACGTGGGGGAGGATGGCAGAGGGTGGAAGCAATCATGCTCATCATCAACAAACACAGGGCACAGGGAGGTCAGCCCAGCACCACACTGGGTGCCTGAGATGGATCTTCAGGGGCAAGAGCCAGAGCAAAACCAGCATGGTGAGAGAGAAGCAAAAAAAATTGCTTTTTTTTGTTGTTGTTTGGGTTTGCTATATATTTTTATATATAATATATATTTATATATTTATATATTTTATATAAATATATAAATATATAAAATATATAAATATATAAATATATATATATATAAATAAATATGTATATCAATGTGCATTTTCAAGCTAATGGAGACCTGAAATGCTGAGGTGCGTTTAGGAAATCTAAATCTGCACGTGTGACTGACATGTCATTAAGAAAAAATAATATCCCTGAACAGGGAAGGTTGGAGGGGGTGGAGAAAGGAGGGAGGTGGAAGATGAGGAAAGCTGCTAAGCTAAGAAATGATGAGATAATGATAATATAATTTCCTAAACTGGCTACTAATTAACCACAACTTTGGAGCTTAGTGCTGTGAACCAACTCCATCATAGCCCAAAAATCACTCTAAAAAATAACAAAAAAATCAGCAGCAAATTTTTCAGTGACAGTGTTAGCCAAATGTATGCATGCAATGTAATGCATTTCACACATCTTTTTTCCCTTTTTTTTCCTCCTCTATACTTTTAGCTAATACACCCAAATTTCTTGTGTACACAGGAGACAGAACAAGGGCCATTTTTGATGTGAAGTAAAAGAGCTAAAGCATAGAGGAAATTCCCTTTTGGTGCTGCCCTGGCAAAGCCAGAGATGAACAGTGCCCAAATCATCCTGATATGCAGTCCCAAAGTGTTTTTTTACACATGAGAGTAAGGAAGAGGAAAGGCAAACACAAACACCCTCCCTTGCCCAGCTCAGCCCTCTTTGTGCTTTGAGTCACCTGCAGTAGTCAGAGCCCCTGGGGTCAGCCTGAGAGGTCTCAGGAGGAAATGCAGCATCCTCAGCAGTGGCAGGGGCAGGGCCTGCAGCTCCTGAGGTCCTGGTGCCTTCTTCCATGACAGCAAAATATCTTATAAAATATAGAATACTTGGTAAGAAGGCAGGAACCCCCTGCTCATTGACAGGCATTACCTACAGGCCGTTTTCTTTAGTGGAGGAGGAGGTACAGTCTTCATCCTGCCCCCCACATCAATTCCATATGCAAAAGAGCATTTTTTTCTAAGGAATCACAATTAATAAATAATAAATAAATTACAATTAATAAATAATAAATAAATCCAATCCTTAAACATAATAAAGTGCAGTGCAGCACGTCTTAAATGCAGCAACAAAAACCAGACAGCGGCTCAGTAAACTCAAAGAAAAAAAAAATTAAAAGGTAAATTTGCATGAAGTCATAGACATTGACTTTTAAAAGCTGACATGAATACTGTAGGGTGACAAGAAAGGAGGGGATGTCACCCAGGACTTGTCAGAAAAAGGAAAAGAAAAATAGGTATGCCCAAAATTCCTCTTTTAATGCTGGACCCCAAATGTTGGTAGCACAGTGTTGGTGGACTCTGGCAACAGAGATGTTGATGAGAGAGGTTGCAGCAGAGAAGGTGGAATGTTGAGCCAGGAACATGGCAGCAGCAGTGCCTCCAGGAGATGGAGAGAAGGGATGCTTGGGAGACTGTGAGAAAACAGCCAATATCCCAGCCAGGAGCCACAGAAAGAAATGTTTTGGGGAGTGGGGTTAGGGACAGGTCTGGCCTTGCTGTTTTGGATACACGAGGAGAGAAGGAGCCCAAGGGGCTGAGCCCCTCCCTTCCTAGCATTGCACATCATTCCCTGGACTTGTCCCTTTGCTGCTCCTCTCACTGTCTCTCTCTCTCCCCACAGCACTGCTGGGGACCCAGACTGGGAGCACAATACCTTGGCCATGAAGGAAAGGAGGTGTAGGCTAATGAGGGGGCTAAAGCCCTTTTCTTTCCCCTTTCCTTGTAAACCCACACCTGTGCATCCCAGCTGTGTTCACAGCCCGGGTTTTGGCTGGAAACTTTCTTTTACCTGGATGGCAAATCTGGGAGTACACAGATGAAATCAGCCTCGTGCCGGGGAAAGCCTCCTGCCATCAGTGCTCATGAGCATGAGCTAGCAAACCCTGCCAATCTTCACAGCTAAGGGATTTCCTCCCCATCACTCAGCACCAGCTGCAAGGGTGAGGGCACAGAGCTCCTGGCTCCAGCTCAGCTTCCACTTTCCAAATGCTACATCCTCCAGGTGAGGGATAATCCATCACGTGTAGCATCCATTTCAAACTGCTGCTTATGCCGTGCTCTTCCTGCATTTAACATGAGCAAAAGGAGAGATTCAGGAGGGGATCATCAGAACAGGAGGTTCAAGGAAGTTGGATTGTGCAGCAGACTAGCTGAATAAAGAAAAAACAGGCTTGGTTTCTTTTTCTCACTTTCTAGTTTGCTGAGTAATTGAAAGAAAAGTGTTTCCATGCACCAGAACTCTGGAGTGCCCTTGTGAACTTTAGCCATGGTAGACAGTGAGAGACTCAGGTGGTGTAAGGAGAACCCTGCCTTTAGAAAATGACCTTCTCTTATACCACAGCTTCCACCCCCAGTCTCACATTGTCAGACTCTCCCACCCCCAGTGTTTTCTGCAGCTGGCTGCAGCCTGACCCTCTCTCAGTCACAGCTTTAGAGCTGCCTAATCTATCTCAAAAACTGGTTTGGTGGTTTGGTGTTGGTTTTTTTTTTTGAGATGGGGGTAAATATTTATTGGGGTTTTTCCTGCTTTATCTTAAATATGAAAAGAAAAATGAAAAAAAATTATCACAAGCAGAAAATTCAGGCACATCTTTGTGTCATAGGAGAGCAGAAGAGGACTGGTTTGCAGCTAAAGCAAGGGTTGCTCACTGAAAACAAGGATGGGATCCCCAGCTCTGGAAAATACTATTTAGTATCAGCATTGGGGGCTGCTTATACAGAATGGGTTCTACCAAGCCTCATACATCACACATGAGCTTCATTTCTTTCCTCTCTGGTCCATTTTCATCTAGGTGATGATCATCACATTGTTGTCACCCTGGCATCTCTCTTCTGCCCCAGGACCAGACACTACCTGCCACAACTCATGGACACATCTCATCTTGCGTTGAGAGCTCTGGAGCAGAGCAGAGGCTTCAGCCTGAGCCCAAAACATCCTCCTCACACCTCTGCCACTCACAGGCACTTCCACCACAGGCACAATGCATCCCTGGGGGTCAGGAAACATTCAGGGCATTATTATGGGGTACACAGACCATGTTCAATGGGCGACTTACAGGTGCTCCTGCCATAGGCAGACACCCCTGAAACCCTGCTAGGCACAAGTCTGAGGCATCTCTCTTCTCCTAAAAAGCAGAGAAACACTTGAGTCCTTTTGAGGATCTGGATTCATTTCCAGAAATTGTTAATGTATTTAAGAACTACTGAGGTTAAACAGCTGAATTGACCAGTACTTTCGTTTTAACAGAGCTTTTGAAAAAGAAAGATCAAAATGGTGTTTCCTGATAGGTTTTCTTTTAAATTTTGAAATAGGAGATTCAAGCAAGCCAGTTTGGCTTTTTAAAGGGAGGGATTGGGGTTGTTTTGGCTTCTTTTGGTTTAGTTTTTTTCCCCACAAGCGTCTGAGTTTGAATGAATGATTGTTTTCTAAAAAAATTCAAGTCTTAATATCTCACTGGATTTTATTCAAAGCGACAATTGAAACTGTCACAATGTTGTAGGAAGCTCTCTTTAAAAACGTGGCACACAAAACCAGGTAGGTTTACTCGAGCAAGGTGCTGCCTCTTGTTCTCCTTGACACCAGACAGTCCTGGCAAGAGACAGAACAGGGCATGCCTGAAGGGACTTCCCTCTGGTGACTGAGGGCTCTTCCCATTATCCTGCAGCACTTACGCAAAAACTGTGATTCTTTCCAAACCCTGATTCCCCCCTGAGCCTGTGAAGGAGGTGGAACACCCCTGATGCAGCCACAAGCCACGTGCACCTCCCTGGTTGCCCACTGAGGAGCAGGAGGCTGCCAGGGGCCACGCAGCCCATCAGTCACAGCACGTTCACGGGATGCCCTTTCAGCAGCCCTGTCCTCCCTGCAGCCCTTTGGCAGCTCCCGTGACATTCCCCATGTGCCCTCACTCACATGCTTCACACCAGCATTCCCAGGGCTAGCAGCATTCCTAACTGCAGGATGATGAAATCTCTGGCCACCAAGAACGACCTGACTCCCCCTTCCTCAAAAACCGGGAAGAGAAAAGTAGAGAATTTCATACAGCTTCTGGCTTCATTTATGGGGGTGGAGAAGATGAAGGAGATGCTCTGGCACTCATAAATAGTTTTTCTCCCTTTTTGCATCTGTCTGACTTTGGTAATACTCACACAAGCACAGCAAAATCCTCCTTAATGCATTAAGACTACAATCATAGCTTGTCTTGATTGGACACTGCATATTAGCACTGCCCAGCTAAGTCAGGGCTTGCATTTTAATTAGCAACTCTAATGGTGAAGTAATAGGAGAATAATTCCAGTAAGTGCTTTCCCTCTGGCAACTGGAAATAATACTGACATTTCAGGTGTTCCCTAGTCTGTATCCAGTTTTTGTGATTTTTTGTCCAACAGCATCAGCTGCAGGTTCTTATACCTGATGGACAATATCCTCATAAATAAGCATGTGAGAGGAGCTCATTTCCCTGAAGAGGCATGGTCATGGATATGTATCTCATTGCCTGCATTTTGGAAAGCAAGTGGACAGGGGCTGAGTCAGCGAAGGAAGCCCAGAAGGAGTTTTTTTCCTCTGGTAGCTTTGCAGAAAGCCTGGGATCCCAACGTTGGGATCAATGCTTCATGGCAGGGAGGTCCTCTTTTCCAAGGAAAGACCATTCTGTTATATAGCCTGAGCCCCAAATTTTTTTTTTCTTTAAGTTTTTGGACCTGCCTTTGAGCTGGTTTTGGAAAGCAATTAGCACAGTGGAATTTTGAACACCCATTTGGACCATAGGAGACACCCTGGAATCACCAGTTATAACCAGCTACCCTCTGCTGTCCTGAAAGCACTATTGAGATATTTTAAAAATATTAAGGTTTCTTCTTGGGGCTGGTGTATTTAAATACTACTTTTAAAGCATTTCAGCTTTTTGAACCCACACTATTAGTGGAGTCAAATCTACACTGTGGTCAGTTGTGAAATGCAACTGGATGAGACATAAAAAGGAGGAAAAAACTCATATAACGATTTAAATGCTATCTGAGTAATTTTCCTGTGCACACAAAATTATTACAGTTTTGGTTTCAGATATGTTAACACTGTAAACAGGATATGAGTATCCAGCAGGAAAAATCCAGGGGGAAATAGTGGGGGGAAAGCTAAAACACAGTGCCTACAGATATACTTGAAAAATTGCACAAAAATACTTTGCTTCACTTGCTTAGGTCAGTCCTCTCTGCCAGTAAACTGGGCAGGATGGTGGTTTAACAGCTTTGCAGATGGTGTGAGGCAGAGAAAGAGCAAGTGACTCCTCAGGTGCTTGAGCTGGTGGCCCTGTCTCTCTGTGTCTCTCTTTTTCCCTGACCTGCTAACCAGAGCCTTCAGTGGAAAGATGGAGAAGAACAGAAGCAAAGGTGACTCACCAGTACCTGGGCACAGAGATTTTGATGAACAACATTCAGGGAGTGTGAAATGAAGTTCTGTGAAGTGAGAGTGAAAACCAGCCTGAGCAGGGTGGCCTGTTTAAAAGCTCTCTGCTCTGCAGTTTGGGCTCATGGGTGTCAGAGGGGTCACAAGTCATTACCAGCTCTGTGGGAGTGCTGAGTTATGCTCCCAATGTGCAGTTTCTGATGGATTTATCCACCAAAATCACAGGTTTCTGAAGACTCACTGAATGCTGGCTGACTAAGCTAAGCACACTGCTTCCTTTGAAGGTGCCAAACTGCGCTAAAAGTAGTTAAAGACACAGGAAATGTTTCCTTTTTCCATTTAGGCAGTTGTTGTCCTTGCCCCAGGGATGTTATATGAGCATGAGTGGGAGGGACCCAGACCAGCAGCATAGGAGGAGGGTTAAATAGCCCTGGAGCTGGTGAAGCATCCTGCTCCCCATTCCCTGCTGTAATCCATCAGCTGTCCACTGCCTGCTGTGGACCAGCATCATTAGGTACATGAAAGGGGAAAACAAACATGCCCAAAATCCAAGGAAACAAAGCAAACAGGATTCATGCTCTAGTGGTTAAAAGGCAAGCACTGAGCAGTCAGGAGAGCTGGCTTCTCTCTCAGGCTGGGGCACTGCAGCTCTTGGTTAGCATCTCCTCCCTGTGCCTCAGTTTACCCAGCTGTAAAAAGGGGATGGTTACCCCTCCCTGAATACATTAGGAGGGCTTTGAAACACCCACAACCTAATCAGTGTTACAGGTTATTCCAGCCCTGGCAACCTGGGAAAAATCAAAGCTGATTTATACAGTCTGATCACTGTTGGCAACGACAAACTGGTAGAGACAGTCCTGTCAAGTATCATATTTGAAACATAAGGCTTACACCATTCATTCCTGTCATTTTTATTTTTTTTCTTTTTGTTCCATGCAATGCTAGATAGATATTGCATGCAGTGATATCCCCTCAGTGTGTGCCAAAATGAATAATGCCAGGGAGTTTCTGCCTCAGGGAAAGGCCACAGCTGAGCTTCCCATAGGTCTGCTGCCAGTGGAACCCCAGTGCAGAGGAGGTTGGCTGGGAGATGTGCTCACAAATGAGGCTTCCCACTACAGCTCTTCCCTGTTTTTGTCCTCTGTGTCACTAAACCTGCCACAATCCTCCTCACACACTGGAGATGCCATCAAACCATGGTAACATCCAGGGCAGAGCAGGGGAGACCATGTCTGCATATCTCTGTTGGTTAGATTTGGGATTTTTGCTTGTGCTGGGTTTGCTCACGCCTTCTAACCAACAGTACCAACCCAGCAACATTTCTTGAAAATCCAATGTTTATCTATTGAAAATCTAAGAATAATGACTGGGGTTTGTTAACAGACCTGCAACTGTCACACATCACCCTGTCCCTGCGTGTGACAAACCCAGCAGCACCACCAAACATTCCATATTGGGAATTCCAGCCCTAAACCTTATGGTTTTTACACATCTCTAAACCTCTGACCTTTCTGGAGCACTTCAGTAGGGATCTGTGTAGTTCATTTGGCATTTATAAGCTCAAAATGAATATGCTTCTTTACAGGGAGTTCTTGGTATGCTCTTAACATTGGGGCAAAATATTTTTCTCTTGGCCAGCACTACAGAAAAGAGTTGGAGTCTCCAATCCTGGAGCTAATTTAAAGATGTGTAGGTGTGACACTTGGGGACATGGTTTAGTGGTGGCATTGGCAATGCTGGGTTAATGAGGGACTCAATGATCTTAAGGGTCTTTTCTAAACTAAATGATTCTGTGATTCTAAACTGACAATTACTGACTTGCATAAATTTTTTTTCAGAGGAGATATGCACTGTGGAAAGACAGGAAATTTTTGTCATGAACTTGAAAACCTGCAAGTTAGCCCCACAAACTGAAAACATTCCATCTAAACCCCAATAAATTCAGTTTTCAGCATTTCCCTCATTTTTTAACACAGAAAGGTATTTTTCATAGAAAACATAAAAGGCATAAAAAACAACCCACTTCTAGAGAAAATTCAGGCGCACATGATTTGAGCTGTACAGTGCTTATAATGTGTTAGGTACACAAGGTACAGATATTAGTCCCTGCCTTAATTCAGGAGTTCAGGATATTGACTGCTTGAGGGAAAGTCCAAATAGCCACTGGATAATGCTACTTTTTCTTTACTTTCTTCCTGGGAAGACACATAGGTTTAAGAAAAGTCTGGAAGTCACACATACAACCCCTCACTCAAACCAGGGCCATCCTTGAAGTTAGATCAAATTGCTTAGTGTCCCACCTGGTTGAATTAAGGATATTCCCAAGGATGGTGATTTCACAGGTCTCCAAGAGTGTCCTACTCTCCAGTCTGTTGTCTTTGTCCTGTTGCTGTGCACTCTGAGAAGGGTTTGATTCAGTCTTTTCTACACCCCTCATTGCAATACCCAATCTCACAAGTGATCTTGAATTTTCTTATCTTAAACCTCTGAGTCAACCCAGGACCCTCAGCTTCTCTTATGCTATGTGCTCCTGTCTCCACTGGGCTTGTTTCAGTAGGCCCATCAAAAATTTATATTTATTATTATAGAATATAAATTCCTTTCTACCCATCCTCTTGGGGTATAATCTAGAAGTCCTAGACACTCACATAGGATGAGCACCGACTCTAATGATGAAGGAATTTTACCAAGTAATAGTTTCATCCAGAACAGCAATTTCATATTAATTTGCACTTATTTTATGAACTCTGTGTAGACTGGTAACTGTTAAGGCTCTGAGTCTTTGGATCAAAGGCCTCATAGATGTAATGTTATTTTTAAAATATAGCCTCTCCTGCTGTTGGTCAGCTGTCCAGTGTGGTGCTGCCTTTGGTAAAGTGCTTTCTGAGAAGCCCAAATGGCACAACTTTTTCTCAGAAAAGGAGGTGGAAATAAACAAGTAGTGGTGTGAACACATAGATCACTTGGCATGGAAAGTGGAAGCAGAGGACTGTAAAAAAAAACAGGCTTAGTAATTATATAATCATTTTACAACCAGAAAAAATTAGGAAGGGAGCAAAATTTTAAAAAGCTGCCTTCACTAGAATGAAAAACTGGGTCTACTTGCCCACCTAGAGGGTAATAATAGTCATTCTGGGAGTGCTAAACTCTTTGAACTGTGTCTAAGTACCACTTCTGTTTATTTTAAGGAAGGAAACTGTCAGGTTCTGTTTGTTCGTGGTGAGCCATCCACAATGTGCTTGGTGCATTCAGGACTAGTAAAATAGTGGTACATCAAGTATAGGAAACAAGAGGTTTATCATGGGATTAGTCTTACAGAGATAAAAGTAATCACAGAGTTGCTCAGGACTTCTTGTTTGCTGTGAAACTTGACTACAGGAGGTGACGGGTCTTTTCTTTTACAGCTTTTTCTGGTTGAGGAAGGAGGGAAGTGGGGTTAAAATAAAAACCGTTCATCTCTCCCTTATTTTGTTCTTCCCCATCATTTGGTGCTTTGCAAAGGGGCAACTTTATTTTAAGGGATCATGTTTCTACCTTGCAACAAATCCCAGTCATGATTTTTATGGGCTAATTGCATTCCTGAACAGGTCACGAACTCTGGTCTGTTTTATTTCTATTCCTGATTTTAATTTTAATTTTTTTAAAAAATAGTAAAAGAAAACTGAACTGATGGAACTAAAACCACGCTTTTACTCGCAGTGCTTGTGTTTTGAGGCCAGTCATTTATTGTTTCAGTGAATCAGGTGTTTTATACAACAACTGGCCCAGCCTGTTAGCTCATCATGTGGTGCCAGAGTTCCTTTATTTAAGAGAAAATTTATTTTTGATGGATTTTTTAACCTTTAATGCACAGTGACAACATCTCTCAGGGATACCATCCACAAGCCAGATAATTCTTCCACAGTTCATTTTTACCTGTTTACTTTGAGCTTCTATATTGCACAATGGACATATCAAAACTCTGGGAAAATGCTGTTTTATGGAATGCAGATGGATCTCCAGGCAGTGCAGGGCTGTTGCATGAAGATTTGGACTATCCAAACACCTCAGAGAGGATGGGAAATGTCTGGTTTTATTTTTGGATCTGGAGATCTGAGCTCTTCTCTCTGTCTCTTCAAACATGGCAGTGGTTGATACAAACCTGGATCCAAAAGGATGGTCCAGTACTCACAGAGAGCTATTTGGGACAAGATGCCCCTTACAGGGAAGTTCTGAAAGAAAACCAACAGTCCAAAATTTAGACAATTAAATAAAAATAATTTTTAAAAAATCACTTTTATCTTTTGTACTGGTAAATGTCAGAGTTCCATATGGTTCTAGTGATGCTTAACAGAAAAGTGATTGGGGTTTCCTCTGTTTTGCATTGGTCCTCTCAACTCTAAATTCTGCTGGTTAGGAGCTGTCTATGTGGTGATTATTGTTGGCAAGTCCTGAAGGAGCACAAAAATACTGTACAACACAGAAATTAAAAAATTACCTGCATTCAGGTAAGTTCCACGTGGGATGAATCTGTCTCATCTATGTTGAGATGACTGGGACAGGAGCCTACTCCCAAGTGAATCTCTAGGATACCATCATAGTGAGATCTAAACATTGGAGGAAAATGTCTGATTTCTCCATTTTTGAAGAAGAAAAATCACACCCTGCTCTCTACTATCCCATCTGGGGTTTTTTTCCCCATATACTAGCAAGGTGATTTGCTCGGGTTTGCATTTCTATAGAAGAGCACTTTTGGTCAGGTAGCTCCTTGTTTATTATTATTATTATCCTAATAAGGGATGTAAGGTTCACCCATTCTGTCTCCAAAGCCTTTGGATAACTTTCAGAACTTCTGCTCAGAGTAAATTTCAAAGCATCAGTGGAAGGTATGGAAAAAGAAGCTAAAGCTCTGCTCACCCCATGATCCAGCCAAGTGAGGGGAATTGGTGTGGATGATGACAGGGGTAAATGCCCTGGATAAAGGAGTGCAGTGGCTTATCTCTCTCTGCAGAAGAAATGTAGAGGAAACAGGATGTTCCAACAAAATTCTGCTAAATATTGACCTAGATACCTAGCAAAAAACCTTGTCCATACTCAGAGACCTGTGAAAGGTCTTTAAGGAAAATATTTTTTCAAGCCCTTGTCCAGCACACAAAAGTCATTTGCCTGACAATGAACGCTTTTTAACTTTTATGCTATACCAAAACAAACCAGGGCTAAGCAATCCCATAAATCACTATAAGTTGTCTCCTTCCAATTCTGTTAACACAAGGGAAAAAATGCTGAAGGTGAAATGGTGGCCAAACAATGAGTTAAAGACATAAAATGGAATAAAGCAATGAATCCAAAGCCAAATTGAATTTCAGATGGCCAGATCTCACCGAGAAAGGGATGATTATGATTTCAGACATTCATATTATGACATAATAAATTCTTTCAATCTCCCCATGTCTGACAAAGAGAGCCAAGGTAGACAATTCAAACAACCTCACTGCTCTCCACAGGTCCCTCTTTGCAAAAGGATCCAACATTTGTATGAGTGGTGGTACAATATCACTACAGCTTTCACTTTAGAGAGAACAGCAAAGTTTACTTTGAGAAAATCTCAAAATTGTAAGCAGAAAAATATATCATGCCAGCTGACAGACTTTTAAAAGTTTATTGTGTGCTGCAATGGAAAATGGATACCAGGGGGAAAAGAAAGAAAATATTTATTTAAAACCTGTTTTACAATTATTATTTTTGTTTTGTTCACACCTTTACTTTTGTCTCAGGGTGTGATCAGGTGAATAAATTTCCATAATTTTTAATGTGCTATGGTCTATCTTGTCATATTCCCAATCAGCAAGTTCAGATTTTATTTTAGCATTGTTTTAAAACAAGCTCTACTAGTAATTCGTATTTCCTGAATAATCTCATGAAAAGCAGCTAGGTGGCCAAAGGTGAGGTTCTTTGTTCTCTGGATGGATGAAAAATGCTTAAATGTAGCATAATCTACAGTGTGAACTCCAAGTCCCTCTGCCATGCTGGGAAATAGGCCTCTGTGCCAGTTCCATCACACATTTCCAGCAAAGAGCCTCACCACAGTCATGGTCTGATCCAACCTCCGCATTAGTGCTTTCTCTTGATTTTAACCACTAATATTCTCCTTTCTTATTTTCAAGAGATCATTTTTGTCCTGGTAATCACAGACAATAGGCATAACTTTCCAGCATCATGCAAAAAATCTGATTTTTTGGCAGTTCCTCTCCCACAAGGGCTTGTGAGTGCAGGGGACCAAGCTCCTCACCACCTCATCCCTGAAAAACCACTTTTCCCTCAGTCCTCTGGGAACACTAAGGAAGCCATCCAGAGTAAAATTTAGATGGAAATATTTATGTTAAGTAGATTATTTCCAGCCAAACATTCAACGTATTCAGGTCATGCCTGTCTGCTTCGGGGAAAGCAACTGTTCTGCAAGCAAAGGGAAACTGGGAGAGGGAACACAAAAAAAAAACCCACCCGTCTGCAGAGTCAAAAGCCAAAGACGGGCCTGGTCCTTCCCCTCAGAGGCCTGAAAGAGAATGAAGGGAAAGTCTGAGACTTCCTGCCTTTGTAAGGAGTTTACTAATTAAATGTTAATTGTGGGCCTCGACTGACCAACATTTAAATGAGGCCTCGGAGCCAGGAATTGGGCTATTGTGGTTGGGTTGTTTATACGGACAGGAAAATGCCGTTCTAAACATCGGATTCCTGCGTGCTGGCCAAGCTCTGGAGGAAGCTTCGCATGGAGCACTCCTGAGGATCGTGCCCGAGGACTGCTCCTGCAGAGCTGCTCCAGCCTCAGCTAGGGAGTGATCACACATTCTCCTGGAAGCTTCTGGCTTCTTCTTTTCCTGCAGCAAGGTGGCTTTGATGGGGATGTTGAGCAGGGAGCGATGTTAGGCCAAGCTCTGGAGGGAGCTTCACGTGGAGCGCTCCTGAGGATCATGCCCAAGGACTGCTCCTGCAGGGCTGCTCCAGCCTCAGCCAGGGAGTGATCACACATTCTGCTGGAAGCTTCTGGCTTCTTGTTTTCCTGAAGGATGGTGGCTTTGATGGGGACATTGAGCAGGAGAGCGATGTCGGTGCTGCCGAGGGGTGCAGCTCTCTAACAGAGACAGGAGGTTTCCCACCTCATGTGCCGTGGGTGGTGATTAGAGGATATTTGTGCCTTATTCTCAGATTAGAAGTGGTTTGTGGCAGGAACTCTCCATTTTTCATCTGTGTTTAGTGCAGAAAGCAACAGCAAGGGACGGTGCCTCACAGTCACTACTGCAGTACCAAAATCCTCATGCTTTAATGTTTCCCTCTTTACCCATCTTGATAGTGTCCACATATTCAGATTGGCTGTTGAAACATGTTCCAGCCTGGGCTGTGATGTATCTTCTATAGGTTGGGCTGAATTTTCGTTTTTGGGGCATTCAGCAGAGATTTGAACTTATGAGTCTGACTAGTTTCATCACTCCTTCACCTTTTTTTATTCTGAATTTCCTCGTACAACTTGAAGAGCCTTTTTCACACCCATCGCTCACATCACCTGCTGTTCCTCATCCAAAATCCTCCTGGTAAGGAGCAATCATTGGGTATGGCCCTGCCCTTGAACCACTTGGATCAGTTGTTCAGCTCCTGTCAATCCTCCTGCTTTACTTCACTACACATCTCAAAATCCAACCCATAATATGCAAAGCATCTTGTTAATATCTATCTTCAGTTTCAACTCACACTAAGTAGTTTTTGTAGAATTCATAATCTAGTCAGCCTATGTGGTCTTGCAGTTTTCTGAAAGTATTTCAGTACAGTAGCATGATATTATGAGGTAAAAATGGTTTTGGGGTGCCAGAAGCCCTGGAGGTAAATTATTTCCTGCATATCTATTTCTTCCCCGGACTTTTCAACCATGCTGATTAAAACTGGCTACTCTGCCTTAAGCTTGCTGACTGTCATTAATACCTGTCCCCATCAAGGCCAATAAATTTGACCTGGAAAATTCTTGTTGAACTTTCATCCTCACGTGAGCTTCCCCTTTTATAACTGTGTTTAAGTTGTACCTTTGTATTGTTGGTAGTTTAGATTTGAAAATGTATTTGACCATTATATCTCAGGGGGATAGGAAAAAAGTACTTGCCTGATTTACCAATTAGCCTTCTATTTTATTTTAGAAATTGATGTCAGGGAAGTGAAGTGATAGCCTAAGCCAAGCTGAAAGGTTCTATTAGTTTTGGGGTAGCCACGGTGTTAAGCAATTCCAGCTTACCTGGGAAAGGTCAGATGAGTCCCAGTGATAAAGCTCACAGCTGAATGTTGTGCTTTATTGTAGAACAGCTCCAAGCTGTATTAGCCAACAGTGACTTAAACTAGTAAACTGGGTTCCCATCCAGTCCAAATTGAGCTTTTGTACCAAAAGGTCCCACTGGATTTCAAATACTGGGAACTGAAGCAAAACCAAGTTTCCTGTTGTCTTTCGCCCTCAAAAGAAAACAGAAATTCATGTTTGCTTTTTGTTTGTTTCATTTGTTTTTGTTCTAGTTTAAAAGTGAAGATTAAGGCCTTCTACATCCATGGAATATGAGGAAGCAAAATGCCTCCCCATTGTCCCTGCACTTTGGAAATGGCAGTAGGCCAAAGTGTGACAGAAAGGTTGATGGGAGGGCTCTAGCATCCCTCAGCTCAGGGATTTGCTTGTGTATCACTGGCAGTCCTGTAGTACCACACCCTGGACTCCTCTTTTATAAAACTATTTGGTTTTTGTCAAACAAAATCACACCCTGCTCCAAGCAGTTCCTTTTGGTAATTTTGCTCAGTTATATTCCAGCTTTGTATGAAGATGCTCTGAGCAGTGTTTGCTGCAATATGATCTGGTCATAACGTAGGCCAAATTCTCTGCTGGGATCAGTCAGTACAGCATCACTAATGCCAAGGATGGAATTTACTGGGATTACTGGTTGTCTGCTCAATTATATTTAAAATATTTTTTCCTCTACTAAAGAAACTGTTTCTTATTTCCTCCCTTTTTGAGAATAACTTTGATTTCAGTGCAGTTACTTATAACCAGAAGAACTGCACCAGATGAAATGAAATGTATATTCCTGCATATAGTGGGTTTAGATTAGATGTTAGGAAGTACTTACTGTTGTAAAGCACTGGCACAGGTTGCCCAGAGAAACTGTGGCTGCGTCATCCCTGGAAGTGCTGAAGGTCAGGCTGGACAAGGCTTGGAGCAACCTGGGATAGTGGAAATTGTCATTTCCAATAGGAAGGGCTGGAACCGAAAGACTTTTAAGGTCCCTTCCAACCCACACCCTTATAGTATTCTATAATATCCATTTTTCTGCAGAAAAATTGACTTATAGTTTTTTTTTCTTATATATTGTCCTTCATGCCACTTTTGCAAAAATTTTGTAGCATTTTTGTCATGCATGTTTGTAGCATCACAGGAGCAAAGGGTAGCTAGGAAGAAATATTGTCACCCCAGTACAGATGAGCCACTGACCTACCAGCATCCAAACTTGTTGCAACAATTTTTACTTCACCTTTTCACTGAAGTGAAACATCTGAGTGAAGTAAATAGCCAGTTCACACTTGGCCTGTTATGAAAGGGGTGGGTGGAGGTGGTGGTATCTTTGTCAGACATGGTTAGAGCTGCAAAATCCTCTTTTGGAGTGGCAAATGTGCTGCGTGGATGGATGAGGAGAAAGTGCAGACTGCAGAACACCTCTCCTGGTTTGTTTTCTTGTTGTTACTTATTGTCTCTTCCTCTACGTTTTCGTTGTTGCTGTTTACAATTTGCTTTAAGGGATGGAGAAAGAGAGAATAAATGCACATCAAGAAATGTCCATATAACATTCCTGAATTCAGGTTAATTTGACTGTTTTCTGTGTAAATATATATATATATATCACTGTGGCTTGGAATATGATTTTCCTTGTGTTAGGCACATGTGAGTCTTACTTTTCATATACAAATTCATACACAAATTTACCCCATAAACTCAGTACAAAAGGGAAAGATACATGGCAAGGAAAAAGGGTCTATTCCAGTATTTGATGGTTCATCCTCTGGCTCTAGAAACTGTATTTGAGTTTTCCAGAGTGAGGTCTTTGGCAGGTGCCCTGCATCTTGGTGCAGTCACAGTTATTTCCAACTAAAATCATTAAATCAAAAGCAGTTTGCAAGTAAGTAAACAGTTGTCACAGGAGCCTTAATCTCAGGAGATGTTGGCAGACTGACAAAGAGATGTTGCCTCAGCAGCAGGAATTTTCCTTCCAGCCTAACCCTAACCTTGGAGGACTTTACCTCTGTTTGTTGGCACATAAACTCATACTTGCACTGGTCGTTTATGGGGTGGTCATTTCAGTGCCTCACCTCTCAAGGAGTGTAAGATCAGGAGACTGATGAGAAACTCAGAGATCTCCTTCCCTCTGAGGTGTCAGGTCCTCACTCCTCTAACAGTCAGTTGAGGAAAGCAGTCACATCTCAATAAAACACATATTAGTTATTGTAGATAACTAAAAAAAAAACAAGAAAGAAATGTCTCCAGACTATGGTGTTCTACACATGAACACTGTCTACCTGGGCCAGGCTTCAATCCATCCATCCCAGTGCCCCTCTCCAGCCTAATCCTGAATCAGAAGATGAGGACACCATAAAGAAGAAATAAAAGCTTCACAGCAGACATCAGTTAAATATTTTGTGGCTCCCATCTTGCTTCCCTTCTTGGTGAAAGGTGGAAGAAATTATTCAGTATTAAATCTTTTTGCTACACAAAAGAATAAATTTAGATTCTTCTGATGATTCGGGGAAATTCTGGTTACTATAAACCCATGTCAAATCATTCTAGTTAGGAGGAAAAAAATAAAGAACAGGAAGTAAAATAATTAATGTTTTTTAAAAACTTTTTTTTTAAATTTTTGGTAATGAATGTGAAGTGACCTATAAATCAATTGCTTCCTCTAATATAGAGCTATAATCCTCTGTAACAGCTAGAGCTGAGCTTAAGCCTTGAAGTACAAGGTTTAATATGCCTTCAAATAATTTTACTGTCTTTAATTATGGTTTGCATTGTTATCCTTGGTATCTGTATGAATGGCCAATCATCTTTTAATTTGTCTTTTGTCTCCTTAGGGGACAAAGTGCAGGAGATGACATTATCTGTGCCTTGCATCTTGCTACCTGTTCAACAGTGAGAACTTCTGGATTTAGGCCAATTTCAACCATATTTGACAGAGAAGCAGAGATACAAAGATACCAAATCTTGAAAAGTTTGATTGTAAGAGTAGCCTGAAAGTAAAACAGAATGAATGAGTGATGCCAGAAAAGCTACACAGAATGGAAACTTCATAGAAATCCAAAATTAACAAAGATTTGACCAATATTTGCACTTTATAATGTACTAGGAAACTAAATCCAGGGGATATTCTTTTACTTTCTTTAGGCCAAAGTTGTTTTGGTTTTTTTTTTAAATAATCTTATTAAAACCTTTGTTTAGCAATTTGGTAGCAAGTTGTTCCCTAGGTTGATAGTAGAAGTATGAACATAGAATGGTTTGAGTTGGAAAGGAACTTAGAGATCATCCTGTTCCAAGGTTCCTGTCATGAGCAATGACACCTTCCACCAGCCCAGGTTTCCCAGAGGCCCATCCAGCCTGGCCTTGAATGCTTCCAGGGCTGGGAAATCCACAACCAGTCCGGGCAACATTTTTTATTATATCTCATGTATTTTGGGGTCCTCAACAACTTCATCTAGTGGGCATCATCATCCTTGCCCATGATGAGGTGGTTGGAACTTGATCATCTTCATGGTCCCTTCCAACCCAAAACATTTTCTCATTCCTTCACTTCCTTGCCTGCCTTCATTCACTTCTCACCTTCTTCCTGTGTCGATTCCAATTGCACCTATTACTTTTCTGTCAATCTATCTTCTTTTTAGCTTCCTGCCTGTTCCCATTCCTGAGTGCAATGCACTGATCTAGCAGCTACATGGGTAACCTCAACAGAAGATATTTTAAGCAAAATATATCTGCACTGGAAGTCTCCCTTCCAGACACCTACCAGGCCCAGTGCTGCCTCATTTTTATGAATTAATGGCATGACTGCCTAAGGTGCAGAAGCTCTGAGAACTAATCTGTTGCTCTGTAATGATTTGGTTCTTATTACACTGCAATGATTAGGGCTGCAAGTTGAAAAAAGTGTTTAAGTGCACATTAAACAGATGCTTAAGCCTTAATGGTGATAATAATAACACTCCCAGTTGTATAGCTGTAAAATAGGGGAGACAAACCTGGACTGCCTACTGGAATAATATATTTTTATCCTAGATTAAAAGTGTAATGTGCAATGAAAGATGAGATGAGATGAGATGAGATGAGATGAGATGAGAGGAAATGGGTTTATACCAGCTTTTGTAGTACCACAGGACAGTGTTATCTAATTCTTATATTTTAAAGACATTATTAAAAGTAAACCGTCTGATTTGACTTCCTGTTAGGCTTGTATCTAGGCTGTAACTTGTGTTGGACTAGCACAATTCTACCTGGAGGTGACTGAATTTAAATTAAGCAGCATGCATCAGGAAATGGAAACTCCATCACTCCTTTCTGTAGTTTTTTAATCAGCCTCATTGTTAAAAAGATATGTGCCTTCCTTCTGAGATGAACATGTCTAGCTTTCATGTCCATGATTCTTGTTTTCTGCTTTCTGACAAATTAAACTGCCCTTTCACATCTGGCATTTTCTCTATTATGCCGTGTAATCAAAGCATTTCTCAGTCCTCTTTCATACAGACTAAATAAATAGAGTCCTTCATTTCTTACACCATCAGGCATTTTCCCCACACCTCCAATCCTTCCAGTGTCCCCTCCACATCTACTGCACCCAACCCAAAACATTTCATGCACAGACCTCTAGATCAGGGGGAGCTCCTGATCTATAGCAAGGAACTCTTCCAAAATATTCTGGCTTGGCCTAATTTACTTTTATTTTTTTCTCAGACAGGCTTTTTAATGGGCAGAAACCAGGGTAAGAGAGCAATGATCCAGCAGGTGTGAAAGTTCAAGAAGCCTTTCCTTGGGGACAGCAGCAGCCTTGTGCCCTGGCTACATCCAGGACATCCCATCTGACTGTGCCATCAGCTCACCTGAGGGAAACAGGCTGGCCAGTTATTGTCAATTACATCAGGCTAATTAAGCTTTGATTTACAGATGTCATTTTACATAGTCATTTTATACTTGGTAGAATGTGGTTTGATTACCCCTTACTGTTGCCTTATCTTCAATAGCTACAAATGTTATTAGCAGTTGTGCAGCAACTTATTCATTTCTAACAATATGACAATAAAGCCTATACCATGGTTAACCATGCAGGAAATGTCACTTGCAAATTATCATTTCCAATTATTCAGTATTAATTTAAGGGACACGGTTATCAGTCCAGTTACAATTCTTTTCTTTATATGACCTTCTGTTTAATAGCTTAAGATGTCTTTTCTGTTCCTCTTTATTTTATTTTTCCTTTCTTTAATTTCTTTTGTATTTTTTCTCTTCTCTTCTCTTCTCTTCTCTTCTCTTCTCTTCTCTTCTCGTCTCTTCTCTTTTTTTCTTTTTCTCCTCTCTTCTCCTGTCATCTTCTCCTTTCCTTCCCCTCTTTCTCCTCTTTACTTACCCTTTTCTCTTGTCTTCCCTTCAATCTGTGCAATCAGAAATTGAAAGTGAAATCCCATGAAAGATTCCATACCTCTTGTCTGAAGGGCAAGTGCTGCAAAGTCAAAGAAATTGCCTAATCCAGTTCAGTGAGAGGAAGTTGATGACCATTTAGTAAAGGCTGAAAAGCTTTTATCTGTTCTGTGTGAGATTCCAATATTTGTTTTAACCATCTACAGATGACTGACAAATAAACTGAGGGGTTCTTTTAATTGTTTTTGGGGTTTTTTTTTGGTTTGTTTTTTTTTTTAGGTGAGGAAGAGGAAAGAAAATAACACGAGAAATCAGGTTGTTGGGGTATTACTTGATTAATCATCCTGAAGGCTCTGGGAGCCTTGTTGGTTCTTCAGGCCATCCAGGACAGCAGAAATGGCTGAGAAAACCCTGGGTGTTAAAAAAATCCTTCCAGTGACCTTTTTTTCTCCATGGTAGCTGTCTCCTCTGCCTGGGAGGAGTCACAACCTTGGAGACATGCATCTTCTTTCTTCTGTCAATACAAATTCAGGAGAGCCCCATCTTGGTCCTTTTACCCCAGGGCCTCTGCCACCACTCTCAAATTTGTTTGTGATTGATGTGGTGGCACATCTCTTCCCCAGCAGAGCAGTAAGGTATCTAGGTCATGCTTCAAGGAGGGATAAAGCCAGGCTCTCTCAGGGCTGAACTGTGAGATTTCACTTCCTAAATGACTGTTCAAACCAGTGGGCTATTAAGCAGGGGAGATCATACACCACTGGCTGGGTTTGCAAAGCAAAGCAGCTAAAACAGCATTTTGTGAGGGCTGTGATCCTACTAGAATATTTTAGGCAAACTCTGAGAACACCCACACAGTCAGAAGACCAAAGTCCTTCTCC
The DNA here is from genome assembly GCF_028551555.1 of Melozone crissalis. Classification (NCBI taxonomy): domain Eukaryota; kingdom Metazoa; phylum Chordata; class Aves; order Passeriformes; family Passerellidae; genus Melozone; species Melozone crissalis. The sequence goes on from NW_026535887.1 coordinate 339,502, forward strand.
ACCTAGCTCAGGATCCCAGTGGGGATTAGGCATAGGCCAACTCTTCCACTGCTAAATTATGTGGCTAAGAAGAAATGGGATATTTGAATCTGGAATTGCCTACCTTCCTCCATCAGCTACAGAGGGACACCAGACAACTGGCTTAGACCAAATGTCCAAATGCATATTAATAGATAAGACACATCCCACTTTTTGAGTCCTAGTCTTCTATTTCTAAAATGGAAAAACTAAGATTACTTCTTTCCTTCATGGGGTTGCTATTAGGGGAAAACTAACTGTGAGGTTTTTTGTACTGTTAGGGAAAGGTTAGAAACTATCCAGAAGCAGCAGTGCTGTGGGGGAGAAGAAACATTTTAAAAATCAATTAATTTGCTCTAGGAGAAGGGGGAATTCATTCTTTGCTTTATGTCTAACACATCCATTTTGCTGCTGTCTGTTCAGGCCCAGCTTGCTCCTTGGAGCAAATGATCCCAGATGTAGCAGAGCTGGAATAGCTCCTTCCCCTTCACTTCTTGCTGATGGATCAGAGCACACCTTGCCTCTGTAACAACCAGAGTCTCTCCTTATCTTCACAAGGAAGATCCAGGGAGCACCTCATTTGAGTGCCAAGGTAGATTGAAATTAGGCAGATCTACAGGACAATCTCCCATAAACCTGCAGAGATCTGGGAGAAGCAAGGGCAGCTCGGGCTTCTGCAAGACCACACCTAAAACAGGACGAGCAGCAGCAGACGTTGTCATCTCATCAGTGCAGGGTGGCAGGTCCCCCCTCTGCCTTCTCAGGAAGTTTTGTATAAACATAAACTCATTTGTGGTCGCTGAGTTTGAAACGATTATTCCCACAAACAGACCAATAGGAAGCAGAAATAGACCGAATGCGTATTTTTCAGTTTGTGGTCTCCCCGGGGTTTAAATACAAAGAGAGAGTTAACAAAATGAATGACAACATTACACCTGAAGACGATTAGGAAACAAGATAAGACACCCCTGTGTTTATCTTTGACAGCCATTACAACACAACTGTAGCCAATATGTAGTTCAATCAGTTCTGATGACACTTTCTTTCTCTTTTTATGATAAGAACCGTTAGGTTTAAATCCTGCCAAGTAAACCGAGCCCAGATATTGGCAGCAGAGATAAGAGCAGCTCTGCCTTTGGGCTAATAATAGTTGATACACCTATCGGTCATAAAGCAGTTTGCAAATGTTCAGGAATTTGATTGTCATTTTCCTCTAATTTGCACAGAGATTTATTGAGGCAATCAGACAATTAAATGTGCCACTAGGCACTAATGGATTTTTAAAAAGTCGTTTGGACATTTAACTGTCACTAAGAGAGTCAAGAGAGCACTTGAACCCACGTACAGATCCTGCCAGGCACCTGCCACCTAAGCACCACTGGATTCATTTCAGCACCCAGTTGAAGGCAGTAACCCTTTGACAATGCCCTAAAACTCAGGAGCTTGTAGTCTGGAAGAGGAACAGGAGGTAAATGGGGAAGCTTGCAGGACTAATGAGGAAGTTTTGGTCATCACAGAATGCTGTGCCTGCACAGAGCCCTTGTCAAGCTCTTGACTGTCAATCCCTGTGCAATTAGCCCTATGTCACTTACTGTGGAATTAATTTCACATAGCTCAGGCAGTTAAAGCTACTGCTCCTACATCAGGGGTTAAAGTTAAATAAATTCTTTCACTTGTGACTCACTCCCACTTTTATCCCAGCTTTTCAATTCACTCCAGGGATGGGAGGGACAAGAGTCCTACTTAATGAACAATGAGTGAGATTTAAAAAGACAACAATGTGTTTAAACCTGCATTGTTTCAGGCTCCCCATGCATCAGTATTAGGGCAGGCAGAAGGTTGGGACTGGAGGACACAGGCTGGCTTTGACATGCACATTTCTTTTTGCAAACTTCCCATGTCTTTGGTCAAGGAGCTTATGATGACGCCCAACCTCAAGGGATGTAATAGTAACTTCTAGTCCTAGAGAACAACTCCAGAGGAACCAAATGTGCCACTTCATTGTTTTTCCACCCAGTCAGGTATGGAAGGGCTGATGCAGAATCTTTAATTTCACTTGTGTAGTTTCACCTTACACCCGATTAAACCTTTCTCAGATAATCAGATATTCAGAACACCTGTCTATGTGTCATTTCAGGAGATTGTCAGGATGTTTACTGGCACTCTAAGGCTAGAAAGAGGAATTTTTTTTTTTTTTTTTTTTTTTTGCGAAAGAGCAGGGAAGGAAGCTTATCTGTTCAGTTACTTTGAATTTGGTGGTAATTTGATGTTTTCATTGCTGTGTATTGAGAGAAGAAGCAAATAAAGAAGCTGTCACTTATACCATTGATGGAATTAAAAATTGACATAGTCAAGGCAGTGACCAATGCCTTGTTCATAGTGATGGATTATAACTTAGCTAAACAATGCTACCTTTAATTGTCTGCAAATTTAATTTCCAAAAGTCTCCCATGTACTGTAGTTTAGGTCTCTCTCTGAGCTCTCTTTAGGCAGATGCAGCTTTTCATCCAAAATTCATGATTTTGCGACAATTTGGCAGCAACAAGGTGCTGTGCTAACATATCTGGAAATCTCTGTTCTTTCAGACCTTTTTTGAAAGGAATGTCACTGTGGGTCTTGCACATCCAGAGGAAATGGAAACTGAGTTATTTTACATCAGCAGAGGAAGAGAGGGCCGCCCCAGGTGCTTCATGTGGCACATGGCTCTGTGAACCTGTGCCCAAAATCAGAGCTTTGTGCAAGCACACAGACAGCACCTGAATCCCACAGAGATTGTAAGGCAGATACCAACAGCATATCCTTCCACAGGATGTTTTTTAGCTGGCAAATCTCATGCAGTAAGGTCCCACTAACCCACAGGGAGTCAGCCCTGATGACTGTCTCATGGTGAGTCTGGAAACTCAGCACTGAACGAGGCACTGCAAGGAGGTTTTCTCCCCAAATGAAATAAATGTCCAAAAATGTATCCCTATTGTTTTGTGATTTTTGGTTGAATCCATGGAAAAATAGCCCAACAGCTTTGTCAGATAATAAGCCTGGTGTCAGCATTCCAGGTGTGGCTCAGTCAAACTAATGAGCAATGATAGGATCACAGAATCACAAAACATTTTGGGTTGGAAGAGAACTTAAGCATAATCCAATTTCAACCCCTTTTCCATGGCCAGAGATATTTTCCACTATCCCAGGTTGCTCAAACCCCATCCAACCTGTCCTTGGACACTTCCAGGCATGGGGCAGCCTCAGCTTCTCTGGGCATCCTTTGCCAGGGCCTTACCCCACACAGAGTAAAGCCTTTATTCCTAATATCTGATCTAAATTCACCCTCTTTTAGTCTGAAGGCATTCCCCCTTGTCCTATCACTCCATATCCTCCTACAAAATCCCTCTCCAGATCTTTTGTAGATCCCCTTTAGGTGCTGGAAGATTCTCTGAGGTCTCCCTGGAATCTTCTCCTCCCCAGGGTGAACAGCTCCTTCATGTCCTTCTTGATTCCAACTAGATAAGGTCACCTCCTCAACTTAGATTTATGGTTATGCAGGCATTTGGCCACTGCCTTTCCCCAAATCCAAGATACCTACTCAATATTTCTTCTAAAACACAGGAAGGATTCAGAAAATTAAATATATAAGTTCATGAAAACGAGGTGAGCAGATCTTTAGAAACTGCAGCTGTTTCGTCCTTCTCTCTTTCACAGCACTAAGAGTGGAGGAGCATTGAGATGTCTTAAAGCAAACAGAAATACGTTAAAAAGATATGGGATGGTGAAAAAGGCATAAATTTGGAAATTAAGGCAAGAACTAACAGCAGCTGGATCAAGATTTCTATTTCCACTCCTGGAAGACTAAAAACCAATCAATACCATCAGGTACAATTAAGAGTTCCCTTCACTATACATACCCCCACTCCCAGATTCAAGGTTTTATCCCAGGTGGCTTTGTGGCACCATCCCTAAATTAGATAAATGCAAGTCAGAGATAATTCAAGCCAAATGTTTCCATTGGGATTATTAACTTCATTCTTTCAGAAAATAGTGATTTCATCTCATCTGTATTTTTTTAAAAATTAATTGTGATAAAATCTAAATGTATTTATGATTTACAACAAAAAATTCTTGTCTTCAGTGCTGTTGCCATATTCAAAACATTTCTATTTTAGTCCAGAATTGGATTATAAATCAAAACAGACAAGTCAAATCAATGAAGTAAAAATGAAATTGTCAATTCCACTTATCCTACACATCATTTCAGAATTTTGGCCATGCAGGTGTTTTTTCTTTTTCTTACCAATGGAAAACAGAAATAAATAAAAATGTTGGAATCTCCTGTAGTATAATGACCCTGACTTCCTATTCCAAGTGCTGCACTCTTGCAATATTTTCAGCTCAGATTCCCATCAGCTGAACTCTTGTCCTTACAGATAAGGAAAGTGACTTTCTTAATTTTACATCTGTTTGGGATAGTTCTAGAAAAAGAATTATTTATAATACTTTTAATTTACTTTCAATTCCCTAAATCTACTTCCCAGATTTTTACCAAGCTTCAAGATCCACCTCTGAATCCACATCTCTTTCATAGTGAAGAGAAAACCTTGTTTGATAATGGATAGGAAGACAGTGAGGCAAGGTTGCTGATACAGCACAGAAAAGAATTGGTGCACACAGCTAATCTGTGTTTATTAATTTTTTATCAGGTCCTTTCCCCTCTCCATTCTGTGCAAATAACATAAGTGTGCATTAAAATGGAAGCAGATTAGTGATTCACTGGACTCTGGGAGACTACACTCCTGCTCAGGGTTAAACATGAATCTAAAATTAAAGTTAATCGAATCCAGCCAGATTTACGAAAGTTTTTAAATGCCTGAGGATGCAAACAGTGTAACCTCTCAACCCTTACTCTAAGTGCATCTTTTCTTTTATTAATTTTTGCCATGAGTGCAGAGAAGGCTGGCTGCACACAGGATGCAGGTAGATAACACAGATGAATTCATTTAAGCACTGCAGCTGGGGTGGTCTCACTCCTTCCTTCCTTCCTACTCCTCCACCTCTTACCTACATCCTTCCACCACTCCCATCAGCTCCCAGGGCACCTCAGGTCCCTTTCTGAACCAGATCAGCTCTGAACTGGCAGAAAAAAAACAGCACAGCAACAGAACTGGGCTGGTTTGTGCCAGGTTTCTGCCAGGTTACAAAAGAGCAGAATCTCAGCAAAGAGTTCGATGTTTTTCAGTGGGTTGGGTTAATAAAATCAACAATTGGACTCGATGATCTTAGAGGTCCTTTCCAACCTAAATTATTCCATGGTAGTGCCCAGGGATGGGAGGAATTAAAAAAAAAATGGGAGAGAAGGAGAGAAGGAATCCTTTTAGATTAGCAGGGAGCAGCACTGCACCATAGACGAAGCATTGTAATTGCCACTCACACCCTGGCTTCAGAGTAAAATCTAACCTGAAGAGGCTTTGTCTCTTAACAAAAATAACCACAAAGTTCAAAAAGGCATCTTTTAATGTTTTTAGAAGATTGTGTTGAATAATAGATGTGGCTTCATGTTTGAAACTTTGCCTGTTTAAACATGATATGACCACAATCTTGTTTTTGCACTTGTAATTTAGTTAGAGAAAGAAACTCAGAGAAAAATAAATCTGTGAATGTTCATTAATGACTGTGTAAACAGTGAGTACTGGCTTCACAGACTTTTTATTTTTGCAAATATTCAGTAAGTAGGACATGCAATTCCTAGTGGATTATTACTGCAATACCTGGATTTTCCTAGACGGATATTTTATCAGCACTTTCTGGGAATTTGCAGCCACAATCAGCAAAGTGTTCTTCAGCAATCCATCAGCTACTCTTCTCTACTGTCCTCCACTACTTTAATCTGGTGAGACCTCACCAGGAGAACTGCATCCAGCTCTGGGGCCCCCAACACAGGAAAGATACGGGAATATGGAGTGAGTCCAGAGGAGAGCCACTAAGTTTATCGTAGATGTTGGAACTAAATTATGATTAAGGTCCTTTCCAACCCACACCACCCCATTGTTCTGATTTCCATATGATGCTTCATATTTTGGCAGGTTTAACAGTGTCTCTAAACTGATGGGAAAAAAAAATCTTCCAATAATTACTCAGCTATTATATGAGTTTGTACAAAGTATGCCACAAATAAGTCAGCATTTGTTTTTGAAAGCTGTGTAGCAAAAGTTTTCTAACACTTTTCCTCATTCTCCAGAAAGGGTTTCAGAATTACAGAAGAGATCTCGCTTTGTCAGCCCTCAGCATGTGCTGATGCATGTTCTCACAAGAGGAGAACCACAAAGCTTGATAAATATTTTGCAGGCTTTAAGGGTTATGGTTTGTGTTTATTATTTTATGCTTGTAACTTTTTGCCTTATAATGGATCACTGCCCCATTCTCTTGAACTGTGCATCTCAATAGTTGGTAGAGTGCACTTTGTTGTAGCTCAAGGCCTTGGTACAAATTATGAGGCTATTCATTGGGTTTACACTAGACACCTTGAAAAATCAGTCAAAGGCACTTCAGAAGAAAATCTGTGAGATCCTGAGATGGTGCAACCCAGCTGTACCTTTTTCAGTCTTCTTTACAATGGTAACAAATTCTTTCTTTAAAAATTAACAGAAACTCCTACTCTGTAAGGCAGCAAAACTCCTTCTTTAGGGTGCAACAAAGATGGCCTTCATTTGTGTCTGACCTGAGCAGGGATTAAAAATTAATAATTAATAATTAAAAAATAATTAATAGAAAATCCTACTTTAAAAATTAATAGAAAATCCTACTCCATAAGGCAGTAAAATCCTTCTTCGGGGTGCAACAAAGATGGGCTTCATTTGTGTCTGACCTGAGCGGGGATTTTGGTCTTCCTCTGGAGGCCAAGTTTCAGGTGCAAAACTCCCAGATGAAGCTGTGCCAAAGGGAGAGAGTGGGGGTTACATTTTTCAGGCAGGGAAATTTCCTTCTTAATGTTCAATCCATGCATAGTCCTTGAACAATGGGCTGGCTTCTTTTCCCCCTCTGGCAACTGAATCATGTTGTACTGTAAATAATGTCCTGCAGCGTGGCCCTCCCCCTTCCTAAGGAAAAAGAAAAAGGAAAAATATAAACCTCTCCCATAGCTGGCTGTGCTGATATTATTACTCATTGACTGCATCAGCACAGGTCTACATTAGACACTTGTCAAAATCCCTGCCAAGAGAAAGTTTTCATTTTCATCAATTTATTTTTAGTAGAGCAGCTGGGAAATCCAGCGACTGGCTGAGTGGAGACCTGGAGATTGCAGTGGATAAGCTCTTTTTCCAAATGCACTTCAGGCTCCCTCTGCCTACAAGTGAAACCTCTCCCTGGGAACTTTGGTTGACCAGGCTGGACAAGAGCAGCCCTTTTCTCCCCAGGCTTCTGGGACTCTGCCCAGTTCCAAACAAAAAAACCCAGTTTACATCGGTGGCTTATTTATCTGTCCCACCTACTGTGATGACACAGGGGTGGTGGACACTTCAGGTCACATTGCCAGAGGTGCTTGCAATGCCATGGGAAGAATTTGCCATATTCATTGGTCTGGAATTAACGACCACGTGGTTCCTTTCAGTTGCTTCTTTCTAGGATAAGCCAGAAACACAGGATCCTTCTATACTCAGCAGAGAGCACAGCACCCTGAAGTTTTATCAGCTTGACTCTTCCAGTCACTTTATTAAGGATGACACAATCATCTTGGAGACGTGCTTGTTGATCCCCATTGATTATAGAGGCTCTGGACACCAAATATGCCCTAAACCTCAACTTGGGGAGAGGAGCTCTCCCGAAATTATGACTTGATATTTCTGTCCTTGTGGTAGCATCAAGAAATTGGGACACAACTATTATTTTGCTCTACAAAAGTGAATGAAATCAAGTTCTAAAAAGTGATTCAAAAGACACTGCTGTTCATAGATTCTTTTTGGGCTAACATCTCAATTCCTAGGCCAGTGAAAGTCAAACAGCATGTTAGCCAGGTTTTCTACTACTTAGATGAGTTCTCCAGCATCTAATATCATTGCTGAGTTTAGAACAATGTTTTTTCTCTTTAGGTTAATATCTCAGTGAGAGAGCTGATTTGTCAAGCTCTTTTCACAGGTTTTGTATAAATGTAATATCTTTGAGCTACTATTGCTTTTCCCTTATTTCCCCCACTTCAATTTAATGTAGCAGGTTAATATTTCCTTGTCAGTGAAATGAAATAATTTTTGGTTTGGTTTTTTTTTTTTCTTTTTTTATTAATATTTGAAAAAAGGCCAATAACGGGGACAAAGTACCTCAAAAGATAAACCCAGTTTGCTAAATGAAACCCTTCACATTTGCTGATATGATTTACAAACTACCTGGCTGTTTTGCAGTTCTCCATCCTCTCACTTTCCCTGCACAAGACCCAAAACCCCAGATGTGATGGGACAACTGCTCCATCATCCATGTATGCATCCATGTATTTCTCCACTCATGGCAGTGGAGAAACCACAGCCTTGCGCTACCTGTGATGGGACAAGAGGCTCCACGGCAGGACCAACGAGCCAAGCTGATGTCTCTCACGTGCTGAAGAATGGTTTGGCTTGCCAAAATTTCTGCCAGCACTGATGGAAACTGCCAGTATCATAGCAGGGTACAGGAGCATTCAGAGATCCAGAAGAATTCCATGCCTCATCCCTACATAGGTTTTAACTACATAGAATAGCTGAAATTGTTTAAATTTGATTCATGAAAATATATTAAAGTATTTTAATTTAAAATATATTAAAAATATAAAATAAAATATAATTAAAAGTCCCTGGAGATGAACTTTTTATAAGAGAAACTGAGGGCAGTGGCTTTAAACTGAGAGGGCATGTTTAAATCAGATATTAGAAAGAAATTCTCCCCTATGAGGGTGGTGAGGCCCTGGCACAGGGTGCCCAGAGCAGCTGTGGCTGCCTCATCCCTGGAAATGTCCAAGGTCAGGCTAAATGGGGCTTGGAGCAGCCTGGGACAGTGGAAGGTGTCCCTGCCCATGGAAAGGGTTGGAACAAGATGGGCTTTATGGTCATTTCTAACCCAATTTCCATTATTTTTTCATTCTGTATGGACTTCAGAGCAGCACATAGTCCTTCCCAAGATAACCTAAATCAGCCTGGGAATTTCTGTAAGTATATTTTCTGTGGAAAGCTGGGGAGAACTATTCCATGAGCTGCTGAGAACAGTTTATGAAGTGCTTCAAAACCTCTGATTCAGAAAAATCCTCATTTCCATATATAAAACTGATCCATCAGAAGAGGTATTTAAAATTTTATTTTTTTTCTAAATAACTATAATCAACTCAAGCTCCGTCTAAATTTTTGACTGTTATGTAGGACCTGATAATATTTGGTTTTCTTGTGTTCAATTAGACAATTAAACAATTATTTGTCTTGTGGGCAGACAAAATTTTAATTTTTCAGAACCTCTGCAGCAATGAATTGTAAGTACAGCATCAATGTGACCTCCATGTGACGAAGCAATTTGAAAATTAAAAAAAACCAACTTTTGGTGAAATTACTGGGGCAAGTAGTTTTAATGCAAGTATTCATTCAGTGCTGCAATAATAAAGGATTCAAATAAATCCAAGTGAAACATTAAGCAGAACTCTGTGTGTATGTAGGAGGGATGCCCTGGGGAGCACACTGTGGTTATGCAGCATTCACAGAGACAGGACGTTAAACACACACACACACAAAAAATGCAAAGTTAAAATATTGCAAAGACCTTGCCGTAAACCTGCCAGAAATAAGAGAAATTTGGAGCAAGGATAACTCACAAGGGATTTGATTCTACTCTCACTCATGCTGACTCCACATCAGTGTCATGTGTTTGACATCCCAGGCTTTGCTATCAATTCACACCAGGTTAGGAAGAGCCAGGTTCTGCCCTATTAACTGCTGATCATCTGCTACTTAACTGTGACCTCAGGACCAAAGCAGCCTTCAAAGGGACCTCTTCATTCCAAGCCTTTGTTTTCATTAGATCAACATTTGGAGAGAAAAAAGACCCCGTGTGTGCAATCTTTCATGTTGTCCTTCAGTCCCTGAATTATTTCCATTATTAAAAATTGACCTGCAGTGAAAAATTATTCCCTTAGAAACACGTAATCACAGTATCAGTGTTTAGGTTGGAAAGAACCTTAGAGATCATCTAGTTCCAGCCATGGGCAGGGACACCTCCCACTACATCAGGCTCCATCCAACCTGGCCTTGAACATTTCCAGGGATGAGACGTCCACAGCTTCTCTGGACAACTTGTTCCAGTGCCTCACCACCCTCACAGTAAAGAGTTCCTTCCTAATATCCAATACGTCTTGCTTCTCAGCACTTGCCTTCAACAGATCTTATTAGCCTGGGCAAAGCTCCATCCTAACATGATTTCCAGTTCAGAGCTGGCCTATATCCAGCCAGCTCAGAGTGCAGGCAAAATGAGCTTCATCCATTTGTGCCCATCCATGTCAACGTGCCCTGACTGAGGAGCTTTGAGCTGAACCATCCCAACTGTCAGAGATACTTGGAAAGAGAGGGCAGATTTTGCTCCCTGAGAAAAATCAAAATTTCTTGCACATTAAGACTGACTTGTGGTTTGTGATGAGGAGGCTCTGTCAAGCTAATGGCCCACTGGTGATTAAAAGACACTTTCTGTTTATTGGACTGAGAGCTAGTATAAAGTAGCAGATGGCTTTTTTTTATTGTGTTGCAAATTTAACAAACTTTATTTTCCACTATTATGAAATGCTAAATTCTGAAAAGGAAAGACTTCTGTGGTTTATGTGTTTCTAAAACTGGAAGCTATTATTTGTAGGCGTGAGACATTTATTACTAATTCTTGAGGGGCCCTTTGTGAACAAGTGGCTCTCATTCAGTAGCTGGATCTCTACACCTGCTTTCAAGCAAGGATTTTGGAGGAAGAAATGCTGGGGAGAAGAGACAAAAAGGAAGAACTCCTTATTGAGCATGCTGAGTACTCCTAAAAGCTGTTGAATGTTCCCTGTTCTTAAGATGGAATTTTTCAAAATAATTTTTTGATAGAATTCATCTTACCTCGGTTTGGTCATCTACAAGATAAAATTGACATTCAGCTCCAGACTGACACCCAAATTTAGATGTCTGTGTGTAGATGTTTATTTGTGAATTATGGTCTAGTTCAGTTGATCACACATAGGTGTCAACTATAATTTTATAAGTTGTGGGCTACCCAAGCTACTTCTATACATAGTAGAAATGACACAAACTATGGGAAGCCAAAGTCTTTCTGGAGGGGTGCTCAAAAACCTTTAGGAAAATGCCACAGAGCATTTCAAAGAGTACAAGGCTCCATTTAGGGGCTTCTGAACTGAAAGAGTGTGACATCCTGGTACCTGCAGCCAGGATATCTGCTGGTGGTGAGGCCAGATCCTCTAGGATAGCTCAGACAGCACTAAACACCCACTAATCTGCAGTCTGGAGGATGCAGCTGACCTGTCTGCGCAGTAAAATGGAACACAGGCTCCACAGACTGTCTTTACTACATCTCCATTCCCTCCTAAGAGACAAAAAAGCGTCTACCTCACATGGAGACTTCCAAAATTCCAGTCTCTAACTGAACCCTGCCCCAGACATCCCAAATAAATTATTTACTCTGATTTCTATTAAAGTCATGGAGTGAGACAGTGGGTGATTGACCCCACTTATCTTGGACTCCTGCCTTAGGATGGAATGAATCAATCTCCAGAGGTGCCTGTATCTCCCCACTGAACAAAAACTGAGCCTACCCAACCAGATTAAATGCACTGCCTGTCTTTTAGATGATGGAACAGTCCACCCTGTCCACAAGCATCTCTTTATTTTCACTGGTATCAGCATTTATTAAATTAGTGGAAAGATAGCCCAAGTCTGAGCATTTCTAAGAAGCCCACCTCTAACATCTTGGAGTTCACTATGTAGTTTTCTTTCCCTCATCCCAGGAGTTTGTGGCTCAGGGAGTTCTTGAGCCAGAAATGTATCTTTGTAATGCACAGCCCCAGATCATCTTTTCTTTCACAGGTTTGTGAAATTTCTTATCTAATCCATGGGAATTTATTATTATTACTATCCAGACATTTCACAGCAAAAGAGGAACCTCTTCCTTCTGTAGGCTTTGAACTTGTCATCTATTAATTCCACAAGGATCCCCACTAAAGGTTCTTTAAAAACATAGACCAGCTGTGGGCCAGTTTAATGCAAAGTGCTCTAGACAAAATCTGCTTGGTAACTTTATCAAAGTTGTCATTGTTCATACTGAACCTGAGTTCTCAGGGCAGAAGGAGAACCAGTTTCTCATTGTTTCTACTTTGGAGCCTCCCAGGGAAAAGGATTTACTTTGGATACAAAGAAATTCAGTGAAATATACCAGTGACTCATACCAGATGCACCAGAGTTGTAATGATTTGCATTATGAAATCAAATCCTATGGCTTTGCTCCAGCTGAAATTCATGTGATTTTTCTTTCATTCCACAAAAAGCTATCACAAACCTCACATAAGCAAGTGCTGTTATGATGTCTGAAATGGGAGAAATTTGGAGGACAAACAAGAGAAATACGAACAAAATTACTTCATGAATTAGTGTTATTTCTAATGAAATTTTCACCTTAGTGTGCCTGTACTCCTTATAAGGCACTCTGGATATGTGCAAGTGCACATAAAATCACTTCTCTCAGCTCTATATTTATGCAGAGACAGGAAGGATGGTTTTGTGGTTGAGAAAGTGATGCGGGAGTCGAGAGATCTGAGTATTATTCCAACACATTTCCTCTGAGATTTTGGGCAAGTAGCATAGGTGCTGATCCTGAAAACACCAATGCACCTGCTGAAATGTGCTGCCATAAGTGGTGTCAGTGAACTGGACACATTAGACATGGAGAGACGAGGAGGCAGCAAAGAGGCTTTGAGCTTTTCATGCTTTAGTTGCCCTTCTGTAATGGCAATGTAAATAAATCCTGCGCTCATTATCCTCTTGGTTAATCTTCTGCACTCTTTTCAAAGCTTGATCCATTGGACATTTGGACTATAAAGATATCTCAGACGGGTCTTGTAGGACCTCTGATCACCAGAGGACCATGATATTTCTATTGCTCATCTCCTGGGGTGCTCCAATTCCCATGCACATCTCTACCCCCTCTGTCTCATACAAAATCTCTTAATTTTTGCTATTTTCTCCCTACCAAGAGCAGAGATGATTCAGAGCACGTGAAGCTCAGGGCTAATATTTCCCAGCCACGCACCATGGAACTGCTCACACTTTTTCTTTCAGTATTCAGGACCAAGCAGACCAAATTATCTTTGTTTTGGTTTTCCTTTTAATTGTTATTCAAATGGCTGCAATAGTGCATGCCTTGTGTTTAGTTTAGAAAGTACATTACATCAGTGGTTGTTTTTCCAGTCTTGTGTTCTTCTAAATGTCCTTTCTGCCCTTTCCTTGTCTGCTCTTTTATAAGCAAGCTTGGAAAGAGGAAACGTTTGGGTTACATTACGAGCTGTTCAGTCTGGCTGGGAAGCAGAGCTATTGTCACTCAGCATGGTTTACTCACTTTGACTTCCTCTAAGAACCAACAAATCTTTGGCAGTGACTCCAGAGCTGAGTTAATTGTTAATAACTCGTGGCCTCCCTATATATGTCATCTGGGTAATTATTGCAGTCTGCCAAGATGGAAAAAAGGGCAACAGCTCGCAGGCTAAGTCCTGAAAATAAAGATCTTGTCAAAGAGAGGCCTTGTTTTGGGCTGTATTCTGGCCTAACTGTGTTTTGTGATGCTGGAGGCACACAATCAGAAATCTCAGTAATTCTCCCATCAGGAGATACCCTCAGGTGGTCATAGTGTTGTGGAAGCAATTCCCACCCTTCTCATGGACACTCTGAGGGCAGCCAGACTGTGACCACCATCAGTGGTGCCCAGCAACTGGTTTGTCACTCTGACCAGTAAATTCCATTCATGGGAGAAAAGGAAACAGAATAAAGAATCTCCATTAATTTCAGTGGAGCTGTTTTTATCACAACCCAACTGATGGTCTGTCCACACACTGATATTCAAGTCCAAATATGCCACTTCTTTAAGCAACACTTGCATGGCAGTGTGGGATCAGTAGCAGATGTGGTCACTGGCACTATCATTTGGTGGATTACTCAGTAAACGTGAAATAATTGCAAACTAATTTCAGGCTTCATTCAGAGACACACCCCTCATGCCTCCTCCTGCTCTGCAGGAATCCTTTCCCTTTCTTGATAGACTCACACCAACCTCCCACAATGCCAACAAAATATTTCCAGCGAATGCAAATTATTGCCATAACTACTAATATTAAGTTTAATTTTTTTCTTTCTGGCTGCATATTTTGCAGTAATAACACCAAAATGCAGTCTGAAGAAGAGCATATTATCTTTTTTAAGAGCTCCAAACAACACTGCACAGCCCTGCTACCCACCCTCTTATGTTTATTGCCCCATTTTGCACCGTCCAACATTTCTCAGTAAGGAAGATAAGGATATTAACTCTCATTAAAACATCAGGGGAAGAAATATGCAGACAAAATGCTTCTATCTGAACTGGAATATAAACTAAGCCCTGGGAATAAAAGCCTCTCCAACTAATTGCAAGGTTTCTTGTACTTTTATAATGCAAAGTTGCACAAAACCCCCTCACTATTAAGTAAAAATAAGATACTTTGCAGCTCCCTAGCCTCCAGTAACCAAGGATCTCAAATCTCTTTATAAACATTATAAGCATGAATTAATTTAGACTGCTAACAGCCCTGAAAAGCAGGTACTATTAATCCTTCTTAATGTATAGGTAAAGTGAGGCATCGAGTGATGAAATGAGTTAGTCACTAAGTGAATCAGTAGCTGATCCAAAAATAAATAATTCTAAGTAGCTTTGCACTCTAAAATAAACAGGCTGGAAAAGAGAAGGTATGGGATGGCAGGGGGTGGAAATGAGAGAACAAGGGATAGTAGGGAATTCTAGAAAGTGATATTGTATAAAGGCAGTGCCTCTTAAATCACCTAAATAACTCATACATCATTATTAAATATTTATTTCCCCAATTTCAGGGATTTGGGGAAACAGGGAAGCTGGTTCTGCTACATCTCTTCTTAAGCAAACATGTTTCTTCTAAGCTTTTATTAGAGAGAATTTCAACAAGAAAAGCAGAAGAGAAAAAGTTCTCTGGGATACTTTTACAGGGAGAACCAAGACAAAATGCATGGGAGCAGCTGAATGTGCCATCAGTCACCCTAGGTTGCTTTAATTGTGGGGTCATCTAAGGTGAAGCTGTCAGTGCAGCTCAGCCTCAAGGACCATGCTCTGGGTATCATCAGCTTTTGGGGAATTTATTCAAGTTTTGCCTCTTGCTGACACATGAGGAGCTCATCCTCCCTTTCTGGTGCTGATGGGGCAGATGCACCAGAGTTGTAATGATTTGCATTATTTGCATGGTGCTCGTGGGGCAGAAGTGTGCCCAACTTCTGAGCTACTCACTGGAATGTTCTGCCCCTGTTTAAAACGCTCATTTTGCCCTCTCCAGAAGGAGAGGCGGGAGATGTGATTGGCTCCAGGAGCTCAGTGATAGATTTGTGCGTGCAGCCTGCTTGGAGAAGGAGGCAGTAACTCTGGAACTGATCAAGAAGAGACATTTATGGGGTTTGGAGGAAATCAAATCCACTTCAGCAAGACCATGCAAATGATGACCAGGAGAGGGGCACCAGATTAGTGTTTAAGTGGGATTAGAAAAGGGTCCCTTAAAGGAGAAGTTCCCACACTGCTAAATTGCTGTTCACACCCATCTCTCAAGCCTCCCAAAGGATGCTGCATTAACAAACCAAATTCATCATGGTCCCTCCTCACCTCAGAATAAACAGCACAAACAGCACAGGTTTCAGCCTCCCTGTTCAAACCACCTTAGCCACCCTAACCTGCAAACTGGCTGCTCTTGAGCTGAGACATCAGGATCTCCACGCTGGTTTCATTCTCAGGTTAGCTGTGGAGGTGAAGAGCAAGAGGCATTTTCACACAGGCAGGTGCAGAAACACCCAAACTTTTCAGCCCAGGCTCAGAGCCAGCTCCAGTTTAGGCTGTGTGTCCTTTCAGCTCAATCACAATTCTGCTGGCTGCCTCAGGCTCAGAGCTCACCCCTCACCCTGGAGCAGGGGAAGGTGAGCTTACACCTGTCAGTGCCCACTGGGCATCTGGGATCCATAACACTCATCCCAGGAGGGGACCTGGGGGTGGCACAGCCTGCAGATGCCACACTGCTCTCATCAAGTGGCATCTGGAGAGGAGGGAAGGTGTGAAACCACCTTTGGTTCTTCTGATCGGGCTCAGGAATAAACAGGAGAAATCACAAAGTCAGGTGAGCAGAAAGGTAAGGAAAGGCTGAGCAATGCAGGCTGGATCCAGGCTGTCCATGCCCACTTCAGCAGAGGAATGCAGATGACACAGACCCTCCCTCCTCGACTGACTGGCTACTGTGTACAGGATGTTTTGTTCTTTTCCTTTCCTGTTTTCTCTTCTTTATGGGCCAGTGTTTTTGTTTTGTTTCTTTTCTCCTTTTCTCTTTCCAAACCACAGCTCGGTGAAACATAAATTATTTTCTTTCTTTTTTCTTTCTTTTTCTTTTTTCAAATTCTATTTCTAGGGCAAGATACAGAGCATACTCTCTAGGAAAAAGAAAGATTTTTGCTCTTCATTTGCCTCCTCCACTCACCATCTGAGTGGTGCTGAGTATGTGATCCCTGAGTGGGTACCCTGTACAGCATGGAAGATATTTTGGATTTTAGATGGTGTGTTTTGCACTCTATGCAGCTGATAAAAGGCTGCTTTGTGTTGGGATGTGAGAACTGGCTTGATGAGCCCACCTGCACCACAGCAGTCTCCTTGGTCACCTCAGTGGCTGCAGATTTGGCACAGAGAACTCATCTTCTCAGAAAGGGGCCAGCTTGAAACTGATGCTGACATCCATCTCTACTTACACTTGCTTAATCCTGGCTGCCTTGGGCCCACACAAGGGTACAAAGTACAATCAAAGCCCCACCTTCTACAGAGGTCGCTTGTTTGGTCCATTCTGCTCAAATTTCATCACTTGTCTGAGTACTTACCTCTCTCTGTCCATCAAACACATCCTTCTTTTATGCATTTGTGGTTAGACAGGCCAGGGTTTATTGTCCACTTGATGGACAAGCCTTGAGTATGACCTGAGACTGCTTGGCACATGCTCACAGTTTTATCCATCTGAGAGCAGGGCACTGCTGAAAAGCTGTAAAACACATGAAACCAACATGCAGATTACCAGTAATTCCTGTTTGTTTGCCCAGAGTCCAGAAGTCAGTACAAAACAGACCACTGGGAAAAGTGGTGTCTTTGGAGGTTCATGTATTTTCTGGCCCTCCAGGAGCACAGAAAACATTTGTCTCCCTCAGACACAGGTGGCTCCTCCTGGCCCCTCCGGGCATTGAGAAACACATGAAACAATCTCTCAGGACACAGCCAAAACCAAAACAGCTCCAAGGGCAGGCACCCACGGGCATTTGGAAGAGCAGAGAGCACAGCTCCAGCTATGGAGACAGGAGTGTGTCCCTCCCTCCACATGTCCTGGCTGCAGCTCTCTAATGAACTGTGACATTATAAGGAAGCAGCTACCTCACCCTTGAGAAAGTGGGAAGTCCTCTTTTTATCTCTTCTTGCACTGGTTTTTCAGTTCTGAAGCACAGCAGCTCCTTCCCCCTCCCAAGGGTGGCCAGAGAAGGAAGGGGAGACCTTACCTCACCCATTCCATCTCCTCGCTCCCTACCCCACATGTCAATATTACGCATCCTGTTCTCATCATCGCAGCTCATAATAATGAATGAAACAATCCCCTAGAACAATGGGCCTCCATAATGTCTTGACCACCTGGTGTTTTTTATTGGCTTCACAGCCAGTGGCTTTTTTTTTTTCCCTGCCCCATAAAAGAATTAGTCAATCCACGGGCGCACGCCCGGCTTTCCGCGCTGCTGCGGGAAGAGGTGGGGAAAGGCAGCTCCTCACCAGCGAGTGTTTACGACCTGCTGGGCCTCAGCTGCCGTCACAAATGCTGCCAGATGAGCCCAATCCCACGCATCCCTTTCACCTTCAAAGCCTTCCACCCCTGCATCTCAGCGCACAGGCAAAAACGAGGCTCGTGCAGGGCTCAGGGATAAAACCCCCGCGCCTCTCCAACGGCGAGAGGTGTTCTGAAAGCTTTGAGTGTAACCCTGAGCTCAAAAGCCCAGCCAAAGAGCAGAGATCAGCAGTATTTCTCAAGCCTGTTTTGAAGGTGCTTTTGAGTCTTCCCATCGCTACTCGGAGGCTGCTGCCTATCCCCATGACCACAATATATTAGCTCCAGCAGCTTTTCAGCGACTCAGCTTTGCCACAGCTTCCTGCTTCTGAGCCTACCTCCTGTGCTCGGCTGGAGCTTTGCCAGCCCCAGCTTTTGCTCAGGTTTGGTTCAATCTAGTACAAGATGGGAGTTTGGTAAAGGGTGGCTTCTTTTGTATTGGAAAAAAAAAAAAAGTCCAACTGTTGCACCTGAAGACTACAGAGGAGCTGCTGTTTCCGATGGAACATCCTTGCTCCTGTTTTGAGACAGCTCACAGACCCCCCATGCATGGGGAACTCTAGAAAACTTGTTTCTCATTATTGACAGCTTGCTTCAGGAGCTGCTGCTTTGCCCTCTCCCCCAGTACATTGGATAAATTATTGTCATTTACACCAAAGATTAACTTACTTTAAAAAGAGAGATCTGGGTAGGCTCTGATGGAATGCCCACAATTATATTTGTAATACATTTAACCAATTGGCAGTGCTGATCCACCAGGTGTTCCAAGGGAAGATGAGTCCTTGAGCTAAGTCTAGAGTTAGGGCTTGACTTCTGAAAAAGCTTGGCTGGTGGCTTTTTCCTTAACCTCAGAATAACTGAGTTGCCTGGCTCAAATCTGCCTGATCCAACCTGACATAAAACTATAAAATAATGGGATTTTTTTATTGGGGTGGATTTGTTCAGGTCAGTCCTTCATCCCTGAACCCCACCACACCATGAGTTTGCCTTGGAGCAAATACTGAAGGACTTGTATTGCTTGTATTGGTGCTTTGCTCAGCAAACTGAAGCTGTACTTCAACTTATCTTCCTAAAGCAAGTTTAAAATCAAGGACATCAAGATGTGTTTTACCTTAGACTGAGAACCAAGTTATGAAGTTTTAGAGATCCCAGCTCTAAAACTTCATAACTGTGCTAAACAAATACAGAAATGTGCCTAAAACCCCAGTACTAAACTTGCTTTCACCATGTCTACTTCCACAACAGCATGGGCACAGCAAGAGAGAAAAACGTGGTTTTCCAGCACTGGTCTGTTTTATGACCCTGGGCTATATTTTTCCTACTGTTTCCCTATTTATTGTCTTTGTCCCTACAGCTGGAAGCTCTCTGGGGCAAGGACAATGTCTCATCACAGGCAGGACCTTGAGCAAGGCTTCTCCTGGAATTGCAATGGGGAAAATTACCCAAGAAGCTGGTTGAGCAACTGAGGTACAGTACAAATCAATGTCCTTGGGTGTCCCAGCCACACCCAGAGTGGTGGTTTGATGAGAATTAGGGATTACCTTGCTTGTCCCCATTGACCTGTAGCTGATTACAAAGCCAAGCTTTTAGCACTGACTTTTGGCCTAGGAACACGAGCAAAGTGGGGTTGAGCAAAATGTGCCACCTTTATTTTGCAAAGATCTTGCTGGTTTCCTCTATAACAGAGTGTTTTTTGACTGCTAGAATTTGTGTAGGACCTATATGTAAAAATTCTGAGGTTTAGCGGTTTTTCTCAATTTTTTTTTATAAGAAAAGAAACATAATGAAGACAGAATGAACAGTGGCCAAGAATAAACTAAAATTTTGCCACAAAATCATTCCTTTCAGTTATTGCTTGAATGGCAGAGATTAGTGGGGTCTTCTGGGTAATGAGCAGTAGGACAACACTAAATGGCCTAAAGCTGGGGAGGTTTAGATTTGATATTAAGAAAAATATTCTTTACTGGAAATGTGGTCAAGCATTGGAAAAAGCTGCCCAAGGAAGTGGTGGAATCACCAAACTTGGAAATATTCAGAAAACATGTAGATGTGGAGCTTAGGGACAAGTTTTAGTGCTGAACTTGGCATACGGGGTTAATGGTTGGACTCTGTATTCCTGGAGATCTTTCCAACTTTAATGATCCTATGATTTGAAGAAAACCATCTCATCAGCATTTGTTCCTCCCTGGGATCTCTCTCCATCAGCACCTAAAAAAGTAGTTTATTGACAGAGCAAAAATAATGAAAATTCAAGCGAATACTAAGATTCATCAACAAAAATACAAGAATTTCTTTGGAGTGAAAGTCTTCAAAGTCACATTTGCACTGAGGCCAGATCCAAGTCTGAGAAAAGAGTTTGTCAAGACAGTGCTGTCACTGAGACATTACCCAAAATTAAACAAGGTGGTCAAAACTCAGTAATGATATTAGACATGAGAGAACTCATATAACATGCATGTTTCTTAAAATAAGAGTTAGAGTGATATCTGAAGTCTTCAATGTTGATCATCTCCAAAGGAAATGCCCTGCTTCACTCAAGGAACAGACAGTGCACCACGTGACCAGTTTGTTAAACCAAAGCACTTTTAATATTGAATGAATGAAACAAAGAAACATTAGAATGAAAAAGAAGTTAATTTCTTTCCCAGTGATTCTGGATGAGATAGGAATAGGCAAAACTCACTGCTTAATGTTATTGTGAGACTGTGCAAATATCTAAATTATTAGTTCAGTTCCTCTTTTAAAATGTAGAGTTTGGTAAAAATTCAGATCAACTCTGAAAGAAAATAATGAATTTTTTTGTGAGTCAAAAAAATTCAAAGATTAATTCATAAAATATTGATTTCATTCATAATGAAGCCATGTGTATATTTTTTATTAATCTTTTAGAAGCTATTTTTTTTAAACTACATTGACTTCAACTGAAAATCAATACTGCCTCTTAAAGAAAAATGTCAATATATCTCATTTTAAAACATGAAAATGGAGTTTTGCAACTTTAATAATTCAAGATTTTTTTCTTCTGAGAAAGTTGTGTGCTGCAACAAACACCAGCTCACAAAACATTTCCATCTGCTTGCTTTCTTTGCATTTTATAAAACTAAAGAAAAAACAGTTAGGGGAAAAGAGTTTTGCTTTAAGATAGAATTTTTACCATTGCTGGTCTGGACCTAAGGCAGGAACTTGATATTCTGCTCCCAGCCCTGTAATTTTCCAGGTGCCAAACCCACTTCCGCCATCCAAACAAACAGAAAATTGATGGTTCCCACCTCCCAGTGGAGCAATCCATGATTTGCACACCAGTGGTGTGATTTGGAGGCGTCATGAAATGGGCAGCTGAGGAAGAGACAGGGTCCTACAGCAGGGTAAAAGAGCAGTAACCAGCATTGGGACTGCAAAGAGCAGCCCTCACAGGGAAAAGATGGGTGATGAGGTGCCTCCTCACCTGCTGAATATTTCAGCTTCCTGCAGGAAAATATTTGAATTACTGCCCTCAGGAAAGAAATGAGAAAAGAAAGAAAGCAGAAAAAATAAAT
This sequence comes from Melozone crissalis, assembly GCF_028551555.1. NCBI lineage: Eukaryota > Metazoa > Chordata > Aves > Passeriformes > Passerellidae > Melozone > Melozone crissalis. Next base: position 361,174 of record NW_026535887.1, read on the forward strand.
CAGAGAATCACAGGTTGGGTTGGGAGGGACATTAAAGATCATCAAGTTCCAACACTCTGCCATGGCCAGGGACACTTTCCACTATCCCAGGTTGCTCCAAGCCCTGTCCAACCCGGCCTTGGACACTTCCAGGGATGGGGCAGCCACAGCTTTTCTGGGCAACCTGTGCCAGGGCCTCTCACAATAGAGAATTCTTTCCTGATATGTAAACTAAACTCAGTCTTAATTTAAAGCCACTACCCCAATTCAAGCAGAGCAGGTGAAAACTGCATTTTTAATACCTCACCACCAAGTTCCCAGGCCCACTGTACTCTCCACATAAGCCAACCCATTTATACTATGCAGGAATGGGATCACATCAGTAAGAACATATCTAGCTAATCCCATTTTAGAAGAATCCATTGAACAAAAAATCAAGAGCAGAACTGCTGTCATTCTGTTATTGTTGTAAAAAATCATCAGTGAGTTTGAACATGACCTCAGACCTCAGCTCGGTTACTAGAACCCTGTATCTGTATTTTTCCCTTTCCAACAGGTGCGACTAGAAAGGAATTAAAATGCCCCCTGCACCTGGACCATGAATTTTTCACCTGGTCTGAGAAGCCTGGTTAGGAGATAGAATCTAGCCACAGTGCTCAGGAAAAAATTGTCTATTTCTGCTTCCTGATCTGTGCTCTCTGAGGTGCACAGAGCATTTCCAGGCAGTGCCAGCTCGTCCTGCCCTGCCCGTGCAGCAGTTGACTCCTTCACCTGCTCGAGAGGGTCGCAGAGGAAACAGCTAACTCATCACTTTTTGTTGTCAGTTATAACTACAAAGAGACCCCAAATGCTGTAGTTGCTCTCGTCAAGCTTCAGTTAGGAGCAGCAGATAGAAGCTGCTGTTCGTTTTTCTGTATTTCACCACGAAGCTGCTATAAATAGAAGCCTGTGTGTGGCTTTCTGGCTCTCTGAATATATGCCTCACACCTTCTCCATTTTTTTTTTTTTAGCACCCACATAAACATTTGCCTGTCACCAGACCCACAGAGACACACATTTTCCACAACATGCCTATCAAAAAGTAAGAGAAAAAAAAAAAAGAAAAATAGAAAGAAAATTAGAAAACGGTTTTGGTACTGTGCATGTAAAGGTATCTGCATGTGTATGTTTGCATGCAGCAAGGTTTATGCTGGTGTAAAATCAAGCTTCAGCAGGCCTCATACTGACCTTTGGGATGCTTACAAACCCACTTTGCTGCCCTGAGTTTCACATCTTGCCTGACGTGCGCTGTGATGTGTTTCTGTCTGTGGGCAGTGACTTGGCGTTATTAAAATAACACTGCTGCTGTCAGGGGCAGAGGGGCTCCTGTGCTGCTCCTGCTGCACCGCTCCAAAAGCCCTCACAGTGTACCAGGAGGAAGATTGGCCTGGTGCTGAGCTGCTTTGCTGGCTGGGCTGGTGGGGAGGATGAGCAAAAGCCGTGATCATCTATCCTGGGCAGCAATGGGAGAGCTGACACAGGAAAATCTGGAGCTGCAGAGCCTGCAGCAGCAGCAGCGTGGACCCTCTGTAAGCTGGGCACCAGAGTGCTTGAGGGTTCCTCCTGCAAAATGCTGAATGCTGAGAAGGCTGACAGCCTTCCAGCATTTGAGGGACAGGTCCTGGCCCTGCGTCAGGGCTGTTTCCTGTCAGAAGTTTCAAAGAGGCAAAACACAGAGCAGCTGCTCTGCTTTGTGCTCACCGTAGCCAGGCGTCGCTCAGATTGCTCTGCCCTGCATCAGCCTGCAGGATATGCCCTTGGGGGCATTATTTGAGACTTCAAGTAATTTTTTCCCCAATTTTTTTTCTTATTTTGTTCTTTTTTTATTCTTTAATTTCTCCATTTCATGTTTATATGAAATATAAAAATATATGTGGTATAAAATATATGCGAGGCCAGTGCATCACATAGTGCTGACGCTGGGCAAAAATCAGCCATTGCACAATTTTTTAAGTCACCCTGGAATTCTATTTTTATGCCAAAATGTGCATTTTCCCTACGTTGTCTGCCAGACTGGATGGTGTAAAAAAAAAACTTGTGACATTCTAGCTGCCTGAAGACCTGCAGAAAAATACAGAGTGTTGCAAAAAAACAGGAGAGAGAAAAAAATATTGTGAGGTTTTTCTCACCCCCTCCCTCCCTCCCTTTCTTACTTTTGCACAGGTATTCAAACTGCAAAGAGCCAAACAAACCTCTGACTTTGGTTTGAAACCTGAGATCTTAAAAATAAGGGTGACCAATTCTATTTTTATTTTCACTGAAAATTGCAACCTGGGCAATATTTATAAAGATACATGAAGGTTTAGATTGGGCAGTAAGAAAAATTTCTTCCCTGAAAGAAGAAGAGGATGGAAGAGGATGCCCAGGGTTATGGTAGAATCACCATGCCTGGAATTGTTCACAAAATGTTTAGATGTGGAACTCAGGGACAAGATTTAGGATTGGGTACCTGGCAGTTCTGGGTTAATGGTTGGACTCAGTGACCTTGGAGGTCTTTTCTAACCTAAATGATTCTATGAATCTACAAATTCAAGTCCTGACACAGTTCATTTAGGCTTTGTTTACCACTGTCCTCACTGATTCAGCATTACAGACCAGCATTTTATAGCAGCTCATGTTTTCAGATGACAGCAACTTGCCATGCAATTCTGCTGCCATGGTCTGTTTTTAAGAAACTTGTAGATGCACTCAAGCTTGCAAGAATTGCTTCCTTTATTGACTCATGCACTCCATGCACTGTGGTTTATGCATATATCCTCTTAAAGGAAATGTGTACATTCATAAACAAGATTATCATTGAAAAATTTGCAAAATGTTGTCCCAGGAAACCATGTTAACTGCCTTTAAAAGTGAGTTAAATCTCTTTAAAAATGTAAATATACTTGTCTCAGCTGGCTTATCATGACGCCACTATAAGCCAGTAAAAAAAAAAAGATATTATCTGCATGCTTGTCAAGTGGGTTGTCACATCCAAGACTGGTCTGATCCTGGCATGGCAGAAACTTTTTGATGATACATGGGCAGCAAAGTGGTTCCATATGATACCAAAATCCCTGGCAGGGCTTTCAAAAGCTCCTGGGCAGAAGGATCTCCAGTGATGGGATGGCGGCAGCAGCAGAGGCAGAAGCCTTGAGAGGAGCAACATGAAAAGTTTCTGTGTTCACCAAGAAAAATGGGTTTTGGAGGTGAATTTCTCATGGCATTAAATTGATTGCAAGGGGAGGATACAGAATCACACCAGCTGAGGCTCTGGTCTATCTGGTTCAGTTAAGGAACAGAATATATGAAATGTCTTGCTGTGTTGTTTAAGCAAAGCGCAAATGCATTTACAAGATAAAATAAAAAGAATATGTTTTCTGGTTTCTTTAAAATGTCCATCTTTTTACCTTCCCAGGTGCCACATGGGCTCTCAGTTGCTATGTTGGGAAACAGCTCTGGAATGGCAAATTATCTTAAATATAGAAATAGGAAAAAAAAACTAAGTAAATCCTTTCAGTGTCTGCAAACAGTGCTCAGTCTTTTCCAATATGACCAAATTTCTGCTTTGACAGTTGCCCCTGAATGCCTGAACTGAAGATGTAGGAAGGCTGAAATCTCCACAACTTCCATTACATTTTACTCATTGCTGACAGGCACAACCACACAGTATGAAAATTTGTTTATCTGGGCCTTTGCAGCATTATTCTGATGTTTTATAAAATTCAGTCTCTTTGTCATTCTCTTGAGGACAACCAGATCATCGTGTCCCAGGAAGGGGAGGAGGCTGCTGAGACTGTAATGCAGGTGTCCTCATCCTCAGCCTGATCTTTTTGTGAACAGCACCAGTGGAGTTTAAAGGAGGATCCCATCCATGCAGCACAGTGCTGCACCAAGCTAAAGATTCTTGAGGGAACACAAAACAAAGATGAGAAAACACATCTCCGTGGGCAGGATTTGCTAGAGCCTTAGAGGTACAGATAAAATTGAACTACCCCAGAAGAAAGAATGAGGCAAGGAAAGGCTTGTAGTAATGTCAGGAACAAGTGAAGAAGTTCTTTTAAAAGATGTTTTGGGGAGAAATTGAGCATCCAGAGATGCAATGGAAGACAGGCAAAGTAACTGTCTAGAGGTCAAATTAGGAGATGGTTTCCAACAAGAAGTGTTTGTAGGAGCTTAGACTTCCTTCTTCAAATTTATGGTGCTTAAATTAAGGATATCTTCAGCTATTTAGGTTTTAGGCATCCAGTGCAAGATAATTGTCAACAATTTCCTCTATTGTTATAGCAAAGATGCAAGGACATCTAGAAGGCAATGAGGGACAACTATTTTAGGATAAAAAAATTTTTCCTCTGAAGCTGCTGTTTAAGATTAAATAGGCTACAGGAAGTATTCTGAAATTATTACTGTGGGTTTGTGCTCTGTGAGTATAGTTTTGCAGCTTATAGAATATTTATTAATATTTATCAGCAAATAAGTAAAGAAATCAATAGAAGCAGCTAATAAAGCAAGTTTATGAACCTGTAATAGGACAAGCTTTAAATGGTACCTTCCATTTTATGATCCCTGTTCACTTTGAATTCCCAGACAGCCAAGAGCAGGGGAGATAAGTGTGGAGTGTCATTTCTCTTGACCCTTTTGTTATGCATCTCACCTGTGCTGGCCATCCAACCATCTGCTGGGACATAGGTACCCTCAGAGGAAAACAAATTTCTCAACAAGCCAGCTTTGTCAGAATAGCCCAGCCTGAGCAATGAGGTGCCTGAATTCTGCCAAAAACTTGTCGAAACCCGAAAATGCACAGAGCAAAGAGAGAATCGCACCACCAGCATAGAGCCCCTCGTTAAATGCCACATTGCTTTCTTTCTCAAAGCCAGACAATCCATCCCTTCAAGAGAACACTAAACTGTGAATAGTGAACCAAAATTCTCTTTGGGGCTCATAAGCCTTCCCCCAACCACCATCCCTGCTCAGCAGGTGCTTGCAGTGCTCTCGTTATTATCCCAGTCCAGGATGAGACCTCTGGGAAACCTGGCACTGGAGCTGGCCCAAGGAAGGCCAGCAGAGCACTTTTGTCATGTGTTTGGTTGGGATGTGATCTGCAGTCATTCCATGCTCTTCTGGACCTGGCTGATTCCAGGGAAAAGTTGGGTACATCTCCAAACCTTTGAAATGTAGGGAATTGTGGAGTGCTGAGAGAGCTACACGTGCTTATGAGGGATATGTTTTTTAAAGACTTTGGATGCTGCAGGCAGGTAGCTTTCCAGATTTGTACTCGTCCAGAAAGTCATATTAAGAGATCCTGGAGGATGGATCCAGAATCCAAAGGCCCTAAATTCCCCTTCAATCAAGCAAGGCCATATCCCATGGTGTCCTCAGAGTATCCCAAGGCCCCACCAGTCAGAATATTTTGCCTTGTGGGACCCATGGGAACACCATAACAGCACAGTGTGGATAAACATAAACTTTTGGTTTTTTAGAACAAAAGTCTCATTAAAAAGCCCTTTAATATCCATAGTCTCCAAAAGCCACTGGCCAAATTCCACCACACTCAGCAGGAATGTGCTGTGGGAAGCATTAAACACTGGAGCAGCAATGGCTTTCTGAGGCACACAGTGCTGGTCACACCGAGCTGTGAGGAGCAGGCTGGCTCTGCTGTTTGCCAGAGTTTGCCAAGTTGGTATTTGAAATAGGGCAGGTCAGGTTCTCTCCTAATTTAAAGTAAACCCACCTGCTTTGGTTACGTTTCTCATGGCATGATGTTCAGAGAGTTCAAACTTCACCACTCTTCTGCTATACCCAGTGGAAAAGGAGGAAAGAGGGGGAAGAGACACCTAAGTCTGCAGAACTTCAGAGTGGAGTTTAATGAGGGAGAGCATAACACTTAATTCAAACCCAGAGCACTCATTACTACACTACCTTTCCATATCAGTGCAATACATTTCATTCCCTTTTCAAAATACCATTTAACATAAACCATTTATTTTTTCAACTTTTCCCACAAGTGTTTTAATGCAGAGTTTGGACACCTTTCAGGAGAGTCTGTGATGTAATGCATTTGAGAGACATAACAATGCATGTGGAGTTTGGAAAACCTTTTGCAACGGGAATAAAAATAGCTGTTCCTTTCAAAAGGCACAATCTGACTTGCTGTCAAAGGTTTTGAGGAAGAGGAGGAATGCAGTAGTATCAGAATATTTCTGATGGGCTTTCAGTGCATGTGAGTTTGTGGAAATTTACATAAACAGTTATAAGGAAATACAATAAACTTTGGGAACTCAACAAGACTTTTGACACATTGACAGCTCTCTGAAAATTTGCTGTTGATAAGAATGAGATAAGTCTATGCTTACACATGTCAGTAACATTTAAATCCACAGGGACACCCCATTGAAGACACCAATATTTAGCTGGAGTCAAAGAACTGAGATGCAACTCAGTGTGATACTGTGAATAACAAAGGGGGAAGGCTATCACAATTTTTCATTATAATTTTTAGCAGTCTATTTAGTTCTATGTACTCACTTTTAAGAGTCCTGAGTCATAAGGGTTCGACCTGCAGTATATTAATTTGCAATGAACTCGCAAGTTAAATAAGATCTTAAGTACAAAAAAATTCTTAATAAATAATTTAAATGGCTTTTTGAAAAAAAAAAAGTTGAAACTATATGAAAGAAAAAAGAAAAAAGTGATAGAGAGAGAAAGAAATAAGGCTGCATTTGAATAAAGGAAGACAAATATCTGGCTGGAGAAGGATGCACTTTCAAACATTTTTTTTTTCCTTCTATCTAGGTTAATCTTTGTTAGCTTAATAAAAATTATAACAATGGGGTATGCCTGTAAGAGACAGGTAACTATCAACAAAACACTGATTATTGCTCAATGTGCTGCCAGAGACATTGAGATTAATTTTTAACAGGAAATCTGATATTCCTCTCATCCTCTAAATGAATTTAAGCACCATCAGCAATCTTTGCTTGCCCTCTCACCCCATGCTAAGCCAGTGAGAATGTTTCAGGATGCTGCCATTAAACCAAGCAGAAAAACTAGTCTCAATACTTCAGATAAAACCAACTTTCCCAGAGCAGAGTGATGGCAGATCAGTGCAACAAAGGCAGCAGATCTTCCAGGCCACCCTTTAGACTTCTGCCACTGGTGCCTGGGGTGATGCTGGGTGATAGCATCTCACACCAGGCCTTGTTTGGGAGCTGCAGCCTTCTTCAGACAATGTTTCTCCTGCAGGAAAATCCCTGTGGATGGTTACCAAATGCACTCCCATTTGTTTAGCATGGGGATAGATAGGGAGCGATGATGTTGTGGTGAGATGGGGAAGTTTCTGTGTTCCCCTCGAGCAGAGAGAGCCTGTGCTCAGCACAAAAATAGTCCAAGGAGAGCAGCTGGGTCGTTGCTGAGGTGAATTCGGAGGTGAGATGGTGCCAGTTACCAACATGCCTGAGAATAAAAGACATGTGGGCTCTCTCTGATCCCTGTGTTGATGTCAGGGCAGCATGATACAAGAGCGGTAGATTGCCACAAAATTAACCACAAAAACTTACTTGGGAGCGTCCTTTTCATGCAACCTGCACAAGAAAATGCAATCTTATTACTGTATTGTCCTTTGTTATCAAAAGTGATGCCGCTGACAGCCTAATTCCTTTTGTATTATATGTGCATGATTTGAAAAGTCCCTCTTGTGAATGGTGGTTTGGTTGCACAAGCAGAGAGAAGAAATTCAAGCTGCTGCTTACCTCTCCTCACTGTCCTATACAGCAGTGGCAGTGAATTCCAGGGGAGAAGAATCTCTCCTTTGGAAACTGAGAAAGCATCACCTAAAGGAAATTTTGGTCTCACAAAATTCTGTAGACCTGGTGGAACAGGTGACTGGTTTCCTCTTGTACAAACACACAAATACTTTGCAGGGACGTTCTTCAGAGCAAGGATGTCTCTTGTCTAGAACATCTTCTCCACATGAAATGAAGAACCTTGAGGCTGAGGGCCTGCAGGGCACCTCTCATGTTAAAGTAACCTTGTCATTTCTCCCAAACAAGGGAGGAAGGAAGAGCTTGTGGTTAATGCAGCAAATGGAGGCTCAGGAAATCTATGTTCATATCCTGGTTCTACCACAGGTTTCCTGTGTCACCTTGGGCAAGTCCCCTAATCTTTCTCTCTGCCTCTTTTTCCCCCTGTGTAAAACAGGATAAAATAGTTCCTGCTCCTAATTAGACTCACATATTTAATTGGTGTATGAATGGTACCATATAGAAAGGGGACAGCTGCATGTGGGAACCAGTCCTTTCTCACCTGTGAGAGATCAGCTACAGGGCTCCAGCTGTAGTGCTCATAAAAGTTTCTATTAGGTTGCAATACATCTCACCCCACCAACCATGTATTAATGGGTATGAACAGGTAAATTTGAAGATTAAAATGACAAAAACCCATTAACCGAAGGAAGTCTGATATTTGGTCTGTGGGCAGCATTGATTTACTGAGGTGTAAGCTGAGAGAATTTTTGAACTGTGATTTATTCATTGTATAATTCTCTGCACCAAGAAACAAAACTGAGATAAAACTAAGCACTAATTGATGTTGGCTACAGTCTCTTATTGTTTATAAAGAGACATCCTGGTTAGTCTGTTAATAACCCAGTGAGTTCCCTGTTCTCCTCTCCTGTAGCTGACCAAAACTGTGGTGTCCCAAATTCTTCACAGAATCCTAGAACATCCTGAGTTGAAAGGGATCTGCAGGGATCATCGAATCCAACTTCTGATCCCTCACAGGACCACCCAAGGAATCCCACCATGGCTCTGAGAGCATTGTCCAAACAATTATTGAGCTCTGTCAGGGCTGGTGCTGTGTCCAATATTCTGGAGAGCCTGTTCCAGTGCCCAGCCACCCTCTGGGGGCAGAACCTTCTCCTGATAGCCAACCTAAACTATCATGGGTGTTCACTCTTCCCACTCCAGCCAGTCCCACTACTACCCACACATTAGTCTGGATGTTCTGGACATTCAATAATAACATGCTGTTTTGGGTCAAGTTTTCCTCACACTGTCTACCAGTGTTTACAGAGATTCAGGAAAAGCCAAAAAAGGAAAGTGGGTTTTCATCTAAAACTTTTCCATTTAGAGGTGAGAATGTGACAAACCTGGGCTGTAAAGACATAGACAACAAGTTGCTAATTCCATCAAAACCAGATGTGCCCACTCATAAGGCAAAAAAAAGGGTGGTAAGACTTTTTTAAAAACATACATTCTATTCTCACATCCCTTTGAAGAGATGATTTGGGATAATTCGAAGGCTCCTTCTTAAACAAACATTGCAATCACTTCCTGTTGGTAACTATAAAAGGACAGTCTGGCTAAGTAAACAGTTCTCTTCATAGTTGCGTCTAAGCAGGAAAGCCCTGTGTTCTTCACCAATAGCTCCATTGATGACTGCAATTGTTCTGCTTATTGTTTGCATTCGTAATAACGCTGATTATAACAAAAGATCAAAACAGGAACTTCCTTAAACTTATTAAATGCTTGTAGTCAGGGCCTGGATGTTGCTGGCATAAAGATGGATGTGAGCTGACATGCTAGAGAAGGGAGAGCCAGATCCTCAGCTTGTGTAAATCATGGTCGTCACCTCCAGCTGAGGACCTGGCTTTGCCATGGTATCTCGTGCTACCCAACATTCCTTAATGCCCTGCTGTTACCCTCTAAATATCCCCAAGCAGCATTTTCTTGTACCGTGAATTAAAGGAAAACTGAAATTTGAGAAAATTAAATAATGGGACAAAAAGCATAAAAGGAATTCATGGCAGAGTTCAGGAAAGGACCCGGTCCTCCCATTTCTCACCATGAGTGAGAAGCAGAAGTGTCATAGAGTGCCACAGAAGTGTCCCTGAGGTGCTCAGTGATCCTTAGCCAGCCAAAACACTGCCTCCTTTTCTGTATCCTTCTCTTTCACTTAGCAATAATTATTTTCTGTCATTATTATCTATTATTTTACTTGTCAAGGAGTCTACAGGTTTCTTTCAGATTTACCACAGAGGAAACCCTTAATCAGTCTCTGAGGTATAACAAACCATCTACCACTACTAAACACATCATTCACACCATTTTCAGCTTCTGCTGCACCACCAATGGCCAATCTCCTTGACATAAAATGAAAAAAACAACCCCATGTTGGGTTAGATACTGAAGCTACAGCTTTGAAGTGGAGGATTTATGACAACACCTTCCTCTCCCCAGCAGAGCCCTGCTGTTTGTTTTGGCTTCTCAGTCAGGTGTCCCAAGTGTGAGTCCTCAGCACCTTGGCAGAGGAGCAGTAGACTGTTATCACTGGTAATATCATTCCATCCCAAATTCTGGTTAGCTTGCTCTTTGTTCTCTCCCTGTAAGACCAAGATTAAAGCACAGGTCTGACTTAGAATGGAGAATTTCCACTGGCCCAACCAACAAACCTCCCTTATTAATCAGACTGGGTCTCCCACTGCTTAACAGATTGGATACAGTGCCCAGAAGAAACACAGCTCCTAGTGAGAAAATATAAAGAAAATATATGAGGTTTAAAAACACATAATATATGTGTGTTTAAATATTTATTTATTTATTTATTTATATAATATATGATGTTTAAAAACACTTCTAAGTTCACTTCTAAACATGGCAGGGGTTATGATACTCTGCCATTTAATAAATAATGATTGCTAAATTTTTCGTCTGACATTCAAATAATGTCATGAGGAGGGACTGTTTTTAGAAGGATCATGCAAAAAAAAAATAAGGAGAACAAAAATATAAGTTGATGCTGTAAATAACAAATTCTACTTAAAATTGCAGAGCTGGATTCCTCTGGAAAGGAGATATGCCATTAGGGAGCCAGGGAAAGCACGTTCATATTTGCAGTTTACTGATCTAGGAAATAATCTGTTTTGCCTGAGCTTGAGAAGGAAATCTCAGTTTGCTGGGGTCATGCTGATACCTGTGGATACAACAGCTCACTGCTGGCATGCCAAGACATCTCCATAGAAAGTATGCAAATGGGCTGGTCAGACTTTTCAAATCTCCTTCCTAAGGGTCCTTTCTACATCTCAGTAGGCACACAGTCAGGATTCCCAAGAAAACATTGCAAAGATCAGGGAGAAAACATTCCTGCAAGTTCCTTGCAGTGATTGGATGGGGACAGCCTTTATGCTTTTCCTGCCTGTGTCCTCGGACAGTATCACTATATTTTGTGAAAACCTTGACACACTCAGCCTCAACATTGCCTCTAACTGAAGAGGGGATAGAAACTCATTTGTTCAACTTTTTTCAGCTTGCAAAATTATTTTATTATTTTAAAATTATTTTATTATAATTCTGCCTGTGTGCAAAAGAGGATTCTTGCGATACCAGGTGGACAATGTCCCTGTTAACACAGGGGACTCGCTATGGAAAGTTGTGCTCCTTTCCCAGCTGAGGCACATAGGGCTTGTTTTCCTGGGTGAAGCCAAGCAAGTTCCTTGTCATTTCCCTCAGTCCATCTGTAGGAAGGCTGTCACAACTTGCCCCTTTCCCACATGGGTGGCAAATGCCCAGGATCAGGAGCAAACCCTTACACACACATGCAGGACACCTGGCACCACGGCAGCCCAAGGCACAACCCAGATATTGACAGGACAAGAGAACCAGACCATCCCATCCTTATGGAAAGAGAACTCCATGTAACACACAGAAATTGGGGATTTAAAGCCCAGCACATGAACTGTGAATTCATCCTCCAGCCCCACAGCAGGTCTGCAGGACTCAGCTTCCCAGCTCGAGCTCTGCTCTCCTCCATAAACAACCTGTAGTAAAACCAGGGCACTCAATGGCACAGCCAAAAAACCCTAATGTTCCTCCATCCTCTAACTTGGATTTGGTCCCACTACAAGCCATCTCAGCCAGTTAAGTGGCTTGCCTTTACTGTTTTGCCCCAAATTACATCACCATTTGGCTTTCTGAGTGTACCTCCTTGGCTCTAACCATCCCCCTTGGCTCTATTCCCTGTAAACAGGGCCTGATTAATGTTGCAGAAGAAGGGCTGTGAATCACGTATTCCATTCTCTTATGGGAAGTCAGAATGTCAATTTTTCCTAGTTTTAAGTGCAGAGAATCGGGATATTTAATGCAGAATCCCTAGCAACGACACAGAAACTGCAGCCTGAGCCCACAGCTGCAAGCTTCCCAACATACTTTCTGTAACAGCAGCTGATGAATCACCCACCAGAAGACATGCACTTAAAAAAAAAATTAAAATGAAACAGCATTCACTGATGTTGCCTATTATTACCCAGCCCCAAACACATTACCAGGATATTCTTTGATAAGGAAAGGGCTCTCACACACACAGATCCACAAATCTCTACTGGGCTGTTTAAAGGCTGAATGGAAACTGCTCCAACAGCCACAGATGTTCCCTCTTCAGTCCTGGGTAGCAGAATTTTACTGCCCACAGTTCTCATCACTAGTAATGCTTCCAGCTGGTGGCCAAAAGCCGAAATTTACTCTGAGCTTTGAAAATGCAAGGAAATCAAAAATGAGAGCTTGCAGAGCAGCTCAGCGACCCTGCTACAGTCTCCCTCCATTCCCTTTTTCATGGCTATCTTTCTCAGCTTTTCAAAATAAATTGACAAATGGAAAATAAAGCATTATTTGGACTAGCCTTTTAAAGGGTTGTGTGCATAGTGAGCTAGAACAGTACAGTAAAACCCCAGAAAAAAAAGGATGCTTATTGGAAAGGCTCAGGGAAATTTCTGGAGAGATACCGTCTCTCCAGGAAAAAAAATAAATTAAGAAATCTTAAAAAAAAATTTTTAAGGAAATTTTTAGATTTTTTTAAAAAGCACCTGCTTGGCAAGTAGTACAGCAACACCTCTGGCACATTTTGTTGATCCTATGATTGCCTAAAAGTATTATGACTAACAATATAATAAATCAACTAGACAAAAATAAAAGTCAATAAAAGTTAAATAAAATGGAGGGGCACTTCTTTGCAGGAAGAGCATTTCATTCATATACACAATTTTGATCATATACAGAATTTACCTGGGGTGGATGATCCACCCTGGAGACCCACAAGAGCATTCAGAATTATGCTCTTCTAGTGGAAGGTCACTGACCATGTTAGGAGAGTTGTAATGTAGATGTTCTTCAAGGTACTGTTGTTCTAATGTAATGTAGATGTTCTTCAAGGTCCCTTCCAACCCAAACCTTCCTAGGATCCTGTGATTTAGAACGACTCAGAACCCTCTGAGGTGCACTGAGAAACAGAATCCTAAAAACCTTAAACCCAAATGGAATTCTATCCAAGCATGAACTTCCCCCAGACAGAAATTAACTGCAGTAAATATTAGATAAATACATGTGATGAGACATTCACAGATAACCAGGTCAAGAGATGAAAAATAATCCACGTTAATCTTGATACCATCATTGAGGAATGCTTGCAGTGCATTATCAGTGTTTGTTCAGGACATGAGCCCCATTGTGCTGGGTGCTGAAAAGACACACCATGTATGTCTGACCCTAAGGTATGTCATACATCAATATAAAGCTATTCAGATGCTTATTTCCTAGCTGTGGCATGAAGATTTGTGCAGGAATTTAACTTTAGTAAGGTCCCTTTGCTTCTCTATGCTCCATTTCTCATAATGAAAAATAAAAAAGAGGAAAAATTCTACCATATCCTGTTCAGCTTGAAAACACCTGGGAGCTGGGGCAACATCTGATGTTTTTATTAAGTTCTTGTGCATGCCAGCTCAAGAGCAGTGAGTTGAGCCCTCAACAACTGTCTCCTCCTTCATCACATCATGACCAGGTGATTCAAGCAGACTTATCCATCAGTAAAAAGCTGATAAATGATATAAACTTGGGATGTCTTTATTTAGCACCTTTGAATTGGCCAGCAGGATGCCCACAGTGGCTGTGGGACCAATCTCAGAGCTCCACACTGCTGGGCAAACTTGCCCACTGTTCTCAGGATATTTGCACCATGCTAATGCAGCACTTGTGTCCCTATTGCCAGCACAGTACAGAACTGGAAACTAGTTTTTTCCTTTAATATGTTCTACCAGGGAACACTACTTTGCTTCCTCTTCTCCTACCAGAAAACCTTTCTTTACTTTCTCTCCTTAACCAGTGACCAGTCCAGACTGGGTATTTAAGAGCAGCATAAAACTGTTTTATAAAAAAGCAAATAACCCCTGGCTTTAAGAACAGATAGAGCCACTCAGATGTGAAGGGCAGCAGTGCTGCTGCGTGCTCAGGGTGTAACTCCTCCTCCCCATTTGCATGACAGCCAGAGTAACAGGAGATATGAAATAAAGCTGCTCTCGAGTGGGTGGAGGCGAGTACCCAGTTGACTCAGAGCATCATTCTACACCAGGGTGAAAATTTAAGGGCAGCTGGAGGGACCAGAGGGGATCTTGCCTGACTAAAGGGTTTGTTATGTTGATACTGTTGTGCGGGGGAAAAAATAGCTGTAGGGTTTTCTTTAGAAGCTCTGTGTTGGTAGAGGGGTATGGAGGTGGAAAGAGGGGGAAATAATTACTAAATCATGATTGCTATCTGCAGTATTTACACAAGGCAGGCCACACAAATGTCTTAATAGTGGGGGCACCTCAGAACTTATTTATTGCTATTGATTTGTATGAAGTGATTTAGAAACCCTACAGTCTGGAAGATGCCAGAGAACAGAAAGATAAAACCTTTTCACTCAACTAAAGGAAAAGGCAGCTGAGAAAATTAGAAGGGATCAGCCTCAACTCACCTGTTCTCCAGTCTCTTCAAATCTAGGACAGAGACATCCCTCTGTCCTGGCTCTGCCTCTGGTCAGCAAGAGGAGGAGGAAGGAAATGTGCTGGGCACACCAAGGCAGTTTTCCTGCTGATGTGCAGTGGGGTGGCTGTGTCCTGCCATGCTTTTCTCCAGCTGTAAAATCCTGGGGGCTGGCAACGCCCTGTGCCACAAGTGCATCCAGCCCCTGGAGCAGCAGGGCCTCAGTTTGCAGAGCAGTATCCAAGCACCAATCTTAATGACAGCAATTTTAATAACCAAAATATCTCTGGAAAGGAGCTGGAATTAGGGGCTGTTTTGCATCCCTCTGGATTGCTTTTGACTATTGGCCACTAGTAATAAACTATTAGGGAACAAAAAGCAAATAGAAAACAATAGATGTAATCATGTAGTTAGATGAATGTTTCACTTCAAATATTATTGTGTCTGTGAAGATATACAGCATGAATTTGTTATTAAAAAAAGAAATATGCATTGATCTCCTTACCAGGAAACAGGTATGACTGTATTATGTAAATATTACTTCATTTACTGTCAACAACTGGAAGCTTATTTTCACTTTGCAAACAGATGACAAACGTGCTTGAAGTCATAGACCATCAATCTTAAAGCTGACAAGGATGCCTCATTTTGCAGCCAATTTTTGAAAGTCAAAAGGCCAGATTCAGATTGGGCTAATGCCATCCACTCCAGCAGGAGTGATGTGCCAGATCCTCCACTTTAGTGCAGATCAAATGTTCCCTGTGAACTTCAGTGGCCAAAGAAGTGGTTCTAAAGCTGTTGATTTCAGAGCTTTGACCCACAGAGCTGAAGCACTGGAGGAGCAGGAGGTCTGGATTCCCCCAGCACCACCACTCCAATGGGAGCAAAGGCAGGCCAGGGGTTTTCTCATGAAGTTAAAGATCAGGCATGATACTCCTTGACGCATCATTTGAAAACTCATCTAGCTCTGGTGTGGTTGCTAACACCACAGAAAACAGAGCTAACCAACAGAAAACAGAGCTCTAAAGAGAGGATATAACAAACTGCATCCTTCCAGACCTGCAGCCTAGAGACCACCATGGAAAAGGCTGCAGCTCCCTCCCCCAGTGCACCACCACCCACCAGCTTGAGTTAGACTTCCTGATGGAGCATGACTCTGGCTTGCTTTAAGCTCATTCATCCCCATAGGATTATTTTGGCAGTCATGTAACTACAGAGGGATTCATCCTTTAGATTCTCTTCCTGCTCTTTTCCCTGTGCCTTTTGCCAGGAAAGATAATTTACCCTTCAGGGTCTTGTCTGTGAGAAGGGGCTGCCCAGACAGAAGCATGCACCCAGTTCCAGACTTAGACCCAGAGGAATTTGGGAAGCCAAGACTTTTCTCTGGTGATTAATCGCACTGTGATGTCACAGGCTAACTGAGATCTTCCTTCTCTCTTTTACAAGGATTACTCTTGCAAAGCAGAGCAGTCTTTGGGCTGAGACAGACTTAAGCTGTTCAATGAGACTTGACTGGTCCAAGAGTAGCCCTGCTCAGATCTGGATCTGCCTTTGGTAGGTCAGACTGTAAAAAACAATAATTCTCATGTGATTTTCATACTTTCATGTTCTTGCAGGATGCTCAGACAATGTATGGCATAATCTAACTTTCAGGGTGTCCAATTCCCAAGGTACCATTTGAAAGAAAGTGAGATCAGTCTTGGAATCATACAATGGTCTGGATTGGAAGTGACCTTAACACCCAGGTTTGATAAATCCAGGAAGAACCTGAGCTAGTGGGTAGCATCCATGCCCATGGCAGGGGTGTTTGAACTGGGTGATTTTAAGGACCTCCCAATCCAATCCATTCTACTCAGAATACAGTTTTTGGGGTCCAACACTGTCAAGATCTGACATTACAATTTAGGGGTGGAAATTACACAGACTCCCAATGTCCAAGCAGCATGACCCCAAGAAATATTCTTATCAGCAAGGTAGATTCCTACCAGTGCCCTTCCTTATTTTCTTCTGTTCTCTGCTCTTTTCCTCTTTCCTTCTGTGTTGGCTTCTCACTTTCTTCCCTATCATCATCAGGCTTGAACAAAGAATTCATTACTAATTTCCTTAGTACTTATATACTTTCCTTAATACTAATACCACCACACTGCACAGTGATGGTTCAGAATAGATTTGAGAAAATAAAATGGCTCCATCTCTCAGGGAATTGTTGAAAAGAATTTACCAAGGCATGCCTTAGAATTTGAAGTAAAACCAGCTCATAGGTAACAAAAATTAAAAACAAAACAAAGCAAACAAACCAAAAAAGCCGACACCAAACCCCTTCTCCTGAACATGAGCCCACTGTGGCTGGTGCATAAAACAAGAAGATTTGCATTGGCGGATGTCATGTACATCTCATTACAGAGCACAAGTCTGAAAATAACTTGGGTAGGAAAGCAGAAGCCTCTCCCAATAAAAACAGTGAGAATTTCTGCAGGAAGCTTCTTGTTCACAATAGTGTCAACAATGAAATAAATTGTGCTAATGTGAGAAATTTTGAATTGCTATTCTTATTTTGTCACAGCAGGAAAACCAGCGTCTGGGTGCAAATGTTCTAGAGCAGAACTTCAAGATTTCGGCTCATTTCAGTCTGGCAAAGATGCTGGCAGAAAGCAGAACTATCTGCAGAGCATCTGCACAGAAAGTGAAGGCCACAGCTATTTAGTTTAATCCCTCTTCAGACAGAGAGTGTCTAACAGCAGAAAAGGTCACTGATAGTTAGCAGCCAGCCCCTTCTCTTGAAACACACAGGCTCTGCTGCCTCGGTGTCCTCCCACCCATATCACACCCAGCCTTGCTCCTCTCTGCTTCAGGCTGTGGAGAAAATTGCACCCTGAGACAGCAGAGCTAAAGATGCCAAGCCACCAGCTCAGCTGGCACCACTTTCCAGGCACAGAAAAGTCACCATGTCCCAGATGCTTCAAGCAGTTGTCCCTGCCTGGGTTATGTGGGACATCCTTTATGTGCCAAGCTAAACTGTGAGGATTTGATGAGGAAAACTGAGAGGCTCTAAATAACCTCTGACCTTTCCCTTGTGCTCTGAGCACTTGACACCTCACCAACACTTCACCCAAGTGTGATTCAACACTGCTGGGGAAGAGCTGAGCCCAAGGTGGGAGCTGGTCACAGACTGAGCTGTGTCACCACCAGCTGAACTGTGTGCTTGGGCTTTTCCTCCCCACCTCACCTCAGCCTGCCCTTCTGCTGGCACCTCTGGACTTTGGGGTGGAGGTGTTTTGTCCGTTTTGGCTGTTCATTTCTGCCTGGACACGAGTAGGATGGCTCTGGGACAGCCGGTGCTTCAAAGGATGAGTCTGGACTCTTCAGATTTTCAGTCTTCGAATTGTTTATTGTTTCTTATCTATAAAATTTTCTTCCAGCCCAACAGAGGTCTGACCAGCAAGGCAGCCAAGGGCACTCTGATCTCCCACTGGGCAGTCGTCTATTGTTATACTAAAAACCACATCCATCATATTTACCTTTATTTCCCAATACCTTTCACCCATATTAGCAAGTGCACCTTCACCAAGGACCAATCCCAAAGTGCCAACATCACCACAGAAAATGGACGACAAGAAGAAGAAAGAAGAGGGACAAGACACGGCCTGATCCCTCCATCTTGTCTCCATAACCCCCCTGTACCAAAATCCTAAAATCTATATTTCACCCTGTAAATACATCATTCTTACACCATTCATTCCCAAGTGACTCTCTTGTCCTCAAACAGGTGGCACATCCCTTGAAGAGTCAAAATCCAGCCACCAGGCGCTTCTGGCAACGTTCCAGGATCTCCGAGCCCCCCAAGGGTTGTCTCGGTAACTCTGGGCATCCGGAGTGATGTGCTGAGCTCCCACAGTGCTTGCTGGCACAGCACAGGTGAGTGGTGAGCCAGGTTTCAGCAATGGGCACAGAGTGATGCCCATCTTAGTGCACAACCAACCCTGCAACCACCGTTCAGCAAATTTAACCATTTTCCCATGAGCAGTGGCTTGTTAGTCCTGCCTCAGCTCCCAGCCCCAGTGCCTCCCTGTCCCTTCCCAAAACACCTCCCTGCTCACTGAGGCTCAATCTGAGCTGTGCGTCCCCCCTGGTAAAACCCAGCAGTGATAACCAGTGCTCTCCAGCTGCTGGGGTGGGATTAAACACATCTGAAAGCTGCCTCCACACCTCCCTTCCCCTCAGCTGGGGAGCAGTAATCCCTCCCCAGCTCCCAGATCCCACTCTGCAGTTGGGGGCTGGAAACTTGCTACCAGCTCAGAAATCTTTTACCAACCATGACTGTAGAAGGGAATTATAATTCCCCTGGTGCAGCAAGGTCTCAGTATTATCATATGCTGTTTGTCCTAAACCAAAGACGTGCTGGTGTGGCTGAACTATTCTGTTTGCATGTGTGCACATAGTGCTGAATAGAATAATAGCAAAAATTTTCATTTTAACTACACAGATATGTGTGTTGAGGATTTTTGTGAGTGTGCTTGCCTGTGTGCCTGCGCACAGCCATATCCACACAGTCCTATGGTTATTATATATCTATATGTGATTTTTCAGCCACACTAATAAGAAAAAAATCTTCTGGATCCTTTCAAGACCTGGATAAATCCCTGCTGTTGCTGCATCCCTGCATTCCTTGCATCCAGGGACTGCCAACAGCCTTATTGAGAGTAGCAGCGTTCCCTCATCCCTCGGGCATCTCAGGCAATAGCATACAGGAATTTTCAAGGAAAGATTCATGCAGACACAGATCCATAAGGACCAGACAGTCTTTGTGTTAAATATACCTATATTGACCCAAATATATCAGAATAAAGACATGTAATTTTAGACACATGAAGGTGAAAGTCTAAAATTAAGCAGTTTCTGAGGTTTTTTCTGTTATTACTGGGAGAGAACAAACAATTTTAGAGGGCAACCAGTCATCTGCCAGTGCTGAACCACTCTGTGGAAGCACCTGTCTCTCTGCAGGTGTGGTGCCACACCAGCCTTCCAGGTAGCTGTGACTTAAGACCAATCCTACCTTGGCTGGCAAAGCATGGGAACCACTCAGGGGAGCTTAGGTTCCCTGAAAACCAATTCATTATTTCAGCTTCTGGATTGTATTCTTCCCCCATTGCAGAACACTTTGGATAAAGGATGAAGACAGACTGAGCATCCTCATTTAGCATTTGCAAGGCATCTTCAGCACCTTTGAAGAATGGACCATAAAGTCAAAGAATTACGGAATCCTAGAATATTTTAAGTTGGACCCATCTCATTTCTCGTGCTGAGAAAAAAAAAATGGGTTTCCAATCACCACAACATACCTTGCAGTAACATTATTTTCAGTAAAGTTCCATATTTTTTTCCCCAAAAGATTGTCTCACACTAACTGAAAAATTATACATTTCGACATTCTTTTGCTGCAGAAAAATCCTGAAACAAGCAGGACACAAACATAAGTCTCTGAAGACAGAAGGCAAAGAGAAAGATCCCTGAAATGTAATTTTTACAGCAGTTTCATGGCTTTTAACCCAATCTTGTAATTTTGAAGGGCTTGGCTTGTGATTTCTGAACTCCTGGGGTGAGAAATACTGAAAGTAAAAGGTGCATTCAAGCTCCTCTGGATGTCACAGCCCTAAACATGGCCTGAGGAAAGAGGGCAGGACACTGCTAAGGTACAAACCAAATAAGTGAAAAATGTGTCTCCCTTGTCCCTCTCTGTCCCCACCCAGCCCTGCTCCTGGCACGGGTTATCCTCTCTTTTGAGAGTCAATACTTTTGTTCCAGCTGACCTTCAAGCAGATGTCCCTGCAAAAAAAGGTAACCCTGGGAAGAAATGTCACACAAAACAGAGGCCCACTATTGAAACCAGGTCTCTGAAAGGCTGAACAGATGGCCCTGGAGTGTCCCAACTCCATGGTGAGGATGCTTGGCAGCAGAACGAACGCTGAGGAAAAAAGGAGCTGATTTCATCGGCTGCGCTGCCTGCTATAACTTTGCCCTGGGTTTCTGCTCCCACCACCTCCTTTCCTGGAAAGTGCAACAACTCTTTAAACAAACTCCCAACAACAACAAAACCCTTTTATAGGCTTATGCTCATTAATCAAGTGGCTTATTTCATACTTGATTCTGGCAGGTGATCTTTAAGGTCCATTCCAAGCCAAGCCTTCCTGCGATTCTACAATTCTTTCCTACATTTCTTTTTTTGTTCTCAAGTCTTATTTTTACCTTCCCAGCATGATCAGCTGTGAGACACTATCTAGAAATATTGCACTTGTTATCCTCTAGAAATCCTCCTGCTCAGTAGTCTATGCTTGATTTTCTGGGAGCGTGAAAATGTGCATGCATGTATTGGTGCACATGGACACTGACAAAATCCCCCCCTCCCTTTTTCAAACAACAAAAATACCCTTTTCTTTTACAAAAACCTAAATATTTATAGGAGATTGAGTGATTTTCATCCTCCACTCAAGATTTGTTTGTTTGTTTGTTTTTTCCTGAGCCGCATGAAAAGGCTGCAAGGAAACTTTGGACAGGTGTATACCAAGTACACAGGGCAGGATGGTAGAATCTATGTACCTGTGGTCTGAAAAGGATCATTCTTAATGGTTACCTCTCTGTGGCTGGCTTGCTCTGATTTTCTGTGCATCCTTTGAAGGGTCTCTTAACATTTGCACCCTATAAAATGATACCTAAATATTTTTGTGCTGTGCTCTCTGTCTCCATTGCAAGCAGTGCTAGAAAATCCCCTTGCTTTTTTGGTGTCATGGGAGGATACCTGTAGTTCTAAAAGAATAGAATTCACCCTTCAGGAAGTGGGGATAACCTCCTTGCTCACCCCATCCCTCTAGCAGAGGTGAGCAGAGTGTGACATCTGCAGAGTCTGGGGGAATAAGCAGGAGCCTGGCACTCAGCAATCCTGGCTGTGCTGGTGCCCTGCAGAGTGACCCCATCCCCTCCCTGTCTCCTCTGCGTGGTGCGTTTTCCCAGCCTCACTGATGCATCCAGGGCGTGAGGCTCCCTCCCTGCTGCAGCTCCACAACCACCCCGAAGGAGAGGTTTAATCCCCGTCACCAAAACAAAACTCTCCGTGTTTGTTTTTTCACCCTGCGTAACCGTCAGGATTAGTGCTGTCTAAATTATGTCAGACAGCCACTGGTTTGTAGAAATTCACTTGCTCCACATGACTTTTCAGTAGGGCCTTAATATTTTACCACATGAATCAGAAAAAGGAAAAGGAAAAAAA
Organism: Melozone crissalis; assembly: GCF_028551555.1. Taxonomy (NCBI): domain Eukaryota; kingdom Metazoa; phylum Chordata; class Aves; order Passeriformes; family Passerellidae; genus Melozone; species Melozone crissalis. The sequence goes on from NW_026535887.1 coordinate 383,212, forward strand.
GAAAAAGTCTTAAGAAAGCAGACAAGAGTAATAAATCCCAGAGTTACTATCCCTAAACTCCTTCTTTTAATCACAAAAGCACAAAGAGCCCAGAGATTGTGATAATGAACATAAAATATGGTTGCCATTAAAAAAAAAATTCCTCAGTCCCATCCATTTCAATTTATTCCACTATATATCAATGAGCTACTTAATCAAATATTCTCGCACTTTAATTGTTTTATCTTGCTTTTATGTTAAATTCAGTGGGTTATGTGAGCACTAGTCTTCACATTATACAAAAAATGACAGCGGATTGGCCTTAATTAGTATAAAATTCAAACATTGGTTTAGAGCGTTAGCTATATTGAAGTAAGCTCCTGCAATTTCACTGGTTCAGTGAAACCATTCCAAGCAAAGAAGGAAGTAAAGGAAAAAGAAGCCCTAAGTTGGATTAGTAAAATTTGCTGCCCATCTGCTGTCAAATTCTGCAGCCAGTTCCCTCTATCTTCAAAATGAGAATAATTTCAAATAAATTTTTTGAAAACTGTTACTTGGTGTTATCCCATGAAATGCTAAAACTGAGGTGGGATGTCCTTTCGAAATTCCTCAGCCTTGCCTCAGTCCCCTCAGAAAGCAGAGATGCTTGTCTGGGCTAGTCCAGCATTTCCCATGAGAAAACACACCTCACACAACACCTATAAAAGTCTGGGCTCCAGCTCTGGTGTTTGCCATGAAGGGCATTACCCTCGTATTGTGAAAAGATAAGAAACTGTCCCTTGTGAGTCATTTTCTTCTGTAAATAGGAGGGGAACTGTTCTTTTGTGTTTTGTTTTGTTTAATTCTCTGTTATTGATCGATACCTTCTTCAAAAGGCCGCAAGGGATACTTTATTAGTTAGAGTAATTGTGATTTAAGGATGATCTTGTGTGATATAGATGTACTCAGCATGGAAAAATACAGATTGAGGCATGAAAAGGGCTCTGCATTGGAGGGTGAGCTGTGTTTGCATTGTTATGGACCTTAAAGACCATGCCATGAGCAGGGATTCCCCCCACTAGACCAGGCTGCTCAAGGCTGTATCCAGCCTGACCCTGAACACTGACAGGACTATCCACAGCCTCCCTGGGTAGCCTAGCACAGTGTCTCACCACTCTCACAGTAAAGGTTTTCTTATATATATATGTATATATATATATATCCAACCTTTCCTCTCTTTCCATTTCAATCCATTGCTCCTTGTCCTGTCACTACAGCTCCTGATGGAAAATCCCTCTCCAGATTTTCTCAAGCCCTTTAGATACCTGGAGGTTTCTATGAGGTCTCCACACAACCTTCTCTTCTCCAGGCTGAGCAGCCCCAGTTTTGCTCAGCCTGTCTCCATGGCCAAGGCGCTCCAGTCCCCTCATCAACTTCATGGCTTGTCTGGACCTGCTCCAACATTTCCACATCCTTCTTACATTGGGGACACCAGCGCTGTACACAGCACTGCAGTTGGGGTCTCATGAGAGATGAATAAAGGGAGAATTATCTCCCTTGGCCTGCTGGGCACCCTGCTTGGGATGAGCCCAGATCACCCTTGGCTTTCTGCACTGTGAGCTCTCACTGCCAGCTCATGGTGAGTTTTCCATCAGCCATCACCCCCAAGTCTTTCTCCACAAGGCTGCTTTCAATCAGCCTTTGGGTGTGTCAGGGATTGCCACGATGCAGGCGTAGCACCTTGGACTTTGCTTTGTTGAAATTCATGAGGTTTCTATCTACCCACCTCTGCCTGGATGGTTTGGGCTGGAAGGAACCTTAAAGATCATCCAGTTCCAACTCCCCTGCCATGGGCAGGGACACCTTGCGCCAGTCCACATTGCTCCAAGCCCCACCCAGCCTGGCCTTGAACACTTCCAGGGAAGTGGGATCTACGCGCAGGTGTCTGAGCTCCTCATTTGGTGAAATGGCTGTGAATAAGTCACCTTTGGAGATCTCACAGTCCACACAAGTTTCTGATGGACATCCTTCCCAGAGGAAGTGTCAAGGTGTGATCCAGCTGTGACTGAAGCTGCCCAGGGAAGTGGTGGAGTCCCCGTCCCTGGAAGTGTTCAGAGGGCTGTGGATGCAGCACTTGGGGATATGGTTTAGTAGGTGCTTGCCTGCTGCTCCAAGCAAATGGATCAAGACAGGCCAGTTTTCTCCAACATGTTTGTGCACAGTGGAAAAGTTCCAGCTCACGAGTCTGAGGGAGTTTGTGGGGACCCTCACTCCAGCCATTGCCAAATTTTAGATCCAGCCTTGGTCTGGATTTTAACCATCAGTGATGTGTTGAGGTTCCTGGATCGAGGTTCTGGTTTTTTTTAAGCCACCCAAGTACAATCATCTGCATCAGGGGAAGGAAAAAACCTGCACAAGATTCACATGGAAGTTTTTGAATTTCAAAGATCTTTTTTAATAAGGCAAGAATGAGGAAGTCTAAAGATGTGCATATCTGCTTTACAGTTGTTAGTTTAATAAATGCAAATATTTCCAGCAGCCAAAGGTTTTACCCTGCAGTTTTACCTGCTAACATTTCCTTGTTTTGAATTATGTAGATCAGAAATGGAGGAAAAACATAACACTGGTTCTAAGGGTATAGAGCTGTCATCTAATTTTAGCTAAATGTTCTCTAAAGCAGAAAGATGCATAACTGTGGGGTAAATTGCTAGTGAAGTTTTCCATTTTTTTAATGTGTTTACAGCTTTTCTAGCCAAACTCAGAGGGGGAAAAAAGAGAGAAACAGCGCAGGCAATGTTGAATATTGCAAAAGAATCATCAGTAAAAATACTCTGTCTCAACTTCCAAAAAATTGTTTATTTTGCACATATAGGTCAAAATCTCACGTGAACGTAAAATAAAATGTTCAATATGCAATGTGCCAAATAGATGACCAGGCTGCAGTGACCAAGGATCACTGACCAAGACTTCTGAAGGTAGTGAGAGATTCAGGGGGTCTGTTTGTAGGTTGCCAACATAAGAATTTTTATCAAAGCCTGGATTTCAGAAAGAGGGCACTCAGCAGTCAGAAATAAAGTCCATGAAGGCATCTAAGTTCAAGCCATTCAAACTAGAAATTCTGAGAATCAGTAATTGTGCTTGGAAATTTGGACCTTTTTATTCCAATATTCAAAGTGCAACTTGCAAGATGCTGCTCACATCATTTTAATAATCCAGAAACAGGTCACAACCAGGAAGTAAAACCCTGCAGATGCCAATCTTCTTGGTAACACCTGATCTACAGATCAAAGTCATGTTTATATGATTGCCATTTGAAAGGAGCTCCACTGAAGTGAATGAAGCCTGCACTAAAGTTGATGAGATTAAAATTACGTTGATAAGTGAAAGTTATTAAAGATAATGGGTAGTGAAAATCTTATATTTGTTAATCCTTGCATCAGATCTGTGGCTCTTGTTGCTGCTGTTATCATGGCTGTTGCTGTTGTCACCATCTCCAGTGGTCCCAGCCAAGATCTGCCAAAACTAATTTCTGTTCTGCATGTCCATGGGAAGACACAAGCTCTGCAGGCAAACAAAAGAGTGGTGTTCATCTTACCTGGATTTAAACATGTGAATGTGAGCTCATATTCAAGGTTTTTACAGCTCCTGGAGAGAAATAGGAGCTTCTGGATCATGATTTCTCTGCCCAAAGTGAGGAGTCCACCAGAGTGGACAGTCAGGATTCTTGGAGTGTTTCTTCTTCCTTATTTGCAGTGGGAATCTAAGATATTTCCCTCCACATTGTAAACATCTAAACATCAGATGAGTAGTGTGAAAGAATTAGTCCTGAGCCTGGACCTGGCCTCAAGCAGAATATATGTGAGAAAAAATATGGTATCTTGTTTCCAGTTCATTGTTTCATTTATATATAAAAGTTATATAAAAGATATATAAAAGAAAGGGCATATATGCCTCATTTGTACCTTAGAAGCACAAAATTCAGGATTTATCAACCTTTACAGGGCAGTTAAAAGGCTATTTGCAGAGGAAACCACTGAACTTCTTAGTGTCATGTACCAGAGTTAAGATCAGTAGCAAGAGTCTCTTAAGATATTGAATCTCAACTTCACCGCAGGACAATATGCCATCAAGTACACTCAGAAATTCAGACTCTGCCCTGAGTCTCCCCTTGACAATTTTCATGACCCAGGCCACACAAAACCACCCTTATTGGGAAGGCAGGGGCTTGACAAATGGACATTATCTTGAAAATGCAGAGTGGACATCACCAAAGGCAGCCAGGAGGTATATATTCTGTCTCATTGGGCTGTAATTACATTGATATCTACATTGCATGGCTGTAGGGAGCTCTATGGTAACTGCACTTCCTCAGCCTCACTAGCTGGAGTGGCAGGAGCAAGGAAAATGTCCCAGCTTTCAATGAGACCTTCCCACTCCTCACCCCTGCTGAAGCCCTCATTGCCACAAATGAACCACCGTGTTTCACCAGAATGTCACAGCTTATCAGTTCCCTGCCCAAGGAGCTGTCTTTTCTGCACAGAGTTCCTAGAACTCAAAATCCCACCCCACCAGAGTAAGCACGCTCTGTTACCAAATTGTACTTGTTCTTTGCCAAAACTGCCTGAAATTCATCAATTTTTCCAGCGCTCAGCATTTCTGACCAGGAGGAGTCATTTAACAGGGGGAAGCAAACAGGTTCTTCACTGCTGCTTGCAGAGATGTTGAAACACTTTGGGAAACTGGGAGATAAAAGCTCCAGAAGTGCAAGATAGGGTGATACCAGTTATTCTCCCTGACACGTCAGATGGGAGCGGTGAAAGCCAAATATGGGCACAGTTACCACATCCGTGCATATCCAGCAAAAGAAGGCTGAGATCATATTATAAAAATTAACCTGGGGGACATTACAGATGTTGCTCCTAATGGAATTTTATAATCAACAGCCATATATTATAATATTTGAATATCTTTCTGAAAGATTTGTTCTTCCGGCAATGCTTAATTTTTTTCCTCCTCTAACCCAAACGAGTCTTTCAAAGAAAGTGCAAGGCAAAAGAAAAACTGACCTTTCAAGCTGTAGGAGTTGAAATCTTCACACTGATGCTGTTAAAGCTGATTTAAGTAATGCAAAACAATTATTTCCTAAATGCATATGTTAAAACTGTAAATTGATATATCAAAACCACAACCTGAATATAGCAATTTGTCTCTTTTTTACTTTCTTCCTTCCCCTCCCTTTTGGAGTATATTCCACAGCTGCCTGCCAGATAATACACTGATTGCAACTTTCTTAATTTACAGAGCCTTTAAGTCTAATCTCATGAGCCAGCCTAAAGGGCTTCTTCATCCATTGAAATACCAGAATAATTGAAATTGTCTTCAGCCGACAGTCAGGCAATAATGAATATTTTACTTTGCTGATTGCATGTCAGGGTTGTATATAGCACTGCTAACAGACCTAATCCTGTGAATCTCAAGTCAGGCTTCCCAGTGAGCCTTTTTTTTTGTTTGTTCCCTCTCTCCATGGATTGGTATGAAAAAACTTAAGACCAAGTGTGGTGGTGAGTGGTATAGGGTGACACTGTTGCTGTTGGAAAAATACTACTGTGGGTTTTCAACAGCACTCTGGAGGCAAATGACAGTCTGGGAAATGTTTTATTTAAAGATTTCCCTGAAGGGAAAAAGGAGAGGGAGCAGGAAATGCACAAGTAGTCAAAAAAGGGGTTGGGAGGATATCTGTGGTATGGCATGAAAGAGGCTTCTGTGCAAACCCAATCTGAATAAACTCTTCAGATTTTCATTGCAATCACACATGGGCATTTCCTGATCAGAGCCTGATCAATAGAGTGTTAATGATATTGAGATCCATGGGGACAAAAAGGATGATGACTGCTCCATCAAAGGAAACAGAGCATGTCTGAGAGCAGAGAAATAAAAGCAGGATGGACATAGGTTATTCTGAGTGTCTGGGTCTGCACATATCCACACTGCAGCTGTGCACATCAGGATATGCTGTGTATCAGAGATGCACCAGCCACACCCAACACCAGCATTTCATAGGAAAGAAGCCCAAACCCAGGATCCACAACCACACTGTGAATGGGCAACTGGAGGCCAAGGTGCGTGGCAACTCATCCCACCAGAGAAATTGAGTTTGGGGTCTCTCACTACAAGAAGGACATTGAGGTGCTGGAGGGTGCCCAGAGAAGGGAAAGGAGATGGGGATGGGTCTGGAGCACCAATCTGATGAGGAGCAGCTGAAGGAATTGGGATTGTTTATCCTGCAGGAAAGGAAGCTCAGAAGGGACCTTCTCAAAGTCTACAACTCCCTGGCAGCATGTGGGACTTGGTCACTTCTCTGATGTCACAAGAAATAGGACAAGATGGAACATCCTCAAATTGTGCCAGAGGAGGTTTAGATTGGATTTCATGGAAAATTTCTTCACTGAAACCATGGTCAAGCATTAGAACAGGTTGTTTAAGGAAGTGGTGGGATCTTTGTTCCTGGAAGTGTTCAAAAAACATGTAGATTTGGTGCTAAGAGAAATGGTTACTGCTGGATCTGGTAGTGCTGAGTTAATGATTGGAGTTTATGTTCTTAGAGGTCTTTTCCAACTTAAATAATTCTATAAATCACAACAACAGAGCATAAAAATATTCCTCCTACCCCCTATGCCATCTATGTCAATCACTTGCAATGTTGAAGGATAGCAAAAAGGAAATGCTGTATTTGTCACATAAACACAGCAATTTGTGGTTTGTGAATTTCTTGAGCCATTAGTGATGTATTTGTTGTGAAGGACCTCCTTGTTTTTTTTTCTCAGCTGATTTATCCTCCCAGATTCTGAATCCAAAGAAACATTTAGTGTCTGTAAGAGCCTGTAGCAAAGAATTCCTCTGTTTCAGTGATTTTTTCCCAAGTTTTAGGAGAAATCAGTTCTCGAGTCAGTAGTTCTGTGATGTGACCCTGAGACCACATCACCGTCCTCTGCACATCTTGAAAAGCGCGTGCCAATCAGCAAGCCACGAGTACCCTGGATATCTGTCTTGTACAGAAAACATTTTGGTATGGTTTTATTTTAAATATATATAAAGACAGTAAAACAGTAAGAGAGTAAGAGGGAGAAAGGCTTGTGGGAGAAAGGATAGGGAGAAGACAAAACAGATCCTGTTTGAGGAAAAATAACATAAAACCTGGAAGCAGCTAATTTTTCATGGCACAGCTTCTGCGTTCTCAGTAGCCTGGAAGGCTGGAAGCTCTGAGGTTTGATGGTCCAACAGGTTTGGACCAGGCCACCCAAGCAACCACAGTGCCCAGGATGTCAAAGGCCAGCAGAGGAGAGCAGCAATCCCTGGATAATGCAGGAAATTCCCAATAATCCATATACAGCACTAAGCAGGCTGGTTTGATGTCAGAGCAGGAGGCTGGATAAGGCCTCCTGAGGTCCCTTCCAATCCGAATCATCCAGTGGTCCCATGATCCAGGGAGAACCAAGGGCATTGGCTGCCAGGCAACCTGCCAGGCCAACGTCCTGGGAGGCAAGGAGCTCTGGCAGGAAGCTGCTGAGGGAAAGTGGGCATCAGCTGTGGGAAAGCCGTCACTGCAGAGGCACAAGGCCTGACATGTCCTGCAGCCTTACCGCCGGGGAACAATGAACCTCTCAGGAGCTCCAGCAGAGAATTCCCTCTTTCTTCAGGGCTTCTGTGGGACCAGCAGTTGGATCTGTCACTTCTATTCAGCCTCCACACAGGGTTTAATCATATGCCTTCCTCCATCCACCCCCTGCCCCAAGGAGCTTCTCACAGCTCTGGGCCCAGATGTTACACACACAGCTCTGACCATTTTACCAGTTCAGATGTCACTGTGGACAGCCCACTTCAGCTGGAACAAACCCGGTCACTTATAAATTTTTAACTTTTAGCTCAAGGAGTCTCGAGATCATCAAGTTAGGGAATGCTTACAACTCATCCCACTGATCCCAGCAAGGAAATAGCTTCCAGGGGGGTCAATGACAGCAAATTAAGGGCAAAGCAGCAAATAGATGAACATATGCAGGCAAGACCCTAAGACTGTGGATGAGATGGAAATTGGGTAAGGGCTGGCTCTGGAATTTGTCCAACAAGTAGAACTTGAGCAAAAGGCAACTTTTCATCCTCTTGTTGACAGCACTACCCTGTAATCCCTGAATCTCCACTCAGTCACTGAGCACAGAGCTCAGCCCATCCTCACAACAGCCTCCCATTTGGAGGACATTTGCATCAGGGACAAAGAGTGCAAGTTGATCCCTGCCTGTGTTTGACAACACTTTCCTCAGCTGCGCTCTGCCAGGGGTCCCAGGAGCTGCAATCCTTCCTTCCCAGTGCAGTCCTGCTCTGAAAGGGGGCAGAATGAACAACACAGGCTCTGTGAGGTGCACAGGCAAGGGAGGCACTTCCCCAGCTAATGCCCAGACACTGGGTTTGGGTAGCAGAGATTGAGGGGTAGGAGCTCTCTTGTTTCTGGCACATCCTGGAGCTCCCTCTTTCACTGCTTGTGCCAGGGGCTTGGAAAGGAAGCCAGGAAGGGGCAAGATCTGCTCTTCAGGCTCCACTCTGATTCCTTGTTGGAAAAAGGAATACAAGACATTGGGGAAACCAAGATAATAAAATAGTTGGGAATGAAGAAACCTTCTCTACGAACTCCTTACTTATAGAGGCCATGGAGTGAAATTAAACCTACAGCAAATTGTTTACTGATAAATACTGCCTTCAATCAGGTCTGAAAGAAGGATCCAAGTTCTTTTCTGTTTTTCACTGACTTTACACCAGTGTTTAAATTTAGCAAGTTTTCTTTATAATTAAGAGTTATAGGAGGAAATTGAGGATGCAATGTCTTGATTATTATTAAATCAAGACAATAGCAAAATCTGTTGGTATTCAGCACCCATAATATAGGATGCTGCACCAAGGCAAGATATGCTGTAAGCTGATGATGACTCCTGCCAGTGCCTTTTTTGTTGACCAGAAAAGCTTACACTTAAACTCCAAAATTAGCTTTATTTTCCAATAAGAATAAAGGACAGGGCCAACTCCACCCAAAAGAAAATAATTCTCTCCTGAAAATCTGGACCCCTCAGGGAAACATTTCCTTCACACACCAAGTAGCTTCTGTCTGAGCCTTCCTTCACCCTCTTGATCTGGGAACAAGCCCATCTCAACCCACTCCTTCCTCAGCCCCTACCTTTTTCCAGGGCTCTTTCCTATTACTTTTACCTATTTATCTTCGCAAATAAGATCAACTGTCTTCATGGGTCCTGCAACAGCCCCTACCCTCTGCTGCAGTGAGATTATAATTAACTTCACAAAAGATAGAGGGGAATCAGAGACAAGAAGGGATTTACCCCATGTCCTCAGCACAGCCAGGAATACAGCCCTGGGTCCCACCCCTGTACCCTCCACATTTACCATTGTCTTGTTCTCTCCCATCTTCTTTTCCCACTCCCGTACCCTCCACATTTACTGTTGTCTTGTTGTCTTGTTCTCTCCCACCTCCTTTGCCCTCATCTTGGGCTGCACTCCTGGGCATCCAGTGTTTCACATCTTTATATTATTTAGAGTAATGAAGAGATGGCAGCACAACCCAAAAAATCTATGGTTATCTCTGGCTCTTTGAATGGGCTCTCCAGCTCTCTGTCATGTAACAACAGTGTAAAGCTGGAAGAGGTTGCTCCACACAGCTCTGAAAGCTGCCAAGACATCTCTGTAGCCTGGCTGTCAGAATAAAATGTTGTAATTAACAACCTGGCCTGTCATCTCCTTACTGGACTCAGTTCAAGCCAACCAGTGTTTAGGGACCTTTGGGTTCTTGTGGAATGAGACCATGATTGCTATTCAAGGCCATCGCCTGTGACTCTGAGCAGCCGGATGATCAAAACCGAACATAAATATTACAGGAATCCCTAAACACAAAACGCAGCGTGTGCTCGCCCTCTTAATGGATTTGCTGTTCCCTCAGATTTTGATTTGGAAGACTCCATTTAAAAAAGAAAAAAAAGATTCTGAAAGTGCTGGAGGTGCTTGACATACACTTAAAAGCTCCAGGCCAGAGCCTGCAGCTGATATAAATCACTGTCAGCTCCAGCAGCTTCCATGGCTCGGGCCCAGCCCCAGAATGCAGAGAGAGAGCTGGCGAGAATAAATCAGTGTATTTATCTGTGTGTCCCCTTCTCCTTAAACCCAAACACACTTGAACTGATGGATTGGGCCTTTCATATCCCCATATTATTGTGTCTCAATTGCATACATTTGTGCTCTCTCCACTGTATAATAGATACAAATAATGAACAGCTGTAGGAATGCAAATAAAGGTGGCACACGTGTGTATAGTCATCGATGCACACACACACACTCACTATCTGCTGCCAGCAGCTCAGCCCTGTGGGTCTGTTGACCCTGCACTCCAGGGGATTTTATTTATTCCTGGGAGGGAGAAAAAAAAATCCTCCTTTTATTTATTTTCATATTAATAATGATAAAAAAGGTTCCAGCACACCATTTCTAATACAATTAAGTATACTCAAGATCACAAAGTACTATTACAATAAGCAGAAAATATATATATAAAGAACTCACTTTAATCCAACAAGAACAGTGCTAAGGCAGGAATTAATGCATTGTCTGTGCCATTGTGGCTCAGTATTAAAAGCTATACCCTGCCAGAGGAGGAGAGAGCAGCAACTGAGCATCTGTCTGACATTACACCTCCCCAGGTCCTTCAGGATGTGACACCAACTCCATGATGTTCAGAGTTTTTGCATCCCAGGGCCCAGTTATTCATCTCCAAGGGTTTCTAAGCCTGAGTCATGGCCAATTTTCTTTCTACCTGAAGGTCTGTGCACCTTGAATCTCACAGACTTTGCTCAAGGGAGCAAGGAGAGGTGGTGGAAGAGTCACAGGACACAGCTGAGGTGCAAGTCATTAAGTCTGGTCTAGCCCAGCTTCCAAAATGCACAGGCTCACAAAAGAGATGAGAGAGCCAAACCAACGCTCAGCTGGAGCTCCTTGACACACTTCAGCTTTGCTGGACCCCAGAGCCAGGGCAGGCATTTCAACAAGGCCCAAAGTGCATGGGTAGGCACTTATCCACGGGAAACATCAGCAGAAAAAAGGGAATGCCTCTCATATGAAAAGGGTCTGGTTTATTACAGGACCAAATGAGAAAGAAGGGATCCAGATGCAAAGGAGGAGCCGAGTCTGTGGGCTGGAGGAAAAGAGTCCTGAATGCATGGAAGAACTCTGACTGGATATATATAAAAATATGTTTTCTTCGTGTTGCATAAAGTAACAAGTGTTTTGTTCCTCAGGGCCCTCTGAAAAGCTGCCTCTTCCATTTCCTTCCAGAGCCACATGTTTCTGTAGGCCAAGGTGTCTCTGTTGATAAAACACAGAGGATGGTCCCATTTTTGTGAAGGGTTATGAGCTAATGGGCTTGGATGTATGTCGGTATTCAGAATAATACACCATTTTTCCCTCCATGAGCAAAAAAGGGCCTAAATAGACCCCAAAGCCTTGTTTTGGGAAGATGCTTTCTGGAGGTGTTGCAGAGCCTGATTGCAATCATTTCCATGTGATATGTCTCTTCCCTGTTTCAGCATAAATTTGGACAGCAGCTCATCTTTGGCCTATCTGTCCCATTACAGCCCTCCTCACACCCCACCCTGAATAAAAGGTTCTCCTCAGTTATCACCAATTTATTTTTAAAGCTGAAAAATCACCAAAAAAATCTCACTGCCAGGTTGCATTCCTGTCAAAACTCATCACACTGAGCTTTTCCTCAGTTTGACTTCACATTGCTGATTTAAGTGATGTCAGTCCTCATTCTCCCATTCATGACTGAGAGCAGAATTGGGGCCTGGACTTAAAACTGGAGCATGGAGCAATCAGTGGGAGGCACACAGCAACTGCAAATAACATCCAAGCAAAAATTTTAAAATGCAAATCAGCATTCCCATAAGCCACTGCCATGGTCTTTGGGGTAGATACGCATTTAGGTGATTTAAAAAACGATCATTATTTACCCAGTAAGCTGTGGCAACTCCTTCAGCAGCTGCCATGCTCCACTGGCTTAATACATATTTAGAGTATGCAGAGTAAGAGTGGGCAATGCAAAACAGAGCTGAAACATCTCAGTATTAGATACCTCGGGGGGTGTTTCTCCATATGCCAAATAAGACAATATTGTGGATTAGTCACTTGCCAAATTCCTTCTCTTTTCTTTTTTTTTCCTCCTTCTCCTTTTTTTCCCTAATTTTTTAATCCAAGCTGCTTAAATTAAATAAGAGCCAAAAGAATATTAGCATCTTCATCCAGGAGAGACATCTTTGCATCAACAATTAGATTTCTTTATAGAACAACGCATTGCTCCACTATTGTGTTGGAGGGCAGGAGGAAACAAGGCCCCACATTTGACATTTCACCATGTCAGATTTTGGGAAAAAGGAAATCTTTGCTCTCAAACTCTAACCCTTCCAGGGGAAGAAGCCCTTCCGAGAACCAATCTTAAGTTCCAGCAGAAGAGCTGGCAGTGGCAGCCGCTGCAATGTCATGCCTGGTGCTTAGCAAGGAGGCTCCAAACCCTCCTTCCTTTTGACTGCTCCTTATGTAGGACGAATCCAGATTAAAGGCTAATTTCTTTTCGACTTTGCTGGGTTTGGAGCCTGTCTCTTTGCTGTTTGGAGCCTTGGGCTTTGTTGTGCAGTGAGGTAGAGTGTAATTTTCTGACTCTTCCCAGCTCCCTAGTTTGAGACAATAATCCACTCTGTCTCCTCTTAATTAAAGTAAATAACCCAGGCTCACAATAGCAGTTCAGAAAAGGGCCTTAAGTCTCCTCATTCCCTCGGTGCAAGGAGCTAATTGATTTTCAAATGATAATGGTGTTTACATTAGAAAGCCCACATCCCTCCCTCCCCCTTTCTTTTCTTTTCTTAAACCTTCTTCATCTCATGAATATCAAATGGCCAACGTCCCTCCATTGTGGCTGCCACCTCCTAAAGTACCTGGTGTCACTCCAAAAAGCTTAACCAGCTAATGGAGAGATTTCTGATTTACCTGCCTGTCTCTTCTGCCCTGTTTGTTATCCACACACCGAGGACCTGCAGGAATGTCCCTTATTTTGCCTTCCTCACCCCATTGTCCCAGGACACAGAGGCCAAAGTTACAGGCCTGGAGGCAGGACTAGTTTTTGGCTGGGTGGAATTTTTAAGGGTGAATGGGAAAGGTCACTTCAATCAGAAGATGGAAATATATGAAAACGGGAGAGAGCCACAAATGCAGCAGAAAGAGGAAAACAAATCAAACCTGCAACGGTGCCAGCTGAAGTGCAAATGAGGATGCCCAAAAAGACTGAACAGGATGTGAAAAGCATTAGTTTCACAGTAATTTAGAAAAACGTCCAGCTCCAACTTCATAAATCCAGAATGTAAATATATGCTGCCTATCTAATGTGTCTGTGCAAAGAGATGCAAAAAGAGAAAGTACATCAAACAACCATAACTCAGATCTCCCAGTCAAGCGTCCAACACTTTTTAAGTTCTGGGATTAAAGCTGCTATTCTGCACACATCCACTCTGCAAAAGGAATGCAAATACACCCTCATTTCTTTCTCTTCCTATAAGGCCTTAATCTGTGCAGAGGCTGGACAGAGCTCCCCTAATCACAAAATCTTTAGGATTTTACTTTCTTCCCTGCGTGATGCATGACCCTCAAGACAAATGTTTTTGCATGGCAGCACAGTTTTGCCCCAAGACAGAATGATTCATTTCCACTCAGTCCTTTCCTCATTGCCCATCACTTTAACACCTGAAGGTGCTGCAAATATTTATGCCTTTCTCTCTGTAACACCTCTGTGTGTTGAGAGGGTTTTCTTGCTCTCATTTCTTCACAGGTTGAAGTACGGGAGGGCTAAGGAGATATAAATTGCTAATTTTGGATGCCCACTCTGTGGCAAGGAAAGAGCTGCTTTCCAGCATTTTTTCTGAGGACAAAACTGAGCTCTTTCACCTAAGAAAGGGATTTTTGCTCAGCATCCCCAGGTTCCCTCCAAGGTGGGAAATCGAAAACTGACGATTTTGATACCAAACAAACACAAAATTATTTGGCTGAAAATGTTTTTTAAAAGCAAAGCCAGAATGCACTTCTACAGTACAAGAGCCTCCAATCCCATAGGGGGTGTGAGTTAAACCCTCCTCCAAGGGGCTGTAAAGGGGTCTCCACTGCCTTGGACCCCTCTCATCACTGCATCAGGTCCTTCCCATGTGATAAACAACAGAGTCTGTGGGGAAGAATGTGTATTATATCTGTTGGGATTCCACCAGAATGCATTTATCCCAGGGAACTGAATCGCAGGGGCAGAGGGAACAATATTTCCCAGCGAGGGGAATCAAATTTTTCATTTAATGTTTCACTTAATGGGATTTTTTTATCATTCTAACATTTTTTTCTACCTGGAATACAGACTCTTTTGTTGTTTGATTTTTTTTTTAACAGACAGATTAAATTCAAAGATTGACTGACTTTGAAATACTTAAATTTTATATCCACCCCAAACCTTCCCAAAAGATCACATAAAAAAAAATCACATTTAGCTTTGAAAAGATAAGTGAAATTAAAAGAAATTTTTTTTCTTCAAATAATAGAATGGGACATTTTGCCATTACTTAAGTACTTTTCTTTGAGCACAGCTTTACAAAATATGGATTTCAATGAAACATTCTCTTCGGGTTTTTTTTTGTTTTTAAAAATGTCAACAACAACCTTTAGATTATCTACATTTCCAGGCTTCAGTGGTAGGCCCACTCCCAACTTAGCCATGTTATTTTAAGACAGGGCAGGGTGTGTGTGTGTGCATGCATGTGTTATTATATATACATACAGATGTAGGTTAAACAAGTAAAACACTTTGTGTGTATATATTTGTAAATATACACACATATACGTGCATGTTCTACTTAAAATGACTTAATGACAAATGTTGTTATTTGGGCATTAGATTATAGGCTCAGAGTTCTCTAAGACTAACTGGCTCTTTAAGTGGCTTGGGATGAAATATGAACATCCCCTGGAGCATCTCAGTCAAGACCAGTTGTTATTAGTCATTGAACAGCCTGGCTGTGAGAGACACAATCACACATATCCCTCTCCCTCCCTCTTTCCTTCCCAAGCTCTTTCTTCTGGTTATTACTTTCCCTCTTGTATTAAAGACACATCATAGTTACAAGCTCCATCTCACAGCTCCCCTTGATCAGGAGGCAGGAACACAGGTTCAGCTCCTGCCTTTGACACAGCCAGCGTGACCTTGGGCAACTCACTTAACAACCCCAGGTCCCAGTGCTCTGCCTGTGAAATAGGGGGAATAAGTTCCTTTTTCCCACTCTTAATTCCACCCATTAAAAATGCAAAATCTTCAAAGCTGAAACTGTGCGTTAATGTATGTTTCCCCAACCTAGCGTGATAAGGTTTGGATCTTAATTGGGCCCTGCAGGTTATGCCACAGTGCTAATAATGACACTAATTATTTGGAGTGCATGATTGTTGTTTTTTTAATAGGCACTACGTGTTTTTTACTAAGTGGGAGCTGCAATGACAGGATCAGGCTGTGGTGGTGTTTGCTGTTTCAGAGAAATTCGGGACACTGAGATGTCTGACCTCTAGAAAATAAAAATAAAATAATTTTCCAGCACATAGGAAATGTGAAACAGACAAAGCTGAGTCTGTGTAGAGAATGTAGGCAGCGTTTTGGCTGCTGTTTTATCTGATGAGAAAAAAAGAAGGCAGAGGACATTTCACTTAGCAGCACTGCTTAGCAGTGTGATGAACACTGAAGTGACAAGCCACCACTGCTTTTTGCCTGAGCTTTATTTCTTACTGGTGTTGCCTGTTCTGCTAAGAATCCAACCTGAACTGGAGTCTTGTTTTTTCTCATCCCATCTGTGACACTGATTTAGTCCCTGGCCTCACAAATCAGTTAACCTTCCCCTGCCTTGTAAAACAGAGATGATTATATAGACTCCATCAGTCCTGCACTGATTAACACATTAAAGCTGAATATAGCTTCCACCACAGAGCATGGTGTTACCATCTAGATTTTAGAAATGACTACATGTGCCTATATACCATATTTTTCTAAATCTACTTTCTCTCTCTCTCTCCAAAAGCACCAGTAAAATCCTAGGGGATTTATAATCTCACTGCAACACCAAATTTGCAGATGTCCCTTGCAGGAACATCGATCCTATCTCCAGCAGACAGCCGTGTCTTCCAGCCACTACCTCCGTCACTCCCACCACTGCAGTTCCCACTGCCAGAGGACAAGATTTCTTCAAAGGGAATCTAAAGGATCTGGGTTTCATTTATATAAAGGATTTGCTTATAACTGATACATTATGGGATACAGAAGTCATTTATAGCTTATCCTTGTGGCTCATCCCTATGCGCTTTTAGGCGTTGAGAGATGAGAGCATTGCTCGACATTGCCCTACACCAAAGCTGCTCTTTTTAATGTCATAGAATAAGGTAAGGCAAGGGGTCACTTCCTCAGATAGGGCACATTTGCCTACCTCTTTTGAAGTCGCAGAAAAGTCGTGGAAGATCATCTTGTCTGAAGTCAGCCTAACTCCACCAAACTGCCCGAGGTGCAGAGCAGGCACTTTCCAGGGCACTGGGAAGGCACCAAATCACCCACGGGATCATCAACTGGGAATAAACCAGGCCAACGGGACATTGCCACTGGATATATCCAAGGTAGTAACTTTTTACTTAAAAACAGCCCCAAAAAGGGGGGAATTTCAACAGATAGACACAGTGGAGGCTGTTAAACCTGATTGTATAAATGTAGTCTCCTGAAGATGTCTACATCAGTGATTGCTGGAGGCACAGACACTTTATTTTTCTATAAGTAGTTTATTCTTCTCTTTAAACATTTATTCCTGACTGCTCTTGGAAACAGTGCTGGACCAGCAGGGCACTCTGGGTTGAAGTAATGTAGTCACACACACTTTGTGTTTAAAACCACATTAGCTAACATGATCTTTTTATTATACAGCTCAAAGTCTGACGTGAAAATATTGTAAGTCCCTTTAGAATATATTAATTGGGATCTAATATTTTTTAACTTCTCCAAGTCATTTACCACAAAAAGGATTCATCTAACCTTTATGTAGGTGCATTTATTCACAGAGCTGAGGGGCATCTGCAGCTCCAACAGCCCTGGTGAGAAATGGGTCTTTTTAAGAGGCAATTCCTCTGCAGATCATAGAGTCATAGAATATCCTGTTGTCTATATCAGCATTATGCTTTACAAGGGCCAAGCAGCTTAGACACAGAAATCACAGGGTAAGGGGCAAGCAAACTCTACCCCAAGTGGAGCTTTTGGAGAGCTACAGAAGCCTGAGTTGGACCTTCCTCCTGCCATCCATGGCCACACCAAGGGCACATCTGCACACCAAAATGTTGAATTGTTTGGACTTCCCTCCTCCAGGAGCAGAATCCCCAGTGCCTGTCTGCACACAAATAACACTGGCTGCAGGCAAATCTGGACACAGTCTGGGGTTCCCATCAGTCCTCCACCCACCAGTGGAAAACTGGGATAAATTCTCCCCTCGAATCCCCCTGGAAGCAGTGTGTGCTGTGCTAGGAATCACCTGAGCTGTTTCCATATCTTCATTTGGATGAAGATGCCACTGTGGGTTGTTGGAGGTGTCAGACTGTGCTTAGCTGACCCAGACATCGGCAGGGGCAAGGAGAAAAGCCAGCTGACCCTCTGCCCAAGCAGGGAGCCAAGAGAAGGAGCGTGAGAGATGTATTTACTTACACACTTAGTGCTGTAGTGGAGAGCGGCGCTGCTCGGAGCTGGAGCTCGCCCATCACAAACAGTCCCACCAAACAAAACCCTTCTCCCAGCTCCCTGGAAATGGACAGGGGGGGAGGCTGGGCGAAGGGAATGCAGCAAATGGGAGGGAGAGGGAAAGGCAGGGACCCTGCCAAGGAAGGACGAAGAGGACGGGAAAACCACAGAAAAATGCGGGAAGAGGGGGGAGAGTGGGATAACAACGAGAAGCAAACATTGGCCTCGGCGATTCTAAGAGACAGAGGAACTCAGAAGTAATTTTCATAAACTTTTAAATATAGCTTTAAATATTAGTAAAGCTTAAGCCAGTGCACACAAAGGCAAGTTCCCTTTGAAAGAGTTCCAGAAAACCATGAAATGCTGTTGATAAGGCTGTGCCAATTTGTAAAGCCTGCCACAATCTCTGGCTCACGTTTTCTGCCTCTCTCTCTCTCTCTCCAATTCTCTTTTCCTCTCCTCTATTTTTTCTCATTCTTTCTCTCTTTCCAAAAGCTCACTGTGCTTTGTGAGTCAGAGGAGCTGCAATGACAACAACAAACAACAGCACAAATCTTTATTTCTGTAGCTGGAGCATCTTCTCTGCAAGGAGAGTGTTGTGTCCACATTGGATTGATTCAGTAAAAATAATGTCAAAGTGGCATTTGCAGAGGGTGATAAAAGATTCTGATGGAAAGTGCCCAGTGGGGATAATGTAAGTAAACTCAACCCAGGGTTTCTTGGCTTTTATTAGCAAATTGTATTCAGCCTTAATTATAGGTTTGCCAGGGCCTGACACTTGTCAGTGTATTTACATGGAAAGATTGAAACGTTGATAAGGGTCTTTTTGAACAGAAGGGAAAATAAGTTCCTCGTGGGGGGGATGGGAGAAGTCCCTCAGAAGGGGTTTTTGGCAGATTCTCTGCATCATTATCATAAGTTTAGAAGATTTTTCGTTTTTCTGTGTGGAGTATTACTCAGAGGATGTAGCTGGGAAGAAGGTTTTAGTGTGGTCAGTGCTTTAGAATAAAAATACTTACTAAAGGAGAATATTGAGCAACCTGGCCTCATGGAAGATGTCCCTGCCAGTGACAGGGGTGTTAGAACTAGATGACCTTTAAGGCCTTTTCCAAACCAAACCATTCTTCAATTCTATGATTCTATTCTATAACTGAATATTCAATCAAAAGACTGCAGGAACAGAGGCTAAAAGGGCTCAAGGTCACACAACAAGGCCCTGTCACATCAGCTGCCTCACTCTAGTTTAGGTTTTTTCTGCCAGACGAGTCCTCAGTTCACATCCCTACTCCAGAACCTCCTGGGAAATTTTACTTCTGCTTTTACACCTCCCCTGCTGCGTTTCGGTTCCAGCATCAGGTTGGTTCCTGTTTGTTCTGATCACCCCAGTGATAAAGCATGGAAAATGAAAAACAGATTAAAAATGTATTAAAATCCAATATAAGAAAGGCATTAACAAGAGGTGATTAAACTGAAGCTTGATCTTTCTGTGATATGAGTTCCCATAATCTCCCTCTCCTGGGTGGGGTGGTGGGGTGTGCCTCAGACTGGGAATTCTTTCGTAAAACTTTGATTTTGTCAGCTCCTGGAAGTCAACCCTGTCCATGGCCCAAGGTCCATTTAAACAAGTTGGTGGGCTTCAAGTATTCATAGAAAAACCTCTCAAGGTGATCAAAGAGTTTCAGTTCAGTAAGTTCAAAGACCAGGTTTGTGATTTTCTCTTGGACCTGACACTTTGGTGAAAAAAATTGCTGAGAAAAATAAAATAATTTGTTCCTTTAGACACAAAGGAAATATTTTTAATTATGTGAAGCAAAAAACCCCAAAAAACTCATTTTTTTGTTATTTTTTCCTTTTTTTTTCTCTCTTTTTTTGACTTCTTGAAAATTTTGTGTGAGTTTTATTTCATCCCTTTCGGAGAGGTGACTGTACCTTTAGCCCAACAATTGCAGCATTTCTATGAGATGAAGAGCCTCTCGCAGCCGGCTTAAACATTAATCCTGGAATTAATTTTGGTTGCATGCAGCTACAGCCTGAACAAGTCGGTTCATCTGCAGCAGCACCTCGGCACCCAGACCACACATGATGTGCTGGACCAGGCTGAGGGGGATTACAGCATATCCATCCCTTCTCACAAGAGCAAATCCTCTCCTATTATGCCACAGTGACAACAGCTAAGTACAATCTGTTCACACAGAGGTCAAAATTTTTCCTATTTTATCCCATTTTTGCTTTTCCAAAGGGATTCTGAACCAGCATGGAGAAGATGACTCTGCAGGGTACACAAGCTCCTGCTGGTCTTTATTGTGGAGGAGAAGCTGGGAGGGGCAAAAAGGTGCTAAACTGACCCATCTCTGGGGACAAAAAAGACAGAGAAATCTCTGGGGAGAGTTTGGAGCAGCACCCCCAGTACCTTAAGGGGCTCCATGAGAGCTGAAGAAGGACTATTAATAAGAGCATGGAGTAGTAGGACAAGGGGGAATGGCTTCAAACTGAAAGAGTGGAGATTGGGTTAGATGTAAGAAATAAATTCTCCATTCTGTGGGTGGTGAGACACCGGAACAGGTTTTCCAGAGAAGCTGTGGATGCCCAATGTCTGGAAGTGTTCAAGGCCAGGTTGGATGGGGATTGGAGCAACCTAGGATAGTGGAAGGTGTCCCTGGCCATGCAACTGTCTTGGAACTTGATGATTTTTAAGGTCTCTTCCAAGGCAAACCTTTCAAGGGTTCTATGATGACAAAGGGACAAGGTGCAAAATGAGACCTTGCCAGAGGACAAGCAAGAACCATGTCACATCCTTGGTGATGTCCCAGCTCCTTACCCACCACAGTGCCCAACACATCTCACAGCCACACTGCTCAGCCTCACCCCATGCCCAGGCAGGCTGGCCCTGCCCCGTTTGTCACATAATCACCAACATTGCACGACAAAGACGTCTGAGGCAGCCACTTCCCCACCCTGCATCACATGAGACTTCACACAATGGGTCAGGAGAAAGCACAGGAGCCTACCCTTTGCCTGGGGCTCCCAACTGTAATGTATAAGTTAATTATAAGGCTCCTTTCGCACAATGTGGAAATCTGGTGTGCATCTGTATCCCTCCTCTCCTCTGGGGCAAATCCAGCAGCCTTTTGACAGCCAGCAGCAACCCTCCCAGAAGATCACAAGCCCTCCAGAGAGGAACGTTTCGTACCCAGCACACAGCCATGGTGAGAGCTGTGTGTGGCACAGTGCAGCAGCACAAGGCACAGCCTGTGATCAGGGCTGCAAGAGTCAGACATCCTTTCTAATCCCCAGACAACATGTGCCAGGTGCATTGGGCCTGGATTTTGCTGTCTCCTAAAGAGCTACACAGACTTGTTCCAAAGGCAGGATCAGCTCCGTCTTTGCAATAAGTCACCACTCCCTTCCACAACCTCCTCCTCACATAAAGACTTTTTGTAGCTTCAGTAACAGCCACCACTGGCATGGGCCCAGCTCCTCACCTGGGCTCAATGTATCAGACTAACTTTGGGTGGTGTTCTGTGATTTACACCAGAGAAAATCCAGCACAGGCCTTGACCACTGCAGTGCCCCTGTCACCTCTAGATTCCTGCAGGTTGCAGGATATTACAGGCCAGAATGTCTAGACACATTAGACATGTGAGGACATCTTCAGTGCATGTTGGGTGTGATGCCTCCATCAAAGCAGTTGAGCTTGGCATGAAATGATGAATGGGCTCAGACTCCTCACAGTGAACCCAAGGCATTTACATGACCAAAGCTATCTCCATCCAACTGCTCCTCCAACCCTATTTGTCTTCCCTGTTGCCTAACCAGGAGGTGAGGGACTAAGCCTTGGATTTAGCCGTACTCATAGCATTATGCAATGGGCCTTTGTCATGCAGATGGGCCAAAGAGACTCGATTTTTAATCCCTATGGATTGGATTTCTCCTCTCTCCTGAGACACTGCCTTTCATCCTCACCTCTTTCCCATAATATACAGACGACATCCACAGAAAGTTGGAAAAGAGAAGTTATTACTGCATAGAAAATATCATGGAACAGAGAATATCTTGTGTTTGAAGGGACCCTAAGGATCATCTAATTTCCAAACCCTCTGCCATGGGCAGGGACACCTTCCACTAGACCAGGTTGTTCAGAACCCCATTCAACATTTCCAGGGATGGGGCATCCACAACTTCTCTGGACAACCTGTCCCAATGTCTCAGATCATTTGATTATTTCAATACGTGGGGGCAAAATGTTTGTGAGGGACTTTAGGACAATTGTATGAAAAGTCCTGTAAAGGGCATTGAACATTCAGATCTCCTCTGCTAGGCCACATTTCTAAAACAGGACATTTTGTTGTGATTGCTATGGAAAGTACTTCATTCCCATTGTCCAGTCGAAGGGGCGATGGTCTTCACCCAAGCAATAGCTGTTCTAGGAAAAGGTCTCTCCCTTCCCCCTTCCAAGTTGCCTTTTCTATGAGTTCTGAAGATTGTATCAGTTACACCCTATGCTATTTTGGTCTGTGTATTTGGTTTGGACTTAGCTCAAATATTTACCTAAGATCGGGGAGGCAAGAGGAAGACAAGGTTCAATGAACTACAACTCCTTTTCTTAAGAGAATTGCTCACTGCTCTGTTTTCTTTCTTTTTCTGTTCCTTTTATTTATTTATTTATTCTTCCCTCACTTATTTCCTTCCTTTCTTCCTTCCTTTACAAAATCTGTGGAAAAACTCCTTAAAGATGCTGTAAATCTTTAGAAATTTGGTCCTCTGATTGATATCTGTGGATGCCCAGATGACCATTTCTTATCGTGAGTTCCTCCTCCTGTTTTTCTATACGCAGCAGAGCAAAGATACAGAGGAATTTTGTTAGATTCAATATTTCATGGGCATGCAGAGGGGGGAATTCACAAGTAAAGATGTAGGGAGTGCAGTCACTGCAGCCAAGAGGTCACCCTGCAGCAGGCACAGCTGAGTCACTCTTCAAAGTCCATTTGTGTGCAAGAATGAATGTAAGACTCTGAGTTCAGACCCCACCACTCTGAACGCCTGAGTCTGAGCCTGTGTTAAACCAAGACTTTCTTCATGGCTTGAGCATAATCAACAGCACACATCCATAATACAGACATGATGGGCAGAAATAATTTTGCTTGTCCCATAGAAAAGTCCCATGAAGGCACTTTAATCAATTTGGTCAAATGATCTTTTTCCAGGATGGACCCAAGACCACACAGAGATGGGGTGTGTAGGCATCCTGAACAGCTCTCTGTGTTTCCTTTCATACAGGCATCTTGACCCCTCCGAGCTAGGTGAGAGAGGGCTGGCAGTCTGCTCTCTGACTTATTTCCTGAGATACAAAATAGAAGTAGACAAAAAAAGCAGTAACAAAGGCCCGGCAGCTATCCAAAAATACAACTCTGACCCTGCTATTTAATAACAAACCATGGCAGAAGAAGGAATGATGACTTTCTCCCAACAAGTAGCTTTCCCATTTCTTTCTCAAAGCACCTACAAAGTGAAGAAAATATTCAACTTGCCTCACTCCAAGCATTTCTTTTCTGCAGTGTCAAGCAGTAAGGTGTGCCTGAACCACTGATGCTTCCACTAGCAGAACGTGTTTCCATGAAATACAGGTTTCTGAGCCCAAAATTCCTTTCTGGAACATGAAACATTCCAGTCTCGTGTTAAGGTATGCAGCAAACTGAGATGCAAAGGAGTATGCAAGGATTAGCACAGAGCTGAAGGTGCAGAGGTCATCACTACCTAACAATAACTTTCTCTCAAAAGTCAACAGGGAAAAGTGGGTTGTGAAATAGAAGTAGGAACGAGTTGTAAAAACTCAGAATTATTTGTACTTCTCCAGTCACCAGAACCAGAAGGACAACGTCTGACGGGAGTGCTCCTATAAAGAATATTCCACTGTACTATTGATCACGTTTACAGTATTGGTGCAGCTTTATAGGTGCTTGTTTGCTGAAAAAGTGCCTGCCTGGAGGCATGTGATGTATGATTAAGTCTCACTCTAGATGTGTAGCAAAGGCCACCCACATCCTCTCAAACCCAGGCAGGTTTTCAGTGACCCCACTGAAGTCAAAAATAGCTGGACATATCTTTTCTCAGCCCACTGTGTGGTCACTGGCTACAAAATTTTGTCCTCAGCAATCACACTGGCTGCATATACCTTATAAAGTCTTAGTGATAATATAAATTATCTTAATCAACTCAGATAATACCCCAGTATACAGTTATTCCATAATTAATCTTCATTTAATTATAATCATACTTCATTTCTCAGAAGGCATTTGTTATGCAATAGAATTTGGCTCAGTAGTTTATGTTAACAGATTTTAACCTGTTGGAAATCATTACTTGCTCAAGTTGACTATTTGCCAATTATGTTCAATTTGGCATGTGGGTCAATTGCTATTTTCTGTGTTGCCTAAGTACGTGATTATGTGAAAATTAAGTGGCGGGGAGAAGCCAAGAGGAAGCCATGAATGCTCTCACTTGGTTTCAGATGCTTTTGCTTATTTTATTTTTTATTTTATTTTATTTTATTTTATTTTTCTCTCTTTTTTTTGTTTTGTTTTTTTTCTCCTGTGCTACAATATCCACTGAGATATCCCACATAATCAAGCCCAGGACCAGTTTCTCCCACCTAAGGCACTATGAGGAACACCTAATTTAAGCAGGTAGTTGCTCTTGAGGTAAGATAGTGATAACTATAGAACAATTGAGATAGGAGATAACATGAATTGCCCTTAGAAAGGGACTATTGAACTCTGTTGACTGTAGAAAAAACACTTAATAATGAAGTGACCATGCACCATGCTGCCAAATTTAAGCTCCTCCAGTAAGAACCTGAAATTTGAGGAAATTTATTTGGGCCTAGAAAAAAAATAGACAATTTTTACAGGGGCTGCTGTGCTGTGTGAAGCCAGCTCCAGCAAAGAATTCTGCAGCTTGATACTGGGCTGATGTAATTTTCATACGCCAGCTGTCCTTTGGGGACACTCAGAGCAGAGCCCCACCAGAGAAACATTCACCCCCAATGTGATGCACAAATGGACTGAAGCAGAGAAGGTGAGGTAATAAATACATAAAGGCATGATCCATTCTTGGATATTTGGGAATAGTAACTACCAAGACACTCACTGGCAATTGAAGGATTTATTAATTGCCATTAACCTGGGAAGGAGCTTGGGCCAGACAGAAGTCAAACACAGACAGGTTTCCATCCCAAACTGCAAAGATTGTTAGTTCCATGGAGAAGGACAGATTTCAACACACACTCTATCTGCCTCTCTAATTCTGAAATCTTTGCCCTTACAACGCCTCTTCTCAAATCAGCAAACATTTTCTCAGGACACTGACTTCAGCCTTCAACCATCTATTCTGTGGGTTCAAAACACTAAAGAAAGGGAATTCCCCTATCCTTGTAGTGGACAACAGAAATGAATGTCAAACTCTAATCTTTCTACCATCCTTGGCCTTCAGACTGAAGACGTGGTGAGATTTGGAGGCAGAAATGTGTCTGTATTCCAGTGGCTTACTGCTTCTGCCAGATGACTATTCTGCATTTGGCTACAGAGCTTACACACACACACACACATTGGAAAGCAGAAGATGTGAAGAGAACCAAGAAAGCTGAGGAATGGAAAGATCAATCACTAATCCCCAGAAAGTACTGTTTGTGGGCAGCGTGGCTAAGTTTAGAAATCAAAACCTATTTCCCATAAAATAATCGTCACTAGAACAAAAAGGCCTGCAGCATAAATTATATCCTTTGGACCCTATAAGGCAGAAATGCTTTTTTTTTCTAATTCCAGTGTATCACTCGTGTTTCCAAACTGTGTCAAAGTCCTTCATATCAACGCAGTATTAGATAGAGGTTATTCCTCTCACTGTGGAGCTCGCTGCAGATAGAATATCTACATCAACATCATGGTTCCTACCTAGCAAATTAATTCAGAGCATGTCGGCAGTGCGTAATTTTTTCCTCCTTTCTTCTCTCATATTTTCTTTGTGTTTATTTCTGATTCAGTTATCACTAAAATACACATTTTAATTGTATTGTACAAGATTCAAACTTCCCCTGCTTTGAACATTCACATAAACATTTTCACTCAACTTACCTTCACACCGCCTGGAATCCTTGACAAATGTTTGAGTGCCTGTCTGCGTTATGCAACACAGAGGATTTTTCCAAATATTCACAGAGTTTTCTAATGTACATGTACCACACAGGCAGGTTAAACACACATATTTATAACACAGAGATATATAGATATAATATATGTGTTATATATAATGCAACAATATTTTAGACATACATTTATATTGAATAACTTCATAGATCTAAATAGAAGTGATTGAAAAATAATAGAAGTGATTGAAAAATAATAGAGGTGATTGAAAGAGAAGTGATTGAAAAAATCAGCATGAAAAGGCAGAAGGACATTTCTATTTACAAGCAAGAGAAAAGCTTGAAACTATTAATCAAGAGTTTTGGCACCACTAATTTGCAGAATATTATTTTAGGGGATTGAGATTATTGCCCAAATCTCACTCATTGGATTATTCTCACATTCAGAGTATGTTTAAAGGCTTGTAATGGATCGTAAGGTGAAGCTGTCAACAATAATAAAAAATTAAGTTGAATAGCAGGGGCTCTTGTGACACTCTAACTGATATCTGCATTTCTGGTCATGCAAGCCATCACATAGAATAATAAAAATCTACTGCAAACATGCATAAATTTTGGTTTTATTTTTAAGCGTGCCTTAGACAGAAACTGCTCAAAAAGTCAGGATCTAAGCCTGTCCAAACCTTATTTATTTCACTGTGCATTGATTTAAACACAGACATTCTCTTTTTGGGAGGGAAATTGGAAAAAAAGCTTTTGCATGCATTTATTACAAAATAATTTTACCCCAAATCAGCAAGAAAGTTTATGGGCTTTAGAAACACTTTATGACAAGGTAGAAGGCTGGTAGGTTGGTAGGTGGATAGACAGACACACAGTGCTTCCTCCAGCTCCTCTGTCCCTGGTTTGTTGTTTATTGATTTTCATTCAAGTGGTGTTACACCAGCATTCAGAACTGTATGAAAACAGAGCATATCAATTAATCTCTCTATCTACCTATTCTTTAATCTACTTATTATTTTATGTCTGTGCATATAAATATGTTGCACAGAGACACAGTATTACTTGCTTGTAAAATCAATAGCTGGATGACAAGCAAATGATGGATTAACTGAGGGCAGGAGGATTTAAACTTTAAAAGCAAAGAACAGAAGAGCTGGCTTAGGCTGGCTTTAGCTGGCCCTGCTCCACCTTTCTCTTCTGACTCCTGAGCTACCTCTCACCTTCTGGGGCCAGGCTTCCCACAGTGTCCCTAGGCTGATGCCTTAAAAGCACCTTTCAAATAAATCTGGTGTCAGTCATCCCCTTTTCTCCCCTGCAGCGTTGTGTGGCAGCACTTCCCTCTGGGAAGGAGAGGATGTGTGTGTGTGTGTGGGGCACAGAGGGGAGGAGGAAGGGGGTGTACAGCTTCAAAAGTAACCCAATTCAGAGCACTCAGCCTAGAGCAAAGAAAATTAAGGGCTGTGCTTGTCCGGCTGATTGGTGGAGGAGATGAAATCCATGCGGTGGTCTCGGCACACTTCCTAGCGGCCAGGTGCCTGTGTGGTGGATAATGCAGCCAGTATCCCACCTAAGCAGCTCCTGACATTTTCATATTAGAGCTGGCCTTAGCTCCCCACAGCCAGCAGAACACACAGCATGGGGCTGTCTGCTGCTCTCGCTGCCACACGTTTGGAGCATTGTTACTGCAACCACAGATAAATCAGATATCCTAATCGTAAGATTAACATTTGTGATACGGCTCCCTCACTGTCCTCTCAGCTGCCAGCTGGCTTCACACTGCTGCTCCAGCCACTGAAAGGTAAGGCTGGGCTCAAACAATGGCTCAGATCCACAGGAAGTGTCACAGCTTGCCATATACAATTTTTTCACTGCGTTAGAGCTGAACAGTGTTTAATGGCATTGCCTTTCTCCCATGCATGAGTGAAAAAGGCTAACTCACTCTTCCTCTTTCCTACCCATCCTGCCAGATACACATTCCTCCACCTTGGCTCAGGTCCACAGCATCTGACACCCTCTACTCCTTCTAAAACCCTTCCTATTTGACAAGTGGGGAAGGGGAAGAGAAGGTGATTTGTTGGACTGAACGCCGCCAATCGTCAGTTCAGTTTCTAACTCATAAGGAAAATTTCAGTGGAAGTTGAACTCCTCTGGTATGTGCTCTCTTTTCATTGCAGTCTTGAGAAGCTCTGAAATTATATTTGCAGCAATTCAAAGTCACACACTGCAGCTGCCAAAGTCACACACAACAGCAACAAATGCTGAGCCTTTATTCATGGACTAGCTTTGCTAGTCCTGGTGACACCACATGGAAACATGCTGCAAAAACATAGCATAGAACCATCATTCTTCACCCACCTAGCAAACACAGATGATCCAATGCTAATTTATTACCTTTATTAATACCTTTATTAATACCTTTTTAAGTACACTGCAATGCACAGGGTGGGGAGGAAGCTGGAGGGAAACCTGGGTTATAATTAAATGTAAAAAAATTCTTTCCTGTGAAGCTGGTGAGGCTCTGGCACAGAAAAGTTTTGGATGCCCCATCCCTGGAAGTGTCCAAGGCCAGGCTGGAGCCTTGGAGTAACCTGGTCTAGTGGGAGATGTCCCTGCCCAGCTTACAACACAAGGCTTTCTATGAGTCTATGAAAGATCCCAGACTACAAATTGACTCCTAGGATTTCTTCTTGGCATGTGCTCTTGCACAGTAATAGCAGGGCTAAAAACCAGCTGATTCTTGCCAAGATCTCAGGCCCATCCCAGCTGCCCTTTTGTCACTGTGCCCTACAGACAAACTCATCCACTGCACCTTCACATTTTCCCTGCTCGTGAGTCAAACTACCATAGGCACAGAACAAAAGAATCAGGAAGCTGCTCCACCTTGCACAGGCTGTAAAAGAAAATAAATCCCTGCCACTCTCCCATCAGCTGAGAAGGGGAAATGCATTATTTTCTTTCTCCAGCAATGCTTCTCCTGCCTCTACATATTTCCTTACTATTCACCACAGGGTCAGAGCTGTTCCCAGCAGCAGAGACAAGTTATCCAACAGCCCCCCCCAGCCAGCTGTGCATTTCCCTCATAATAAGCCTGGCCATCAGCTGAGGGTCTGGTGAAGGATGCTGACCTCAGAAAATCCTCTGCAAACCAACCTGTACAATGGCAGTGATGTATTGCTGGAAGTGCAGTTTTGTGTTTGAGAGGAAGTCGTGTCTCCTAAAAGCTCTGACACCTGATTTGCCTGCAAACAATGCAGCTCCTTCTGCAAGGAATGTCCCCATGCCCGTGCTGGGAGAGGAGACAGAGCTGTGACGCAGTGAGCTGGCTGAGGGAACCAGCAAGGAAACGGAGAGCTGGAGCGTGAAGAGCTTGAACAAAGGACAAGGACTGGGCAAAATGCCTTCAGTCACCAAAACTCCTCACAGGCTCTGATTCCAGTTGGGAAAGCATCATTTCAGTGTATTTTAATTTTGTTGTTCTTCCTCTTTGTCATTCTCAGATGGTGTTGTCCTATCAAACTGGATGCAGATCCTTATTTCTGATTGTTATTTAATACAGCATTCAGCTATTTAGTACAAATACACTGGAAAGTTTCCTCATGCTCAAACTGCATCTCTGTGGGTTGAACAGCCACACACTTTTTCTTTTCACTTCCTTTCATCTCATTGACAAAAAGCACTGACTTTGTGTTTGAGATGAGCTGAAGATGATTCTTAGAATAATTTGGCTGATCTACCCCTCCTACCCAAATTTCTTCATTCACACATTTTTGTGACAATTTCTGGCAGTCTCAGAATTCATAACTTTTGCTTTGAAAATCTGTACCATCTACTTCTAGGAAAACTGCCTGCAAACTACTACTAGACAAGATCACAATCAGATGTTTCCTTCTCTGCTGTTTCTTTTTTACATTTCCTACAGCACCAGCAACACTACTTCCTTTAGATCTGTGTCCTGAAGAAGCAGCCATGAGAAACTGACTTTAGAAAAGGAAGTGAAAACTGTTTCCAGTCTGTAAACCTGGAGCTGAGCAGGATAATAAAAAGAGGACACAACAGACAATAAATAAACAGCTGGTGCTGTTCTGATTAGACCACTCATGCAATTATTTCTGTATCCTGTTTGGGATGGTAATAGGAATAGTTTGTGAATAGGAACTAATAGAATGTTAATAAGACTAAAGGTTATAATGATGGATGAAAATAACTGTGAATTGCCCAGAAATCTTCCATCCTTGTTCATTAAGTAGAAATTTGTTTATACCATCAATTTTTTATAATCATCCTAAATTTATTCTCTGTTCACCTGCGTGTCTACCTTACCTCAGATAATAATGTGAAGTGATTTATAAGAAGTCATCCTGACTTATGGGGTAGTAACCATTTTTCTACTGGGAAAATATTAGCTGAGAACTGGTATCTTAAAATAATCCCATTTCTTTTCCTTTTAAATCACAAGAGAGGGTTTGCTGTTTGTACCTCAGCTGAAGCCTCTTGACTTCTGGCATTAGCTGGTCAAGTTTGCAGTAACACAACCTGGTTTATCAAATAATTATTTCCTTGTGGCATTTAGTTTTCATTTTATTCCTTCTAGGACCTTGGTCTTTGTGAGGAATGTGTTTCTTGGTCTCCAGGAGGAATAAGAGCGGGATAAGAAGTCCAACATCCATCCCATCACACTGATATCATGTGACAGCTCACTGCAGAGAATACATTTTCTTTGATCTATTTTAAACTTTCTCCTTTTTTCCTTTTATTTCTGAAAGTCCCCTTGTTTTCCTGAGGTCATAGAGGAGAGTGACACAGTTCACTTTGGTAGCCCAGCACCTATCAGACATGATTGCATCTGAGCCTCGACAGATGGGTGAGTGGACAATGTCCAGGACTACAGAACCAGAGATGGATTAAAGAGGGAGTGACAGACAGGACAAAGTAGATTCCCATGTCAGACCATCCCTGAAAAGGACATGACCATCCCAAACTGGCCAAAGACAGCCAGGTGCAGCTGGAACAAGCTTTTGGGTCAAGGATGGAGGGAGATCACAGCCATGTGCCAGAACACCATGAGCTCTGGATTGGGCTGGGGGAAGATGTGAAGCTGGATATTTCTGTGGTCATGAGCCCCACAGAACTTCCTTTGTGCAATTTCATCTGAAAACACAAGTTCTCATCTGAGAACGCAAGGGATTGTGTGAGCACTGCAGAAGGGCAAGCAGAGGACTTATTCTAATAAAAGACAAGGCAGCGATTATGAGCCAGTCTCAGTTTCACTTTGAAGCCTAGAAACACACTGAAACACATTACTCACTGAACCATTTGTAAGCAAGCCAGGGAGTAATAAGATAGAAGATGAAACATGAGTTTGTGAAGAACAAATCATGTCAAATCAATCTAATTCCCTTTAATGCCAGGATAGTTGGCATAATGGATGGAGGGAACATAAAAATCTGATATAACAAAACTATTCTAAGGTTTCCAGCACATTCCTGTAAGTCATTCTCATCAGCAAGCATGCTTCTGAAGCCTGGGTATGATCACTGAAAATCAGGTGCAGAACTAGTTTAAAAAATACTCCAAGTAGTGTGGCAGTGGTGTCCCAGAGTCTGAAAACCTCTCAATGACAGACTGGGCAGTACCTGCATAGAATCAGCATATGATGCTATTGAGAGAGAGAGCTTTCAGAAACTGCAGAAGAGATCAGGATTCATGCTTTCTGGGTAAACTGGAGAAATGGTCAGAAACCCAAAGAAATTCTGTTTATCCCAAGTAACCATGGAAGTGGCCTGGTAGGGCAGGGCTTTGAGCAAACTGGTCTCATGTAAGGTGTCTCTGCACATGGCAGGGGTGTTGGAATGAGGTAGTCCTTAAGGTCCCTTCCAACCCAAACCATTCTGTGGTTCTATGAAACATGCACCTGGGAGCTCAGAGACATAAATTCCTAACAGGTGGGAGCTTTCCAGCAGGAGATGTATAGATGTACTGAAGAGAGATGCCAGTAGAAAACATCATTTGCAAGGAGTTTCCAGAAATAAGATGTGTTTGATCAAGAAAGGAGGAGGTTCAGTGAGGACAATCAAGCTTTCCTCACATGTAGAAAAGTCTGTTTTAGTGATGATGGCAATCATTTTGTCCCAGTAGCACTGAGGATAGAACAGGAGAAAAAAAATGGCTCAATCTGCTGCAGGAAGGATTTAGGTTATCTACTCAGAGTGCATGCTGAATAACAAGTCCCATAATCACAGAGTCTGGATATCAAGGGAGGTTGTGGAATCTTGCTCCATCACCTTTAAGACCACAGTAGATGGATATCAGATGGATATCAGCTTAGGCATGTCTAGCTCCCACTCTTGAGCAGAGTGGCACTAATGTCATCTTGTCTGCCTGGACAAAAGCATGAACCATCTACATGGAAGGAAGACAACACACCCCGTATTTAAATGATCCCATTTTTCTCCAGGATGAAGATGACACTTTGCTTCAGATTTCTGTAATGTTATAACAGCTTTCATATTCATTTTCCTCATGTTAGACAAGTTTCATCAGGAACTATAGTGATAGGACAAGGAGCAATGGGTTCAAATTGAAAGAGGGGGAAAATAGGTGAGATATGAGGAAGAAATTCTTTACTGTGAGGGTGGTGAGGCCGTGGCACAGGTTTCCCAGAGAAGTTATGGATGCCTCATCCCTGGAGGAGTTCAAGGTCAGGTTGGACAAAGTCTTGGAGAAATCTGGTCTAGTGAAAGGTGATTCTGCTCATAGTGAGCTCCCTTCCAACCCATTCCGTGATTCTGTAATTTTATTAAATTATTCTGTCTTTTGGATTTTTACTTAGAGGCAGTGGAAAAATTAGAAAAAATGGAGCCCTTGCAGAATTGTTTCATATATGAGCTCTTGAATGGTAGAAGGGAATTTCATTGCTCTTGCCTGATTTCTCATATAGACCTGTGAGAAATCCACCTCAGCACTAAGTCCAAGTTGGTCAGGTAAAGCATGGATTTCAGAAAGGTATCTAACCATATTATGAGAAACATGAGAAGGAAAAAAAAATACTTTATCAATTTAGCAATTTGTCCTGAAGTTGGTCTCACCGACTAAAACACAAGTGAGATTTGTGAGGCTTCGCTTTTCAGCAGTGGCTTTGTCTTATGTCTCTTTCTGCTGAGTTATTTTGGAAGACTTTTTTTCCTACAATGAAATTCACCTAGGGATCTGTTAAGAAAATAAGTCCTCAAGATTTTGTTAGTCTGGGATAAGGGCAACTGCAACCTCAGAAATACAGCTACATTAATTTTTCATTCTTGGCCAAGGTTCGGTCTGAGCTGTAGTGGCTGGAGGCAAGTTTAATTCCCTCCATGTGTTCAATGAAAAGAATCCATTGGAAGACTGTCACTCCCTTGGCATATGACTTTTTTTCACTCTGTGATACCATGAGGTCTTTTGTTCCATTTCACTTCACAGTCTCTCCATTGAGAAGCCGTGATTTCTTGGCACAGGCAAACACAATATGAATAAAGCCTTTATGCTTTCTCATCTGAGATGTGACTAAAAAGTTTGATATGGTGCTTAGAAATTCTACATTTTCATACTAGATCACCCAACAGAATGTTCCCATGAACTGCTGGAATGTCATTTAAGCTGAGTCAGTAAAAGAGAGAAAAATAAATATTCTGGGCAGAAAGGAGAGGAGAGGAGAGGAGAGGAGAGGAGAGGAGAGGAGAGGAGAGGAGAGGAGAGGAGAGGAGAGGAGAGGAGAGGAGAGGAGAGGAGAGGAGAGGAGAGGAGAGGATAACTGTCCAGAAAATTGGCCTCTTTCACTACGAGTTGTCTGTAGAGAAGAAAGGAAAGGAAAACAAAAAAATCCCAGACTACTGATTAAATAAAATCTTGAAATAAAGATGCCCTTACTGCCAATGAGGGTGAAACCCTCTCATTTAATTCTTCTACACTTGTAGGGGTTTGGAAACATGAATGGGACTCGAGCATCTTTGGAAACAAAGGAGTGGGGAAAATAAGGAGGGAGCAGGAGGGATGTGATACTTGGCAAAGAGAAAATCCTGAGAGCTCAAGCTCAAGTTGGCTGGTGGGGCAGTGGTGCCCACTGGTGAGGTTCTGCAAGGCTGACTGGAGGATTTATAGTTATTCTCCACTGAGACACAGGGGTCCCAGCTCTGCTTTTGGCCACACCACCCAGTGATTTATAAAGAGACCCAAGAAATTACCTGCAAGGGGGGTTGTTTCCAAAAGAAAGTATTTCAGGAGCTGGCTTGTATTTATGGTGAAATGGAAGCGTTGAAGTGTGAGTAACCCAGCTGTGGCTGGATGTGACCTGCCTCTGACAGGGATGTGGAGGGGTCTGGAGATGAGAAATGCCAGCCCTGGCTGGACCAGCTGGCTCAGAGATTAAGGGTGATGTCTGTGCCCTACACAAGAGGAGCTGTACCAGAGTTCTGAACTGTAAAACCATTCCTAAGTGGCACTTTGCATGCAAAGGGCTCAGTCTCCCCAGGACACCCCATGAGAACTGTGTCCTGGAGCCAGCTCTCCATGTGCTTCACACAAGGAGGGGCATAATCGGACTGGGAGCAATTTAAAATACAGAAACAAGCCAGGAGCTTGGCTGGCCCTGGCTTCTGGGCCTCCTTCAGAGCAAGGGACCTTAATGCCTGTCTAAACCCTCTGCTGCTCCAGTCTTTAATCTCCATGGGTCTCTTTTCCCCACCCATCAGATGAGGATGCCTTTGCTCTTCTGTTTATCTGTTTAAAATTTAGCCCTAATGTAGCTCTAGTGTGTGGAACTAGTTTCATTTTATGCCAGAGCTAGAAGAAGGTAATTAAACTCTCCCTGCATTTGTCTAGATGGTTATGTATCCTAAATACACATTCCTCAAAGAAAGCTTGACAGCTTTGCTTTCCTGCCTAACTTCTCATCAGACTAAGGGACATAAATGCTTTCCTTTCTTTTCTTTGTTCTTTTTTTTTTTTTTTGGCCTTTCATTCTGAGTAACAAACAGAGAAGGAAATGATGACATTCATACCTTCAGAAAAGGACAAATGAGCATTTCCTGCCTCAGAAAATCACCTTCTTCACAAGTTCTGTTTAAGCACCCATTTGACAGCTTTGAGTTTTCTATATAAAACATGAGAGTTGGAAGAAACAAATATATTCTTGGTCTTTAGTGGCGTGGTATTTATACATGAGAAAAAATATATGGTCATTTATATTGACACCTACCAAAACTGCAACTTCGTCTTTAACAAATGACATGAAAAAGAAAATTCTGAAATACATTAAGAAGCAGAGAAGTGTCCTTACTCAATGCTTCATAAATGTTTTTGAGTCATAAATATCTGCTAGTAAAAGTTTAATAAAGACTCACCTTTAATTCAGCTACAAGAAACTAAACTAGATACCTTTGGATTTTTGTTTTGCTACGAAAATGACTGAGAAAGAATAAATATTTAGATCTTAAAGACAGAGTTCAGTACAGTGTAATGTTAACACAGTCACCTGGAATTATTCTTACTCCCTAATGGGTCTTGGCTGTGTAGTAAGTATTCATCTAACCTCAATTGCTTAAAATAGCCTGCCAAAACCAGAAACAATGACAACTGTAAGGTAACACTGATATGTAACTACCATAAGTGTCAAGGGAAGCTGTACAAATGAGGAGAAAATGAAGCTCTGGCCTGGTTTCAGCTGGGATAGAGTTAATTTTCTTCCTAGTAGCTGGGTAAGTGCTGTGTTTTGAATTAAGTACGAAAATAATGTTGACAATGCATTGATGTTTTAGTCATTCCTTAGTGCTTCCCCTAAATCAAGGACTTTCAGTTTCCCAGGCTCTGCCGGGGAAGATCTGCACAAAAAGCAGGAAGGGAGCATGGCCAGAACATCTGACCCACACTGGCCAAATATCCCATACTATGGGATATCCCATACCATGGGGTGTCATGCTCAGTATATAAACTGGGAGGAGTTGTCCAAGAGGGGACAATCACTGCTTGGGATGGGCTGGGCTTTGGTCAGCAGGTGGTGAGCAATTTTGTGAGGCATCACTTTTCTTACTTGGATTTCATTCCTTTTAATGTTATCTCCCTTTTCATTGAAATTCTGATTAATATAATTGCTATTGTTCCTATTATTATAATTATTATATTGTGTTTATTTCAGTTATGAAACTGCATATAGGATTTACAGCCTTTGGTTGATACAGAATTTAGTTATCTAGTCGAAACCATTTGTGTGAGATCTGTCTATGCTTAGAGAAAGAAAAGGTCATTCATGCAAGCAGTAGGTGTTTTCCACAGGAGGAAAAATTTCCCTACTGAAGTGTCTAAAGTGTCTGAAGTGTCTGAACACAGAAGGTTAATTTCCCTGCTTAAGAGCTTGAATGTGGGAGACAAATACCCTGGGACAGGTTTGTGTAGTCAGAGACTGGGGAGACACTGTGTGGCTCAAAACTAGGGCCTGAATCCTTGGATTTAAACCCGTCTTTCATCAGTCCTCTATCTTGAAGGAGTTAATCAGAGGTGGGTATGAGCAGGAAAAGCACAGTGATGTCACTGCACGGTTTTTGTCACCAGCACAAAGGTGGCAATTTGACAGGAACCATTTCTGCAGAGCAAGCATGAAGCACACCATCCTACCAGCGTTCTACAGTACAGAAGTCTCAAAAATACTTACCAACATTGCTCTTTATGGTGTCATGGAGTCTGTAAAAATCACTGCTTGTTTCATGCTACAAGAGTTCTTTTCAACTATTATCTTTAGTTCTGCAATAAGTTTTCTAGAATCATTACCCATTTAAACTTTCAGGATTGGGGTTCCCCTGAGGTTGGATTTATCTCCTTATCTTAAAGCATCTATAACAGAGATGCCTACATCTAAGCTAGCCATCCTCAGCTCCCTTTACAGTCAATAGAAAGGAAAAGGCGTCTGGAGAAGGTGATTCATCTCATCCTAATATAGATATCAAACAAGAATCAGATTAATTGCTCTCTAGAGATACCTGGCTATCTCTATTGACAATAAAAGCAACCTAGAGTGACTAAGTCAGACTTACCTGCCTATGTGTTGGTTGCCTACAGTTAGCTGAGATAAATCCCAGCCAGAGCTTCCTTTGATCAAGCAATGCAACCACTATCATGAAATGTAACAGATAAGAAGGGCAAAAGTGGATGAGCAGGAAGGACAGAGTAATTGTGTGTTACCCGATCAGGAACAAACACACCAGTGAAGGGTTTCATAATCTTACCCTAGCCTGAAGATATCTCACTTTCCATTTGTCCAGAGTGAACCTGAGGGGAAGGAACGCTGTATCTGTCCTTAGGAATGTGCTCCTATCTCTTCATGGTAGCCTCTGTTTGTAGATGAGAGCTGGGGATTCCCTGAGCTGACTGGACTCATCAAAGCCTCTCTCAGCAAGTGTGAGCATAACAAATTACAGCCCCCTCAAGGTCTCACCCCGACCTTCTGCTTCAAGAATTGAGTGATTTCTGCTTGGAGTTCAGATTTTCACTGATGATCCAGCCTTGTTTTGCCATTACTTGGATGAGAGAAAAAAAGAAACTTGAGAAATATGGAGGGGTTCCCCGTTCTTTATTTTGTTTTTACATCAGTATTATCCCTGCCACAATTTGAAAATGATGCTGCACCAAAAGAGGATGAAGATAATCCTCCTCTTCACATTTCCTAAGGGACAATCTTACAAGTCACTCTCTTCAGTCTGGGATCAAACCAGACCCAAGATTGGTGCAAATCTCTATTTCAAGTACTTTTTCAGCTCTCTAGGAAAATCTGCTGTTTACCTGTCTTTTCCCGAATTGGATTTTTTCAATTTCTTTTTATCCTACAATAAAAAAAAATTCAAACCAAATACTCTCAGCCTGTTTTGGCTGTTAAAAAGAAAGGAAAAGGAATAAATCTGGCTTCAAAATCTTTTGACAGTTGGCGTGGTAATGAGCCCATTCCGACTGAAATTACCTCATTGCTGCTCATTTTTCCTGGCTACCAATCGATTTACGAACCTCTCTTAACATCTAGAGAAGTGTTAATGAATCAAGTGCTTAAAAATAACATTCACCAGGAGGTTGTAAATTCCAGCCCCAGCATCCTTTGAATGAATTCACATCCCCCATTTCCAGCACCCACCTGGTACCCGTCTGCTGCAACATGGGTGTTCATTAAGGGTCTGAATTTATTACCCACAAATATGTGTTTGGGGTTCCACCAAGCCTTGACTCATCAGCATCCAGCTCAGCCCTGACACAGCAGAAGGAGAAGGAGAGAACACAGTGGTCATGGAGGGGTGTCACAGCCTTAGAGAGAGGAAGCAGATGGAGGACCAAGGCCAGCTCTGGCCATCCTGAAGGAATGCCAGAGCAGCAGCACGCAGTGGTCAGTGTTGGATCAGTGCACCTCACACATTCCAGGCTCTCTCTGGAAGTGGATCAGGCACCATTTAGTGTGGTTAACTAAAGCACCACCACTGGCATGCTGTTGGTATGGATGTTTTCTAGAAAATTTAGAGAACTCGGCAAACCTAAGAGGGAGAGGTCTGTTCACAAACTGAGATATCAGTGACTTGATGTTGCAGTAGAAAAGAATAAATGTTTTTCTGGACATGACACCTGTTGTGTGTAACTGAAAGTAGCAGCAATGCAACTGTACTCAGAACATGAGACTTTGCTTTCAGGCTCAGAGCATCATTCTCCAAAAATAATGCTGACAGAGCGGAACAAGTAAAGAGGAGAACAAAAAGAAAGGTTAAAAATTAGGAGAACTGACAAAAAACGTTGATGGGGCAGAGTTTCTAAGCCAGTGGTCACCTCACCTATTCCCCCTTTAGCTGTGACATGGAGCAGGAAGTGTAGGTTTGAGCTGGGTTTAAATAAAATCTGGACACAGCAATGTGGAACACATCCTCTTCACCCTGCTTCTCCAAGGGCTTTTTCAGAAAACAGCCTTCATAAACAGGAACAGTGTCGTGCTTGAAAGCCAACTCTTGCCTGTCCCTCTGTCCCATCAAACCAGACAAGCCTCATGGATTCAGCCCAACCCAAATGAAGGATAAATCAAGACTGGAAAATTATTCTGTAGGACTCCCGGGAATGATCAAGTCAATCCTTCTCCTAATGATGTCAGTGGCAAAGCATGCAATGACTGAGGTGGCAAGAAACTAGGCTTTAAATCTCTTTAATTAGAATATAAGAGTAATTTTTGTTAACACTTTTCTTAGTGATATATATATATACATATATGTCTACTTCTAAATGAAGGAGTTGGATTCTCATTCAAAACCAACACACTGGCACTCAGGAAGGCAGACTACATTAAAAACATTACCAAGATTAAAAGACTAAAAGCAAACCAAACAAACAACAAAAAAAAAATTGAGAACAACTGAATTTTTTGATTCAGTGATAACATTTACACATCTCATCTCTTGGCCCAGAGGACTAGTGCTTCTCCCACCAGGCACTTTGTTCCCTCTTAAAATCTAATGGTAATCAGCAAGTGGAAGCAAAAGGCCATCACTGACTCATTTGAGTCCTCCCTTGGCCACCAAATAACGCTCATGCCATTCAAATATTCAAAAGATCCAGGACTGCATGTGAATGTGTGAGGAGCCCAACACAAACCACTTCATTGTTCTCTGGTTCATACCTAAAAAACTCCTGGTTTCACACTGTGAGCAAAACTCTCTCGTCTCAAAGAAAAAAAAATATTCCTAAGCCCACAAAAAAGAAAGAAGTTCTATCAAAACCAGGATAGACTAGATTTCATTCAAAGTGTCAAGACAGATTTTGTTTCTGCCCAAAAGAACCTGCTGCTTTGTGCAGAGAGATGCAAATGCGAAAAATTCTCTCTGTTTTCATGACTTTACTCCAGGTTTACAGAGGTGTAATCAAGGACTGAATTTAACTCATTTTGTTATTATTTTTCAATCCAAGGCACCTCTTAGTAAAATAAATGCATTGAAAGGCTCACTGTGGGAAAAACAGCACCTGTCAACCAAAGGGGTTTTCTGAAAAGTAAAAAAGAGACTGATATTTTTTATGAAAGTCGACAAAATTTAGGTCGTTGGTTAAAATGCCAAGATATCTTCGATAACACATTTACACACCTATAAAAACAAAAGTTCACTCAAAAATTCCAATAAATGGTCCTTAGGTTGTATAAGAGCCATACAGCTGCAAAAACATCAAATATGTCTCTGATAGATTTTAAAGCAACAGTCAGAGAAAATTCTTGTATACAACTTATAATCAGTTTTAATTTGTCCTTTTAAATTTGAATTCCTCATTAATTAGAGAGCAAATATTCCAATTTTGAAGGGGAGATATCACTCTATCCTCAGTCTGAATTTTCCATGTAGACCCCAGTAAGTGCCCAACCAAATTTCTTCTTTAGCTAGACAAATATGAGACAGAAAAAAGAAATAAAAGAGGGGGGGAAACTGTGGGTGAAAATAGTCCAAAAACACATCCTCAGCTGATGTAAATCTGCTTGGTGCTAATGAAGTGTGCAGGGTTACATCAGCTGAGGGATTAATCCAGGTCTCACCCTGAACGCAAATTGAAAGCCGAGAAATGCCAAATGCCATCACGATATGAACACATTGAGAAAATAAAAAGGTAAACTGAAATAATGAGGGAAACCAAGGCTCCACATTAAACAAGGCCCCATCACACACTCAGTGAAATCCAAGCCAAATAATAGATTCCAACACAGCTTGTTAGGAGCACAACAGTTTTCCAAACATTTACATTCATATTTTACTGGACAATGTATGGCCTGAGTTCCTATTAAGCCATTATTACATTTTGCAGACATCATTTTGACACATTTTTGAGCAGGCTGGAAGCCCTTGTTTATTCAGCTTTCCCCTTGGGCACTTCAAGAAGTTATTCTCCTGTAATTCCAGTTCTGCTTTGCCTAGGTACACCTTTTACAGTCATAGTTGTGTTATTAACTCAATGTCTGACTGACAGAAGTGACTGCATTTTGAAACTTTGCCATCAAAGACACTCCATCCACACAGTGGTGACAGAAAAGTCCATAGAAGGGAAATGTAAAGGGAACAAAAGACGTTTTAAGCAAGTAGGAAAATTTGCCCAGACCTTCAAAACTAACTTCTTGTCAAGACAACAAAAAAAAAGTTGTAGATAGGCTACCAAAAATCCCATCAACTATCAGTGTTCCCACATAAGACATACATTTTCTCCCCTTGATGCTTCTTTGTGCCTGTAAAATAGAGACAGATCATCAAGGGGCACTTGACTTCCATTCATGGTGCTTGAAGCATTGATAGTCATCCAGAGGATTTACTGCCATCAGTAATAGCTCAGAGAGACTTGAAGTACAAGCACGCTGTCTGGAATAGATGGAGACAAAATAATAAGGTGTCATTTAGGGTTATAAGGTTTGAACCAATTTCAGCATGTGTACACAAGGCAAAAGTCTTGTTGAAGGCAAAGCCATGACCATGGCATAAAAAAAAAAAGAAAAAAAAATGGGCATGTCCTGTGAAAACCAAGGTCTGGCTGGCATTAACCCTGTCTTCAGCAAAGTTCAACAGGAAGAGCCAAGCATAAGGCATGAGCAAGGAAAAGTG
Organism: Melozone crissalis; assembly: GCF_028551555.1. NCBI lineage: Eukaryota > Metazoa > Chordata > Aves > Passeriformes > Passerellidae > Melozone > Melozone crissalis. The sequence continues at coordinate 424,799 of NW_026535887.1, forward strand.
AGACCTGTATTCTTAGACAACCTTTTTCTATCCTTCCATCAAGCTTTGATCTGATATTTTCATCAAAATACGGCTCTAAATTGAAGGCAAAGCCATGACCATGGCATAAAAATGGCCCTGTCTTGTGAAACTCAAGGTCCGGCTGGCATTAACCCTGTCTTCAGCAAAGTTCAACAGGAAGAGCCAAGCACAAGGCATGAGCAAGGAAAAATGAGACCTGTATTCTTAGACAATCCTTCTGTCAAACTGGTTCAAGGTCCTCCCTGGTTAGAACTAAACAATCTCAGAAGAGCTTTGATGGGTTTGTGAATCCACCATCTGCAAGGTCCTGTGGAGGACACTCCCAAGGTTCAGCCAAGTGCTGTAAGAGTAACCTTTTATTTCTATTTTTGTTGTGGTTGGCACTAACTCGTTTTATTTTACAGTCTGCTTATTTTAGTGGGGAAAAAAAAAAAGAGATTAAAAAAACCCTCATTTTCCTTCTCCAAAAATGGAGAAGTAACCTCTGTTATGTCGTCTCGTTTGAAGGGTGAACAGTTTTCAACTAGTTATTCTAGTTATTCTATTTTCTTTTTTTAGTTTTGTCATATCTTCTCTGAAATGAGGCAAACCATTGCTGCACACAATATTCAAAGTGTGGGAGCCAGACTGGCTCAAGGCCAAGTTGGACAAGGCCCTGAGCAATGTGATCCAGTGAGCGGCATCCCTGGCCATGACAGGGGGTGAGAACCAGGTGATTTTTGAGGTTCCTTCCAACCCAAATCATTATATGATTTTATTCCATGATTTTATGATTATAGGCTTATTCAGAGACATATTGATGTTTTCTAGTTTGTTCTCTGTTGTTTTCTTAGGAGGTATCAAAAGCTAAGTTACTTTTTGACATCTATCAAGCTTTGATCTGATATTTTCATCCAAATACCGTTCTAAATTCAGTATTTCTGACTAACAAAAAATCAATCTCAGGGTGGAACCTGAATATAAATTCTCAGCATATCCCAAGATCTGGGTCTGAATTTCTCAGAGGAATCATCATCATCTCCAGATACAGAAAACCAAATCCTGGATACAAAGCTCAACAAATTAGTGACCAAATGCAAGATCTGTAGAGCTCTAGATCTCAGTTTTAAGGCTCTTGTCAATATTTAAAGAATATTACTGCTGTCCTGTTGAAAGCTAAGACACAATAGTAATAGTCAACTGACTGACAAAATACATATTTCTCCTCAAAAACATATAAGCAGAAACAACCTTAAGTTTCAAAGTGAACAATTGACTTTTTACATATATTTATAATCCTCTCTGAGCAAATTCATAGAAAGAAGCCGCTTACTGACCTTCTTCCACAGGAAGATTCCAGCTTTCAGAAGGAATCATTAAAGACAATGCCCCACTATGCTACAAACTCTGGGCTCAGTTATATCCACGCTATGTCCTTTTTGATATATGTCTGCAAGAAGGCCTTGGAAGGGGTATAAACCTAATGGAATATTTTCCTTTCAGACTGAAGACTGTGCAAGGCAGAACTTAAGAGCATCTAAAACAGGATTTTTTAATGTTTTCTGGGTTTTTTCTGATGTACCTAGTAATACTCATAAAATACTTGGATTTTAGTGCCATCAAAGTATGTATAAAATTTTCCTTACAATTGTTTAAAGAGATTAGAAAGAGACTTGCTCCTTATATTATTACACATTTTACTCTAAAATCGGTCAAGATTTCCTGGCTGAAGTGGAACAATCTTACAACTGGAAGTAGCCTGGATGGCGCATATTCATTTTGATATCAAGTCAGAAAAATAAGATGGCAAAGAATCCTAAAACATGAATTAAAAGGGCTGGGATGAGAATTAGGCTTCATGTGGCCAAAAGCAAAAGTTTACAACAGAGGAATCTACAGCTCATCCAGAGAGTGTCTAGACTCCCTAGTAAATCAGGGAAGAGAGGAGGATTAGGCACTTCCAGGCTGAAATTCATTGCATCATTCTAAACAAGGAATCTAAAATTAGTAATATGAATCATGCTCTAAAAATTAATATTTTTTTCTTCAGTCTATATAAAGAATCTGGGAGAGATGAGCTCAGATGAGAGCCTCTACTCAGGAAATACTTCAAGTAAGCTTGCATGATTTCAGTTCCTCTTTCCTTGCTAACTTAAAACATTTTAGATTGGCAGTATCATGATTTAAGGAGTTGCACAAAATATTCATGACAGATGATGTGGTTGCATCTAAGTGATTGGAATTGCTGTCATTGACTTTAAAGGCACAAGTTTTACCTGGGATGGAGCTTCTCCCTCCTCAGTGTGGCTGAATAGAAGTTCAATATTAAATAAAACTGATTGTTGAGATCCCTGTGAAGTCAATGGAGGCAACACCCTGATTTTAGTCACTCTGTACTGAAAAACTGTCCAAGAAATGTGTGATGAATATAAAACTGCTGGTTTCCATGTCTCCCAGCAAGAATAGCAGGAATCCAGAGAACTAGCTTATATCAGACTCCTAAATTTTAGAACGATAAAATTTTTTGTGATTAATCCATACCTAGTCTCTGTTTTAGTCACTGAATTTCTTCTTTTCCTTGTTTTAGAGAAAATACTAGTTGTAATATTTAGAATAATAGTTGTAATATTTAGATAATAGTTGTACAGTAATAGTTGCAATATTTAGAAAGGAATGGAATCATAAAATCACAGAAAGGTTTGAGGTTGGAAGAGACTTTAAAGCTCATCTTGTTCCATCATCCTACCATGGGCAGGGAAAGCTTCCACTATCCCAGGCTGTTCCCAGCCCTGTCCAACCTGGCCTTGGACACTTCCAAGGATGGGGCTTCCACAACTCCTCTGGGCATCCTTTTCCCTTTTCTCAAGATCCTCACAGTAAAGAATTTTTTCTTAATATCTAATCTCAACTTACTCTCTTTCAGATTGCAGCCATCCCCCCTTGTCCTGTCGCTACACGCTCCTGCATTGGGAAAATGTTTCTCTTTTTCCACTGAGTTAAAGTGTCTGAAACTGAAACAGAAAGTCTATAACTGCTAATTTATGCCATGTTTCCCACTGGGCTAGAATGTCACCCATCAAAGATACTCTCTCGTTCCAAGTGACCTTTAAAACTCTTTGTCATAAATAACATCCCAGCCCAGTGCAGCGACTGGCTTGGAAAGCTTGATTAGACACGTACACATCTACAAATCACTTCCCCTTCTTCCCTAAGTCCTGAACACATTTGAAGAGCTCTACTTCCTAAAGAAGTCATTCCAACCTGAAAGATAGGTCTTCCATTTTTCTCCTTATTTTTGGCTTGTTTTTTATTTTTTTTCCTACGTAAGTTTGGAGCAAAGCCTGGAGGGCAACATACACTACATGTAACATTCAGTCATTTTGTCTTCTCCCCTCACAAATTCAACAACATATTTCTTCCCTCTGTCTCTTATAGATCACTATTTTCACTAATGCTAGAATTATTTTTCCCTAAATGCAGTAGCAAAGCTAAAGTTCCCTCAGGATTTCTTGGGATACTATAAAACTTTTTATCACTGTTATGTTATCAATATACTTCATTTATTATGCTGACATATTTCAAGATAAATGTCAAGATTTACTACAGGGGGGAAGAGAGGAATATCACTGTAGGAGTTCCGTTTTTAATGAGAAAATATATTTTGGGGTTTTTTATTTGGAAGGATTGTCAGTCCTTTGTAAAGACTGGTAATCGAAATTCTTGGGAAATATTTTAAGGGGTGTTAATTTGATTTCTTTAAGCTTCTTAAGAGGAAAATTAAAACCAAGAAAAAAAGAAATCAAAGATTTCAGCAAGAGGCAACACATAAATGATGAGAAAATTTAGCTCCACAATTCCATAAGAAGGTTGTGGCATCAACCCAGAAAGTTGTGTATGAAGGGTTCATTTTCAGGCTCACCGTAAATATTTTTGTGTCCATATATCTTGCCTGTCTTTCTATAAAATGAAGATAAATGTACTTTGGTCCTTCTTGGAACTTGGAGTTAAAAGTTTTTTCAAGTATTGTAATCGATGTATGAGGCACTTGGATAATTCTCACTCAACCAGCTTCAACACAGCAGACATTTGTTTTACTCTTCCCCACATAAGACAGATGGTTTATTTGCCATTCTTGATTAGTGCCTGTCCTTTAGTTAAAATAATCCAGAAAAGAACCTCTTATAGATGGGATGACCAGAGACATCAAAAATCCTTTCAACAGATACAGAATTAGAATAGCTATGTGAGGGTAAGAAACTGGAATGTCACTGCTTAAGTGGGCATTGCTGGAAATGGTAGAAACATTTCCTTTGGGCAGATCCCATGAAGTCTCCAGTACAATGCAAGCAGCTGCTTCTCCCTGAAACTTTCCATGTTCAAAATAAAGACTGAAGCACCCCAGCAAAGCAGGTCCATGTTAAAACCACAGGACCACCTCTGCAGTCCCTACAGACTGGAGACACACCAGGTCAAACGTTCCCATTTGCCTCGTTTTGTTACAGCCAGTGGAGTGAAGCCAAACTGTGAATTTGGCCCAGGAACCAAAGCATATGGCATTGTTCTATTACACTTGCACAAATCACTGGATGTTATTACTCAGAACATACCAGGCCCTTATTTGAGTGCTGGAGGAGAAAGGGGTTTGAGCACAGGGCTATGAGCCAAAAATTCCTGAGTTCAATGCTGGGGTCTATCAAATAAGCCACACTATTGCTTATATTTCCTTGTGGGTGAAATACAGGGGTAGGAGGACTAGAGTATCCAAATTATTCACAAAATATTATTAATTTTGGCCTAGTAAAACCATCGCCCTGGATGTTTTCCATAGTCTTCAGAAAAAGACAGCCTCCACCATAGCAGGCCTCAGAGAAATTAGCAGGTGTTGATATACCCTCAGTGATCAAAAGAAAGGATCCCGTAAAGGAACATATTTGTCCTATCTGGCTAACTTTGAAAACTGATAGCATTCATGTTCAAAGAGCCAGAATGGCAGGATTTATATACCAGCACATTTCCACCTCAGCTTAAAGCTGGAATTGCTGTGAGAATGTGTAGGTGATCCTGCTAGCAGAGTCAGTATGAAAGTTCAGCTGAAATTTGTACAGCCCTTGAAAGACTGGAGGCATTGCTCAATGTTGGAATTACTGCAGCCACACGTAGGATATTCACAGAGGTCACGTAGGATTGTGTGTGTGCTGGAGCATCAGCCAACATATTCAAGAGGTTTCCCAGTGCTTAAGGCCAGGCAGAACCACTAGAAGGGCTTGTGGAATCTCATTTCTTGCATCTTTCTCAGTTTTTTACAGCTGTCCATAATTAAGGCAAGCAGATTCCAGCCTAGAGGGCTGAATGATGCTGTGGGTTACATTTCATGCAGCCAGCCAGAGAATGTCGTGTTTGACTCACAGGTCGGGCTCCCCATTGCTCCCAGTGTCTGTCGTGGCAAAGTTCAGGGATGGCAAAGGAAGCAGCTGAAATTTCCAGCCTCAGACACCTGCACAGCCCCAGCCCCAGCACAACCTGCAGCAGCTCCAACGTGGTGTGGGTGGAATAGTAAACAGCAGGAGAGAAGGGGGTGAGGCAGCTGAATTTAGGAGTATTTTATTTGAGCAGGCCTGGACACCTACCCCAGGAGTCTGACAGGAACAAGCTAAAGAACTTTTTGAAGTACTACTGTTATTTTTTAGGAAGTCTGAAAAAACTACAGAGGCTTGGATAGCTGGAAATGTAGCTATAACATCCTTTAGAAGATCTGGCATTTTTCTACATAAGACAGTAAGAAATTTTCTGGCAGAGGCTCAAAGGCGCGTTCTTGCAGGTGTCAAGGGAACAGTCATTCCATGGAGCCCCCCCAGAAAAATCCTCTTCCTTTATGCATCTTATGCAGTGTAAAATTCTGTTCTTTGTCCTCAAACAGTTTTACCAGATTTGAAGGTGACGACAAGGTAAAGAATCAACATGCAGAATTTGTTAGCTAACTAAAATAGTCATGAAGAATCAAAATACCCACCTTTTTCCTCCTTCACTCAGGATGGATTGGAGAAGTTCCCTTCTGAAAATATCTGTCTTTCTGAAAATAAATAATCCAGGTGCAGACAGCTCATCCACAGAGCAGTCAGGTGCCAGGACAACCATCACTTTGCCATGCTGGCATGTCCCCAGGTCTCCTGTCCCATTCTTCAAGGCACATTGGAAATGCAGCAAATTGCCTAATTATTGAGGCTGAATAAAATGGAAACAAAATTCCTTGCAAAGTCTGAGAAGGGATGTGCTGACGCACAGCAAAGAAAGCATTTGTGCACATTTCAGCAAACAGTTTTGCATTCAGCAGCCTGGGCATTGCTGGTGTGGGCCAAACATGCCCAACAAACACTGCAGGTGATGGTGTACCAGTGTTGTGGAGCCATTCATCTTATTACAAGAGAATCATAGAATTGTGAAGATGGGAAAAGACCTCTAGGGTCCAAGTCCAATCCTCCTCAAGTCCCATCACAAACCCAGCACTGCCAGGTCCAACATTAAACAATGCTCCCAGGTGGTAGCTGTATGTGTTTTCTGAACATTTCCAGAAATGGTGATTTCACCAGCTCACTGGGCAGTGTTTTCCATTGCTTGGTCACCCTTTCAATGAGCAACTTTTTCCCAATATCCAACCAAACTCTTCCGTGGCAGAACTTGAGGCCAAAGATTTCTGCGTGCAGTGTGCAAGGACAGCATTAGGAAAACAAAGAGGAGCTCCAGGTTTATAACCAGGTTTATAATCCAGGCATCCTACCCTATTTACCCCACCTCTGCCTGCTCACTTGAGGGTTTAGAGCTGCTCAGAGTAAGGCACTGGCTACTGGGCCAGCCATGAGGGCAGCACAGGGCAAGTCAGGAGCAGGAACAGGTAGCAACCTGAAACACCAGCTGGTTTTGTTACAAGATACAGGCTCACTTTCATCCCGGGAGAAGATTCAATTCACCCTAACTCAAACCACACACACCTGGCAAGATCCCAGCTGGTCTTCACCCGGATACCCCCAGCTCCCACACTATGCCTTACTAGGCAGTTTCGCTGCTGCAAAATATCTGATAAGCCTTCCTGATCTTCCCACATGCTCCCTCACAGCTTCTGGTCCAACAGGCAGCTGCTGATGCGCTCCATCTGCCCTCCATGGCTCCCTGCCTGCTCCAAGGAGGACCTGCAAGCAGCAGATAGAGCCTGGAGCAGCTGGGGATGGGGAGAAATCCTTGCATCATTACTTTTGTTAATCCTAGACCATCATGTCCTCCCATGGATAACCCTGATGCTGCTCTCCAGCTCAATCTTCTCCATCTCACGTGCCTCTTCTCCAGTCTGTGTATTTGAGAGGCTTGGGAAATTCAGACCTTTGAGATTTGGGGTTTCTCAGAGGTGGGTGACTTGCAGCTTGCCCTGCCAGGAGCACGGCAGCACCGTGATCTCTCTGCTCTCTCCATCACTCCCCAGCTGCCCACACTGTCCAGCACTCCTCACCCCAGACTCACTCCAACTCCAGGGAAAATTCCTGCTGAAGCCAACAGGAGCAGGGGGGGGGGCTACAGAGCCTGATTAATTATTTGTTAATTGCTGTGGAAGGCACTGGGGTGACAGATAACTATCCATAAGTGGGTTGCATTTTTCCCTCAGTCTTCCACGGCTTTGTGCGACAGCCCGGATGCCCCGAATGTCAGCCTAGCCTCCAACAATGGGATTTGCGAGATCCCTTTGTTGTCTAAATTCCCTTAAGTGGAAATATGTTTTCTAACAGCACAGAAACTCTCCCCAAGGCTTCTGTTGTACCAGGTTAATCAACCATACATGACAGCAGAATTAGAGGTGCTAGTATTTTATGTTCTGCATCTAAAGTATGTTTCTTCGTGTGTACTTAACAGGCTTTAATTTTATAAAACATTGCGCAACAAGGCACCTTGGGGAAGAGCAATTAACTCAGATTATGTTTTCGTTTCAGTGAATACCTAATGAGAAACTCAAATACTGATTTATGTAGCCACAAAGTCAAATCATGCTCCTTAATACTGCCTGATTTTTCAACGTGGCCATCTTTGGTCACAGACAACCCTTTTAGTCCTGACATGCAATTAACAAGTTGCTCAAACTGAACTCTCCCTTAAAAATATATCAAGATATTTTATAATCACGATACACAGACAACCAGTCCTGTTTGAAGTTAATTATGAGACTCCTATCATCTTCAGTGAGAGCAGGAATAAACCTACTGAGGACATTTTGGTATAATTTTCCTGTTGATGACTATCACAGCCAGTTTATGTTAATTATGGATGGGGATAGGCACTGCTAAACAATTTGAAGGATGAAGGTACTAATTTAGGATCCAATCTAGCTCTCATTAAAGTCAATGGAAGGATTCCTATTGACTCCAATGGAAGCTGCTTCAAGCCCATAAAGACCGAATGAGCTCATGTGAACCTTCTCATCCAATTTCTCACTGCAGAAAAGAAACGATGCATCAGCACCCTTGAACCACTATTCATGCAGAGGGCTTAATTTGGTCACCTTGAGTCACACACAGCAGCTCCTTAATGCACTGGCCATTCCCTTGGGATTAGGAGGCCTGTGGACAACATGCAGGGATTTGGGCTGGTTCAGGATCCTGCTGCCTAAAGGATTTTTGATTGGAAATGCCCTAATGTGGGCTGCAACAAGGGGGGGAAAGGAAAAGGAAAAGGAAAAGGAAAAGGAAAAGGAAAAGGAAAAGGAAAAGGAAAAGGAAAAGGGAATTTCCATCATAAACCCAGAAACAGCCTCAGTCAACATTTTCACATCTTCCAGGTGAGATGCAAGGAGCCAGCCCCTAACATTATTTTCCCCAGCCCCTAACATTATTTTCCCCAGGGCATCAGGTGCATTCCTCCCCAGCTCAGCTGTGGGAAACCAACCTGATCCCAGCAGCACAGCAGGACACGGCTCAGGGACCCCACTTTTCTCTCCAAGGCAGTGCAGCCTCCTCTGCTCTCAAGCACTGATCCCTCTGCTCCCTCACTGGCAGCCTGGACTGGGGAGCCAAACTGAGGCTGAGGTCAGCAAAGCAAAATCAGAAAATCCTGCCTCCCTGCCTACAAGGTTTCTCTCAAGAGCCAGGCAGCCAGCAAGCCAGAAACTTTCATTCAATTCTCCCAAATGGGATATATTAGAAAATTCCTTTTCATGCAAAAGAGTATTTTTTTTTCTTTTTCCTATGTTATAAATCCAATGAAGTAGGTTTTACTTTTTCTCTTCACATGATCCACAATACCAAGAATACCATCCTTAACCAAGAAAAATTTATTAATGAGGTATTTTCTTTCCCTACAGTAAAAAATAATTAATTCTTTCTGGCTGAATCAGTTGGAAAATGTCAGTCGGTGTAAATAAGGTTGTCATTACTGCTTACTAAGAGATAGGATTTCTTTAGACACAAATATATTTAGTCTGTGAAAAGTTCATAAAAATTGAAATGTGATTCCATCAAACAGAAGTAGAGATATGTTTTCATAGCCTTTTCCAGGACACCTAATTCTTATGCATGTCCTTCTCTGACACATATCTCTTTAATAATGACACCCTATTACCTGTGTTCACTGCTCTAGGTTTGGGGTTTTTTTTCTCTTTTGCCTACCCCATTCATTAATAAATGTCTTACTACTCTTAGTTCAAATGCCAATGTCAGCACAGCCAGGGAAAAGAAGCTGGATTGCCATCTGCCTGCTATACTTACAAAGAAATCATTAACTAATTTCCAGCTGCAAATTTCTACTTATAATATTCCAGCCACAAGGAAATAAGATTGAATTTGTGAATCCAGCTTGGTAATAATCATGGTAAAAGAAAATAATATTTTTGATTCCAAAGAGTTCTGTTATATTCTTTTTATATAAAATAATTGTTTAAATAATTATATTCTTTATATATAAATTAATTTTTATATATATAAAGTAATTTTTTATATTTTATATCTATTATTTAATATATATTTAATAATATAATATTTTATTATATTATTATCTATATGTGTTATATATATAAAATATATATTTAATAAATATGTTTAATATATATATATGTCTTTATATTTAAAATAATTGTTCTGGTTTAGGCTCTTTCAGGGCAGAGCTGATGGTTAAGCACAAAATGGAGAATTTCTTGGGCTTTCCCACTCAGGTCTTCCAGATGCCAAAAAATAAAATAAAAAAAAGTTGCTACATCATGAGTACTTACTTCTCTGCGACAGGATATTAACTGTCAGCCAAGCAGCCCATCAGATAGCTTGGCTTGCCGTCTCTGGGCCAGGAATTAAGATTCCTATGGCCCTTAGTCAGCATTGCTACCAGGGAAGGCAGAGAGAGCCCTCCCCCATGCCAAGAGAGCAGCAATGCTGGTGAGCTCGTCCCTGACAGAAGTCACTCTTTGCATATCTTCCACCCATCAGTCTGGGAATTAAGAGATAAGGAGCATTTCCGTACATAAATAACCTCTGAGCTGTCTTTGAAAATAGAGCTCGGCGTTTTTCAGCTTACCACTGGAGATGGCATTCCTGCTTATGCAAGACTTGTTCATCCCAGCCCTGACTCAACCTTGCAAGAGGAATGAAGGCCACCCCCGACCCCTGTACTGCCAGGGTGACTGGATCCCCAGGGCAGAAACCTGCCCTGCTCCTCCCTTTCCCAGCAAAATGCAGAAAAGTCTGAATTTTCTGCCTTCCCCAGGGGGCTGGGGCTGCTCCCTAAGGAAGGGTAGTGGGATCAGTTTCAGATCTGTGCATGCTGGCTGAAAAAAATCTGCATTCTCATCTGGCATGTCACAGTTCCCCCTGTGCTGTGTTTCCTTCTTCCATCAGCTGGCTGCAGACACCCTCATCTGCTCCAGCCTGAAAAACACCTGCTCTTTGAGCTGCCTGCACCAAGCTCCCCCATGCAGGGATGGTTTGGCCACCAGGTCATATGGGGCTGTCACCAAAGAGAGCAGGACACAGAAATGGCAGCCTGGTGTCACCAAAGAGAGCAGGACAAAGAAATGGCTGCCTGCTGTCCCCTTGCAGCTGCCTGCACCCGTGGTGGTCCCCCCTGAGATGCTGGGGGAGCCCTGGAGTAGCTGTTACCCCAAAAAAATTGCTGGAGGTCATAATCTGATATCTGCTGTTTCTGCAGCCCCTGAACTCTGTGGAGTGAGGGAGGGATGGATGGAGGGAGAAGAACAAGGTTTGCTGCAGGTTTGAGTGTGCAGTGATCAAGATGCAGACCCATGCTGGAACTGTAAGGAGACTTTTTGGAACTGAGGATGCCAAACCCCTTTTCCATAGCTCTCTCATAAACCCTCTCTCCTTCTCCTGCTGCACATCCCGAGATTCCTTTTCTGGATGTAGAGAGGAAAAAGCAAACAAAGGACTCCAGCATATTTTGTTTCAGTTATCATAACCTGCTGCATGTGGAAGAATGTTGTGTGCTCAGAGCACCATTCCACCTCCTCCTTATCACAGCCCTGTGGCACTTGCACAGAGAACCAGCAAGAGAGACCAGAGAAAAGGACCTAATCTGCAATTCTGCAAACTGGCTGAGGACAATGGTCAGAGAGACACAGGTATCTTATCTCCCTCTGATTTCCCCCTGGCTGTTTCCAGGATGTCACTCAGAGTAGCTGTTACCCCCAAAATTGCTGGAGGTCATATTCTGATCTCTGTTGTTTCTCATCTACCCCCAGCTCTGCTGGCTGGGAGGCAGATGGTCCCACGTTGTGATGGGAGCAGCACACCAAATCCCCTCACACCCCTGGCCAGGTCACACAGTCCTTGCCACCACTGTGTGACCACAATTCCCTCATAGAAACCTTTTATTATTTTTAAATCTCTGGAGAGATGCAATAATATCTCTTCTTTTTGTTTTCCTCCCTGCTCTGCACTCTGGCCAAATGTGGGTTCTTTGGTTGCATCACACTCCCCAGGCATTCCAGCAATTCACACTGTCCAAGGATTTTCCTCTCATTGCTGTGGTCTTCACTCCCTGAGACATGCAGGTCTTGCCATGCCACCACAGGCTTTGTCTTGTGTAAAGCAGGTGTGGAAACATGAAATGCTTTCTCTGCTTTTTCTCAGTCCATTCTCAAGCCTCACTGAGCCACTACAGAGCATTGGTTTTCTGCCCTCTCCCCTTCCCAGTCCATCCTGAATGGTCATTTCTGTCAATTCTATGGTTGTATAATGTCTATATGCATTATACAACCATAGAAAGTGCTCAAAACACCCACATTAATGAAAAACTAGAGCTGATCTTAGGGCAGTATATTGGGACAAAGACAGATAATCAACTTTAAACACTACAGAAATCTTATAAAATATCCTCATATTCAAAGAAATCCCAAGAAAAATGGGAATATCAATGCTCCTGCACTCCTGTGCTACTCCCAAAGAGAATTTCTACTCCTGACCTAAAGAGGATACTCTTCATTCCCTGCCTCACCCTCACTCAGCCACGTTTTCTATGCTCTCTGTTGTTCTTCGGGGCAGAAGATAGAGAGAGGAGCACTCTAACCCAGGGGCATCCCATTCAATTTCCAAAGAGAGATACCTCAGTGAGGAACAAGAGAGGGAGTTCCCACTGGAGGAGGGTTTCAATTTTAGTTTTATTGACTTGACTCTTTCAATTCAGGACAATGGAAGGATCAGAAAATAAACTACCACCTCATATTTTGTTATATTTTGTTTTGGATATTTTGTTTTCATGGCTGAAGGCACTCCAAGACCATGAGGAATGATGATGAATTTCTTTTGTGTTCTATTCTGTTCATTTGATTTTGGTGAGCAAGGGAAATTTACAGTTCTATTCCAAACAAAAAATTATATAAATAACCACTATCAGTAAAATAGGCAAGATTCAGGGTGCAAAATGCAGAAGCATTTATTACCTGAATTTAGACTCCACTTCTAGCACTTCAAGGTAGAATCAATACTCCTCTACCTCTCCCACCCAATTCTTTCAAATCCCATTACTTTGGTGAGTGTTTCCAGCACAAACTGAGGTAAATTTTGGGGCAATATTGTTAAAGGAAGACAAAAAGACTTTTGCTCTCAAGGTGCTCCAGTAAGGCATTCGCTTTCTCTCATGCGAATTTCTTTTCTCCTTGTCACAGATTTTGTTCTCCACAGTTTCCACCCCACAGAACCCAGCATTCCCAGCATAGCTGAGGAACTGGACTTGGCCATGCAGGCAAAGCTATAACTACACCTATGGTGTGTTCCCAGCTAAGAACAGAAACAACATTTAGGCTTTAAAGCAATCTTGTCAGAGAGGCAGATCAAATAATGATGGCTAACACAGCAACATCTCTGCCCACAAGAGACACAACACACAGCCAGTGTTTGTGAAAAGATTTCCCACTGACTCCCAGAGATATGCATCATCACAGCCAGAGCATGGGTGGGGTGAGAAGGACGAGCCACATGAGGGTAAATATGTCCAAATGTGCTATCTATCTCTTTCTACCACCAACAGCCAGGATAAAAGAGCTGGAATCATGAAGGAGGAGGAGGCTGAAAAATCCTGGTGAGAAGGATAGAGAATTAGGGAGACAGCCAAGATGACTGATAGATGCTTTTCATTGTAGTTCCGGACATTTTTGGCTGTAAGTCTCCAATCTGCACTGGGGCTTTCTGTTGTTTCACAGTCCCTGAAGGATTTTGATAGGAGAGCTTTCCCTGTCCTTCAGATCACACCAAGAGCACAAGTGGGCACACACACACATCTCCATCACACCCCAGTATGGAAACAATAAACATCTCAAAACCACAGGCAGAGTGGGAAAGATACCAGAGGTCAATCAGCCAGGCAAACAGATTGCAATGGAAAGATTAACTCATCAGTTTCATGACACAGTGAAGGACCTTCATAACTTCCCCAGAAAGAATTTCATCACCTTCAACTGAAAAATGTTAATGGCAACACCATTTCTTTTCCCAACAATGTGCACCGTTTCAGTTTTCTTGGGTAATTTCTCTCGACAGCCACGAATAAAAAGGCCCTGGAGGAGGCCTTCATCAGCAAATGGGCACCTCAGCACAGGATCTCACTGTGGACTTCTTCAGAAGGTCTGGTTTAGCTCTGGTCCTAATGAATCACTGGGAATCCCTGTCAGTAAATTTGATAGTGGAGTTCAGCCAACACTGAGCCCTTTGGAAAACCCCAGCCCAAAACACTCTCAGGTGTAAGGGATGGGTTGAGAGCAGATCAGGTGGCTCCTCCTGAAGAGTCGTCTTTAGCCATGACATTGGGAGATATCTCTTAGCGCTCTGCTTTAGGAAGTCAGGTCTTTTTTCATATTTTTTCACATACTTGTGAACATCAGTTGCACCCACATGCCATGATCATATTCACTGCATGGTGTTGAGAGACACCTAAACAAAAATCTGAAGTTTCTTCTGTAGATTATAATTGGGAAAGTTTCAACAATTTTTATGCTGATAACTATGGCATTCCACATCCTAAATCTTGAAAGCTCTCGGGGCCAAGAAATCTCCATGGGGAAGAAAATAAGGACTTTTTGTTATTTTTATCCATTTCTAAAGAGGGATGCAGGATCCTAAATTTAGGTCCCCACTTGAAAACAAAATTCCTGATTCAAGTGGTTTCACAAACACATTCACATAAGAAGCCTGGGGGAAAAAAATGTAATGCAGACCCACACTGGAATCAGGAGATGGCCATTCCACGCCTTTGTTTTGCAATCTTTACTTGTGGCTAAAAGCAAAGCCAATTAAAGTAAACAGGAATCTGGAATCTGTTGTTGACACCAAGGCCTTGGAACAAGAATTTCAGCCAAACTTTATAATGAATCAACATCTCAAGCCCTGTTTCAGTAGAAATAAAAAAAATATATATGTATCTATAATAATAAAAAAAAATTTTAAAAATTAAAGGAAAAAAAATATTATAATAAGAGAGAGATTCTTAACTTGTGTGGCCAATCAGATTCAGTAAAGCAAGCATGAAAATGTGGTGGTTCAAATCAATCCCAGAAACAAATTCTGAAAACAAAGCATCTGTATCTCTATCTGGACTGGATTGTCAAAAGCTCTTCCCATAATCAAACCAGTGGTGGAGACTTCCAATACAAGCTGGAGTTCTCCGTTTGAATTTACTTCTGCTTCTGAACTGATCAAAGATTAGGGCATTTTTAGATCAACTCTAACAAGTAACTTGTTTTCAGCATCCAAGCCCCCTCTATGCTTTAATCTGTCCCTTCTAACCTTAATCTAGTTAAAAACAAAGTTACTATGCCAATATGCCTTTTTTTGTCTGAATTAACTAACTCAAGTAAGTCAATACAAGAGTAAGAAGCACTTCATGTAATCCTACCTCAACTTTATCAAAGTATTTACATATGCTCCTCTCTTTAAGCTCAGCTATGGGTGTATTTATGTGCTTTCAGGAACTGAGACATACGGTTTTAATGACATGAAATCAGAGACTTCTTCCTATCTGAAACAGCACCTCTACCTTCCCCTGAGCATTAGAGTTTAAACAGTAAATGACTTTGATCTCTGCTACCCTTTATTTTGGTTGTGGAGTTGCAAAATGAAAACCCACATGACAAGGCTATGCCAAACAAATTAACACACTGCTCTGCCCGTCTCTGCCGAACACCCAGCCTGTGAATGAGAGACAGAGATTTAGTCTAAGTTCTACTGAGAGTTAAAATACATTAAATGGAACAGAACATCACACAACTAGGCCTAGTAAGACTTTTTTCAGTGTTTTGGTCCTTTACAAGAACATGCTGGGAGAAGAGGATGTGGGAGATACCTTGGAGTGTTTTCCAAAAGAATTGGTGGAAAAGATCTGATGTTCTTTTCACATTCAGTGCTACCCAAAATAAAATACAGTACAATCTCATGTTCAGAAGAAGTAACAAAATCAACTATGAAGGTAAAACTCATAGAAATCAAGTGTGAAACTGTGTTGAGGAGATCTTCCTCTGACTTTTTTATCGAGTTCCCTTCACTGTCACAAACTGGAGCATGACATGCTCCACTCATGGTGTCCAAGCCTGATGCACAGCCTGGCATTTCAAGGATAAGTTTTGCTAAGTGTGTCAGGCATCTGGTGGATATTAACTGACCTGCACACAAGCTGGAAGGTAGGTTGGACGTTGGTCTTCAGCACAGTGTGCTCCATGGCACCACCAATTTTCTGTTGACTGTCTACAATGAAAAGGACTGCCTCAACCACATCCATGGCCTCCTCTCATTCCCATCACCTCCCTCTGTCTGACAAAGGATCTTATGTTGACACAATGCTGAAAAAAAATTGAGGCTTTAGTGTTTTTTATTTGGGATTTTTTGTTTGTTTGTTTCCCTTTTTTGGCCAACTGAGTTTATGGCCAGATCAGTTCCCTGATCTGTATCACCATGCAGATCCATGAACATTACTGTAAGCACAAAGGGAATGAGTGGCTCTAGGGAAAAGGGAACTCAAAGGACCCTTCCAGTAACTCTTTCCAGGAGATTTTTCAAGAGCTATGCCAGATTAAAGCAATGACTTAATCACAGCATTAAACAGTCAGCCTTTACTCAGGCAAATTTTCCATTATCAAAGGACCATTTATGTTAGTGGGAAAAATCCCTATTCTCAAAGGATTCTGGAAGTGCAGTGACAAGAGAAGTGCAAGTATTTTTAAGAATTACCCCAGAATTTGGTTTGCACTGAAAAACAGGATATATTTCATCTTGATTTAAGGCCCCAGAGCATTCACCTGTGTTTTATGTACCATTCTTAGAGCAATAAATCTACCTTTCCCAGAAGGTTTTCCCAGGGCTGTTATGTACTGGGCCCTCATGGAGAAAAGAATCAGACCCAGAAAAATCTGTCACATGCCGCCGACTATCTGAGCTTCACTCTCCAAAAGGCACCCAGCCCGTCAAACACGAAGCCAACAGACATGGAAAAGTGGCTTTTTCTTACACTCCCACTGAAGGGTTTTGTGCCATCCCTGACAAGCTGTGTGTGTGTAATCCCAGGGCAACGTGTCATGGGACAAGAGGCTGTTTATGCCCCAGGACCATACGCGCTGAGCTCAACCAAGGGGAAACTTCCCCACAACACAGGCAGCTTTTTTGTGGAAACAACAAAACAAAAGGGAGTGCTGGGACCGGCTGCCCCCTCAATTGGAGGAGTGGAGGGTGTTGTTTCCAGCAATCCACCTGCGTGTTCATATCTGTCTCATTTGCATGCGTTTGTTTAAGCTTTTTAATTAGCAGAAGGCCAGATCCTGATTACACATACATGCGGGCACTGCTCAATTGATCCCGACGCTGGCCCATCTTGCTGACCTTACAAACCATCTACCAACACCTTCCATTCAGCCCAGAGACAGAAGACACGTATCAGGCACATCAGAGAGCGAAGGGAGGGAGAGCAGCAGGAGTGGTTCGCCGAGGAGATAACAACAGCCCTTCTCTGTCTCTCCCTGCACTGCTGTGGGATGGGATGGGATGGGGCTGGGCATGACCTGGCAAGTCCTGCTGATTTGCTTCATCCCACAGATTACCCAGCAGCCCAGCATCGGCGCAGCCCCAGCGCCGATCACATGATATCACCCGGCATAAATGCACTCAAATTGCTCAAGAGCCATCTGCAGCCCAGGAGCCCCCATGGGTATAAAGTATCTCGCTTTCCCATGCTGTGAGATCAGAATCAGGAGCACCTATTGGGTTAGGGAGCGGCAATAGTTGTTCCATAATTAACTCTGAAACCGGGTTCTCATTAGAGCTTGCTTTTCATAAATACCCTTCCCTCCACGCATGCCTAATTTCCTACTACTCATCAGGGAGGTTAATGGGGACTGAAGTCAGTCGTAAAACTCCCATGGGCTCCACTGAGGTGGATTCACACCCACACAAGAAAGGGCAGTGAACTGGGTGCATCTCTTTAACTATCTTTCTTTTTCCTAGATATATGCACAGCACCTTGCTGTGTGAAGAGCAAGCCAGGCTGCTGCTGCCAATGAATGTTAAATACGTGTCACAGTGACACTCTGAAAGGGCAGGATATTATATCACCCTCCACATTGTGCAGAGTGTTTGCTCAGTGTCAGCTCTATTCAAAACTACTGTCACATCTCTCTTGGATTTTTTTTTTTATTGTCTCTCAATGCTGTTGTTCCTGGGGCACATGCATGCTCCTTCATTTATTCATGGTGCTCTGTATCTGCAAAACAATAAATGTGGGCAGGTGTCTTGTCCCATACAGAGCAGACCTTTTCTTATGTGTCAGGATCAGGCCCATCTTATCTTGCTCTGAAATGGGAGTTTTGCCAAAGCAAAGAGACCGAGAAGGACAGATGCAGCTGAAGGGGAGATGAGAAAGTGGGAGGAATGGGGAGAGGATGCAGAGAGGAGCTCTTCTCCAGGAAGATAACTCCAGTTCCTTTTAGGGTGTGGGATTCACTGTAAAAGAAAGGATGGGTACTTCATTTGTCACCCTGAATACCTGAACTGGGTGGATCTTAGCCCCTTGTTACAACAGGATGCCCTTCTCCATGAGGTGCCTGTTCCTCCCATCTGCCTGGGGAAGGTCCTACAACCCATCTGGTTTACCCCAGGTGTGTAAAATCAACCTGCTCAACATGAGGCAAGCTGCATCCCACCCCTGGTGCCTGGCCAGTGCTACCCACAGGCAGGGAGGAGCAGGAGGCAAGGAGATCACAGTTATGCTCCCAGTGCCTCTCCCCCTCCATCCCAGCCAGCAAACACACCCTGCTCACCAAGGGGGTGATTATATTTTTGAGCCTCCTGAAAATTATTTAACCCTCCACAAACTGAGCAAGTTTTACCTGAGGGATGGCTTCTAAGCTGATTTCCAGCCTAAGAACCAGTGAAGAGGGTCAGTAAAGAGTTTGAGAGCTTGGCACAAAGCAGGAATGTCCTGATGAGTGGAAAGGCCACTCCAAGGCCACCTTTCCAAGTCCTTTTGTCACTCATCTCATAATCCCAAAAGAGAAAAGCACTTTGCCTCACTGCAGTCACCTATGATGTCTCTCCACTCACAAGTTTCTGGGACTTCCAGATGATTCCATCTTTCATTTTCCCATCTTGTGAGGAGCCTTTCTCCTGCTCCATCTCTGCTGTTCTCCACCTTAGCCCCTCTCCTCCCCAGCTGCCTCCTGCCCACTGGCCTGAAAACCAACCACAAAACTGCAAGGAAAATTTCTTTGCTTAGGTGGTGATGAGCAGCACAACCAAGCAATTGCCTGGCTGTGGAGGGTAGAAATGCAATTGGAGAGAGTTTTCCCCATTCCTCCTGCCAAAACAGCAAAATTCAAGTGCAAACTCAGAGAAATTAGGTCCTCTGTCCAGTTTCAGCAGATGTCAGCAACTGGGGAAGGCATTGTCCCAACTGGGGATGTCACAGAGGTGATAGAGCCCTTTTGGCCAGCAGTCCAGTGTGCAGAGGGAGGATGATCTCCTTCCCAAAACAATGTACTGAGCAAGGACAGAGAGGAAGGACAACCAGAGGCAAAATGACATGCCCCAGGCCATATGGAGAGCAAGAGCAAAGCCCAGCAAAGTGCCAGGAGCTGCTGTACAGTCACTGCAAGTCTCCCTGACACCCTCCAGGAAGTCAAGTGAGGAATTCCCAGGAATGCTGTCCCTGCAGACCTCACAGTCTTCCTGACCCAAAGGCCCCAGTCCCAGTGTCCCACTGTGGGATGCTGCAGTAGCCATGAGCAGGTGTGTTTGTTTTGAGCACAGTGAAGTTTCTGTCTCAGAGGACATCTCCAAATTATTCAAAAGCAAGGATAGCAAAACTCTTTGCACTTACAAGAAAACTGTGATATTTATCTTCTGATGAGAGCAATTGTTTGGCAAGAAGAGATTCCTTTTCATTGAACCAGACCTAAGGGTGTTCATTAGCTGTGCCCAAGAACAGCTTTTTGGAGAACTGGTGGACTTGGGAATGGGTCCCAGCACGTACGTGAGGAATCCTTCAGACCAGGGATCTCCAGCTGGGGGGTAGACCCATGGTCAGCTGCCTGCCAGCTCTCACCTGCCTTGGCAGCAAAGCAATGCCACAATTTCCAGCCAGTATCACACCCAAAAGGCCATCACAACCAGCCAGGGCAAGTCCAAGCAGCCCTAAGGCTGTTTGATGGCGTGCTTGCTGAGTCCCTCCACACTGTAGGAGGCACAGGGATGGTTTAAAGCATCCTGGTATTGGGCTAACTCCAGACTGTGGCACCAGGGTGTGTGCACACACATGTGTGTGAGTGAATATATCAATGTGAAATATGGCTGATAGATGTGAATGAGCTCAGAGCCAACATTACAGCTTCGGGGGAGCCAATCCAACATTGTTACTCATCTAATTCCAAAGAGCAGTTATTCCTTTTAGTCTAAGTTTTATTTTTATTTCAAATGTGATGTGGTTACAAACTCATTCCCTTGTATAATTTTGCTTTCCAAGTTAATTACAAGATGTTCTAATTAATTATATTTAATGATTAACGTACAAACTCACAAGGAATGAACATAGCTTAGAGAACGTTTGCTCTCAAAAGATATGTCTAGACTAGTTTGGTTTATCAGGAAAAGGGTGAAAAAATTAAAATGAGAGAGAGCCAGGGAGAGAGAGAGAGAGAGAGCAAGCAAGCAAGCAAGCAAGCAAAAATACACTGTGGAAGAAAAAATAACAATTAAAAAAATCAAATTATGTCCAAACAAGAGCATATTTTTCTTTGGAGTTCAAACACCACCTTTAACCATCTCCCCACCCAGGATCTGATTACTTTTAATGGGACTCTGCTTGTGATTTAAGTTGTTGTTCATTTGTACAGTAATTAAGCTGAGTTGAGTCGGTGTCTATTACATCATGGTTTATATTATGAATTCACACTGCAATTATGCGCGTGTGTGCAAGGGTAAGTGAGCAGAAAAAGGACCTTCTAGTTAAGATCATGACTGATAACTCCACCAGGCTGGGCTTAGCCAAGCTCTGCCAATGCCTTCTTCTTCAGCCTTAACCATCCCACCTCCAGACACCCAAATGACACATACAGGAGTGGGGACTGTGCCTCCAGTAACTCACGCACCAGAGAGAAGTGCCCATGAGGAAGCAGGATCCTGGGAAGAGGCTGTGAGGCTGGTCCTTCACCCCTGGGGCCAGGTGGCTGCTGACACCCGGGCACTCACCTCTGAGCAGCCACGTGTCTAACCCAGCAGGACCACGGTTTTAAACAGGGTGTGAGAAACAGCCGCTCACTTTTCATGGTTTAGGAAGGTTTATTAAACCTTATCAAAAATACAGAAGGCTGAATAGAGAAAAAAGGTTACGGCGCCAGAAGCAAAAGATTTTCCCCGCCACGTGCTCAGCCCCCTCACAATGGAGGTTTTCCCTTTTTAACCCTTTAGCCCCTCCCAAACTTCTGTCCATCAACCCCTTCTTCGCTGTCCAGTGGTGGAGATCTCTTCCTCAAATCCTGATTGAAGCTCAGGTATCACCATAATGACAAGCCAGCCCTCCCAGATGTCCCTTGATAACCACATGAGGGGGCACAACATAACTATAAATCTATAAAACTTTTATTAACCTACATACATGATATTTGTCTATTAATTGTGAGAGTCAATCATTGCATTACTCATCTATCACAAGGGTCTCCATTGCCCCAGCAGTCAGGGATTATAACATGATGCATCCACCCAATGATCAAAAATGCACACACATCTCTATTACACACACCTCTGTTTGTAATACCCACACACATCACATGCATGTGTAACAGACACCTAGTTTTTAATGCAAGAAACTTAAATTTTATATAGGCAGAAATCCGAGTGAGCTAAAAATCAGAAAATCTGCATGAATCTGAGTCAAAATAAGTTCCAAAGCCAAAATTTAAAAGCTGGTTTGGTTTTCTTTTTTTCCTTCTCTAGTACTTTGCCCAATTCAGCAAATTACCGATGGGCTGAGGAACTCCTCTAAAGGTTAACATCCAACATTTTTGAGCATAGTTTGAAGCATGTGGGTGCTCTGTGGGGCTCAGTGCTTGTGGTATCAGATTGCTTGGTGATCTGGCTGAGGACAAGGACAACCCTCCATGAGAGGCTGCATGAACACAAGCTCAGTTTTTCACCCAGGAAGTTGAGTGCTCGTGGCAAGTGATACCAATATACCAGCTTTCATTTCATGCTGTGAGAACGGGCCAGTGTCATCTCCCCAGATTTATTCTCACCTGCACCACTGAAGTCTTATTACAACCTTCCACCCAATATTGCACTGGAGAAGATTGGAGGGAGTGAAAAATCTTGTTTCACCAAGTTATGACAGAGGCATCAAACACTCCTGACAAGAGCCTGAAGGAAAACACCAGAACACCTTGTTCCAGCTAAAAAATTCACTTCCATTCCAGTATCAAATAACCATGAATTGCTGCCCTAGCTGTCTACATTCATGACTTTCATACTGTTTTATCTGGGAAGTGGCCACAAGTGGATTATGATTGTACAAGAAAAGAGGAGCAGCAGAAAAGGGCAATAAGAAATCTGGTCCTTTTTAGGATTTCTAGAAATGAAGATGTGCACAGCAGATCCACAGGAAGGAACTGGTTAATATTTGGAAAAACCAATCACCACTTTTATCCTCTTTATTTTTTAGCCAGTGCTACG
Organism: Melozone crissalis; assembly: GCF_028551555.1. Classification (NCBI taxonomy): domain Eukaryota; kingdom Metazoa; phylum Chordata; class Aves; order Passeriformes; family Passerellidae; genus Melozone; species Melozone crissalis. The sequence goes on from NW_026535887.1 coordinate 447,472, forward strand.
ATCCCATCCATGCTCCCAAGCCCCTATTCAGCATCTCAGGCTACATTCTTGGAAGCATCTAACTTCATCTGTTCTAGTAAATAAGACATGCATGGGGCTGTTCTCTGCCCCAGAGGCCAATTGGCACCGACCGGGCTGCATCCATGCTGATAAGCTCCTCTCCTTCCAAAACTGGGGGGCGGCATCTGAACCCCCTGGGGTGATGCTCCTTGGCCCAGGCTGTCCCTGGACTGTGCCCAGGCATTGTCTGGGAGAGTGCTAGTTGGAACAGGACAAAACCATCACCAGGGACCGTGCTAAAGGTTGGATATTTGGGAGAGCATGTGCCAGCACCTGGGCTTGAGCCCTGGCCCTGTTTGGTTTATCAACACAGCCATAGCTTTAAGTGTAATTATATAGGGACCTGATTGCCATGGATCTCCCTGTGGAATCCACCTAAAAACAGGTTTCATAGCAGTCTGTCTGCACGTGGTCAGGATCCTGTATAAAATAGCCAATAGAGAATGCCAAAAATGAAATGTTTTAAATCCTGTCTCCCTATAGGATACAGGTACCATATTCTGGGCAGCACAAGGACATCTTCCTTCCCAGATAATTCACAACCCTGTGCCTTCTCCTGCAGTGAAGCAAAGATTTTTCTCTGAGAAACCCAAGGAAGGGACATTCACGTTCCTCTTCCCCACCTCTTTTATCCCTCTTCTGAAGGACTTGAAATAGGTGTGTAAGTACTGGGTGAGCTCACTTCTTCTTCTGAAAGGATTTGAACTGTATTTCCAGAACAGTACATGAAAAAAAAGTGCAAGGAGGAAGTTCTGGGAAGCTGAAGGAAGAGGACAAATAGAAAATGTTGAGAGGCACCAGCCAGGAGGGGTTGTTGTTGACAAGTAGGATTTTTTTATTAATTAATTAGGACCAGGAGGGAGAAAAAACAAAAAGAAATAAAGATTGGAAGAGAATCTAAAATACTGTCGTGAAAAAAAAAAAAACTTTGTTTTACTGCTAATCCCACTGAAGTCTCGAGCCTGGTGTTGTCTCAGCAGAACATATTCTGTGAGCAACTTGGGAAGTAATTTGAGCGTCTCTGAAGTCTTTCATTGGCTCATCCAGTATTAAATCATCTGGCAATGAAGAAAAGTGTTTAAAGTTAGCTTCCATACAGAACAAATTCCTCTGGAAAACTCTTGTCATTGAGCCCGGTTTACCCAAAGTCTGGTAGCATTGATTAGACTAGGGCTGGGTTTGAAATTTTTTTTATGTGTTTTCATTTTTTTCTATTAAAAAAATTGCAATTTTAAAAAAACAGAGTGCTGCAAACTTCTATGGACTTAGCCACTTAGTGGAAAACTCAGAAGGCAAATGTCTGAGTTGGGGAAGAGAAAGCTTGTGACATGTTTTCCCTGGACAATGAGGATGTTACTGCACCTTCTCTGGGACATTGGGGATTAAAAGCCTTGTGTAGGAGACTCTGTAGACCCAGAGAAGAAAGGACCATTCCTTCTTGCCCCTGCCTGCTAACCAAGGGCTTTGCAACTCAGAGCCAAGGATAAAAGCAGCCTTGTACCCCCACTCAGGGGTGGTCTAGCAAGATTCCCCCCAGCTCCAATTCCACACATGAGGATTTTGCATCCACACTGGTCTTTTCTTCTCTATTTTTTAAATTTTTAAATGCCAGGGAGGCAGTGAAGCCTATGATGTTCCCAGGAGTCCTGCTTTAGTGTCTTTATCTGCACACACCCACCAGTGCCCAGCCAACCCAAGGAGCTCCTTTTCTCCAGGCAGCATGGTGTGTCCTCCCAAAGGGCCAAAGCTCTGCATCTCCACACATCCACCTGGTCCCACCTGGTCCCCTAGGTGGCTTGGCCCTTGCCATTAGCTCCCAGCTGCCTCAACCCACTTTAACCCAGGTCTCCTCAACGTTTTTCCCTTGTTTCCCACCCAATTCCCCATTCTCACTAGCTACGCTGACAGTCCGGCTCACCTCTTCCTACCCGCAGGCTTGGGAAGCTGAAACACCTCGTCAAGTAACACACCTAGTTAACTGTGTAATGCTGTACCTATGGGGCAATTCCACCCCAGCACCTGCAGGGATCCTGATTACACCCTAAAACATGATATTTCAATTTCATTATCTGATCGGGCATTAGCAACGAGCACCACTAATGAGTATATTAGTCAGTTCCTTTATTAAACTAGCGGCAGCATTTGATGCAATGACCTCCTGATGTAGCTCTTTGATGCCATGTGATTTGATTTTTATTTCTTCTTTTTTTTTTTTTTCTTTTAATTGAGAAATATACAGCAAAGCAAATAGAAAAACTGTGAGGAGCAGAATTAGCACAATGGCAATGCAGGCAAATACATGTTCAGCAAGGAGAATAAATTTTATTGTAACTGCAGAAAGAGACAAGTGGCGAGCTTCAGCTAGCTAACATTTGAATATAACCATTCATTACTCCTGCCATCATTATTATGAATTTGTTGTTGTTATTCTATTACACAGCCAGTCCTGAGGACTGGTTTTGCCATCTGTAACCTGGCGATCTTTCACCCTTAGCAATTGTTGTTTGGCCGTGTTACCACAGGGCTGGTTGTGCAAGAGGCTGCACAAGCCCTGAACAAAGAGGGGATGCCAGCCCCAGGGCATTTCTAGTGTAAGTGACAGATGAGTGACAACAGGCAGATACTGATGGACAGAGGACATGAGGAAACAGGGTCACACATGTGGCTGAATCCAGGGTGAAGTTTCAGAGCAAGCTTCAGGCTCAGCCAGCTACCAACTCCACCAGTGAAGCATTGCATTCAGGAACTTAAATTCCTATGTCCTGGCAAAATTCCAACCTGGGGAGTAATGCAGAACATCGTACCAAAACTGCCATTCTTGTTTTCACTAGAGAAACCATCACAATTTTCCCTCCAAGAAACTCTGATACCGCAGTCACATCCCTGGATGACTCCTGCAAGCCTTCCCAAACATGACTGCATTTTCACAGATTTCATCTCAGGTCCAGTTCTAACCTGATATTTAATCATGAGAATGTTCAGGCCTCCTTCAAATAATTACTGGAGGTATTAAACCATCCCAAACTGAAGCATCAGGTGCTTTGCACCCAGGCAAATGGCTTGCATGGGCTCACACAAGAAGCATTTGCACTGGCCATAGATCATTTGTGGCCCTGCTCTGGCATGTTGTCACGTGCAACACCATCATCCCATCCTCCTGGCTTTGGGATTTTGAGGCCAGCCCACTCAGGCTGCTGGAAGTAATATGGGAAGTGCACAGGAGATTTTAACAGAATTATTTCTGCAGTCTTTTTTCTTCAGGAAACCAAGAACCAAAGGAGTGACTGAGAACTTGAGGACAGAAAAATATCTCTGTTGGTTTGGTAAGTGTTGAAAGGCCCAATCTGCCTTCTTCCTGCATTATCTTCTAACCAACAAGGTTAAAATATTACTGCCTCTGTGCCAAGTACGTAGTCTAAACCTAATAAAGTACATAGTCTAAACCTAATAGTCGTGCCACCAAGCTGCTGTTCTCTTCCCCACCAGTAGTAAACTTGCACCCCACTGCCATGGAGGATGTGCCTGCACTGGCACTACTCATAGCAACCAGAGGTGGAGGTGGGTTCTGCTGGGTCCAGAGGGCTGATTCACATTTCTCTTCAAGGGAAAGGGGCCTGACATCGAGGTTCAGGATCAAAATGCTGCCCAGAAATAATGCCAAATCCTCAACAACTCAAGCAATACTTCCATGATTCCCTTGACCAGGACTGGCAGGTGAGCCCTTCACCACCCATCTTCACAGCACCTGGGAACTGCACATTTTTGCGGGATACCTAGGGAGCTGGGATACCAGGAGCTGGGGACTCCCTCCTCCCAGCACACTGGAGCAGCTCAGCCAAACTGGGCCCTGTTGTGTCTTTTCAAGCAGACCCTCTGCTGCAAATCCCTCACCTGAGCTGTGTCCACACATCCCTGGCAGGGCTCCCAGCACTCCCAGGTCTGTAATGGGCCTGCCTCCCTCTGACTGCCCAGTTAACATCCTCCTGCTGCCTCCTTAATTATAATCCCTTTATTTTATCTAACCCCAATTGTAGCAGTTGGTGAGTCACCAGACTCCATAACAAGACGATCAGGACACATTTCATATTACACTGCAGTTTTCATTCCAGGGCGTGGGCTGAAGGCGTTGTTTATTTATTTTAATTTGGTTCGGTTTGGGGTTTTCTCACAGGTGATGGAGTACAGAGATTTAAGCAGGGGGTAGAAGGGTGGAAGGGGTAAAAAACAAAAACAACCTCAATCCATCTGGATCAATTAAATCTTGTTGAAAAGTTTTCAACCTCAGGGTTGCCTGAGGTAGGTCTAATAGTCACACTCTTTGGCATTTAATGAAAATGCTAATGATTTCTCCTTTGGAATATATTTTCACTTCTAGTTTGAACAAGATGCATCTCTCCTCCAATCAATTCCACAAGCTCTTAATTTTTTTCCTCCCCATTTATGCGCGTGCCCCTTCAGGGCAAATTAAGAAATTGTTGCCTCTATCCAAAAAGTAGCTGAAATGTGCAGCCTTATGCTTCACGTCACAGGGGTGGGGAGGAAAAAAAATCTGTACATGGGAGCAACAATCCCATTTGTGTCTGACTTGTGTAGGAAAAATATGGCGTCAAACCTTTCTCATCCTGGTTCTCCAGCTGTGGGCACAGGTCTCAGCCAGTGAAAATCACCAGAGCTGCATCTGGATTGAGGAACTCAGCTAAAACATTCAATTTTCCTGTTAGTAGTTCATTGTAGTGAGAATAACAGTGAGCAAATAAAGAGAGGGTTGTTTAAATAGAGGATGAGACTTTTCTCCCCCAGTTTCTAAGGGATCAGAATGGAGATGATTGCTCCAGGTCATCCATAGGCTCTGGAGACAGACAGGTTCACCCCCACCCCAAACCTGACTCTGGAATTTTTAATGGCTGAAATATGATGGCTGAAACAGAGGCATCGAGTGGAAGAATTGCCACAAGTCAAACCCACTTAGAATTTGCAAAGGAAATTCAAACAAATCACAAAAGTTTCCAGTAAAGGATGGGAATGCTGAACACAGGCTTAGAGGCATAAAAGCTAATGGAAAAGAGGGATGGGAGTATGAAGCATTTTCTTTAAATTGCCATTGGCTCAAGGGAAAACTAAGCAATTTCCCTGCAGAGGTCTGAGGAAAGGCACAAAGAATCATTAGTTTTGCCTAAACTAGTGTATTAAACAAGGCCAGGGCATGTGATTTCCCTGCTCTTAGCTCTGTCCCTAGCAAGTTTTGTCCTGTGGCACCTGACATGCTGAGGTGTGGTTGAGAAGACATCATGCGCATTATTCCCAGTGCAGAGTGCCCATGGGACAACTTCTTTTTGGTGGGAACTTGGATTTTAAAGTGGAGGTGTACCATCTCAAGCCATGCCCTGCCATGATTTTTGGGATCAGAGAATGAACCCTGGACCATTTTATTTACTTGCCCTGAATATAGGGACAAAATCTGACTGTGAATAACTTTAAAAGGCCTACAAAGTCCTAAGTTGAGAGAGTTAAACCAGAAGATGTGGGCTGGCATCAGCAATAAGTCAGATTATGAAACACATTCAGAGAAAAAAGAATAATTAAAGGCATGGATGCAAATGAAAATTACAATAAAACACGTGTTTTAGAAAAGATAGATCACTCTCAACTGACTTAATCTTTTTTTTTTTTTGATAGATCACTGATTTTTTAACGAAGAAAATGTAGCAGGTCTAATCTCTCCGGACTTCAGTAAAGCATCTGATATGGTACCTCATGAGAAATTATCAAGTTGTATAATATGGAGATCAGGAGAGGAATTTTATGATAGAAAGAGGAGACACTAAGTTCAGAAATTACAACAGGTAGTGTTGACAGAGGATATACCAAGCTGGAAGGAAATTATGACTGCAGTTCTTCAGAAATCAGTTTGGGGACTGAATTCACTTCTGAAAAGTGGGATGCATGGATCATAGAATAATGGAATCATTTCATTTGGAAGAGACCTTTTAGATCACAGAGTCCAACCATTAACCCAGCACTGCTAAGGCCACCACTAAATCATATCCCCGCATACTACATCAACGTGTCTTTTCATTTCCTCCAGGAATGGTGATTCCACTGCTTGCCTGGACAAACTGTTCAATTGCTGAAGACACTTTTTTCCTCACATTCAATCTAAATCTTCCCTTTTCTCTTGTCCTGTTACTTTCTATTTAGGAGAAAAATCAACCCCCACCTCACTACAGCCTCCTTCCAGGCAGTTGTAGAAGGCAATAAGGGCCCCCCTAATACTCCTTTTTGCCAGCCCAAACAACTCCTGTTCCCTTGACTGCTCCTTATGTGACTTACCCTCTAGACCCTTCACCAGCTTTTTTTTTCTTCTTTGGACACGTTCCAGCACCCCAATGTCTTTCTTTATACAGTAGTTTATCTCGGAAGAAACCTTTAAAGTTGATCTAATCCAGGAGCCCAAAACAGAACACAGGGCTTGAGGTGTGGAGTTTGGGCGACAATCAGTGCCCTGGTCCTGCTGGCCACACTATTTTTGATCCAAGCCAGGATGCCATTGGCTTTCTTGGCCACCTGGGCACAGCTGGCTCATCCAGCTGTCAGCCAGCATCTCCAGGTCCTCTTCCCCCAGCCTGTAGCACTGGAAGTTTTTGTGACCCAAGGCCAGGACATGCCACTTTGCCTGGTTGAATCTCATCCAGTTGTCCTCAGCCCATGGATCCAGCCAGTCCAAATCCCTTTGCAGAGCCTTCCCACCCTCCATCATCACTCCCACCCAAATTTGTGTCATCTGTGTTCTTACTGAGGAAGCACTCATCCCCTCAATTAAACAGAATTGGAACAAGCATTAAAAGAGAATAAGTGACATGGCTACCAAAAATGTGCCTCACAAAATATTTCCCATAAGAAGAGGGGAATTTCTGTCTTGATCTGCACAAACACAACTTCCAAAGCAACAAAACACAGGACAACCTCCAAAGCAACAAAACAGATCCTAGTTACCTGTACTGAGGAGAGATGATCTCACAGTGCAAAGCTACAGCACTGAGATGTGTCAGGAAATGGTGAACCCATGACATATAAAAGGTAAATGTACCTTGGCTTGTTTAGCTGAACAAAGCAAGGACTGGGACAACAGCGCTGATTTATATATAAATACATCAGGAGAGAAAATAGGGAGAAAAAATTAGCTATTTAAACTAAAAGACAGCATGATCACAACACATGGCATAAACTGAAACTAAATAAATACACACTGGTTGAAGGAAGACTAGGGTGAAAGACCTGAACAACTTCCATTTAGTGCAATGAGATCAAAAACACTCCAAGAAACTTCCTTCCACATGAACTATTTTCAGCTCATGGAAGAGTTTAAAAGAGAGAAGAGATACAAATTGGAGAATCAAGAGATGCCCTCCAGTTTTACTCATCTGTATGTGAGAAAGAACAAGTAAACTTCTTGAAGACAGAAAAACCTGTCTGGTGTGCTACACCAAAAACTGCCTGGTTGTCCTTTTAGCACCTGGCACTTCCTTTTTCTCGCCAGGCTGCTGGTGTTTCACTTGTAACAATACACTAATTGAATAGCACACTGACAGATTTGCATGCCACAGTCCTCCCCACTTCTGATTTCTTTGTTGTATTTGTGTACATCTAAGCCCAGAGAAAAGAAAAGGAAAAAATAACCCAACAACAACTAGCAAGAGAAACAAAGCAAACACACATGCACACAGCCCTTCCAAACTGGTCTTGACAGCAAACAATAGTAGAAAGGGATAACTACCACTCTCAGGGCTCTCAGATGATCAGGTCAGGGAAGCAGACACAAGGAAAGGGGATTTCGAGAAACAAATAATACCTGTGCCTGAAATGGGAGCTTTGCTGTAAAGAGAAAAGAAACATATGCTTTTCAGCTGGAGTGGATTTCTTATGTTGCTCAGAAGTGAGTGGCTCATCCTCGGTGTAAAGGACTGGTGTTGTGTTAACTGTTCTGTATCAGTTTCCCTCTCGAGTCCCCTGCCTGAGCCGCCGGGTTACTTCATTCCTGGCAGGCAGCACAAGCAGGAGCCTGGGGTAACTCAAGTCCCTGATGGTGCTGAGCAGACATCCATCTGTGCTTCCTGGGATGCATATCCATACCCTGTCAGGGCTGGATTGGCTGGGCAGCATTGGTCAGGAGCTGGGACAAGTGGACTAACAAATGCAAGGCCCTAGTGTTTACAGAGTACCACATCAGCTTCTTCATAGGATCCCTGATGTCCTGCCCCTTCCTCTCTGAGCTGACCTTGTCCAAAAGGGAACAACAGAGTCTCAGCATCCTGCTCATTGAGGGCAGAAAGTCCCCTGGGAGCACATGGGCCTCAGGAAGCTCTGTGAGAGCCCTGGTCGCCAGAGCACAGGCAAAATGTGTGCTCTGCAAGTAGTTTAGCAAATTTTGGGTCCATCATCATTCTCCCTGTTCTCATGTGGTATTGTTTATGCTTAAGCCAGCATTCTGAAACAGGCACTGCCAGGTTCTGCATCATGACAGCAACAGAGCTGGCTCCTTTATTATGTATCCATTCCTAACTGAAAATAAGGCATTTGCCCCTGGGGGAGAGGGAGGTGAGCTACCGTCTGAGTTTTTCTCTGTACCACCCTCTACCTCACATGGTTTCAGAGCCAACATACACAAAATTTCCTTTGCCTTCAACCTACGTACCTGAACACAGTCCCACTCCCAACTATTCCCTCCCTGCAGTTGTTTGCCCACTTCTCGGAATTGTATTTCAGCTGTCTGTGGCCTGGATCCAGTGGAAAAAAAAAATCTCCCAACACCAGAGCTGTTATTTGCCATAGACTTGGATTCCTTTGGTGCAGGAGCATTTGCTTCCTTGTAAGACTAAGACTCACAGCTGAAAGGTAGGAGATTTTCCTGAAACTAGGGCTGGGAATTATCCCCAAACCCTCCATTTAAGCAGAATAACGTCAGGGGAGTCTGGACCTGCTTTGATCTTTATAGCATCAGCCCCTCTTTCTCTAAGCTCAAAGCAAAGCAGATTGGGACTTGCCATCTTGGCCCAAATGAACATCAAGATAGATACTGAAGACTTCTTTGTTCCTTGAATGTCAACTGTAAGTGTGAGTCATTGTGGCTTCAGGAAGGAGGGAACCTCTCAGACAAGGTCTTTCTGAGAGAGAGATGGGAATTGATAGCTGATGCAGAAGATCCAGTTTTAAAGATACGAAGCTAGATTCTCAGGGACACTTGTCTCCCATTGATTCCTAAGTGCTTTATAACATCCAATCATAATGGCTGAATCTGAAAATAATTTCAAGGGAATGCAAGTGCATGGTTCCACCTTGTTACAGTGCTTAATGAAACTAAATATCCATGTATCACCCAGATAACACCTTAAAGCTGAGTTGTACTCTTTATCTCCTGATAAACCTTTCCCCACAACCAGATCCACTTTCTTGGGCTGCAGGTGTGATCATTCCCCTCTCTGTACAGCTCTGGATTTTTTTCTCATTAAGTGAATTCAATGGGGTTTCTTACATGAGGGTGGAGCAACTTAACAATGAACAACTTGGCAAAATTGGGCTTTATGTAATTACTTGAGGATTTGGCCCAACATACTGGTACAACATGAGATGTATCTCACGATCTTTCACTTGCGTAACCCTCTTCCTCTTGTTGTTTATTGTCATCCCTTGCTGGGTTAGTTCCTTGGGGCAGAGACCTTTTATTTAATTAGTCTGGAAAGGGCCTGGCACACCTACAGAGCCATATTAATAATGAGAAACAGTACTAACCTACCCACAAGGAGATGTGAGCTTCCTTGCAAGATATGTGACAGGGTACAGCCACGGTGATCAGTCACACTCTGACCCAATAGGGCTCACCTTGGCTTGTCTTGGGTGGGAAACTCATCGCTGCCATGTCCCCAGGCTTTTTCTCCTCTTATTTTCAGAGAAATGTCATTATGACAGATCATCTGGTGATTAGATTTACCTCAAATAATAAGATAATAAGTGTTTCTTACACCTTCTGGAACTCCCTTTCCAAGCATTAGAAGAGGGAAAAAATAGTAGGTGGACAGCAGGTCTCATGAAGCTCGTGTCCAAGTGATTTTTATCTGCTGGTTGGTTGACTTCTAACAAGGTAGCACTAAGGTTGCAGCTGGGGGTCCCTTATTAGAAGAAAAAAAGAGAGAAAGAGAGACATTAAGAGAGAGATAGAGAAAGAAAGAAAGAAAGAAAGAAAGAAAGAAAGAAAGAAAGAAAGAAAGAAAGAAAGAAAGAAAGAAAGAGAAGAGAAGAGAAGAGAAGAGAAGAGAAGAGAAGAGAAGAGAAGAGAAGAGAAAAGAAAACTTATGCATGTGTTTATGACTTACTAGGTGCCACAGAGAAAACAGAAGTAGGCAGTGATTTCTGTCATATCTGATAGGGCATTAACCAATTAAAGCTGTTTCTACAGGTAGGGCATTCAAAATATCCTTCCTGTATAGATTCTTTAATGTCTAACAAGGGTGGACCTAGCATTGCTGTCTTTCTTTCAACAAAATCTCCAGCTCCAGTCCTGTACTGTTTTCCAGCAGCTTACAGGAGCTGCATATCTCCAAATCTACAGTCCTGCTGTCAAATGTGATTGAATTTGGTTAATGGCTTCCAAAGTTACCAGGCAGACAGACACACAGACATGTACACACATCTCGCCACACAGCATCGTCTCATGAGCCAAATTTCCATCAGAAAGGAAGCTTAGGGAAAGCAACATGACCAACTCCCCCTTGATCACACCCCAGGTGTGAAACACTGCTCTGCACCCACATGGAAGACCAGACTTTGCCAAGAGCCCAGCGACAGTCGGCCCAGCAGCCCTCATTTATCTGTGCGTCACGCTGTGCCAAAAGCAGCGTGTTTTCCTTTGTCACTGCTTAGGGAAGAGTCTGGAGGTGTCATTGACTTTCCCTTTTTGTCCCGTCCAGCAAAGCCAGCATGGCAAAACAAAACTGGAAGAGCACGCTGCATGTGTGGTTTTTTGTTGTACCTATGGCACAGCCTGAGTTTCAGAGGCCATGTTTTGGAGGCTTTCTTTACTCTCGGCACCTTGGAAAGGCAATTTGTGCATTACATGAACTAAACACAGTTTTTTCCATCAGATGTCAGAAGGAAGAAGAGTTTAATTCTGCTCAGAATACAGGGGTTGGGGTTTTCTAAGCTGAAGAGAGCCCCAAAGTCGTCAAACCCTCCCACCCTTCCTCAGTTCACCTGATTCTTTCGATAGCTCCCAGACTGTGGATTTCAGCTTTTGTCAGAGACAGAAGATAACCATAATGGCAACAAAACTATGCTGGGAACAAAACTGAAGTCTATTTAAAAATTAAAAAAAAAAACAGGAGGAGAAAAAAAAACAACAATGCACACTAAAATATTCCATATGCTCTTATGGTGGGTTGCCCTCGGCACATAGAGATTGTAACTAGGCACAATCTGATAAGGCAGAATGCAACTGTGAGCTACTAGGCAACCACCAAAAAAAGACAAAGAAAAAGGACAGAATCAGCATACACACAAAAAAGGATCGGGTGGAAGACAGAGGTGAAACTGAGTTTCTGCGCATAAAATATCACTGTTCATGGAGGACCAGATGTTAATAAAACTTTGCAGGGGTTTCCAAGTGAGGCCATGACGGAGGCTGCAGTCTGGATGCCGCACAACAATGCCTGTTGTAGTCTAGCTGGTTTTCTTTCCCTTTTCCTTGCATGGTGGAGAAGCACACGCCAACCACATAATCACAAGGCACCCTCGACACCTCCTTCCCCCTGTCTTTGTAGGTCTCACCCCACTGTCAAGCCTTGTCATTAATGGAAGCCTTGATCCTGCAAAATGAAGCACGCACGGGATGGCCGGCTCTCACATGGGGAGCTTCTCCTTGCATGGAGAACAGCTTTTCCTGGGATGCCAAGGAAGGGTGTTGCACTGCAAAGATGTCAGCCAAGGTCTGCAAAGCCAGTTTTGCTCCCATTTTATGGCTTCCCAATAAAAGTCACATGTGTTAGCACATAATTAGAAGTTAAGCACTGGTGGATCCAGACCTGAAATTGTGAAGGACAATTGTTTCCTAGCACAAGAGGTCTGATTGCTGGTTAGGAATTTGACACTCTACTGCAATTAATATTAATAATAATAATAATAATTCACTAGATCTAGGCTTGCATCTCTATTTCAAACAGAATTCTTATTGAAATTAAGCAGGCTTCCACACATCCTGAGAAAGCGTGTCTCCTTACAAAATGGAAATGTGATCCTGCAGTCCTACCCTATGGTAGCAGTCAGGCCCAGGAACAGCGCCAAAAAGCTCAGCAAGATGAGCCTGTACAAGGGCCATTTTACATAAAGCAGGAGTAATCATGGAAACATGGCTCTCTGGATTGGAACCAAGCCCCTGAGTCACGAACCGGGACCCCCCTGTTGTAGTTTCTGTAGAAACACAAAGCTACGTGGGAACACGGCCTCATTTGAAGAGGCAAAGGGCAAAAATCCCTTATTCTGGATTTTTAAGGCAAGTGCTTTCACACCAACCTGCTCTTTGGCTTTGAGCAAATCACTTTGCTTGCCTAAGTTTGTTGTTTTTTTAAATTAGTACTGAAAATGGGTTTCGACACATTTTTCCTCACGGGAGCGTTGGGAGGCTGAGTTAATAAATGCTTGCCAAGCAGTAGGAGATTCTCAGATGAATCTCACTTCCCCTGGATGTGTACCATGCTCATTGTGGCCATGTCTGAACACTTACGCATGTATAATTAAGAAGGACCATGATAACAGAAAGTGCAAAGTGCTGCTCCTTTCTCACTGCATAATCATGTCTTGGAGGTGGGTGGCCCAAGAGGGAAGCATTGCATCAGGTGCGACAGAGCTTGCTGCTGAAGTATGTTCTGAGAACAGTGAGTTTTTGTCTTTCACCAAACTGGGGCTCGGTGCAGCCTTTAGATTTTTCACTATATGCTAATTAAACCTTCCCTGGGCACTCAGCTATTCCCTCCAGCCCCTGCTTGCTTTCTGTGCACAAACCCTCTACAAGCCTACACAAGCACCCATCAGCTTTCATTATAATTTACCTGCAAAATCCACACACTCCTGCTTTCATGTAAAAAGAAAAAAAAACACTGAAAAAAAAATCCTAAGATATAAAAACCATCGTGAAAGCCAGTGAAATAATCTGTTGCCTACAAATCAGGCCTGTGATGGTAGGAATTAGACCTCCCACATCACATTAGCTTGGAGGGCTCTCCCTTCCCCTTAGCCTGCAGTGGAATTCCCGCTCCTACCACCATGGTGGAAGCCAGCCCTGGCCCGGTGTCTGCATACCACCCGTCCTGTAGCTGCAGCATGTTTACTTCAGTATTAAAAACTCAGGAGTGGGGGAAATGGCTGTGAGCTAACAGCAGGCCCTTTGTGGTGTGTGGTAGAGGCAGGGCAGGTGGAAGGATCCTACCTTGGTCAGAGGCTGCATGGCCTCCTCATCTGTTGTCACCAGGAGCTGGATGATCTCAGGTGAGGGAATGTTACAAAGAAGGAAAAGGCAGGTAGAGTAAGGCATTCCAACAAGGTGGGATTAAACATCCTTGGCCTTAAATACTCGATATAATAGTCCCCACTTTTCTATAATAACTGCTCCGCTGTCCCTAAGGCCTCACAGCAAAGGTTCCATCATGAGTCATAATATAGAGCTGTGACACTGTATCCTCTCAGTGCTGCTGGTTTCACATTGTGAATTTCCAAAGGTAACCCCACACAGGTGTAGACAGTAATCATGACATACTTGCAAAGTGGGGACAACTCCCAGCCAAGTGGAACAATTCAAACCCACAATGTCCTCTCAGAGATGAGGGCCTTGCATGGCCCAGTGGCCATCCCAGTACTGTGAGGTGCACTTTGTTCTTGGCAAATGGGTGTTTCCTTTTCCTCATTCATATCACCATCTCAAAGGCTCCCATCAGCCTTCTCTACCCTCATGCCAGCCTCCTGAAGGAAGAGAGGAAGGAGAAAAAAGACCATGAGCAGAGCCAGCGCTCCAGGTTCCACCATCTGCAAAAATGAAGGCTTGAAAATACTGACTCAATTCGGAGGGTGCCAACTCACCAAAACGTGCACCGCGCCCTCTCTTTTTGGCATACCCGAAGCAAACACTGAGGAGACTTCAAAATGAGAGCTGTGCAGTCATTAGGACCTAAGAAATGGCTTGCAGGACTCTGCCAAACTGGGAACTGCAGCAAGAGCTTGGGGAAGGCTGGAGTCAGCAGAATGTTTTCGGAGAAAAAGTGCAGCAGGATCTCAGATATCTGGGCATTTCACACATTGAAGCTTCCTACGGTTTATGGCATGGAGTAGGTGGATGCCAGAGCCATATGAATTCATTGCCCCCTGCACATTCATCGACCACAGATGCAGATTTGCAACAAAATTCTGAGACAGGTATTCATTGATGAAGCTAATTAATCCCCCAATATCCCTACTCCAAACACTCACCTAAATATGCAGCCACTTAGATTGCACAGAAAGTTCAGTAGTAGCTTTCCTGCTAGAATCTTCCTGAGGAAAGGAAGACTGAGAAAAGAAGAGTAGGAGCACACATAGGATAAACAATTCCCTTTAGGAAGGGGAATGGTGTACAGAAAATTCAATGAAGGAATATTTTAATCATATTCAGGGTCCCTGAGGGGGACTCACTTCAATCAGGAGCAGACCATGCAGAGACACAGGTTCCCATCCAGAAATATCTAGGATTTTCCTAGGGACTGGAAAGGAATCTTGGAGAACATGCTACAAAAGGGGTTACAAATCTACCAAGCCCTATAGTGTTCATCAGTGCAGCAGTTAATTAAGGAATTGTTTTGAAGAATCCCAAAGACTATCAACAGAATATCAATATACCAAAATCAGTCAATTTACGTTTTCCTGCTGCACATGTTCACATCATAGGAAGAAGGACATTACACACCACCACATCCAGGAGAAAAACAAATGGACAGATCTCCTCTCCTTGGAAACTGCTGGGCAGAGAAGATATACAGAATGTGACCCTGTAGAAAGTCACTTATAAAACAGACACCTGTGTCTCATGGATATAATGGGTTTGCAAGGGCAAAGATACCTGTTAGCTTTTTGTGCATAGCTAATGAATTTGGAAAATTATTATGAAGAGTCAAAAGCAGAACCCATAGACCTGTTGACATAGCAAGGTTTTTTAGTTCTTCCAATTGAAGATCCAAGTCCTCACTCGGATCTTCACATTCACATTCAGACCTCATATCTGACTGGTCTCATTAGATATTCTGTAGGGTAGGACCATGCTCAGTGAAAAAGCAGCAACCCCAGCGATGTACCCAGGGTCATGAACACCTTGGATAGCTGCACATTTTTCCCTTGTGGTTTGCCAGCAAAGAAGATACCTTCTATGTGATTCCCAGCTATGAAATGGTTGGCAGTTCCCTGACAAATCAAGCTCCTTCCTTATAATCCTCCCCTTTTCAGTTATCCAAAAGTCAGATCACTATTTTCCATAACGGGTAATGGCTTGCCCAACGGGCAACTTGTGATCTCCTGGGATTGCCATGTAACTAATAAGTAATTGGTGGTTTAGGGATACTATTAAGTAGTCTGTTTTTCCTGGGAGCCATCAGACAAGACAAGAGAAATTATTTCTAGTGCTGAATGTATTAATCACTGAAAGAGGAGATTTTAAGAAGCACTGACAAATACCAACCTGTAGAAAGAAGAGCTGAACCTGTCTTCGGACACCTCAAGGAGTGAAGGATTCACTTCCCTCACCCGCGAAGGTCCTTCTCATGAAATTTTATTTTTATATTTTTTTCAGGAAAATAATATTTTTAAAAATTCGGGTTTTTTTCAGGAAAATATTATGCTTCCTTCTATTCTGCTCTCTACAGAGAGAGAGGTCAGGTGATCCCTGTGCCACCTGCATCTGGAGGTGTTCAGACTGGGAGGACCATGACCAGTGTCTTCAGGCAGCAGCAAGCCAAATTCAGGCAGGAAAGGTGACTGCCTCCATAGATACCCAGCCCAGCAACGTGGGGAGCTCACATAACCTCCAGCTGGAAACACTGCAGGGCTCCTGAGCCACCCAGGACCTCCTCCACAGGGACAGGTTTGCTGCAGGTTCACTGCGGTCTCTTGCCACCTCGCCGTACATAAATCAAACATAATTAAAGACATAATCAAACGGATTCCTGAAAACAAGCCCTGACTGTAAAGTTTTGTTACAACCCCTAACACACCTGCTAGTGCAGCTATCGCCCGGCTGTGCGCTATCAAAGGTGCAATAACACGGCCGTATCCTGCGAAAGCTCCAGGGGAAAGCTTAAACAGAAAAGCCTTCATAGTCTGAAGGCAAGGAAAATATTATTGCACTTCCACAAAGCAGCTTCCCTTCCTCCAGAATAACCACCTCAGGACTTTCATCTCAGCGAGCTCTTGGCATTTATTATTTTAGAGCTTTTTCGCATCGAGAAATGATTATTTTCTTTCTTGCTCCGAGATCACTCTTTATTGTTAGTTAAATAAATAAAATTGATGGAGAAAATAGCAAATGATTAGCAAAAGTGTGTTTCATCAAACTGTCTGATCCTGGGAATCCCAGGTATTCATTTGACATGGAAAACCTACTCAGCTGGATTTATATATATGTATATTATACACACACATATAAATGCACTCATATATATCACAAGTGTGTATACATTCATGCAATGGCTAATATCAAGTCTATCTCTGTCCACTGCTGAACATGATCATGTTTCTTGAGTACAGACCTAAAGTCTGTCTCTTTCATAGGTAACAAAGAGGGAAAGTCCCAGAGACTTCCATTGATTTCATTTCCCTTGAGAAATTTAAGTTTTGTCTGCAAGAGTGGCAAGCACTTCACTGGGAAAGGAAAGGAAATGAGATCATGTTCCCATCTGCTTCACTCTGTGCAAAACCTCTCTGACAAACTCTGGGGAGATTTATATGGCTTGCAAACTCTGACAAAAAATAATGAACCCAGGTTTTGCAGGAACTTAGAATAATCCCACACACATCCCTAGGTATACCATCACTTCTGGAGCATCCTTTCATGCCAGGTGGCTCCCTGATGCCTTTCAAACCCAAGCACTGTGGTTTCATGGAGCAGATGAATATTTGCTTTTTATTCATCCTTTGATCAAGACCAGCTCCAGCAGCAGCAGCAGGGAGTGGGTTCTGACAGCTTCCCTTTTGGATCTGCCCCGTTTTGGGTACTGGTTTCTGCAGTAACT
Organism: Melozone crissalis; assembly: GCF_028551555.1. NCBI lineage: Eukaryota > Metazoa > Chordata > Aves > Passeriformes > Passerellidae > Melozone > Melozone crissalis. The sequence continues at coordinate 464,823 of NW_026535887.1, forward strand.
ATCCATGCACGCTTTAAGGCATGTTTTTGTTCCTCATCTATCTATTCACTCAACAAATTAGCACAGTCTAGTCTTATGCAAATCAGAGGTTCGATTTCCTTGTGTACATTGAAACTCTTCCTCTGCCTTTACCAGCCAATGCGCAGCTCCTGTTATTTCCCTGCTCAGATGGGTTTTCATGGCTCGCTGCAGGCTGTAGAAATTAATACATGGGAACACAATCCAAGTAAGCTAAGCATGTGTTTTACCACATACAGAGAGTAAAACATGGGGACAACAAAGAGGCAGGAGATGGGGGGAGAAAAGAAAGGGTCAGACTCATTTGCTTTCACAGGACAGAAAGAAAAACATAAATAAAGAATAAAAAATGTGATAGCTGGAGATGAGAGGGTACAACCAATTACCCACACTCAAATGCAAATGCAAAATGACAGATCCACTCTTGATGCCCTTAAAGAGAAATTGAGGGTACCCTTCACATGTAAGAGCAGAGTAGGGGGAAAACAACATGTAATTTCCTTTCAGTAGCACCTAGGGATCATAGAATCATACAGGTTGAAAAACACTTTTAGAATCATCAAGTCCAATGACTGCCACTCCCACAATACCTTGTCCCTCCCTAAGTGTCACATCTACATGTACCAAAGAGCTCATGGCTCAATTTTCCAGACAAAAACCAGAAACCTGTTTATGGTGCTGACAGAAGGCCTGGAGAGTACAGAAATGAGAAAAAAGAAATTAAGGAAAACTTTATGAAGGCAAAAGAGAAATTACAAGGAGACAACCCCACAGCAGACCATGGGCTAGGTTCTAGGCCTATAGTCCATCTCCAGACTCTGACCACTGGACAATAAAACCTGCTGCCCAACTGCTGTTTTCACTTGATTTCAGTCAAGGTAAACTGGGGCCTGACTTCCATGAAACTGTAATTGTGTCAAGGGAATTGTAATGTGTCCTTTGCCAGCACAGTTAAAACACCCTAACAGATATTATTCTGATGACAGACATCAAAATAAGTAGATAGATTAACTGACAGATAGACAGAAGGAGATTGAAATAAGGAAAATACATACAGGGAGGGAGTGAGAGAGATGGATAGATAGATGAGCAGGAAGAGCTGGGAATATAAAAGATTATATAGATAGATAGACAGATCTTGGCATAAAGCACTCACATCAAGGTGCAGTTGGCAGCCCTGATTTAATGCATCATTTGCTCAAAGTGCTCATCTCCCTCCCTGTGAGTAAAACGAGGTTGTTTGTTATGTGTTACGGAACAAATCCGTGTGTGGGCTCCCTCGGGGTCACAGGATTGCTTGAGGTGAAGGGCCTGATCCTGCCAAGTTCCCAGCACCCTCTCTCCCCTCCAAAGCACAGGGTGAAAGGATGATCAGCACCTGAGAGCCCTGGCCAGTGCTGGGATGAGCACCAGGACACAGGGAGGAAGGAAGGAAAAAGGGTGGATCATGGCTTACCCGCATCATCTCATAACCTGCCTCAAGATGTATTCAAATTATAAATAAGTAGCAAGATTCCTTCTGTCAACACATTTCAATTTAGGACTTCTGGTTTGGCAAACAGTTTCACAAGAAATCTTCTTACAATACCCAGGATGGTGTGAACACAGAGGACTCATGGCCACTCTTCTGCATCACGGAGCACCTTTTCCAATTTCACCTGAGAAATACTTCTTGTAATTTGTTTAAACTTTGAGGCTCTCAGGAGGCTGCCTACCCCTGATTTTCATTTAAAGCAACTATACCTTGGTTTTGCTCTGCATTAAACCCCAGCATTAAGGTCTTTTTGCCAATCTGAGACTGAAGCCTAACACAATGTTTTAACAAAGACATCTTTATGCAAAGCTTGGAGCTGGGGAAAAGAAACAATGCAAATAAAAGACTGCAATTCTCTTATTAAATAATCTTTGTTTATTCTCCCTGACTCCTCTGCTGTTGGTCCCTATCTGTTGGATTACCTCTGCTTTCAGATTGGTTTAAAATTTACCTTGATTTCAATGAGAAAAGAAATTTTTGCATCCTCAATAAAAACTTGGCCAGGGCTGAAGTAACATTAGTTCTTCACCCAGAGGGTGGTTGGGCACTGGCAGAGTCTCCCCAGGGAAGAGGTCATGGCCCCAAGGCTGCCAAAGCACAAGGAGTGTTTGGAAAATGTTCTCAGGCACTTGGTGGGGATCTTGGGGCTGTCCTGGGCAAGGCCAGAAGTCGGATTTGATGATCCTTGTGTGTCCCTTCCAATTCAGGATATTCTATGATTTTGTCATTCTAGTTTAGGAACGAAGATTTTATTTTTCCCTATTTGTATCCTTAAGCCAGACTCATTCTCAGTCAAAGATTCAATCTTTACACTTAGGGCAGCGAGGCTGGGGAAGGTTTGCACTCACGGGAAAGGCACCACCTCCAAACCTGCTCATGAGCAAGAATTATCCTGAGCCCTGCAAAAACGTGCTGGAAACCCTCCCAGACCAGGCAGCCCTTTGTGGTATTTCAGCACATCCTGCTTCTTGTCCTACCTTGGAGGAGTGAAAATGAAAATATGAATATACTTTCCAAAACCTCAACATAGTTTTGGTGCAAGGGTGGGGAAGGCAAAGCTGTGGTTTTGTTTGCATTGCACATCCACAGAAAGTTCAGTTGTTGTTTTGTTTTTTTCCTTTATTTTTGCACCAGTGCCTGATTAGCCCCTGTGAAACGTCCCAGACAAGGCAACATTGTGGTTTGGAGAGTGTCATTTATCCATATAAAAAAAAAAAATCATAATTTCTAAGCCATAGTTACTTGTGGCTGCATTCTTGACCACTTTACATGGACAGACAACCCCAACAGTGGTGCAGAATCACCTATTGTGGTTTGAGGAGGAAACGCTACAAGAATTTCAGTTTTACTCCTAACTTGGAAAAAATGACAGCCCTGATATCTCCAACGGGGTCATATAAAATCCTGCATTCATTTTATGGTAATAGCTTTCTTCCCTTGGCACTGTGTGGCAATGCTTAATTAACAAATGCTCAGACCTGAGGAAAGATGTGAAAGATTGGAGATATTTGAGGTGTATCACCAAAATTATTTTCAAAGAGGTCACCAGTGGTGATTCACTTCAGAGAGTTACTGCATTTTCCAGCAGCAGGGCCAAGCATAATAAATGCAGAGGAAAAAATTACAAGAGTCAAAGCAAAGCAAAAGGGGAAGTTTGAACGTTTTCATTTGGTTTTAATGAAACAAACAACAACAAAAATGTTGTTGAGTCAGCTCAAAACATTTTCTTCATCTGAAAATGAATTGTTGAGTACCATTTGGAAGTCATTTAAAACTTTTCTTTCTTATCTCTTTCTTTTAATATAAATTAGGTCAATCCTTCAAGAAAAAATGCCATTTGGAAATGAAAAATGCAAAAAGCTTCAAATAGTTATTTTTCACAAAGGAAGCATTTTACCCTAAAAATACCCATGTGCCATGATTTTTAAACACTTCCCTTATTTATTTTGGTGACAAATTCCTTCAGCAAATTCAGGCAGTGTTTAGTCCCTGGTAAAAATCTTCTGTTTATTAAAACATATATATTGCACTCCACACCAGAGATTACAAAGTGCTAATTGCTTGTCACCAAAAGCTGAATTCAGTAAGTGAGCATGAAACAAGTCAGTGTTCCCAATCATCACCAGTGCTCTGGCTAAAATACCCAGCAAGTGACAGGCTCTGTATCAAACCAGACCAGAGCCAGAGATGTGTTTTGTGGCCATTATCCTTGGGAAGGGGCTCACAGACAGCAGGATGAAGGAATTCAGGCAGGAGTTCAGGTTCACCACTGAGCTTTTGCAAGTCCACAATAACATCTGGACGCTGAAAAGCTGGTCAAGTGTCAAGAGAAGGCTACAGCCCATGCCCCTCACATTTTCTCTGGTGGTTCTCATAGCAGTAAGAGGTCAAAAAGATGATTAGAGGGATGAAACTCCTCCCCTATAAGGAAAGATTTATACAACTGAGTTTATTCAGACAGGAGAAGAGGAGGCTCCAGGGTGACCTTATTGCAGGCTGTTAACACCTGAAGGGGCTACAAGAGCTGAAGAGGAGCTGTTTGCAAGGGCATGGAGTGATAGGACAAGGGAGAAGGGCTTTAAATTGATAGAGGACAGGTTTAGATATTAGAAGGAAGAAATTCTTTACTTTGAGGCATGTCTAGCAAGGGCTTCCCAGAGATGATGTAGCAGCCCCATACCTGTAAGTGTCCAAGGCCAGGTTGGACAGGGCTTGGAACAGCTTGGTTTAGTGGAAAGTGTCCCTGCTTATGGCAGGGAGACTGGAACTAGACTATCTTTAAGGACCTTTCCAGCCCAAACCAATCTATGAATGTTTGGAAATGTAACAAAAAAAATCTCTTATCCAATGGCTGTTTTGGCTGTTTGGACATTTCTCATAGAAGCTTCCCTCAGCTTAGTAACTGGGTATTTGCCTACCTAAAAAAGTGGTGATTGGTATGGGAAATATTGGAGTGTTTGGGGGTTTTATCTTTTTCTTGAAACCTTGGGGTCAAATCATGCCTGTCTCACTTCTGAATATATGCCATTAAAAAATCATTTCTTTAAAAAAATACAAAAGGCTGTTACTCTGAGTATTCCATACAAGGTAAGGTTTATTCTTCCTGAAGGCTTTGGAGTACTTTTGGCTGAATGGCCACGTGTGTGTCATGTTGGATGCTGGATATTTTGCCCCCAGGGTAAGGGGTACAACCCACGTGTTTATGCATGTGCTAAGGCACAGTAACCCTGACCGCCCTATCAGCCTATCTCACTATCAGCACCTCCATCTGCCCGTGTATTTTATCTCATCATTCTCTATTTATTTATATTGCCATGATATCTGAGATCCTGCCTACACTCAGCTGCCAATGTCTCGAGCTCGTGTGCTGCACGGGAGGGGAAGGCATGAGGAGGGGTGCAAGGCTCAGCCTGGCCAGACAGAGTTGTATAACAAAGGCAGATTTGCCTCTACAAAGTGCAAAATCTGTGTGGGTTTGCCCCTTTTTTTTTTTTTTTTTTTTTTTTTGGCTGAGGTGTTGTTTTTCTGCACAGTGATCATGTGGGGAGATGTAAAAAAGGAATTCATTTCACTTCCAAACAAGCTCCAATTTACCCAAGTGGTGTCAGAGTTGGTTGGGGTTTTTTTTTCTCTCTGATATTTTGTTTTTCAAGCATTCGCTCCCCAGCCTTGTTGTTTGCTCGTCTCTGAGTGTTAAATACAGGGAGGCAACGTCTAATCGTGGTTTTCCTGAGGGTGCTGGAACACATAAAATGCATATGGGCTTGAGGTCAGTGTCCTGGAAGTGTCAGCTTTCTCCCTTGGAGGAAGCTGCTGCGAGTGGTACCTCGTGAATCACTCTCCCAGGGCTGTATACCTGAGATTCTCAAATTCTGCCTGAAGGAGGGGAGAAACGTGGCTCAAATGCTATTTATCACCCCTGTCTTTCAACAGCACAAGCAGAGTCATCCAACATCTGCAGCACTGCTGAAAGGCTCCCGTCCATGTTTGCTGGGAAGGTCACGCAGAGGTAACTGAGCACTGCTGCACTTAACCATTTCTCCTGACCTGATGGGTTGTTCCTCTCTTAAATCAAACTTTGGGCACAGCCTGCCCATGTTCCCAAGAGATTTATTCTTTTTTACTAATCTTTTTAGGAGTGGGAGATAAAAGGCAAGGTGTGAAAAAAATTTGTGAGCTCTCTCCTGGGGTTCTCTTGTCAGGAATCCCTCATTTCCAGGCTGGCAAGACCCCTGTTAGCAAAAATTGGAAATTTCAGCACTGCTTTGTTACAGAACATTTGATTCTCGCTGCATCTCATTTGTAAGACCCAGATGGCCTTGCAAATGTCAGTGAGTTATGCCCCATGTCTAGTAGGTGGAGCTATTATTAGCAGTAGAACAAACATAACCAAGATATTAGATTGGGATTTACACCCCTACGTTCCTGGATTATGGGGAAGCAGCTGAAGGACTTGTGAAAATACACAGCTTTGGCTCATGTAGGCTGACTTCTCTTTCCTCACCAGTACCTGATGCCTTGGAAGAATCTGTTGTAACCCAATATTTTAGCAACCTTCCAAAAGTCTGTGCTAAAGAAGTAAAAAAATGCACATTTCATGAACCTGGCAAGATATCTACCCTTCAGGATGAGGTTTCTGAAACCATCTGAGATGATTTCTTGCCTTGGAAAGAACCTACATCTGTCCTTGGAACCTCTGTGATGGGACATTTAACTTGTCTTGGAAAGACAGTGGTGGAAGAGGAGAGGAGAGGAGAGGAGAGGAGAGGAGAGAAGAGAAGAGAAGAGAAGAGAAGAGAAGAGAAGAGAAGAGAAGAGAAGAGAAGAGAAGAGAAGAGAAGAGAAGAGAAGAGAAGAGAAGAGAAGAGAAGAGAAGAGAAGAGAAGATAATGCAATCCCTCAAGTTCTCCACATCTTAGTGCTCTTCTGGCAACATTGCCTTAGAAATCTTCATGCCAAAAACCTAGTGTGAAGAGGTACAATTATTTGATAACTGAATTGATAACTCAATCATTTAAAGTCTTTAAATTTTTATGCCCAACCCAGAAGTCCAGTTTCTCACCCTGCACATGTATGCAAAAGCTCTTTTTAGGTGGCACCATTGCTGTTCATGGTTCTTCCTGGACAAAAATTTGTGATCTCATTTGTGGGTACATCTAATATGTCAGTCATAGATTAAATAAAGCTTCTCTTACACTGAGTATCTCTACAGGGTGCCTAAAAAGAGCAGTAAAATGTCACAATCCCTGTTAATGATGGGATTTCTGAAGTCAGGCTGTGTTGGCCTAGCTCAGTTATTGATCACAAAGAGAGCAGATTAGGTCCAAGAATAATCTGGGTATGTAAAAAATTACCCTTTGCTAGAAATGTCCCTCCTGTTGGAGGGATTCCATTTAGAAATGAAGTACAAAAAATTAAAGATGGTTAATATTCATTTTTCATTTCGTGCTGAATTATTTTTAAATGCATTATAGGTTAAGGCAAAATATTTTGTTCAACTTGACCCTAAAACTTTCACATTAATTTGCCTTATTAATATATTTTTTGGTTGGTTAGTTGTTTTTTTTTTTAAGTAAATCCCTTTTTTATGCAGAGTGCTTTTACAAAAGGAAATATCAAAAGTTTTTGCTTTTTAAGCATGAAAGTAAATACATTTCCAAAAGAGAAATATTTTGAAAATGTAGAAATTAATATATTTGGGGATTAATTTCCTCACAACTTTTTTCTGTCACCTTCAAGCTCAGTTTTGAAATGAGTCTCCATTCCTTTCATATGTTATTTTTTTTAGTAAAACTAACTTGAAAACAAAACCCAGCTTCGGGGAGACTACAAACTTATTTGACTCACCAGGAACTTAGCTGCTGTGAGAAGAACCCAATGCAGTGCCACAATCTAACAGTCTTTAGTAGCCACAATTATTTTTCATGTTATTAATATCTATGTTTTTTTTAAGATTGACAACTGAAACAACCACTGATGTTTTTGCACAGCCATGCTTTGTGTGTTGGCATGGTCGCAGATTTAGAAGATCTATCAGGATTTTAATCTCAGAAAACAAAATTTCTCAGACAGAGCATCACCTTGTTCCTGCCATGGCAAATTCCTGCAATAGCAGGTTTATTGTAAAGGGGCTTTTGGCCTTTCTGAGGTCACTGATTGCAGTTGGATGGGGTTGGTACTATTATGGCAGTGATTATTTTCATTTAGCTTTGAAGCTTTTAACCTCACCCTCAGAAGTGCATTGTTATTCTTGCATAATGAAGGAGATACAATACTTTGCATCTCAAATGCTTTCACAATGTTTGATGACATGAGGCTAATTAGCTCCATTTTTCAGATGTACAAAAAGGTGAAAACCTAATAATTTACACAATTAGACATTGGAGCCTAAAGATCTCTGCCATCATCCCAAATAAAATCAAAGCTAATGTAAGTAAGGAAAAAAAATATAATTTTTAATGGCCACTTCATAAATTTGTATCTACATGACCATAATATTGCAGAAGGTGAAATGAACAAGTTAAAGTAGGCCTCAGTAGTCCTGACTTGATTTTAAAGCTTTAACAATACTTTACCATGAAATAACATCCCCTTAAGATGTGTGAAGCATTAATTTTATGTAGCTGAGAATCAAAGTATTTATGTGTTTGTTTATTTACCTATATAATGGCATTTCAAGCTTCTTTAACATCATTGCTGTGTCTGGGTGCCCTCCAAATACATGCTTAGATGTTAGATAAGATAAATATTGAAATTATTTGTGTCTATAATTATTGCTGCTGCTGCCAGGAGCCCTTTTGATACCAAAAAAAAAAAACAACTGATTAATGCAAATTAGTTGATCATAATAAACATAAAGAAGAATCACTGCAGCACTGAACACAGTTTTGACACAAAAACAAAGATGCACAGATCTGAAAAGGTTTGGGCCTCAGAGGCTTTACTGGGATGCCATTTTGGGTGGAGGTTTTTAGGAGAGGAGCATTAGGAGCCTCTCTCCTAACCTACCCACTGTATTCCTTGGAAAATCCCTTGCAGTTAAATAGTGCATGGCCACTTCCAAACGAACTAGAAAATCTTCTGTGGGAAGGTCAAAGCCCAGCAAAGTCATCCTTGCTTTGCATGCAGTCACTTCTGGCTGGGACTTATCTCCCTCATTTCCAGATACTGGCAAAGCCCACATCTGCAGTAGAGCTGCTCCATGGAAAGAAATTGGCCTTTCCAGGATGTGGATGGCATCCTAAAAAGAATATTTAAAATAGGCATAAGATTAAAACTTTACAAGCGCCTTTTTCTCTCCACTTGTTGTCCAGAAACTCCAGACAACTACTGGTGAGTAAACCTTGTATTTGAATCCTGGGAAAGCCTTAAGCCTGAGGACACATATTTTATTAGATATAGCTGAAATCTCATGTCTCCAGCTGGACATTTAGCCTGGTCTAAGGATCTAATACCAAACCTTGATGGTAGAGAAACATACAAAATGGTCCTGGTAATGAACAGTCAGAAATTTGTTGTGAAAGACCTCAGGAGGAAATCTCAGGTTCTTTCAGTGTCCCCACGAGTCACTGGCCAACTCCCATGAGCACTGATGCAGGTTTTGGGGATCAGAGCATTCTAAATAAGGGCCTTTTCTCACAACCAGGGTCATTGCTACTGGATACTCACTGCAAATGTAGTTTGGACACAAATGTTGCTCCTGTTTAATGCAGCCCAACTAATAGGTATAATTCAGACATAACTTTCTGGATTAATTCCAGCCTTAGTGTCACAGCTCTGACACCACCAAAACCAATTACACTGGTACAACTGAGGGCAGAAATAGAATTCTCCTGGCTATCTAAAATTTTAAGGGACCAGCCCAAATGGTGGCTCCAATCCAGGGGTAATTCCACCTTTCCCTAGGCAGGAAGAAGAAAAAAAAAACCAAACCAAACCAAAAAAAAAAAAAACCAAAACAAAAAAAATTAAAAAAAAATTTAAAAATAAAACAGCGACAGAGAAGGATTGGACAACTTGGACAACTCTTTTTCATCTGTTTTTTCATTGTCTGAGGCACATATGCTGTGAGCATTTGGAAGGAAGAAGGAAGACTCCACCTTCATAACTCTTCTCCACCTTCACCCTCTCACTGAATGTTACTGAGTGGTCAAGATCACATCCCAGGCTTGACTCTCCTCCTGGGAGTTTCTTTTTGAAAAGCCTCACACACCAGAGCAGGCAATGGCATCTATTGATCACCTGTAGCAGGTTGTCTGTTCCTCTGAGGACCAAGAATGGCTGACAGCCCAGGAAATCCAACCTTCACTCAGGGCTCTGCAAAAGCCGACAAACGAGGCAGGATGTTGATGTTTTCCATCAACACCTCAAGGGAGAGGAGAGGGGGTTTTCAGAAGCCACCTCTTCTATAAGATCAGGATTTAGGTTGATTTGTATTTCTGAATTAACCTCTGGGTCAACTGAATCTATCCTGCTGCACTTAATGCTTCAAGGTGCATTGCTGAACACAAGTAGCAGATCTAGCCAAGACTAGAGGCCTTAAAGATGGATTATGTGAGATGGGAATAGTCTCAGAAATTAAGAAGCAGATGTTTGAGTGCAGGGATTTTTGAAGTGAGATCATGTGTTTTTATACACAGGAAAGGTTTCACTTTGGTTTAGCAAAAGGGATGCAGAATAAATTATTTTGAAAGTCAATATGATAATATTTGTAGGTGCTCACCCTATCAATGTGCTACATCTCCTATAGACTCACCTGTGAGTCTCTCACACTGCTCCTAATCCCAAACTGCAGATAATGGGAACACAAATATCTCCATACCCATAAACTGTAGAAAGGGCACGTCCCCCACCTCTGCTATGTAAACTATCCGTGCTCCTAAGTCACAGTCAGCCACCAAACAGAAAAATTATCAAAGATTATGTTTAAATTACATTACAGAGCTATCTAAAAGCACCTGGCAATCTTTCTGATTCTCCTGTTACAGTAGGAACATGTTTATATGGATCAATTTTGGCCAGAGCACTTATTAAAATCAATAAACTTCTATAGGCATGAGATGCTTTCCCTTCCATGTGCCTGGGTTGTCAGTGACTACAGACTTCCACTGCCTTAAAGGAAAAATAGCTCATTCCTAAGCCATGAGATTTATGGTAGAGAAGAGAGAAAATTTGGTTATCCAATAGCCTGAAGAGAGAATTCAGTAGTTCCTGAGAGTGAGCAGAGAATGAGACCTGACAACTGATTTTAGCAACACTGACATGAGGACCTGGTCATCAAAGTCTGAAGGCAGAATTGATTTGGAGAGCTATTGGCTCTACATGCATAGTGAAGATGCCTGACATCATGTCACAGAGGTGGATCAAGTAGACCAGTGGGAATGGAAAGAAAATTCCATGAAAACATGGGATTTCCTCATCTCCCCAAACATCATAAATCATGTGTGAGCTGCTTAGTCACTCTGTGCTGATCCATCATACTCCAGTAAAGCAAGCAGTTAAATGAAATGCTTGGCTATCCTGATATCTTTGAGAATGCAGGAGGCTTGAAAAGCTTGTTGCCTCCTATCTCTCTTCTGTCTCAATGCTTAAAAAAAAAAAAAAAAAAAAAAAAAAAGAAATCTTCCAGAGACCAACTCCTTAACTCCTTCCAGTCACACAGGTCAGGAACAGTTTGGGCAGAAATTCTCTGCACCACAGGCAAGGGAAATCTGAGACCTGCTGCTAAAGCCAGAAGCCAAGGACCACCTGGATGTTGCCCACTCCAAGGGCAAGAGCTGAGAGGCAGGACACAGAAACAGCAACTCAGAGCAGAGATACAGAATTTGCTGCCCAGGGTTTGTGTGATAAAACTTCCAGTCAATTTTCCAATGAAGTGATAAGGAGAGATGTCCCCACCAGAGCCTGGTTTTACGTCTCTTGATGCAAAAGGACAAATCTGTAAAACAAAAAACAACCATTCCTCTATGACAACCATGAAGTACCTATGCAGAGATGACAGGGACAAATATGCATTATCAAATCCATAGGCTTTCACCTTCCTCTCCCATGACCCCTTTGGAAAAGGTCTCCTAAATAAAAATGAGGTTGGCAGGAGCAGATGGAAGCATAACTCTTTTTGGATGTCCAGGATTTTATGGAAAAGTCACCCTAGGAAATAAATAGGCAAGAATATCCCTTCTAGGTCCATGCATCCAGTACACAGAAGGAAAATCCTTATAGAAAGGTTATCAGTGTCTGACAAACTTAATCAGGTTTTCATAAAGGAAAACATCCTGCCTGCTATTAATGGAAAGACCCTGGGTGACTGTTCAGAAATCCATCATATGTTCAGTCCCTCCTTCCTCGTTTTGGGCTTTCCCATGGGTCTTGTTTAATTCTTACTTGAGGATCCTCCTTTCTCTGGGCTCAGCATAATTTTATATTCCCCTCCACTTCCTGTCCCATACTGATACTTTTTAAAGAAAGTCTATTATGAAGCAGCTGCAATCAAGAATAACAGTTCAGGACCTGTGTCTATTCATTACTGTTTCCTCAGAGTCCCTAAATATAGTTTAAAATTTATCACAGAATCTATAAATCTGCTCCAGTGCGACGCTGCAGGAAGTAAATTCATCAGCCATCATTTCTGCATGCGTGGAGAAGGGGGATGACCTTCTGTCACTGGCTTGAGGTTTTGCAAGGGAGGCAACTTCACCTCTTGCAGAGAGGGATCCTGTACCCTTCCTAGCTTTGGGCAGTCTTGATATGAGGGGGAACAAACCACCAGTGTCAAAAACCAGTCATCATCACCCCCCTGCATTCACAGCAGGCCATGCTGTGACTTCTCCATTCCTTCTGACTTCTTAATTTTTCACAATGGTTGCAGCTGAGAGAAGCTCCTCTATGACTGGTGAATATCAGGGAGGAGTGTAATTAAAAGCAGAGCTGGAGCTGAAGGATTGTATTCTGACTTGGAATAAAGAAATGCAGGTCTGCAGGCAGCAGCGCTACCTGCAGCCATGGGACCACCCCAGGTTATGCACTGAAAATTTGTGATTTAGCAGGAAAAGAGTTATCCACTCGGGAAGTGTAAGAAGGTTAATGTGATTCCAACAAAAAGTGGAAAAAAACCAGTTGCACTGTAGTATTACAATACAATAATAATTGGGAATTAAAATGGTCATGGGCTAAGTCTAAATAGGCATGCAGGTGGTTCACTAATTATCCACGTTAGCATGAACAGCAGCATGTGAGGCTTGCAAGCAAAATTTCCCTGAGCATTTCAGTCACTTCTGTCTTCCCAGAGGACAGGTTTTCATTAATTATTTCAGTGCCTCTGCAGTCGACAGCAACCCAGAGTGGAAATGTAAAAGGACAGGTTAAATAACCAGGTGTTTTGTACCTTGAGAGAAAAAAATGAGTTGAGCTTCAGGTCAAAGCCTTAATTTAAACTTATAACAAGGGAAATATACTTCTACAATAGAGTGATCCAACGTGCACCCGGGAGTCTGCATAGCCTCAGGGAATTGTGTGAAACAGGTATAAATTTGCTATATATTTGTGTTGTGCCTTGGTTTCTGCAGAGCTGTAGCTCAGATATGCACACAGGCACACACAGAACCAGCACAGACAGGTGACACAGGGCCCTCCAGGTCCCCGGGCACAGACACACCTAGGCACAGGCACAACACACACACACAATTTCCTTTGTGACAAGGTATGGACTCCATGCCACCCATACGCACCCACCTATACCTGTACATGTGTATTTCTACAGAAGAATGCTACCAAAAAATTGCATTAAAAAAAAAAAAAAAAAACAGTGTGAAGATTAAAAAATCAGCCACCAAAATGTTAGGAAACACCAGACTGAATTATTCACACTCTGTCCTCCTCTATTGTTCTTTCTACATGTGACAGTCACACCTGCTTTTTTCCTTTGCCTCATCCAGGGCACAGGGAGGACTTTGCCTTTCCTGAGCCACGGACCTGCGTTTTGCTCACTCCTCTCTCCTGCTGTCCTGCAGACATGTCAAAGCTGGTGAGTTTTCCATGGTGCCCATCAACCTGCACCCAAACTCTGCACAACTGATGGATTTATCCTCATAACATACCTTCTCCCCAGATCTAGGGATGGGAGGAAGAGGAAGAAATTAAGTACTGGATTTGCAGTTCAGAGATGAATATAGTATTTTTAAAGAATTTTATATTCTGAAGGATAAATACAGGCATGAGATTCTCTGGCTTTAGATGCCACTGAGAGTTCTGCACCCACAAAGCAGAGTTCTGGGTGTGAAATTTGGCATCTTAATGATGATCACATATTTAGTATCTGTTCCCATGTGACAAGACTGGGTTGAGTTTTCCAATGCCATATAGAACTTCTATAGAAGGGGTAAATAGGAAGAAGTAGGGGTAAATAGGACATTTTAGAGGCTTACTTTACAGGTTTTTTTCAATAAGAACTTCTTTTTGTTTGTTATCCCAAACACCCCCTAAGCTTTACAAAAAACAAAACAGGTTGCCTCTTGTCCTTTCATCATCCATCTGATTCTTCCCCAGATTAAAACCAGTCTTGAGTGAACCAAGAGTGTCAGTGACCAAAAATGAGTATGAGAACTTGTGGTCTATGAGTCTGTGGACATTGGAAATACAAGTGATTCCAGAGGGGAAAACAACACATGTTGAGGACTCAAAAACCATATTTTGGGGGTTACTTCAGTGTAGTTTTATTCTGGCTCTGAGGCCTGAGTTGCCATGAGCGTCATCGGTGGAGATCCAAGGAAACCAAGTTTCATGAGCCAGGGCAAAATCTCCTCACTCCAAGGTGGAACTACCACTTTGGAGGAAATCAATTCAAAAACACATTGCTAATCTGAACCTAAATGCAGGTCTACATGCATCCTAAGTGAACCTTTGATTCAAAAGCACAGGATAAAAATTAAAAGTTTGCAGATTGCGCTAATTACAATATTTCTAATTTTTTCAACCTCAAAGCACTGAGGCTGGTAATCTTAAAAATATCCCTTCAATATCACAACAGCTGTGTGCACTGTGTGTACCACTATGGGAACAGTAGAGCTAAAATATTAACTGAGAGCCTGAATCTTGGAATATCCTGAGTTGGAGGGGACCCACAAGAATCAGAGTCCAACTCCCAGCCCCTGTGCCTTGAGGGCGTTGTCCAAACACTCCTTGAATTTTGTCAGGGTTGGTGCTGTGATCATTTCCCCAGGGAGGCTGTGCCAGTGCCCAAACACACCCTGAGTGAAGAATTTTCTAAAATCCAACATAAACCTGCCCTGACTCAGCTTCAGGCCATGCCCTCAGGTCGTGTCATTGGTCAGCAGAGAGGAGACATCATTCCTGCCACTGCACGTCCCCTTTGGGTGAGGAAGCTCTGTACACTGCTATGAGGCCTCTCCTCAGGCTCTTCCTCTGCAGGCTGGGTAAATCAAGGTGAGAAGGTTGAAAAATAATACATAGGATGTCTTGATTCAAGTCTCATTGCATTGCTCATTAGGAATCTTTCCATTGATTTCAGTGGAGTTTTGCTTGGTGTAAAATGCAGCTGCAACAGACACAGCAGCACAGCAACTGATTACTCACTCAAATTCCCAAAAGGAATTTTCCCCTGCAAAAAGACCACAAGATTTGACCCCACTAATGACTTCCCTGGTGTTCTCTGCACAATATAGATTACCAAAGTGGAGCCCTGACTCAGAGGGTTTTCCTGCTCCAACCTGCCCATCATCAGCTCTTCCCTGCAATCCCAGCAGTGAAGAAAGACAGAGTGGCCATTCACAAGGTGTTTGCCCAAGAACAACAGTTCTCAGCCTGTTCTGTAAGCCAGATTTTAGCCATCAGAGGGAAGAAAAGAAGGAATAAAAGTCCACCCAAGCAAACAAAACAAAATAAATGTAAAACATAAGCACAAACACACAAACAAAACCCTTCAAGACACTAACATTTGCTCAAAGAGAATATAATTAAAAAAAAAAAAATTAATTGAGAAATTGGTAGAACACTAATGTTACTTTAGCATCTTATGTGGTAGTTGGGGGGATGTGATCTTAGGGATTCTGTTCATCCTCCTCCTGACATTGAAATATAAGATAATTGATGTAAGAAGTCTCTAGACAAAATGTATATATTTCCTAGCGTATATGCAGACAGACTGTCTCCATTTGTGTCCTTTACAGGATGCTCATTCTCTGGGCTGGCCCCAATCCTGCTTCATTTCACTCAATGCCCCTAAGACCTGTGAAACAACATCAGAAGGAAACTGCAAGAAGGTATTTCAAGAACTTTTGAGGAAAAAAGAGTTAAAGAGAGAAACTCAGGAGCCAGTTCATCTAAAGCAAATGGAAAAAAAAATGCTGACTGCAAAATTCTGCCATGCAAATCCTCCTCTAATTTTTTGCCATTGTTGAGGTCCTGGAATCAATATTTTAGTCCAACTGCAATCTGGTGATGAGCAAAAGGAGGGAAAGGTTGTAGCATTGCGAATTAAAAAATAATAATCTCTCAAGCTTAATATCAGCAAAGATGATTATTTCCTTTGATTTGTCAGGCTAATTGAAAATAGCTTTATAGTTCACAGCTGATTAATTAGGAGCCAACAAGATCTCCATTTGCATCTCGGTAATTCTTCACTCTGTTTTATTTCAACATTCAGTCTTTATGCTTAAAATATTCATTGAGAAAGCAGAAAGGTGATTAACATAAGATTTTAAATGTGTACCATTTGTTCTGACTTTTTTTTTTTACACACATTTTTGTCAACAGAGAAGAAAGGAAAGAATATACAACATCACAAAACCATTACTGCCTGTTCCGCTTCCATCTGCCAAATCCTCCTTTATGGTCAAAATACTTTAACCAAGTTCATTTTGAAACAGGGGAGAAAGAGCCCAAGTAAAGGTCAACCCTCTGCCCTGCCTCCCCCATTCCCAAAACACCAACTATCTGTATCTGTATAATAATCCTGAAAGTTTTGAAGTGTTTTATTCCTTACATGAAAAACCCTCTCTGGTGTGCGCCACCCTGCAGCAGCAGATCAGACCATGCCACTGTTACCCCCCCTCCAAACATCACCCGAGAGAAAGTGGGTTCAAACAGCTGTGACAGATATGATGACATTTTTCCATCCACCTGGCACTGAAAGGCAGGGGTACACATATTTCTGGGTGAAATATTTAACTCAGCATTAAAAATACAAAAAATAATTTGCAGGTCATGTCTGTTGAGGTTTTCTACATTTGGGGGTTGTATTTTTGTTTGGGATTTTTCAAGCGTTTTCTCACAGCCTTGGTAACCTCTGCCTTATCACACTGAGCTTAAATCTCCAGCAAATGGAGTGGCTTGATAAGAAGTTTAACCCATCATTTGGAAGGTGAATTCCCAATCCTTGTGATAGTATAAAGAAGCTGGATGAGTAAACTCTGAGAACTAAAAGAGGGATGGATTCCTAAGGATTAAATCACCAGAAATGAACAATAAGAAATGAAACTCTGCTGTTATCAATAGTAATATTAATTAAAATTGCACTGTTTCAAAGAGAGTTCCTGCAGGACCAGACTGGCTAATGGCCTTTGAATTTTTGTGAATTTTCTTCTCTCATCAAATCCAGCTCTCCATAATAGATTCTGCCCACCCTTCCAAGAGAAGGGCAGATCTGCTCCATCCTGATTTCACATCAAGATCTCGACTGTCTCTTTTTTGTTCTATCACTGAGTACCCAATGAGACAGAGCTGAATGTGCGTTCCCAGCTCCTGTCCCAAACCTTTGCTTTTTTCTAAAGCAACCACGATCATAAGGACCCTGTTGTACCTTTTTCACTTATCCCAGCCCCAAATTGTCCTCAACACCAGTTTGGTCATGGTTTCTTGAGACCCAAAAGGACCCATCCCACCTGGGAGCCCGAAATCACGCAGGGGCAGCAGCTGGGCTGGGACAGGGACAGGGACACAAGGGACAGGGAGCACACACCGGACAGTGGGGTTACACTAACATGCAGTCCATTTATTTTTGAGGGGTTTTTTTTTTTCCTCCTTTGTTCTGTGATTTATCTTTTTTTTTTATCATCAAGCCACTGCAAACATTGCTTTGGCTGTCAGCATGAGCGCACAGACAGACATTCCCGTACCCGTGGTCACTATGTCATAAATACCATCCAAACAAATGCTAAGAAAAATTAATAAAGAAAGAAAAATATTCCTTTCCCCACCCCCAAGCACAAAACACTGTTAAGTCAACAGAATTTAATCTAGTTTATTCTCCAAAAAAAAAAAAAAAAGAGGAAAAAATATGAAAACAAAAAAAAAAACAAAAAAAAAAAGAGCAGGTCTTATCACTAGCAGTAAATAAATTTATACAACCATTCAGTCTGTATAATAGGATGAAATAAATCTACATCTTTCTTATTTTGGTGCGTTGAATTATACATACAAACAACAATTACAGGAACTTGTTCACAATGCGTAGAGACCTGGAGAATGGCTATCTGAAACCCCCTTGTTGGCAATGTCCGCATGTTAACACTGATTGCCT
This sequence comes from Melozone crissalis, assembly GCF_028551555.1. Taxonomy (NCBI): domain Eukaryota; kingdom Metazoa; phylum Chordata; class Aves; order Passeriformes; family Passerellidae; genus Melozone; species Melozone crissalis. The sequence goes on from NW_026535887.1 coordinate 482,909, forward strand.
GACACCATTGGTACTTCCTATGCAAAGGGCCCGTGGCCCAAAATGAATGACCTCCCTACAGGTTTTATTTATTTAGTTATTTAGTTAGTTAGTTAGTTAATGCATCATCAAAACCGTTCTAGCCAGCCCCCTCCCCCTCCCCGGAAACAGAAAAACAAAAAAAGAAACCAAAATAAAAACCAACCAAAACAAAAAACCAAAATAAAAATAAAATAAAAGGAGAAGACATGACTGGCAGTTGGTCCATTTGTTCATAAGACCGCGTTTCCTCTTGGTCTGCATTGTTTGTTTTTCTGGTTTTTAAATTGTCCTCCCATCTTCTTTTTTTTTTTTCTTTTCCTTTAAAAAAAATTCTCTTTCGGAGTCCTTCATGCCTTTTTCTTTACAGCTCCTCAGATGCGATAAAGTCTTCCTCAAATGTACAGTATTTCTTACAATATAAGTTATATGCAATGTTCAGCATTTTTTATTTTATTTTATTTTATTTTTTTCACAGCACTAGAGATCCTGTCCAATAGGGAATGCAAGTTCTGAATGGCTTATTCACAAATGGTATCCAGATTCAGTGGGTAAGAATACATAGATGCCATAGTGAGTTCCTTTAAAAAGTGGCAAACATCACTTTTTTAAAACTTTTTTTTTTTAACTTTTTTCTTTTTTTTCTTTTTTTTTTCCTTTTTTTGTGCTTTTTGTAGTTTTTTTCTGCATTTTTAATTTTTTTTTCTTTTCCTCTCTTACGCCTTCAAATAACCTTTTTTTTTTTCTATTTTTTTTTTTTAACTCTTTTTTTTTTTTTTCCCCTCTCCCATTTGATTCGGGACGTCGGACCCATAACCACACGCCTGCAAAAATGCAAGTAGTATATAAAGTAAATCTCATTTTGAGACTGTAAGCATTCAGCAGGGGAGCTCTCTTGCTAACCCATGGCAGTGACCATGCTGGAGGGGTGGTGAGGTCCGAAGGAGAGGCTGGATGGAGGATGCATCGGTGTCGGTGTGGTCAGCATGTGGCTGGAGTGGCTGAAGGGTGAAATGTGGCTGATGGAGGACATGTGTCTGGAGAGGGCTGCAGGGTTAAAGGAGCTGCTCTTGGGAAAGTCTTCGAGGTTGTCATGGACCTTTTTGCACTTTTTGGATTTGCTAGACATCTTTCGGTTTCTGGTCTGAATTCCTTCCTTCTTCATAGTCAGGGGTCTGTTAATCTAAACAAAAATCAATTATTTTTTTTTGTGCTTCCATCCCTTCTCCCCAAATCACCGTGGGATCTGAGTACCCCATGCCCCAGTCCAGCAGGACCAGCTGGTCACAGCCCCCTTCCTCCCCTGTACACACCATGTGCTACCCAACCTCTCCATTTCCATCCCAAAATTCAGATCCCTCCAGGAAATCCCAAGCTCAGTTGAAATTTCTGAAGACAAGATGACAGAAAATTGCTGGCAGAGCCACACAGGAGCAAAACATACCCGAATAATTCATAGCAGCTGAAAAATTTCAACTATCTGCACATTAGGTAATTGCATTGTGTTTAGGTATGAAACCAATCATTACCTCCTGGAAATATTCCCCACAGACACCGTCTCACCCTGAGGCTTCCTGTCTGATCTAAAACCATTAGCAGCAAGAACTGCTGGGATTTCAGTGCTGTGAGGGGTCTCAGGCTTTCACAGCTCCATTAGGAAGCTGGGCAACTCTCCACAAAAGGCACGGGGTTTTGTCTTGTTTTTCTTCTTACCAAAGATTTTGCTCTGATCATCCTTTCTGGTTTTCTTTAGCTAATCTGGTTTTATTTCTAAAGGCTTCCAGGTTTTTTTTAGGGAGGCTGAAACAAGTATCTGTGCTGACCAGCAAAGCATTTTCTGCATGCATACAAATGTATCTGTAGGTGAAATAAACATTAAATTCTCCTCCTGAAACTACACAGCAGAAATGATCATCCATGTATTCATCAGGGTTAGGAAATGGTAGCAAAAGTTCTGTTGGATACCCTCTAAGAAATTCTTATTATTCTTATTACTTGAAGCTGTCCTGTTCAGGGCCAGGGGTTGGACTTTGATGATTCTAGTGGGTCTCTTCCAACTCAGAATATTCCATGATTTTGTGATTCTGTACTGCATAGAGAGCCAGCATCACAACATGGCACAGGTGACATGAAACTCCCACAAACCACACTGGGGAAGGGATTTATGCCTCCAATGTCCCTAAACAAACTAAAAAATCTGTGTTTGAGAATGAAAATGGGTCTTGCTCTGGCTCCTCTGTAGGATTTCACCTGTAGCAGAATGCAGCAAATCACCCTGAGGCTGAACCATTTCTCATAATAAATGTGAGCACATGATGGTGCTGATGGACATTCTGCAAAAGGGAGAAAAAATGGGTCCACCGTCCACCAGGATCTACTGTAGAGGACAATGAAAAGATGTTCCTGCAAAGGTCCTGAGCAACTCTGTGTCCATAAGACCTTAAATCAGTACAAGGAACAAAGCATTCCCCCCTTCCAGATCACAGCAAAGTTTCACTTGTTGCTCCTCAGCCCCTTTCTGGTCCCTTTCCACAGCATGAGCATCATTCCTGGATTTCTCTCCCCAGGGAGGCCAGGATAAAATAACTCCCTGTTACATGCAAGGATGGAATTATGGGGAGAAGGACCTGGCTCATCTCTGGTTTGTCATTCCAGTCTTTGTGACCCCAGGCTCTTTTTACCAGCAGTGACAGCAGCCTTCACCTCACCTAAAAATGGGTGAATAAAAGGCTAATTCCTCTGCCTCTGGATAAAGGGAGATAGAGAGAGCAGCCCTGCTTGCCAACAGCTAAAGGTAGGAAATATCTACTCATGAGCAGCCCAACAAAAGCCCTGTGGCAGCAACAAGCAGAATTTAAAATATTGTGGGTTCCAAACACAACATAACCCACTTCCCTGACTTTCTATCCTCACTGAGGGAATGAGGATGCACACACAAGGATGGCCCTTTGCTCCGAATAAATGACTGGGATTGGGAAGCTTTGCCTGGCCTGTTTTAAGTTTTTAGCAGGGAGGTGTTGCCCAGGTTCAAAGCCAGGGAGAAGTCCCAGGTGAGTCCCACCAGGCAGCAACATCAGAGGAGGCCAGGGAGCGCCAATCCCTGACAAATCCAGCTCAGGTTTGGGGAGGCACACACAGCCCCTGCCCCACCAGCTTCAAATGAGGATCTGTATCACTACACAAGGGCTCAGGGGCAGCCAGAACCAATCTCCAGTTGAAGCAGCAAAGTTTCAAGCTTGGCAGCTGGTTGTGGCAAAGTGACATAAGCCTGGTGGTGGGACTGGGGCTGTTCTGGGTCATGGAACAAGCACAGGGTCCTGACCCTTGCCTGGTGTCATGTCCCACAGGACAGTGAACACTTTCCCAAAGCAGCATCCCTCCTGTTTCACTCAGTCTCTAAGAACAGGATGGCCCAGGCCACGATTTGATGTGAAACTCAAGGGTGGGAGCACCAGCTCTGTGTCAGGATGGTGACAAAGCCGTGGCCAGCCCCACAGCTGGGGACGGAGCTGCCATCCACGCTGTTGTCTGGCCACATCATCCCACTGTAAATGGTCTCACACTCCAAGCAGGTAACTAACCCGAGAGCCAAACAGATAAATTCTCAGATAAATGTCAGGAACCAGCACAATCAAAGCAGCAAGCTGGAAATTTTTTCCAGTGACTTCAAAGACCAGTCACAGCAGGGTAAAAGTGGTCCCCAAAACATCAAAGCCAAGGACCCATCTCTGTTTCTGGGGTAGAGAAATGAAAGACCCAGAGGGAAGACCTTCTCCGTGAAAATTCATTCTGATAAAAATGACAAACACATGCTAAATTAAAATTAAACCAGCCCAACGCATGTATATGAAATTCATTAATTTCAGATGGAGCCAATTAATTATGGGCAGGAATTATGCTCTTTGTTTTATCATATGCAAAATACTGACTGCTCTGCTCTCGGGACACATAGGCCTGCTTTGGGGTATTGTGAAAGGGGCCTTTTCTGATGAATTTTACCAAAAATAATGGCAAATCACTCACTTCTACAGGCTCAGGCCAGCCCAATGTGCACCTCCAGCAAGGTACACTCCCACCCATCCCTGAAGTGTGCAAAGGCTCATCCCATTTCTAAGGACTAAAATAACAAGGATGAGAACCTCGTATTCAACAGATCAAATCCAGGGGATAGTCTTAACCATTATAGGCCTGATCTTGCTCTGACTGAAGACAATGGGATTTTGCCATTGACCTCAATAAGGTCCTGTCACTGAAGTGGATTTATCCTTCAGACATAGTCATTACAACGTTGGGTTAATCTTCCAGGCTGGCTGTATCTTAGAAAGCACTCTGGGATGCCACGGGATGAAAGGCACCGTATCAATGTGAAATATTAGTCATTGTTAACACTGGTGTTAATGGAGCCGGCTCTTGTTGAAGTCAGTGGGAGGAATGCCAACAGCTTCACTAAATGCACCCCAAGACTATTATGATTATTGCTTATATCCTACTGACAAATGGGTTTGCTTAAGCTGTGGGAATCAACAGTAAAACAAACTGATATAGCTCCATGAAAAAATTAACACCGTGGAAAAAAAAATTCGCCTTTTCACTGCAATCGCTCCCGGTGTGGACATAAAATCTGGGTAAATTTCAACTGCAGATCAATCCATTAAAATATCCTAATGAAGTTAAGGTACCAGAAAATTTCATTAAACCCAAAGAAAAGAAAAAATGGGGAGTGGGGGTGGATAAAACAGCAGACAGGAATTTGCTACAGCCTAGCCTGAAACAGGGTTAAGTCGACTTCCAAGCATCCAAAGACCTTCCACTGGCACAACATCCATGCTGACAGCTGCTGGGGAGGGACATGCTACAATCAGCCTCTCTATTTCTGACCCCTCTCCTGATGGAAATCACAAGATAATATACACACAGGGGGCAAGACCACACTTCTCACCACGGTCATGACTAAATACTTTAGTAAATACTTCACTAAATAATTTGCTAAGTACCTTAGGAAAATTTTTAAAAAAAAGATCTACCCACTCATATCTGGATTTTAGTATCCTTGCCTGGTTATTTTGCTGCACACAGGAGCTCAGTCCTCTGGGGGTTTCATTTAAGCAGGATCCATTAATGGCGTTGCTCATAAGGCAAGATACTACTTGACTTTGGTAAGTAGCTGTGCTGAGCTTTTAAGCAGCTGTTGGTGTTTTTAATGAATATGAAAATGGTTCCAATGTGCTCAAGGCCTGCCCCATGTCACAGATTTCACAGCTGGATCGGCGTTTCCCTAAACACTGGATCTAGAGGTCAATTCAGGCCAAACAGGTTTGCAGTGTTAGTGCAAAAAAAATAAAAGGAGGTGCTCTTGCAGGCACATTTCTGAAGAACCTCAGCACTCAGACATCATTCTAAACACTTCAGGAGGAGATTTCTCCAGTCAGATGTCTACAATGGAACCAGGCACATCGTAACTCACCATCCTGCCATCTTTTGCAGGCATGGGGAGGAACTACACTGTCTTCAAGGGTAGAAGTCACCCCAATATAACACAAGCATCCACCAGCACCAACTGAGAAGAGCCTATTTCCTTCAAAGAGCTTTGCTGGCTACAGGAGGAGCAGCTCCTTAGAGGTTTCCAAAACTTCCTGATTTAAGTCCTACCACTGGTGACTACAAGGCCAAAATGGAAACAGCACAAGCATAGATCCCCGCACAGTGAAGCTTTCTGACCTTGATCCCTTCTTGCCAAGGAAATAGCAAACAGAATATTTTCTCGTGATATTCTGAGAGTTTTCACTCTGGGTCCAACCCAGGGTGTTTGCAGTGATCACACTGAGAGTTTGATGACAAGCTTTACTTGCTACATCAGACTCAAAGCGTGCTGAGACACCTGCCCACTAAAAGGTAAACGCATTTTCCTTTTTTCCAAGAGAGATGCCTCCCATGAAACAGGTGAAAAATTAGCCTGGTTGTTTGTTGGGGTGTCTTTTCTACTTAATCCAAACTTGTTTACTCATCCTAAGAAACCAAACTCTTTGAAATAACAAATGGAAGGGACTGATACCACAAGGGTTGGACGCCCCATGAAACCCGATACGTCTTTGATGTGTTTCCATGGGTGGACACAAGGGCAAAACACAGCCCCAGATTTCCAAACCAAACACAAAGCCATCAACCACTAGTGGAAAAAAAAGTATATCAAAGCAGAGAAATTGGAAGTCTTTTCCTTCTTTTGACATAATAATTATTCTAATGCCACAAGTGGAATGAGAGGAACAGGAGTAGCCTTAAGTCTCCTTTATTAGCAGTATTATTCAGTAGAAGACTTTTCAGGCCCCTTTAGCTCTTTCCCTGGGGCACATATCCCTGGTTCCTGCAAGCTGGCTTTGCATGGAGATATTAGATTAAATCTGCCAGCCATTACATTTCATTTCATTTCATTTCATTTCTCCTTCCCTTCCATGACAGTTGCTTTGAAATTCACATCACAGGTTGAGCAGACTCTGCAACCCGCTAACTAAATCAAGCCCTTTTTTGGTTTGGGACTCGTTTGCATCAACCAGCACAAACACAGGGCCTAAATAAATCATCTTTGGGGACAGGACAAAGGCAGCCACAAACCCAAGAATGATCTAAATAGTTTCTGGCACGTATTTCTTTTTTTTCCAGAGTTTGTATTTGCTGGAGGAACCAAGCTACGCATAGGAGGGGTATCGGCTTGCAGGACAGTGTGTTGTCTTTTCCAACTCTCTGAGCCCAATCAGCAACAGATAATGTCTCTCTGTGTTGACCCACCCCTCCTTTCTTGGCTCAAGCAAGGAAAAGCTCTAACAATACCCATGGACAGCCTTGTTTTATACCTCCCCAAGTCAGATAGGATGCGTTTGAAAGTCTGACGGCTCATCGCTCCAAACCCCAAGGTCCCCAAAGGGATAACAGAGGTCTCGGCACCACCCGAGACTGGAAATCCTCAAGTTAAGGAAGAGTTTGGATCATTGAGCACCAAAGCTGAGGCCCCATTTTTGAGTATTCCAGTCACACTTACATTGTGCAGCTTGTAGTAGAGCCCACAGGCATTACAGACGGGATCGCCGTTGGCATTTCTCCTCCACAGGGTGGTAGTGGTGGTCTGACAGTTTGCACAGGACGTGCCCGCCCTCCTGGCTGCAGACTGTGGGAAGGAGGGAAAGAGGAGGAGAGGAAGAGAAAAACACCCGTGTTAAAAAAAAATAAAAAAATGTGATCAGCAAAATTTCTGAGAAAGAAAACATCAACCCTGCAAGACTGACGCGCATCAGCAGAGGCTTCCAGAAACTGACTTGTGAGAACAAATAATAATTGTGAAAAAAAATCCCCAAGGTACTTTAATCCCAAATTATATGTGAACTGAATCAGGTGCCAAAGGGCATCCTAAAAGTGAGTGCTAAACCTGTGATAGAACTCATCAAAATTAGCAGCGCTGGCACAGCCCATTCCAGAGGGGAAAATGTTATTTAAATGCCAACATGTTTTTCCATCTTAATTCTCCCAGACCCCCCAGGGGTCTAATTCTGCAGTCAGGGCCTGAACTGACAATTGCTGGAGTCAAGGGCGTGAGTCACTCCGGCTCCAGCAAGAGACCAGGGTGGGCAGCTGCTCGCCGGGCCCGACCGCAAGCGCAGCCCGGTCCCGTAAGCTCAGCTCAGCTTCAAAGGAGACAGGCTCCAGATCGGAAATAACACCGTGGCAAGGAGCAAGAATCCCAACTTTTTAATTACACCCTTTTCTCAGCCCAAACCTTCATGTTTATTTAAGGATTGGTAACAAGCCTGAAAGAAGAATTTACCGTTTCATAAAGGGGTAGGAACAAGAAAAAAATCTACGTGGCAAAGTGTATACGGAAGATTTTTTTGTTAGCTGTGATAATGACTTAGCAAAGTCAAATTTAGTAAAGTTGCTCTTCTTTCACATGCATAAATTCGTACTTATCATTTAAAAACTGTAACTTTAGCAAACAAATTGTGCTTCTGCCTCTGAAGGAGGAACAGGAGCTTTCAGACTGCTGTGTGAGCGCGTATGTGTGCTTGCCTGTGCGCAAATGCCTACAGCTCCTAAAAAAAAAAAGACCTTTAGATCCCCATCCTATCTATTCTTCATCAATATGACATGGTCCCAGAGCTCTGATTTCATCCCGATGCGTTGCTTTCAATGGAACTGCTCATGTGCTTAAAGTTAAAACATGTGCTTAAGCGATTTGCCAGATCATAGCAATGCTTGGCACCTTGCAGAACTGAGCCTTTAATGCTCTCTTTTGTGCTCTTACTGTTTCAAATTTACCCCTCACCCCACACAGCCGCACACTGTAGCACATCCAACATTTAAAAAAAAAAGAAAGAAAGAAAATACCGCATCTTTGGATACCGTACAACAAACCCAAAATGCAAACATGGACACTGGCACAGCCTTAGCATTAATACCAGCTCTTGTTAGGTCATGTTGCAATTTTAATCATAATTGAATGCGGCGTAGGTGGAGAGAGGACGGGTTGGTTTTGCTTTAGATAGGGGAGGATTTTTTTTTTCATTTAATTAGACAAAAAGGACTGTCTAAAAAATAAATAAGACAATGCCCATGAGCACTAGGAAGCATCACAGAGTGGCTGATCCGACAGCGAGTGGCTCTCTCAGGCTGCCTGTAGGGATAGTTCCATTTTTCTTGACCATAAACCACTCTGAACCAAGCCAGTCCCAAGAAGACCTTTAGCTGACTTCTCTGTGCTGGTGACAAGCAGGAGTTGGGGGCAGTGCATGGGACTTGAAAAAATCCCAGGGCCAGCAGAGAAGATGAAACATCCCACCATGAAGAGCAGAGCCCTGAACTGATGTGCGCGCACGCTGACCACGCCATGGACCCAAACTGGGCTGCCTTCAAAATCACCAGGATAATTAAATGATGAATGTGTTCCAAAGGCAGCAAGGAGACAAAAATGGAGCTTGTAAAGCCAGGTTCTCACTAAAGAGCTGAAGAAGAGTCTGTAGCTCTCTGCCCCCCAACTCCTGACACTCGGCGCGCGGGGCTTGGAGGGGCACGAGGCTGGATTGAATCTCTTGGTGGCAGCTTTGCCTTTATCAGACCCAAAAATCAAGCCTAAGGAAATTTCTAAAAACCAGTGATATTTGGCTCAGCCCACACAGGGGAAACATCCCCTTTGAAGATATTTGGGGTTTCTACGCAGCGCTCGCCGTAATTTCTCCTACAGCAAGTGCGTTCAAAAGACACGCCTGGTCACCACCTCGCCGCCTTCAAACAAATTCTGACATTAAATAAGCAAATAAATCACAACATCTACTGTCTTCTCTTAAACTATTTCCACCTACTGTGTTTCACTTGCAAAAATTCAGCATCATTAGCTGAGTATTTTAAGCTCTTTCGGTCCCAGGCTGCACCTTTTATGCTGTACCAACTTCTACCGGAGACACGGGCAGCGGGCAGGAAACAATGAATAATAACGCTATTGTAAAGCTCCCAGCAATGGCATCCACTGACGCTCATCAGCGACTAGGGGCCTGGCCATGGCAGTCATGGGATGACTAATTAGCTGCCCCATATCATCCACAGGACCACAGCCCATGGCACAGCTGCTGGTGAGCAAAGGAACAACTTCAGAAGCTCTAACAGTGATGAAAAGGTGAAATTGAGGAGGTTGGAGGAACCAAGTGTTAATAAAGATGCTTAATTAAGGGGCATTTTCAGTGTCTGCATTTACCCACAAAGCTCCAAGCATCATTTTCCTAAAATAAGATTGCATGTGCATGGGCCTGCTGAGAAATTGGTTATAATCCTTCCAAAACCAGCTTGGCTTGACGTGGAAACTGAGAGCTCTGCATCTGCATGGGAATGGGAGAAAAACTAAAGGAAGATTTTATCTCAGCAGCAATGGGGCTGCCACTGCCTGTGACAGGGACAGGAATGGCCTCCAGGAGGGCTGAAGAATTTTTAGGCAGCGATGGTGTGGTACCACCTGCCTGTTCAGGATTCCCCTGCCAACATCTCCAGGTCTTCCACCTTCCCCCTCGAGATGAAGCAGAGCTGCCTGAGCCCCCTCAGCCAGCAAGACTTCATCCCTGTCACCTAAAGTACACCTCACGAAGACACCCATTGAATTTAACAAGGCTTGGGCAGGGTTCTCATCATCTAAGAATTTCTTTGCCTCCTCTCTCCCACCCATCAAATCCTATCATCAGTTTCAGTGCAGCTGTGATCAGAGCCTATGAAACCAGCCCGAGGTCACGCAGGAACCTTGTGGCAGAGGGAAGGAGCTGGATCCCCACCCTGAGCCTCCATCCACAGCCCGCCTGCCTTCACAGCAGGAGAGATCCACTCAAGCCACAGCTACATGCACGTCCACATCCAGGCACAGAAAGTGCAAATGCAAGCCCAGCTCTGGTGCCTTCTGACTAATTTTTTTTTTCAGAGGTTAGCAAGGGAAATAAATATAGGTGCAAACAGCATTAGGGATGTTTTGGGTTTTTTTTTTTCTTTTTCCCAGGCAGTGCTGGAAGTGGGGGACGGGAGGAAGTAGAAAAATCAAATTTCACATTTAGCAAAGGCCGCATTTAAAGAAGGGGAACTTTTTGTAACTTTAACTAAAATGCCCAAAGATTGGAACGATAATGCAAGACAAGGTCTCCCTTTACTTCTTTTCTTTCTTCCTCTTTTTTTTCTTTTTTTTTTTCCCCAAGAATGACCTTTTACTATGTATTTATTTATATAGTTCATTTTACATGTGCCGGGCTCAGGGTGACTCGGGACATTCTTTCGTGGTTCCATCAGACACTTTTTGAAAGCTCTCCCCCTCTCTCCAGCCGCTTTCCTATTCTGCCTCCCCCTCTGCTTGTTTGGATATGCTCAAGCTCCTGTGTGTTTGGACTGGGGAAACGGAGCTGTTGTTTAGGAGTTATCTCCAGGGCTCAGATATCCGGCAGCTTTTTCCTAGGAAGTTAACTTTACACATAGAGAGAGAACGAGGAAAAAAAAAATAAAGAAAACGAGGGCTGTGTGTTTAAGACAGAAGGGCCAGGGGGGAGGAGGAGAAGAGAACAAGAGAGCTGCCCAAAAAAATCAAAATTCCAGCCTGTACTTCCCTCCCTAGAAAGCTTTTCCTCTTTTCTAACAAGGCTGTGAAAGATGAGAGAGACAAACCTTTTCCTCTACGGGAAAAGCGCGTACAGGAGGGCACGGAGAGGTTTCACATGCAGGAAGTTTGGCAGGCTAGAGGAGCAAAGCCACATCTTCCCCAAAACTCACACGGCCAGACAGAGTTCTTGCTGATGCCCCTCACAGCTCAGCCCTTCCTGGGAATGTACCCTGCAAATGCTTCCCAGAGCCAGAGGGAGCAAAGCTGATACGATTTTTTGGGTGTCTCACAGGTGAGGAGGCTGATCCCAACCTAAGAGCTGTGAGCACCTTCAAGGAGAACACAAATTAACCAGCCCTGTCCTGCCTGTGGGGTCAGGCCATGCTGGGCACAAGCCTCATCAAACTGGCCAGATCCATGGATCAGCTCAGAAATTCCACAGAGAGGAAAGAGCCACCTTTCCTCCACATTTTGAACAGCCCTTCCACATCTTTAATCCTGACAAAACCAAATGTGCCTCAATTCGAAACATTCAATAACTTCCCAAGCAGCGACCATAATTTTTTTTGCCCCCACTTGATATATTTTTCCCCTTGTGGTCTGCCTGATTATTTGCCAAATACACTTTAACACATTTATTAGCCATGCCCACAGCTTCCAGACCTTTTTGTGGCTTCCAGGGAAATGCATGAACAGATCGCTGGGGATGCTGTAACGCATTGCCTGGGCTTAGAACAGCCACCGGTCTTGTAACTATTATTTCAAACATTTACCCACTCATTTCATCTTCCTCCAGCTTCTGTAGCCTGGGCACATGCTTAGCTTTGCACTCTCACCATCCTCCCTTTGCACTCTCACCATCCTCTCTGCCTTGTGTCCTTGTGACACCATTTGAGACCCAGATGGCACAGACATAAATGACCACACCAGGTACCGGTAGCACCAGGAGCTGATGGTTCCAGCTCTTTGCAGGAGCAGTGACACCCCAGTGACACCTAGTATTCAGTTTGTGTCCCTTTTCCATGACACCACCAGCCAAGGGGGATAGAGACACATTTAAGAGTGGAGGGCAGAAGTTTGGAGAGCCCAGGAGAAATCCTGTATTCCTGATAATCTCTTTGGTCACTAGGAAATTATTATCCTGCCCTTAGACCCTGGAAAATGTCACTGTCCTCAGGTCACCGTGTGGAGTTGAAAACTCAGTTCTGGTTTGCAAGAAGCCCTGGACCTTCATTTTTAAACCTTTTTTTGCAGTTTGCAGTTTGCTAGAGTAGTTTGCTTTTCTACTTTTGCAGTTTGCCAAAGGATCAGACAACTGAGGCCCACAGCAGCTGGGACTATGTCTCCGAGCATCCCTCCCTCCCAGCCCTCGGACACAGTGGGAGCTGGCTGAGGTTCCCTGTCCATCCCGAGCTGCAGATAGGAAGCAAAAGCTGCAGAAAAAGAAGAATAAAATAGAGGGAGACTCACCAGTCTTCTCTTGGGTTTGATCAGGGGCCGGTTCTGCCCGTTCATTTTGTGGTAGAGTCCACAGGCGTTACACAAATAGTGCCCAGTGCCGTCCCTTCTCCACAGAGGGGTTGAGGTAGCCCCACAATTTACACACTCCCTGCCTTCTGGAAACAAGAGAGCACATGGGTCACTTAGGGAAAGCAGAGACAAAAGGGGCTGGGCAAAGACCCCCCCTCCCCAAAACAACCCAAAACCTCTCCAGAGACCCAGCCAGGCCGGACCCTGCCAGTGCCCCCCAAGCTCAGGTTTTCCAAAAAAGGGTCCAAAGCCATGACTGAACAATGTCCCTGGCACAGTCTGGTGGGCTCTGACCCTGTTCCTCTCCCCAGCACCACTCCACAGGCAGCATCAGGCCTGTGTCCCAGCAGCAGGGTAGAGGGATGGTGACAATGACAATCCGAGCACCATGGTGGCTCAAGAGGCTCCCCAAAGAAGTTCTCACTCCTCCTACAGGTCTTTTTGGGGGAGAAGGGGAGCTGACAATTTCCCCTCAATGCTTCTACAGCTCTGGTGACCCCAAGTTTCCATAGGCACCAGAAAAACCTTGGCAAGAAGCCTCCAGCCCTCTACACCCAAAATAATGGAGACAGAATTTAAGTCCATGAGCCCCTTTCTGATGTGTGTGAGGACCCCAGTGTCATTCCTTGAGCACTCTTCCAGCTCCTAGGAGGAGCCTGGAGGGCTCTTCCTCTGGCCTCAGTCAAACCACATCAAGGATCCCCCAAGTAATCACAGACAACCCCCAAAACACCTCCCCAGCTCCAGCCAATGCATAACAACTCTGACCATATCTGCTATTGATTAATTTGAAATTTAGCTTCCACCACCCAAAACTTTCAGAACTTTCTGGTTTCCCCACCACATCTGCAGCCTGATGGTCCACCCTGGCTATCTGGGATAGCAAACAGCCCCAAGCCTGCCTCCTAAGTTCTTTCCCTCCTGCTTTTTGGGCACCTCTCTGGCTATTGCAGTGGGATATCTCCCCCAGCTTGGGACGGCGCTGCCCCTGCCTCTCAGCTCCTTTCAGAGGGCTAAGGGAGTTTTTTTGTTGCGCCTTTGGTTTAGTGGGGGAAGTTTTTTTGTCCCTAACGCCGGTGGTGGCCCAGCTGAGAGCGGTGGCAGAGCCCAGCCGGGCAGAGCAGAGCAGAGCAGAGCAGAGCCAGCTCAGCACAGAGCCGGCTCCCCGCTGCCCCAGCCCGGGCTGCCTTCGAGCAAGAGGCATCCGTGCCCTAACCACAAACGGCAGCCGTTTCTCCAGAGCCTTCGCACCGAACCCCTCTTCTCTCACACCTCCCCAGCAGCAACCAAAAAAATACATTTGCGGCCGCTTCTCCCTCTTTTATCCTGCAGAATCACCCCCTTCCTCCTTTTTCTCCAGCTCTGACCCTCTTTGTCTGAGAGGTCCTAACTTGCTAAGATCGACTTCTAAAGAGAAGAAAAATAAAAGAGAGAGAAAGAAAGTAAAAAAAAAAAAAAAAAAAAAATAGGTGTTGCTGCCGGGGTTGGTTTATCACGAACCGCAGATGTCTTTCTAGAAGGTAAAGCAACAGAAAGTGGCAAAAGGAAAACAGGAGGGGAGGGTGGAGGGGGCCGAGGCGGTTTGAAAATGCCGCGCAGCCGGTGGGTGCCCCGGCGGGAGCTGCGGCTCGGCGGGCGTCGGGGGATGCTCAGCACCGCCCGGGGCCACAGCAACCCGCTCCGACCCGGGACACGGCACCCGCTCCGCGCTGGGGCCAGCCGGCCCCGCTAATACCCCGGTCATTCTGTTCCCCTCCGGTTAAACGGGGCGGCCGCTGCTGTTTGAGTCTCTGTCCCTCTCTTTTGTTTCACCCCATCTCTCTCTCTCTCTCCCGCTTTCATGTACAAAACATACAGGTCTGGGTTTTTTTGTCACTCTAACCGCATCCGGACTCTATTAAAGTTCCTGGCGCTGGATAAACAATGCAACTGTCGCGTGCAGCAGTCTGAAAATAATTGGATTAGCTCAAACATATCAGCTAAATAGAGACAGTCCCTGCTCAGACAGACAGAGTAAATGTCACCCTGGAAAAACCCTGAAAACTGATCTCATTCATGCCAGGCAACCCCGCAGCAGCCTCCTCGGAAAAACAAAATAGAGAAGAAAAAAAAAAAAAAAAAAGAAGAAAAATAAAAGGGGGTAAAAAGAGTTTTGACTAATCGCCCTTTCCTCTGCACACAAGCACACCGCCCTGGGCTCACTCCCACCCCTCCGTGCACAAGAAGGTCCAAGCCCGGCGTGTTCAGCCGTCGGGAGCCGGAGCTGCCTCGCAGCCCATCCCGCGGGGAGCGCACAGAGCTGGGGCCCCCAGGATAGGGGGGCACTTTGGGGACTGTCCTGTGGGTGATCCAAACCCCCCGGCCCGGAGCCGGCCGGGGCCGGGGCTGCGTGGGCCAAGTCCCCGCAGCGCCCCGGGGAAAACCCGCCCCGCATCCCCGGGCGCCGCATGGGAAGAGGCCCTGGGAAGAGCGGGCGGGGGAGGTTGGCCGGGATTTGGCACCATTATTAAAATACAGGGAGATCGCTAATGCTGCGGTTCCCTCGGTTTCGCTGCGTCCCCGGGCGCCGCAGCTGAGCGCACCGTGGGCGCTGCAAGGGCCGGGTCTGGAGCCCCGCGGCACCGGGGGGGTGGTTCGGGTTCCTGGGCCTGGTTCCATCCCCAGCCAGGCTTGCACGAGGGGGAATTTGGTTATAAAGCTAGCAGAGCAACCTGTGGGGAAGGTGAAGCGTCGTGTGTGTCCCCCACGAGGGTTCAGCCCCTGCTGCTCATCACAGGGATGCTCGAGCACATGTTGTCCCTGCGAGAGGGGACAGCGAGGGCTCAGCCCCATTTCTCTGCCCCATTCCTCTGCCCCCCACTTTTCCCTCCCTCAGCTTCCTCTCCCGAGCAACGGGGATGAAGAAGCCAAAAGCCCTACCTGTGCTTGACCGTGCTTTTGGTCGCGATTTACACCCAAAGCCGGTTGGCGATCCTCCTAAGAGGCTGCTGGGGGGGAAAAGTCCAGAGCCGTATTCTGGGACATACGGTGGGTAGGTAGTGATGGGGTGGTGAGCGGAGGAGGTGGCTCCTCCTAAAGAGGCCATGCTGCTCCGAGAGTGAGAGGACTCCAGCTTCATGGTATCGGCCAGGGACACCTGGTATTTGATGCATTCCTTCTCGTCCTGCCGGGTGGAGCCGGTGGAGCCGGGCGTGGAGATGGACGGATCCGGGGACACATCTTTAGGAGGGGTCGGCGGGAAGGTGAAAAGGTGCGGGCTGGAGTGGCCGGCGGACAAAGTGGAAGAGGAGGCGGGCGGGTAGACGGAAAGGGGTCCCGGTGAGCTGTGGTGGATGGAGGTCTTGGAGAAGGGGCTGAGGTTCCAGGGGGACGCGCTGTGGTGGCTGCTCAGCGCCTTGCTGCCGTCCAGCCAGGGCAGCGAGCCGTGCAGCAGCGGGGGGCGGCACACCTGGCTCCCTGCTCGGAGAGAAGCACGGACACACGTCGGTCACATCCCTCTGCCACCCCGGCAAAGCCCCCGTGGGGTCCCGGGACGTGCTCATCCCACCGCCACCCCTCGTCCTTCCCAAAGAGCTCAGCACGCGAGGGAAGTTACATCTGATGAGAGACCCCGCTCCTCATTAAAAATTAAATTTTAAAAGCTGCAAGAGCACGGAGTGGCAGCTCCGGTCCTGCTGGGGAGCGGGTTTTGGGGTCGAGACCCTCCAAGGAGGGTGCCAGCCCTGTGACACCGGATTTGTGAGCTCTGCTTCACTCTCGCCGTTTTCCAGGCAATCCCACGAAGACTTTGGAGCAAAGATCCTGCGTGAAATTGCCAAGTCCCGATTGCAGAAATATTTTTTTTTTTGTCTTAGCTGGAAAATGATTTCCCGAACAGAGCAGTGAGCTATAAACCCTGGGAATTGTCTGGTCAAACGAAGACCAGAAAATGCCCACAGACACGATAATGACCTTTGCAACAGGGCTGATAAACTTTGCAAACCACTCAATTTGTCTTTTCTTCTTCCACGAGACTGCACAGAAATGTTAGAGGGCTTTTTCGCTATGGTATGGCACACGCTGAGGGTACCAATTGCCTCAAAATAAACGCTCCAAACCCTTTTTGTGACAAGGGACACTTCATTTGTCTTTTAAAATACAGACCTGGACTTTGTGGGGAAAAAACAATCCGCTAGATTTCTGCAGTGAAATCTTTTTCCCTTTGGTTATAAATGTTCCTAAGGGCTCGTACCTAATATTTCAAATTATTTTCGGCCCTTGCAAATACAAACAAATAGAAAAATCCATCCTAAGAATTAAATCCATCCAAACCCACAGCAACTTGAGCGAATGGCTGGAAGATGGAAAACACAGTTATTCAATTGGAAGGGAGCAAGTTTGTGTCTGATGACAAAGCCCTGGAAAGTCTCTGACACCCAGAGATCCTTAACCTCTGTGGGCATTGTGATAAGTGCATAGAGAGTGCTGAACATACAGGAGAGATGCAAACTCGGATGTATGGAGCCACAGATAGTTACAGGCTGGACACACATGTTTGCATGGGGAGATCCTGAGTGCCTAGAAAAGCTCCAAACTGGTTTTCACCATACCAGGCACTCGTGAACAATACTGAAAGTCGCTGCTCAAAAGGAAGGGAAGGTGGGTTATACGAATAGAAAGGGTCAAGATTCATTATCTTCCCCAGGAAGTAGCATAGTAAATAATATTCAGGCTAGATCAGAGAGACCGCATTTCCACTTTCTGCTGATATATTGGGAAAAAAAAAAGAAATGAAAAGGGAAGAAAAGAAAGAAAGGACAAAGGCTGCTGATCCTTAAAAATAATTGTTTTAAAGGGACTAATGGCAGAACAATGCAGTTACTGAGCGGAGCCTAATGCAGGCTCAACTCAACAAGTTGCTGAGGGCTGGGAGCAGCCTCCTGAGCCCGCTCGGCTCCCTCTCACTCCGCTCATCCCATTTTCTCCACGATTTTGGGGTTATTTCCACTGCAAACCTCGGGGATTTAGATTTTGCCATGACAGAGAGCACTGTCCGGCTTCACAAACCATCTTCTGTTCTTTTCCCTCCTTTTTTTTTTCCCCTTTTTTTTGTATTTCTTTCCTTATTTTTTAAACCATCCAGGTAAACTCTAGTTGTAAATACTGAACCTCTCCACTTCTCCATAAAGGATGGCACCAAAGTGCTCATCCCTCCGTGGACCTGGGCCCCACCGACCCCAGGTATTTCACCTCCTTTCTGAGAGCTGTGACCCAGGAACAAGATTCACATTGCGGATCATTACCTTCCTGCAGGACCCTCAGGACAACACACCGGCTCTGATTCCTAATTACACCACGGGCTATATTTTTTTTTTTAAGTTTCTTTCTTATTTTAAACCCACGCCACGGTGCTGCCCTGGGTATGCGTGCAAAACTTTCGTCCCAAGCCTAACGAGCTCACCAAGTGCGAATTAAATAGCCCAAGCGTGAGGACAGCGGGGTCATTTTCACACCCCTGCTCTCCAGCTTGCTTTGCTTCCCCAGAGCAGCTTAATCGTGCAAAAACTAAACACAGTATGAAAACACTAACTGTTAGCCTAATTAAAGAGAGGGGAGAGAAACCAGAGCGGAAGAGAAGGGGGCGAGAGGAAGAAATGAAGAGGAAGATGAAAAAGAAAGAAATAGAAGGGAGGCGAGCAGGAGGGAAAGGAGAGAGAGAGGGAAGAGGGATGTGAGATAAAGAGAGGATGAAAGAGAGAAAGAGAGAGCTAGAAAGAAAGAAAGAAGGGAGGAAAGAAGGAAGGAAAGGAGGAAAGAAAAAAAGAAGGAGGGGAAGAAGGGAAGAGGGGAAGAGAGAGAGAAAGAGAGAAAGAGAGAAAGAGAGAAAGAGAGAAGGGAAGAGGGGAAGAGAGAGAGAAAGAGAGAAAGAGAGAAAGAGAGAAAGAGAGAAAGAGAGAAAGAGAGAAAGAAAGAAAGAAAGAAAGAAAGAAAGAAAGAAAGAAAGAAAGAAAATATATTAAAAAGAAAGAAAATATTAAAAAAAAAAAAAGAAAGAAAGTGAAAGAAAAAAAGAAAGAAAGGAAGGAAGCCTGAATTTTTATTTATTTCCAATAAGCCAACCCCAAAATCCACTCGTGACGCAGCTTCCCCGCCGGCAGGACAGGGTCTGCCCGACAGCGGGGGGGGCTCGGCGGGACGGACAGACGGACACTCACCGTGGTGGGCCGTGGGGTACCGCTGCACCGTGGCTCTCACGGAGTTGCCGTAGTACGGCGGGACGGGGTTGCCTTGTCCGTCGATATTAAAAAGTACATCCACCTCCTCGGCGAGAGGATACTGCGTGGGGTCCATGTAGGTATGGCCAAGCGAGGGGTGATGCGAGTCCGGGTGCTGCCCATTGAGCACGGCCGGGTGGTGGTGGCTCACCCACCGCGGCTGGTCCGTGGAGACCTCCATCTTCTGCTCTTCCTCCTCGTCCTCCTCCTCCTCGTCCTCAGCAAGGCGCGGAGGGCTTCTGGAGATCGGAGCGGGAGACGCCGCCGGAGTTGTGCAGCAGGGCGGGGGAAAAGCGCCCGGCGAGTTCGGGGATGTTTCTGGTTAGGTTTGGTTTAAAGGCGTGGAGGGAGAGTTGGGGGTATGGTGATAAACGATCGATTCCAAAAAAAAAAAAAAAAAAAAAAATTAAAAAAAAGTGGGGGGAAATAATAAAATAAAAAGGGAGGGGGAAAAAAGGGAAAACAAAAAAAAAGTCTCGGGGGAAAAATTTCTCTACGAAGCGAGATCCCCTCGTTTCTTCCGCTCTGTTGCAGATGTTTCTCTTCTTTGATCACCTGTAACGAGAAAGAGGAAAGGGAAGGAGCAGAGAGAGAGAGAGAGAGAGAGGGAGAGGCAGAGGCAGGGAGAGAAACGTACTTGAGAAGTTCTGAACTTTAGCACCTGACTTTTTAGGCAGGAGCAAACCCATCCCATCCCTCGGCAGCCATCCCTGGGAAGCGCCTGCTCTGCCCTGGACCCACCTCTCCCTCCCAGCGCCTCTTTCTCTTTCGCTCTCTCCGAGCTCGGAGCGCAGCCCAGCAGCTCCCACCGCGTTCCTACCGCCCAGCTCTTACTTTTCCTTGGTTTTAGGGGGTTATTTTGGCTTTTCTTTTTCCCTTTTTTTTATTTTTTTTTTGGTCCCCGCGGTTGTTTGTTTATTGTTTTATTTGTTCCATTTGCACCTGAGAAGCTCCAGCGGCTTAAGCCGGTGAGAACTTGTGCCATTCGCTGCTGCGCAGCCCAGAGTCACTCTGATTGCTCATTAATTATTATGCAACCGAGAAAGGGGGGAACGGGGGGAAAAGAGAAGGGAAGGAAGGGGTAAAGAGACGGGAGAAGAGAGTGGGGGGTGAAAGGAAGGAGCGAGGAAAAAAGGAGGGTGGGGAGAGGGAGGAAAAAAGAAAAATTTAAAAAGCGACAAGTTGCTCAAGAAATTCCGAACAAACCTTGCTGGAGAAGCAGTATGTGACCCAGGAGGGATGAAGCTGAAAGTGCTTGATCAGATCAGATTGTGCTCGCTCGCACTATTTTTTTTTCCCTACTTTTTTTCCTCCTCTCTCTCTCTCTCTCTCCCTCTCCTTTTTTTTTAATCTTTTTTTCCCCCTTTCTTCCCTTTCTTTCTTTCTTTCTTTCTTTTTTTTTTTTTTTTTTTTTTTTACAGGGAAGGCATTCTTTCTGAAAGGAGCAGGATGGCGCCAGCCGGCTCAGTGCTTACAGACAGCTGTGGCGAGACGCAACTTAAGGAGGTTCCAGTGTCATAAGCCCGGGGGAGGCGGAGCCTGAGGAGGGGACCGGCTCCGGCCGCCCCCGCGCTGCCCCCGCGGGAACCCCCCGGCAACAAACTCCTCTCCATGTCCCCTACACACACACACTCCTTTTTTTAAATTTTTTTCTTTTTCATTTTCTACTTTTTTTTTTTTTTTAAGGGGGAAATTAAGTTTTCCCGCTGTCCCGCTGGAGCTCTGAGAGCGGCCAGCCCGGAGTGATGGTGCGTGGAGGGGACGGGTTGGATTCTCGGGCGGGCATCCCGGGGATGGCAGCGGCTGGGAGCCCCCCGGGACGGGGATGTGCGGGCAGGTGCGGGAGCGGGGGCTGCTCGCTGGAATAAAGCGGCGTGCTCCAGCGGCGCGGCTCAGAAGGGATTTAATGATTGTTGTGTTGAAGGATACAAGCGCACAGCAGCGGCCAAGTTTGTACAATCGATCTGGGGGTTTTAGGGAGTTTCTAAGGGTTTTTTTCTCCCTTTTTCCCCCTTCTTGCCCCGCTGGGGACCCGGGAGAGCCGAGCGGGGCCGGCACCGACGGGACCCCCGGGCGCCGCGCCCGGCCCCGCCCCCCCGCCGGCTCGGCCAATGGGCGGCCAGCAGGAACTGGGGCGCCGGGCTCGGGAGGAGCTGATTGGCTGAGAGCCCGCGCCCCGCCGGCCCCCGGCGGCGCTGATTGGCTGCGGGCCCGCGGCAGCGGCGGGCGCTGCGTTGAGCCAGGGCATCCCCTAGCGGCACCCCGGGGTCATCCCGGCGGGAACCGACCCGGACAGACAGACAGGGGGACAGACAGGGGGACAGGGAGAGAGCAGGGGGAAAGGGAGAACCAGGAACAGAGGGTGGGTAGAGAGAGGGCGAGACACAAAAGGCGTGGAGAGGATAGACGGGGGAAAAAGGGAAGAAAGAAAGAGAGAGAAAAAGAGAGAGAGAGAATAAGAGAATGAGAGGAAAGAAAGAGAGAAAGAAAGAGAGAAAGAGAGAGAGAGAGAGAAAGAAAGAAAGAAAGAAAGAAAGAAAGAAAGAAAGAAAGAAAGAAAGAAAGAAAGAAAGAAAGAAAAGGATATGATGATGGAGAAGGGAATAAAAGGATAATAGCACTAGAAGCAGTCACTCACTGCGTGCCCCGCACGCCGCCCAGAGCGCGTCAGCCCCGGTGTGGGAGGAAGCGGCTCCCGGGGTTTTTATCCCGGGGGGTCCCGTTAAATCCCGAGGCTCCGCAGCGCCGGGGCCGCCTCCGGTCAGCGGGGCCGGGATGGGCTCAGCTGCGGCCGGGAGCGGGATCCGCTCCTCTAGGGCCAGCGGAGCCAAGAGATGGATGGATGGATGGATGGATGGATGGATGGATGGATGGATGGATGGATGGAATCCTCGAGGACGCCCGTTTTAAGCCCGAGTTTCAGCCCCCGGTGCAGCCCATCGCCGTTGGGCGCGGGGACAGAGCTTTCACACATATGTGGCACGCACATATATATATATATATATATATATATATATATATATATATATATATATATATATATATATTTTAAAAATAAGCCGGCCAGGACTGCTGTAAGAGCCCTGAACCAGTCCCGCGTTAGCACGGACGAGCCGGGAAGGGGGCGGCACAGGTCTCCCCCACCCAGAAGCGCCCGGGGACCGGGCTCGGTGCTTCCCCGGGTTCCCCCGGAACCCCTTCCCGGTGGGAAGCGCTCCCGCAGCCCATCAGGGCGAGGGGCAGAGGGGGGAATGCTCACGGCCCTCCCCGAGCCGGGGGCTCCCACCCGCTCCGGGACAGCTCGTGTTTCCTCCGTCCCATCGCAGGAGTCGCTCTGCCCGCAGGGGTTTTATTTCCCCTCCTTTCCGTACTCCAGGAATTGGGGGAGTAGAAGGAGGAAGCGGAGAACGGCGCGGTCTGTCTGTCTGTCTGTCTGTCTGTCCTGACGCACTTTCCGGGGCGCCCCAGCACCAGGGTGGTCTCCTGCCCACCCCTCCTCCTCCGGGAACGGGGGCTTCCTTGGAGAGGAGGAGGAAGGTGAAGAGGAGAACAGCGCTCAGGAGAACAAACTTTCCTCTTCCCGCCATCCCCCTCCCCAACTTTGGGCATTTTAGTGGGAATTTGCCTCTTCATCCCCGCTCCCCACATTTCCTCATCCTGCGGGCCAGAGGGGTTTCCGACACTTTGGAAAAGTCACTTTGTGTTTTTTAACATTGAGAGGGGGCTTAATTTGTGCAGGTGAGCTGAGATTCCCACCCCCCGCTCCCTCCGGCGCTTACAGCCCTGAGACCTACAGCCGTGGGATCGCAGGAGGGGAATTTCCATCCAAAGGTCACAAAATTGCTAAACCACTTTAAAACGTGCCTCCAGCCCTGTCCGGAGGGAGTGAGGAAATCGCTTTCCTTCAGCTGTTTGGAGGGCAGGGAATTGTTAATGCAAAATGAAATGAATAAAGTAAAAAGAAAAGAGTAAAATAAAATAATGTGATAAATCAGCAGCTACACCAAGTCTCATCAGTGGCAGGAGGGAGAAGAAATGGGGACAGCCCTGAGGGCTCCGTCCTGCCCCGGCTGCGGGAGGAGGACACCCGCTCTCAAATCCACTTTGCTTAGGCTGTCCTTTTATTTTCAACCCTTCCTCGATAGATTCGATCTCCCTATCCCCATCCCAGCCGGGAGGAAGCCGTGGTGGGGAGTGCAAAAACACCCCCTACAAAAAAAAAAAATTCAAAAAAAAGGAATATTAAAAAAATAAAAAGAGCAAACCCATCATTTTTCATCATTTTTTCCCTGTTTTTTCATCGGGTTATCCCGTGATGCCGGGGGTTTTGAGAGGAGCGCTGGCCTTGACCGTCCTTTTCCCAGGCTGTGGCTGCAGATCCATCACGTCGCCCCCCCGGCAGCCCCCAGCGGGGTCTGCAGTGACAGCCCGGCGTTAATAGGAGCCCATTGTTGCAGCAATTAGCCCCGAGCTCGCCACCAGCCGCCAGATAAGGGTCGGGGGCTCGGGGGTTAATTCTGCCGGGGGGAGGGGGCTGCGGGGCTCGGCATCCCCCCGTGCCGGGGCAGGGATGGGAGCAATGGGGACAACTCTGAAAGGTCACGAGGAAACGCTTTGGACACTTTATTTGTCAGCTAGAGACCCAAAAATAGGGAAATTCAGGAAAAAAAAACCCAAAACCAAAAAACACCAGATAAACTCAATAACAACACAACCCCAAACTTGGCGGGATGGGGCGGCCCCCCAGCCTAACCCGCTCCCCTAAAAATGACCGGTGAAAGGGCACTAAAGCTGCCACCCTTTTGGGGGTTTTTGGGGTTGTTTTAAATCTCCCTCGTGTCCTGCTGTTAACGTGGGCACAGCAAAGGTTCTGGGGCCGGACCCGGGGCCAGCGGCTCCTCCGGTGCCCGGGGCCGCCAGTGGCACCTCGGGGCGGGGACAGGCGGCGTCCCCTGCTCCCCCCTCTCCTTTAGCCCCCTTTAAACGACAATTGACTGAAAGGGGATTAAGTTACGTTTGTCGGGCTGGGCTTTTTTTTTTTCTTTTTTTTTTTTTTTTCCTTCTATCCAGGGTACCAGAATAGTACAGGTAAAGCTGTACAAACAGCCGGGAGCGAGGAATCGGGGGGTTATGGAGAGGACACGGCCCAGGGCAGAGAGCTCCGAAGATTATTACAATTTTTTTTTTTTCTTTTTTTTTTTTTTGCCTGTGTACAGCAACTTGCCGAGGGAGAGAGAGCCGGGTGCCACCTCCCCGGCTGGCAAGGGGGCACGGAGCCTGCCAGTCCCCGAGATGGCCCCGTCGGGAGGGTGCCGAGCCCTGCTGAGATAATCACGGGTTAAACAAAGGCGCAGAGAAAAGGGAATATTTTGTTTTCCTCTTTTTTTCTTTTTTTTTTTTTTAATTTCCCTTCCTTCGTGAATTAGGCAGGAATTACGATCCACTTCCCCAAGGCCATCCCCCTCTTTATCATTTAAACGGTATAAGCAGCGTCCGGCCAGCTAGGAGAGGAAAATTATTATTAATAATTATAATAAAAATAATAATAATAGTCAAAGAGAAAGAGAGACTGGCATTTCTACCTCTCCCCTTTCCCATCCTACATGAGTCTTCCCTTCCACTTCGAAACCAGCCACATGGGTGGTTTTTTGTTTTTTTTTTTTTTTTTTTTTTTATCTCTCTCGCTCTTTCTATTTTTTTTTAATATACATACGTATTTCCGTTCTTTTCTAATAATTCAGTTATCTCCCCTTCGTGAAGATCGGGAGGAAATATAAACACGCACACAAAGTGCCGAGACATGCAAATTCAAAGAGAGAACAAATCATCGGCTGATTACACCGGGTCCAATTTTTTCTCCTTTCGTGCACCACCACCCACCACAGACGCACACACACTTCTATTTTTTTTTTTTTTTTTTAGCACAAATGATGCTGTTTGATGGAGTGGTGGGAAGATACTGGGGAAAACCCTGCTCTGCCGTAGAAAAGAAATTCGAAGAATTAAAATTGGGAGGAGAGAAACCGGGACTTTCTTTTTTTTCCCTCCTCCTCCCTTTCTTTGAAGCTGAGAGAAGGGCGACTGCCCCGGGACACTGCAGGAGTAAGGAGAAAAAAAAAAATAAAAAAAAAAGGGTCTGAGAAAGATCAAAAACCGGCTCCGCAAGTCCCAGGGGCGACCTCTCCCCCCTGACATTCCCCGGAGTGCGGGGAGAGGAGCGGGAGAGGGGACGAGGGGAGGGGGACTCGTGTCAGCGCCGCCGCCCGAGCCCGTCCTGCTCCGGCCGCCGGAGCCGCAGCGTCCCCTCCCTGCTCCCCCGACAGCGCCAGCCCCGCTCCGAGCCCAGCCCGGTAAGTCCCTTTAGCCCCTTTCCCCCCGCCTTTCCCTCCTCAGACAGCAAAAGTGCGCTTTGGCAAGGGGGTCTCCTTCTCCTTTTTATTCCATTTTACCTCCCCATTTTACCCCGCTCTCCCCTTCCGCCCCCTCTCCCCACCCTGGAGAGGATGCCCTGCTATCCCGGCAGGGAGCTGGGCAGCGCTCCCGAAAGGCTTCGACCCCACAAATTAATTAATGAGGGAAGAAAAAGCCAGCAAATCGCCCGAACAGACACTCCAAATTACGGCGAGGTTAAAGAAGTGCTCAATGGAAGGAAAAAAAATTAAAAAAAAATATAATAAAAATGAGGGACTCGGGGGAGCCGGTTTGTTTAGGGTTTCTCGATTTTGCTTTATCTCCCAGGACTGTTTCGAGCCATAGATTGAAGCATCTTGCGGGCTTTAAACCCGGCAAGAGCATTTTCCCTCGCAGCCCACGGAGAAAGTGAAGCTGCTGCCGACGTTTTTAAGGATTCTTTTTTTTTCCCTTTTTTTTTTTCAATTTTTTTTAACTCGAAAGCACAAATTACCCCGGGACTTAGATAAAGGAAAAAAACCCCACAAATCTCCCTGCGGCCGGCGTGAGAGGAGGCGGCAGAATTAACAGCAGCTCCTCGGTGAGAATCAGGGGCATTTCCCCGGATTAAAACCGGAGCGATTTACTCCGGCAAGCGGCCGGCTGCTGTCAGTTCAGAGCAGCCTCTGAACCCCAAAAACAAATCCTCAAAAACAAACACCAAAAACAAACCCCCAAAAACAAACCCCAAAAATAAACCCCCAAAACAAACCCCCCTTGCCCCCAGCGCTGTGACCCCGCACGGTGACAACTCCGCGAATGCTGGACTCGCGTTTACCGTCAGAACCTCCAAAATTCAAATAGCACCGAGGCTGTCAGAACACACACGGGTTCTTTTCGCCTTAAAGACAAGGCTACCGCACCCCAAACTCCCCTGAGGAGCACAGACACGCCGAGATGCTGTCCCGCCCCCGTCCGAGCACAGGGCGATGCCCTCCGCATCCCGGGGGACCAGAGCAGCCCCCCAAAATGTGCTCCCCTTCCTCCGCATCCCTCTCCCTACCTGCCCCTGCCGGGAAAAACCTCCTCGCTTTATTTTCCCCAGCGAGATTAAAACGCTTCCCTGGGCTCTGTAAAAAGAAATTCACATCCCCGGGAGAAGGAAGCACTTCGCCCCAGCCGGGAGCAAAATGCCGCGGCGGGGTGGGGGTAAAGCTTCCCTCTGCCCTCCTTCCTTTCCGAGAGGCTGATTCTCCTTTCCCGGAGCCCTCGGGTTGCCGGGACCCTCTGTGTCCCCCTGTCTGTCCGGGGGTGTCTGTCCGGCACCCCGGGGAGGTGGGAGCGGTGTCCGCCCGCGGCACCGACAGGTCCCGGCTCCCCCGCTCCGCACCTGCGGCCCATAAATAATGGAGAAAACAAGCAGGGCCGGTGGTTATTAATTATCCGCTTTCATTAAAATCCGTCACCCGGAGCCCGCTGCCTGTGTACGGACACGCGAAGGTAAGAGGAGCCGAGTGGATGGATGGATGGATGGATGGATGGATGGATAGATAGATAGATAGATAGATAGATAGATAGATAGATAGATAGATAGATTTTCTCCCCTTTCTGCTTTCAAAACGCTCGATGACAGACAATGTGGATTTTTTGACAGCACAAGCCATTCCCTCTGCTCCCTCCAGAAATATCCTCCGCACGGTTTGGAGGGTGGAAAATTCTCCTACAAGGCGGGGAAGGAGGAGAGAGGCTGAATGAGGAAACTCTCCTCGCTCCCTTCGGCCCCCAGTCCTGCCGGAGCCCAGGACGGCCCAGCCCGGCCCGGCCCGGCCCGGCCCGGCCCGCGGATCCCCTCAGCGGGACCCGGAGCCGCGGAGAAGGAGCGTGCCCGGACCCGGAGCGGAGCTATCTCCCTGCCTCAACCACACACCTCTACGGTAGCTCTGCTTTGCCTTTCTAAGGTAAAAAAACGAGAAATGGCTGCGTAAAATCGCCCTAAGTACATTCTGTTAGAAGCATTCTTGTTATGCATGATATACAGATATTTTTAACCTGAAGACATAAAGTACTACACATACAGGGTATATTTTATATTATACAGCACATATCAACCTAACAGAATCAAATTGAATGGGAATTATTTGTGAGAAGAGCACAAAACCGCAGCCATCGACACGAGCCTGCCTGCACGAAAATCGCTGTGCACAGAGTGATACACGGAGCATGTGGGTCCGGATATACAATATAAATATACACAAATATATATATATTTTTGTATGCACATAGGTACAAAACCAGGCACAGAAAGGCCCCGCATATCCCTCAAATATAAATCCATTCCCGTCCTGAGATTAATATTTCTCACCCCAGCTATGTCAGTGCCGTGTCTCACCTCCCAGCCCCTGCCAGCCCAGCCTCTCTCCTTTGCCCCCAACACACACAGGTAAAAAAATTCTTCTTCTCCCCAGCTTCCCAAAAATCGCTCCCTCAGGGAGCAGGGGGATCTCCCCAAGGTCACCGAGAAAACTCGGCTCTCCCCTCCATCCACCCCAAGCAATAAAGGAGGGTCGGGGCTGAGTTTCAAATCCTTGGAGCCGAGCTCCCCGTCCTAACGCCCTCGACGTGGAGAAGGAGTAAAAGGAGGATGAATTAAAAAACTAAAAAAAAAAAATTTAAAAAAAGGAAAAATAATTAGAAATAAAAAAGGAGGAGGGTGGGACGGAGGGACACACAAATCGGCGTTCACTGACCTGGGCAGACGCTTTTGGTTTTGTCCGGTTCCGCTGGAGCGCTCAGAGCAGGAGTGCGGGAGGAGCGGAGCCGCTGCTGGCATGTCGCAAGCTCTCACCGAGGGGGAAAACCTGGGGGAGCCGCATCCTCCGAACGCCCACCCTTGCCCTCCTCCTCCTCCTCCTCCTCCGGGCTGGGCTGAAGATCAGAGCTCTTCCGGGTTGGGAAAGGGCAGAGCAGGAGTGAGAGGAATATGATGGGCCATTTCTTTACACACCCATCGGTGGGGCGGGGAGCGGGGGTGGGGGACAGGGGCAGGGCCAGGGGGACGCGCCAGGTACAGCGGTGCGAGCGTGATGTAACCCGTCCCGGGAGCTTCTGTCAGCGCCGGGAACGCCGGCAACACGGGGGGAAATGTAATTAAGCGTATGATCATACAAATAACGCCGGGGCTCGCTCCGCTGCATCGAAAGCTTTCGAGGAAAAGTGGTGACATTGGCGACAAGGGGCTGGTTCTTCTCCTCCGTGCCCCCTTCTCCTCCCCGGGGGATTTTTAATGACCCCATTCTCTCCTTCTTTTTTTTTTTTTTAATTTTATTTTGAATACGTATCTGTGTAACGGTCCACCATACAGACAGAAAAATATTAATCATAATCATAATAATAATAATAATGATGGACACGCATCCCCTGGCGCTTCGAGAACGGGGTGGGACCAGGGTTGTTCCCCCTCTCCCACTCCTCCTCGGGACGAGGAAGGCTCAGCACCTTTACTGGGAGCTCGTAGGGGTCAGCCCCAGTCCTGGGGGTCCTGGGGGTCCCCCTCTGTGTCCCCTCAGACTCGCATGGGCTGAGCCCGGGGCCGATGCGGAGAGAAAGGGACGGGCCGGGGGATGTGCAGCCCCCTGCCCGCTCCTCAGCCGCCTTTCCTGGGAACACCTGCGTGTTTTGGAGCCCTGGGGGTTTTGGAGCCCTGGGGGTGGAGGGAAGATGAACAACCCCCTAAAGTGCTGTAGGGGCAGCAGAAGCCGGGGAGCCGGGCTGGTGCCATGCCGCAGGCTCCAGAGGATGCCCCAGATCTTTCAACGATGGAGGAACCGACGGGGGGCTCTGATTTTCCATATTTAGCCCCCCACTCATGGGACTCCCCCAAACCTCAATGTTCTCCCCCGTTGGCCTCCATCCTCGATTCGCTTACAAGAAAACTTCCCGGGGTTTTGGTGATGGTATTTCTATTCGCTAGGGCTGGGTGCTCATTTCGGGGTGGGTGGATGGGTGTCCTGCAGCCAAAACCAGACAAGACACGCAGGACCAGCCTGGGGAAGGAGGGACGGGGGATTATCCACGGAAAACACGTCCGGGAATGGCCCCTCTCACCCACCGGGATGGGCAGCACCTCCGAGCGGGAGAAGTGGGGAGGGGGGAGAACATCTCTTGGGGTGAAGATGCTTCCTCGGCAATAAACCCGGGGCAAAGCTTTATTTCCAGGGCTAAACCAGGTGCGTGAAACAGATCCCAGGCCCCAGGAGTCGGGGTCCCGGTGGTGCTGGGGGGATGCAGAACCACCCTGGGGGGATCCAGAGCGCCCTGGGGGGATGCAGAACTGCACTGGGGGGGATGCAGAGCTGCACTGGGGGGATGCAGAAATGCCCTGGAGGATACAGAACAGCCCTGGGGGATGCAGAGCTGCCCTGCCCGGCCCCACTCCGCAGTACCCGGCCGAGATCCCCCCGGCATATCCCGGAAAGTGAGGCGAAAATTGGTCACCTAGGGGGAAAAAATAACTATATATGTATACACACACCCTCCTGGTCCTGGAGGGATATTGCTGGGTTTTTCTGCTGACGTTGGGAGTTCGCTATCGCTGCTTCTAGAGTGACTCTCTGTGAGGTGAAAGGTAACGCGATCGCCTCCCAATTCTATCTTTAGAAAACACATTCAATTAAGGTAATAACTTAAAGCTCATTAGAGGCACGAAGGGAACCTTCCCAGCGCCAAGCACCGATGGAAACAGCTCGGGTACCCCAGCGGCGGGGGGAGGAGGGATGAGCCCATCTACCATCGACAAGAAATGTGCCTTTTGCTAAGGAAAGGCTTCGAAAAAGAGGATTTTAAAGCCACGAGGCTTGTGTGGTTTGGACTGAGCCGTGTGGACGAGCCGGGCATAAATCCTTGCGGGGTGTGGAAGAATAAAAAAAAAATTAAAAATAAAGGAGAATACGGCTGATATCACTCGGGGGGTGTTTTCCTCATCATAGGGCTGGGAAAATCCCTGCGGAATCTTCTACTCCCCAAAACCGTGCTGGGGGAGGGAGGCGAGATCAGCCTGGGAGATGATGCCGGATCCCTCCAAAACTGCCCAGAAAAAAATAAAAAATTAAAAAGCGGGGGGAGGAGGAGGGAGCCGGATCTGGGCTGTCTGAGCACATCGTGGAGCCGGGGGAGGAGAGGTAGGGGAACGAAACATCAAGGATCCTCCTGCAAAACACGCTTGGGAGGACGGCGGAGATGGAGACCCCGCACTATCATCTCTGCTCCTCCGGCTGGGGCTCGCTGGGGGACGGGAGGGGACAGCGGGAATTTGGGCACAGGCGCAGGCGCATCCGCACCGATCCCCCCTCCCGCAGCCACCCCGCACCGCCAAGTTCATTTCCAGCCACGCTGGCCGGTGATTCAGAGGTTAAACATAACTAATGAGGCTTTAAATGGCACCCGGCGTTTATCATAAATATCACAGACCCGCCTCGATGCCCGCCGTTCAGGTCCGAAGATACATTCAAAGCAATAGGCAGACACGCGGGGGTCATTTAAATAAATAAATACACAGAAAAAAATGCGCACATATTTTTCCGTATGTATATATATATATATATATATATATATATATATATATATACACACACATTTACATATATATATATATGTATGTATATGTATATATGTATATATACCTATATATATATGTGTATGTGTGTATATATATACACAAAAATATATAATATATCATATATCATATATCATATATCATATATCATATATCATATATATTCTATAATATATAATATATAATATATAATATATAATATATAATATATATTATATCATATATATTTTATATATAGTATATATATAGTATATTTATATATATATATGCAATAAATCTATGTGGGACATTTATATGGTGTGCGTGTACATATTTTATATAAATATATTTATATATGGAATATATATATATATATATTTAACAATTTTTTCCTTGTGTTTTCCAACTTGCTAGGGGAGCCTGCGATTCTCCCACTGCATGTGCTTGACCCCACCTCTTGCTCTCCTCCTGGCACACATTTAGACGGGTATGCACCGAAATAAATACCTACACACACACACGCACACACACAATCGATTTCGGCTCCGCCTGAACCAAGATTTGCAGTGGAACCCTCCCTAAATAAAATCCATAGGTTATTGTTAGGGATAACCGCTCTGCCGGCTGCAGAGAGGAGGTTGGGGATGCTTTATTTGCTATAAATTAACTGCCTCTCGCGCTGTGGAAAGAAAACCCACCCTCTCTGCCCCCACCGCGGGGAAAAGTTGCCAATAATCAATAATTCCCCCTTCTCCGGCTGTGAAAACACAGTCTCGGAGAGGTTATTTTTTAATATCGCTGTTGCAATCTCCGTTTCCAGGGAGGGGAAGAAAGCCCCTCGGTGTTGATCTCCCCAAATCAGGCGCTTTGGCATTGATCCTGCGCTTTGTGTGCGCCGGGTATATTCGCTTTAAAACGATTTCCATTAAACGCGGCCGCCTACATCGGCGGGATCGCCCTGGTGACTTTGTGGGAGCTCTGGGCAGGGACAGAGGGGCCGGGGGGGACCCTCGGAAATTAAAATAATCGCCCCCCTCCCCACCCTCTTTCCCCCTTCGCCCACATCTTCCATTCACCCGGATCAGGGAGTTGGGAATAAAGTCAAAGCCAGACCCCAGCAAACAGCCGCGATTGTAAATTCCTACCCGTTACAACCAAGGTGCAAAATGTATTTATAAAAATATATAAAGCACGTGGAAGAGGAG
The DNA here is from genome assembly GCF_028551555.1 of Melozone crissalis. Classification (NCBI taxonomy): domain Eukaryota; kingdom Metazoa; phylum Chordata; class Aves; order Passeriformes; family Passerellidae; genus Melozone; species Melozone crissalis. The sequence continues at coordinate 515,000 of NW_026535887.1, forward strand.
AATTTTAATTAAATCTTACTGCGGCTCTAACAACATTGAAGTGATATTTCATTCGGAGCCCGCCTCTTGCTTGTGTTTTATAGCGTTTTCTTGCCTCTGACTTTTTTTTTTTTTTTAAATATTAGACGAGGTACAGAATTATAAATGACTCTTTCCTTATCTGTGCTGCTCACATATCCAGGATCAGAGGAGCTGATTAAGAAAGAAGTCAGAGGCAACGTTGGATTCATAATGATTCGGAATAATGAATCCTTATCTCTGCTTTCCAGATTATCACCCTTTCAGCTCCCAATGTTTTGTTACATGGGATAATTTATTGCATCTAATACATCACAATGAATCTGATGGCGGAAAGCGATGGGCAACGTTGGGGGAAAAAAAAATTCGTGGGTCCTTATTTTAGTTTAGTTTCATCCTGGGGGCAGCGAAACTGTTTTTTTTTTTCTTATTTAATTGGGAAAATATAAGGTAAATCTGATAATAATAATAAAAAGAAGTTGGAAGGGGATGATGAGGAGCTTTAATTAGTGTGTCACTTTCAGACTGAAATTAAGAAAATCGACCGGAGCTTCTCCTCTCGGTGGCTCCGAGATCCTAATTTTACATGATTTATTTTTTATTTAAGGGGGAGATAATGCATCATAAACATTGAATAAAGCACGGAGCCGGGTTAAGATAAAACACAATTTGCATCTCTCTTTTTTTCCTCCTTTTTTTTTTTTAATTCTGAAAGGGAGGGCTGCCAATAATGTTCTTTTTTTTTTTTTTTTTTTTTTTTTTCTCCCCGCCCCGTTGCCGAATAAATACATGCATAGCAAAAAATCGATAAGATTTCTGCGAGGAGTCTCTTCCCTCTTTCTTCCCGTGTCTCTGCCTCCTTTTTTTTTTTTTTTTTTTTTTTAGGCATTTCTCATAAACTGGAGAAACTCCGCGCGTTGCTTTGCTTTGTATGCAAATGAACGCTGCGCTGTGTTTCTGGCTGCAGAAATGAAACAGGGGATGGAGGGCGGGGTGGGGGGAAACAGGCACCTGAAATTATTGATATTCGTGTGCCTGAGGAGGGGAAGATCCGCCGATGTTTTGCTAGATTTGAATGCATTAGTTTGAATCCTGGAAGGGAAGCAGCAGCCGGGCTCTGCCTCCTTCACCTGCGCAGGGAAAAATGAAATGTTTGCGTTTCAAACATTTTCCGTGGCGAATAAACCCCCTTTGCTCCATTCCGAAGGATGAGGGGAGGAGGGAGGGATTCCCACAGCACGAACAACTCAGCCCAAAACTTGATCTCAGCAAGGGTCAAGCCCGATGAGAGGGTTTGGGATAACCCCCTCAAAACCCTGCGAGGGGCTGGGGGATGCTCCCGACCCGTGCTAGAGCATCGCCGCCTCTGAGAAAATGGTGCCTAAAATCCTCTGCGTGGTCACTTTGCTGTGTCTCGATTGTTTTTTTGCTTTAGGTGGGTTTTTTTCCTTCTTTTTTTTTTTTTTTCCCTTTGTGTGCAGCCACTCCTGATGCTAAAATTTCTGGGGACAGGTGCTGGCAGCTCTGTTCTGCCTTGGTTTAAGTTTCCCTTGCTCCTTCTCATCCCTTGCTGGCTCTCATGGCACAGGGACGATGTTTAATCATTAACCAGGTCTAGCACGGTCCTTTTTTCCAGGAAGTGAGAGCCGCTTCTGAAACCAGGTTGAAAAATAACTTGTTTTTCCCCTTCGCCTAAAGGGAAAGGTTCCCACCCAGGCTCTGGGGTGGGGGGGACCCCACGCCGCCCCCTCCCCGCTGTAGAATCCATCCTTTCACACGCGGTGTTTCACAAATCCCATCCAAACGCTAATCTCGGCTTCCTTACTCTTCCCCCTCCGTATATTCCGTGCAATATTTGTCAAGGAATTTCAAGTATCAATTAAAACCGCAATTTTTGATATTTCCCCCCCTCCCAATCTGGAGTGTAGATGATTTGATAGGAATATACATATATATAATACCAGTTCTCCCTCAGATGAATTTATTGGACCGCGTCCCACCCTTAGCTGAACATTCAATATTCCAGCATTATCTCCACACTTAAACTCGCTTTCTCCATTTCTGTGCCAAGATAAATTTGCATAATATTTGCAGTTGTAATTAGCTGATGAACATCTCCCAGCCTTCCCCTTTGTTTTCCGCACGTTTGGTCTTCAATTGATGCCACTTTTGATCTTTAATATTACAGGATCCCGATAGAGCATTTTATATCTTATCTGCAGCGCATGAAAGTCGCGCAGAAAGGGAGTGAGAAGGGGGAAAAAACGGGGAGAAAGGAGAGGGAGGAAAAGGCACTGAACGAAGCCGAACTAATCAGAGTTTGCAAAGGTTGTTTCAGATCCCTGAATCCGCAGTTACGGGCCAAACGAGATAAATGGTGAAATTAGAGCCATTTCAAATAGCGCAGGGCTCCATCAGGTGAGGGACCAGCATCTCCAGCATCTCCGCATCACCCGAGAAGGGCGCCGGGGCTGCGGCGGCGGAGCCGGGCAGGGGACGCGGGCTGCGGGGCGGGGGTGGCAGCGTGTGCGTGTCCCCTGCAGGCTTGGGGACCTCGGGGGTGGGGCCCTGCCGACTTTTAGGGACGTGAGCACCAAAGTTGAGCTCTTTTATTATTATTTTTTTTTTCGGTGTGGCGGAGGAGCTGTGGGGAAGATGCTGTGGGGAAGATGCTGTGGGGAAGATGCTTTTCCTCACCCAAAGACTGGGTCGGGAGTAGCCGGCACCCCCCGACCTCCTTTCCCCGGAGCACCTTGAGTGAGCAGCCCACCCTCAGGGTCACCTCCGCTGGCAGAGCCGGGAGTAAAGGATGTTATCACGTCGGGAGGGTTATTAAACCGCTAATGAATGAGTGTCTGTGAGACTCTGGACGGGCTGGAGAGACTGCGGGAGGGGGGTCGGGGGGGAGAGGAGGCAGAAAGGCTCGATCTTCATGCCAATCTCTGGAACAAATAGCTAACATTTAACGTTTACACCCTGCTTGGCGACGAACTGGCGCTCCACGGACCCCTGATCCAGGCTAAAATGTCCAGAAAGCCTTTGGAGAGAACAAGTTCCTAGCTATCAGGTTCTTCTGATCTCTCTCCTCCTTTCATAGGGCTTTGGTTTCAGGCTGGACTTGTCCAATGTCTGCTTTACCGCTGCGCGCTCCTAAATGAGTGTCAAGGAGGCGAATATCAAATAGCAGAGAGGTCAAGGCGATTTGGTTAACCGTTGGCTGGGCTGATGGCTTTAAACTTGTGTGGGAGGCTGGGGACGTGGCAGGGGGGAGGGAAGGGAAGGGGGGAAGGAGCGGGAGAGGAGGGGAAATAAACCCGAGAGAAGTGAAAGCAAGGAGGGAGAAGGAAGAGGGTGGCGGCTTAGAGAGCCCCCCAAAAAGGCAGGGTCAGGGGTTTCACTGCGATGAAGGGCTGTGGAAAGCTTGGGTGGAGGGTTTAGTGGTGGTCATGGCTGCTGTGGGGTGTCCCTGTCCATCATTTGGGAATATTTGGGAGTATTTGGGTGATGGATGAGCGTTGATGGCATCCACATTTGGGCTTTTCCACGTTTGGTGTTTTCTGTGGGAAGCTGCAGGGTGTGGGTGGGTGCAGCCACAGGGGGGATTTTGCAGGGTGTGGTTGGGGGGATCACAATGAGTTTGTGCTGGGGGAAAACCCCACAGTGCAGCTGAGAAGGTGCAGAGGGTGAGCCTGGGTGGGGTTTGTGGTCCTGAGGGTGATGCTGGGCATGGTAGGACAATGCCAGGTAGGACAGCACCATCAGGGTGTTGGGAAAAAGAGGGATGTACAGGAGTATTTTCCTGTGGTGATGGAATGGCAGGATGAAGCAGAAGAGTCCATGCATGGATGGAACATAGAGGGATGGTTGTAAAGTGATAAAATGACCATGGCTGTAGCTGTGGGTGTGGGATGAACTGTGCAGGGATGCAGGACCAATGTGAGGGGCCAGGTGTGAGCGGGATGTGCTGGGTGATGGGCACAGAGTAAACCTGGGGCTCTCAAGAGCTGGGTGGCCCAGCAATGTTTTCAGGGGGCAAATCCCTTCCCTGAGTGCTCTTGAGGGCACAGCAAGCAGCGAAGAAACCAAAGCAAAATTCTACTTTGCCTGCAATGATAATCTACTCAAAATTAAAAAAAAAAAAATAAAAATAAAGAATTTCCTGGAAGAAAAACTTTTCTGTTACTGAAGTGGCCAATGAACAGAACAAACACTCAAGGCCTTTGCCAGCCACACTCCTCAGCTCTGAGGCCACACAAGTCCTCCCTTCCCAGCAATCACATTTTGCCTCTGACATTAGCAGAAAACTCACTCTGGTCCCAGGTAATGTAAAGCTCAAATCAGCTGAACCAAGGCAAACAATCACCATAGGAAATGTGTGCACAGCCACACAGGGCTGAGCAGCACCAGCCCTTGGAACCAGCACAGAGTTTAGCTAAAACCAAGAGGGTTTAGTTCCCATGACCTTCACCCACAAGTTGCAGAGCTCAGGAGAGTGGCACTGGAGGAAGAAATTCAGGTGAAGCCACTGGGACACTCAGGATAAAGTTGGAGTCTTTATATTGCCCTGGATTTTGCATTTTGAATGCATTATAGGGGAAACTCTTTTCCTCCTGCTCTCCCTTTTGGAGGTACAAGAGAGACTTCAGGGGGTACAGTCCGCTACAAGAACAAGGGATGCTATGATGGACATTACAATGAAGCCTGGTACGGACAGGAGAGAGGATGGGAAAATTCCAGGATCAAATATGCATTTTGGATTATTTGAAAAAAAAAGAAAGGTAAAATTGTGATGGGTTTCATTGACTTGGCTGCTTGGGGCAGTGTGGAGCCCAGCAAGACATCACAAAAGTGTGTCCCAACAGAGAGGTGCCTCGTGTGTGTGTTTGGACACCAATGCACAGGGAATGTGTGTGCAGGGGGGGTGTGCACGTGCACAGCAGTGATCCCAGATATATTGTGGATTTTATACATATGTCTATGTATTCCATAGGAGGCTGAGAGCCATGGGTGCCTCCACCACGCCTGCATCCATCCACACACATCCACCCACCGAGGCCGCGTTTCCGGAGACATTCTCAAATAGAGCAGTGTAATTTCTCCGCTGATTTTGATTGACATGCTGTCCCTGGGATCATGTGTTAATCCCTTCTTCACTCAAGCCTTTTCATAACTCATTTCTCTCTGCTAGATGGAGACTCTGATGGTTACCGAGGCAACGATGATAGCACTAAGCCATTTCCCTCTCTGCACGGAGACCATTATTCCGCATGCATAGGCCATTTGCAACAAAGGTCGCCACAAAGTCATCCACAACACAGCACACGTTTATTAAACTTTTATTCTTTTTTTTCCCTCCCCCTAACAGAGAAACTAGCCAGCATATGTACAATATCTCTCACTTTTTTTTTTTTTTTAGATCTTTGTAATATAGGTAATAATAACTGCAGCAGATATTATTGTACCCAAAGTCTATATCACACAGATCAGGGGCTTAGAGTTCCTGGTCTAGAAAGATCATGCTTAGATGGTGAGGTTTTGAACCAATGATTCCTATTTGTCTTTTATTCTCCTATCAAATAGCAACTTTAATAGCAGTTGGAGGAAAAACAGCCGACAGCAATGATATGAGAGAGGTGTGAGGTGAATATTTGAATGTAAAACCCACACAGAGCTTTGCCCTGCACAGCCAAGCACCTCCCAAAGCCGAACCATCAGCAGTGACCACCTCTTTTAATTTAATTTCTACCTGGCTCCTTACCAGGACCACAAGTTGAAGGGGGTCTATCTTGTGGAGCTGGTCCCAGGGTATTAAAAGCCAGCTCTGGCTCTATGAGAACAGAGTTAAAGTGCTGCTGGAAAGGCTCCCTGCTAAGCTGAGGTGTCCCTCCCCACCATGAGGCTTTGCCCATATGGGGCCACGCTGCTGGGTTTTATTTCAGCCCCATCCCTCTCCTCTGGGGACCAAACACGATGCGACGCTTGGGGACGGCTTTTAGCCGGCAGCCCTTTCCCACCGGGAGCACCACGGATGGAGGCACAAATGCCTCGTGGTGGATTCATGGGTTTAGCACTGGAGACAGCCTCAGCAATGCTACAGATGCCTGGAGCGTGTGTTTCCCCAGCCCCACCCCCTGCTCTGGTGGGTTTGCAGCCTGGGCTGGGCGGCTCGGACGGTCCCGCGGCACCAGGGCTGCTGCGGATGTGAAAGAGGAGGAGAAGATGGCCCACGGTGATAAGCTCCCAGGAAATTTCTATGGTGCCTCCTACTCTTCCCTGTCCAGACAGCTCCAGCTCTGCTCTGGGCTCTTATCTCTCTGTATTGCTGCACCTCTCTGGCCTCCCTCCTACAGAGTGCTGCTCAGCTTGGTGCAAACACACTCCTAATTGCACTGACCTGCCCCAAAGCCCTGATCCCATCTGCCCTCTCTGACTCCCATCACTGGCTTCACTGGTTTTAGCACCTATTTCATTTAAATACTCCATGCCGCCTCTTCAAAGCCCAGCCCTGGCTATTCCACTGCGCCTCCCTTTATTTTCAATTTGGAAATTTAAAAAAAAAATTATACATTGACAACCTTTAAACATTCAGTTTGCTTTCCTGGATACATGGAGATGCTTAAATGAATGAGAAGTCCACAAGAGTCCAACCTCTGCAAGTGCATGAAGTAAGTCCTGTGGTTGGAGATGCATCTAAAGGCAAACACCTTCTGTGAGTAACCATCACTTGGAGGCAGCCACAGTGGTTTCCAAACCAGCCCCTGTGCTTGCTTACAAAGTGTCAGTTTTGCAAGACATTCAAGTAGTCAGAGACAAACAGGAGTTGGGGTTAAATCTCCCAGTCTGACATTTATCTGGAGAATCACTTTCCCACTGAGGTACAACCACTGCAGAGAGGGGTGAAACACTCCTGGCCCAGCTGGCACAGGGGAGGCTGGTTTATGGTGGGAAGAGGGGCTGATCTGGCACAGAAAGAAGAAAGTAGCTACCCTGGATCCTGCTAGGTGTTGGTATCCAAGGCCTGTCACTTCCACCTTTGTGAGCTGATGTGGGGCCAGAGTGAGAATTGTTCCATTAATGGGGGGATCTGAGAGGGATTGATCCTGCAGAGAAGGTCCTGCTCTCAGGAGGATGCACTGTCTCATGGCATTTTTCACTCCTGTTTTTGCTCTAAATAATTAAGTTTTCCAAAGATACTGGGCAGGAGGATCTGGCCTTGCACTTGGCAAATCATGAACACCAAAGGCTGAAATGGAGGTGAAGAGGAGTGCAGGTGGAATCAAGCTGGACAAACACATCTACTCTGTGTTTTCTCAGTAGCTTAAAACATTTCACCCTCTGCTCTCCCCTTCATCCTATTCCCATACTGAATTTCCAAACCATTTCCAGCCATTTTAAATAAAATTCTGCTACCTGTTAGACCTTTTTCCCCAACCCCTGCCCCATCCAGCACCTTGGCTGCTGTTGCATCACTTTCATGGAAAGACTCCTGCATATGTGCCTTGATATTAAAAAAAAAAGGATGAAAAAAAATTGTCATGATTTCTGCTCATAATGAGCTCTCCTATCTCATTCAGGGATGCTTGAGGCCAGGAATTGCACGAGGACATTCACTTGTGATGCAGCCCTGGGATGGTGCTGGGACTTTTGAGCGAAGCGTGGCAGGTATTTCCAAGCCCCCTGCACTAATTGATGGGCTCTCTATATATCATGCCAGATAAAGGGCTCTTGCACAGTAAATGCTGATGTTTAGAACATCCTGATAGTGTTTTGTTAACAAGAAGATAACAGGAGAGCAAGATACGTTTGTTTAGCTGCCTATAGATAAACCAAATAGGGTCTTTGTTAAGTTTTCATGACTGATGGCAGGTACTAAGTGCGATAAATAATACCCCAGGTCCTGATTGGAGCTACTGTGGCACAAATTCCAACCCAAGGCACCGACCTGTGAGGGGGGATGGAGGGGTTAAAGGCTACAGGAGTGAAAAATGTGGATTTTTTTTGGGGGTGGCAACCCTTTTTTTGCTGAACTGATAGTGGCCTGCTATGGCTTTTGCAACATTCCAGAAAAGTGGCACCCACCAGAAAATGAAAAAGATGTTGGTAATAAGGTATTTATGGAAGCAGGAGGGCAGAGAGAATAGAAAAATTTATGAGGAGAGGATGGCACTGGATGGCACCAGTCTAAGATCAGTGGTGACCTGTCCTCTGAGGCTCTTCACCAGCTCAATTAGGATGGGATTCCCCAATAATCTTTGGAAATGGAGGGAGAGCAAGGCTGTGTGGCAAAACCCCATTGAGCAGATCCCAAGCATCCTTCTCCTCCCACCCCAGGAGGATGCTGAGTTAAGGCAGCACCCACCTCCCTCCCAGGTTTGCCTGCCCAGGGTGCTTATTAGCACTTCTCCCCAAACCACCTGTAATTGCAAGGTGGGTCACTGCCAGCCCTCTTACAAAAGACAGAATTGTTATTGAGAGACGAAGGGGGGGGATCTGAGTCACTGGAGGAGCCACAGGGTCTGCCCACGATGCTCCCCAGTGGTGTCCCAGAGGTGTCCCCAGGGATGCTCCAAGCTGCCAAGGCCAGTGACAGATCCCCAGCAGGGGGAGAGCTGCTCAGCCAGGCTTCCAAAACCTGCAGCTGCAAAACCTGTCCAGGTCTGGAAGCCAGGCCATGAAACACCCCAACTCCTCTCAGCTGTTGGAAAGGATTATAATTACAGTATCTTCAGCACCATCTTCCCTGAGAAGTCAGTAATTTGCTTCCCTTTTGTTTGTTTTCTTCTGCTTGTCTCATGACTTGTTTCCTCCTTCTCGTGACTTTTAGGTGAGGGGGCTGCAGGAGCTGCACTGGGCTGATGCTAAAAGCACCCATGACCCTTGGGATGGTGCCTTCCTGCTGAAGAAGGGGAGGAGGAAGGCTTCAAGCTTGACTCCATGGATGAAAACCTCTGGGATGCTGTGATTCTCTGCTCCTCTTCTGACAGAGGTGAAACGAAAAAGCAGCCATGGCACCCCCAAGCTGATTTTGCACAAAAGCTCTGATGCCCAGCTGAGTGCCATGTTTTGGCTCCCTAGGAACTGGGAATGAGGAGCTCAGTGTCCTGCTTTTCACTTAAGAATGGGATGGGTCCGTGAGGAGGTTGTACAATTTGGCTTTTGTTTTTCTATGCCAGCTGCTCACATGGGTATTTATTTGTTGAGGGTTTTTAAAACTTTTAAGGAGATGTAAAGGGCTAGAGAAGAAAGCACTAAACTGTGTTTGTGTGATGTCCTGAATTATTTTTAAAAAATATCTGGACTAGCCCTGCTCCTTGCCTGGGGAGAGACCAAGAACTGCTGGTTTCTACTCCTTCAGAACCAGGGCCATGCCAAACCCACTCTAAATCCAGAAAAATCTACAGTTCTCCCCAAGCAGAAATACTAGAAGAGGATGGAAACTTTGCACTCAAGGCTGGACTACACACATTTAAACACTCAAAGCCTGGAAATCGATGGATGGGGTGGAAACTCTGCCCCGTAACTCATGGGGAAGATCCTAAATTTGCATTTCACAACAACATGCAATGTGGGACTCACTGTGTGCTGGGCTTCAGAGCCAGCCCAGAATGAGGGAGAGATGTAAATGAAAAGTTAGTGGATCTTCCTGAGACAACTTTGAACAGGTATCCAAAAAAATGAATGTGTTTTCTTCTAATTAGGAGTGCTCGTTATATCTCGTGGTGATCTACAAAACAAGCCACATGCCAGTTATTGCTGGTACAAGCACAACAATTCTGACTGTGGGAAAAAAGTATTTCCAGGCATGTACGACACAAAACGTACTAAAGGCATTTTAATGACACTTTAATTAATCTCTAGGCATAGGTTAAACAGGGAATATCTAAAAAAGGTGTGTATGTGTGTGGGGGGTAATAACGAAAGTTAGGACTCAAATCAAAAGATGCTTTAGTACCTGCATATGTTATTAAATATAATTATATTCATTTAAAATATCCCCACGCACAAAAAATGGTAAACTGGAATGAAGGTTGCAAGCAAATCTCAATAAATCAAGGCTGACAAAAAAATGTATCAAAAGAATGTTATGATTATCATATGAACAAAAACAAACCTGAATAAATTTAGAGTTAAGGTGAGTCTTAAGAAAAGAAATCCAAACGCTCTAGGTATGGAAAATTACCCAGTGAAGGCAGCTAAACCACTTCAACTCAGAGATGGGTTACAACAACATAAAGAAAAAGCAAGTGTGGATTTAGAAACACATCATCCTCACCCAGGACCACAGAAATGGAAATGCCTTTCTCAGATATGTGTTGATAAGAGTTTATTGCAAAGATCTGGGAGACTCTCCCTTCCAGTCTGCTCACCAGACCACAGTCCTGTCTGTGCAAACACTCAGGACAAAGCAACTGGGCTCTCTGCAGAGGGGCATCTTTTGGTTCAGGAAGAAATAAACCTGATTTTACCCCAGATCACCACTTCCTGCCCAGTTATTGCCAGGGCTCTACTTGCAGACTATCCCAGCTGTGGTTAGAGGTGTGTCAGGCAGCCTTGGGGGGAGCCCATGCACAGACATCTCCCCATGCTTTTGGTTTGGAAGGACCTTGCAGAGGGATCCAGACTTTTGCATGTCTGTCACAGAGAGATCTTGGCTGCTGAGCCCTATTTTTGGGATGAAAGCTCAATGTAAGCTTGTGCCCCAGTGACACGTTCATATAAAGGTGCCTGGAAAAGTACCTGGTACCCAAGGATCAAAGAGCCTCAAAGGTGTATTCTGCAACAAATGTCACTATTAAAGGAAGAATTAGGTGCTAGAGGGAACCTCAGGATTTGAAAGCAGAAGAAAATTTCCCTTCTTGTGCCATCAGGTGCAGACACTGATGCTCTTGGCCTCAGACAGCTCCGGCAGCAGTGGTCAGCTTGGAGTCGATGGGAGCCCAGAGGGGCCTGATTCCCTCATGGCTGTGGGAGCTCAGAGGGGCCTGATCCCCTCATGGCTGTGGGGAACTCAGAGGGGCCTGATCCCCTCATGGCTGTGGTGCCTGATCCCCTAATGGCTGTGGGAGCTCAGAGGGGCCTGTTCCCCTCATGGCTGTGGGGAGCTCAGAGGGGCCTGATCTCCTCATGGCTGTGGGGAGCTCAGAGGGGCCTGATCTCCTCATGGCTGTGGGAGCTCAGAGGGGCCTGTTCCCCTCATGGCTGTGGTGCCTGATCCCCTCATGGCTGTGGGAGCTCAGAGGGGCCTGATCCCCTCATGGCTGTGGGGAGCTCAGAGGGGCCTGATCCCCTAATGGCTGTGGTGCCTGATCCCATCCTGACTGTGGGGAGCTCAGAGGGGCCTGATCTCCTCATGGCTGTGGGGAGCTCAGAGGGGCCTGATCCCCTCATGGCTGTGGGGAGCTCAGAGGGGCCTGATCTCCTCATGGCTGTGGGGAGCTCAAAGATTCCTGTTCCCATCCTGGCTGTGGGGAGATCAGAGGGGCCTGATCCTCTCATGGCTGTGGGGAGCTCAGAGGGGCCTGATCCCCTAATGGCTGTGGTGCCTGATCCCCTAATGGCTGTGGGAGCTCAGAGGGGCCTGTTCCCCTCATGGCTGTGGGGAGCTCAGAGGGGCCTGATCCCCTAATGGCTGTGGTGCCTGATCCCATCCTGGCTGTGGGGAGCTCAGAGGTGCTGTTCCCATCCTGGCTGTGTCCCTGATGTGCTCTGTGACCTGGCACAAATCACGTCACCGCCCTGCTTTGGTTTCGCTGCTCAAAAAGCCAGCAGAAAACAAATCAGTCCTTGTTCACAGAAAGTGAGTGATGCTCGCCTGGCCCCAGGATTTCTCCAGGCACATCTGATGGGAACTGCCACAGCTTTTGAGTCCTTAAGCCATTAAACAAATACCAACACTGGATAGTTACCTGGTTTTATTACCCTCTCCCAGCAATCACTGGGACATGCAGCTGCCTTGCCCAAAGGCACATATGGGAATGGCAAGGTGGGATGTGCCACACCAGGATGGGAAATTTGACTGGATAGCTCAAGTAATAGAAGCATGAAATGCTTTGGGTTGGAAGAGACTTTGAAGATCATCCTGTTCCAACCCTGCCAGGCAGGGACACCTTCCACTAAACCAGGTTGCTCCAAGCCCCATCCAACCTGGCCTTGGACTTTTCCAGGGATGGGTCATCAACTGCTACTCTGGGCAACCTGTTCCAGCGCCTCATCAACCTCAGTCAAGAATAATATCCTAATACCCAATCTAAATCTACCCTTTCAGGATAGAAAGTTTGGAAGATCCACCCTCAGCAAATGATAACAGGCACTTGTCTTGCACAGAGGGGAAACGTAGTGTCAGAAAAGTGAAAGTGAGGGACCCATTGCAAGCAGCAGGACACTTCTGATTGAGAGAAGGATAACTCAGAATGGAAGTAAACAGCTAAATTACTACTTTGTTGCAGAAAATCAGAGTACCTTGGGGGAGGCAATGCCAAGAGCGTGTTCAGCTCTGAAACTATTTTGCAATGTGTGCATCCGAGGCTGGATTCATATCAGAGGCCTGAGCAATGTGATTTGGCAAGTGTTAACTCCATGACCAGTGCATGCCATCCAGAAGCCAGAAGAAAAACAAAGATGTGATGCAGCTCTGCAGCCATTTAAGCATGGCTTTGGTAAACAGAGAGGGTTTAACACTCACCAGAGCCTCAGGCACAGGCTAAGGCACTGGCTCCTCCCTCCACCCACCTGCACACTCAGTGGCTTGTACAAAACTTGGCCTAGTCGGAGCTCTGGAAATTAATCTGGTCCCCCCCTGTGTCTCTGCACCACCCTCCTTCGCTGACACCAAACCAGCACGCTTGGTTCTGCTCGTAAACACCAGCAGACCACCAACCAAGACCAACTGAAAACGAGGAGCCAGGCGGGTATCCCGAGATCTGTGCCCTGTTAAAATCCCAGGGAATGCTTTCCAGCGAGCTGGTACAGCACAGCTGTGCCAACACGGGCACCTGGGTGTGGGAAGAATGCTGGCAGGGCGATGAACTCATTAAGGTGGAGCTCTGTCACCACCTCCTGCAGGAATCCGAGATGAGTCCATCGCTGTGTGGATCCTTGTGCAATGGGTGTAGGAAGGATCAGTCACTGGAGCTCCGCGCGCCGCGGCCAACGCCACCAGGAGAAACAGGAGCCCTTTCCATGTAAGCCAGCTGATCCGCCTGATATCAAGTGACTCATTAAGGGCTTACAAAACTTAAGTAGACCATAGTGTTGCTCTCTAGTAGTGGGAACTTCTTGGCTTGAGAGGAGGATTTGATACCAGCCAAAAGCTCACCTTGGGCCTCGCCAGCATTGGCAGCAGCGGATCTGCCCTGGGAGGCAGAAGGAAGTTGCAAACTTGCAGGAAATTGCAAACTGCTCCTGTTTTTACCCCAAAGAATTAAGTTTTCCAAAGATGCCGGGCAGGAAGGTCTGTCCCTGCTCTTGGCAAATCATGAAGACCAAAGCCTGAAATGCAGGTGAAGAGGGGTGAAGGTGGAATCAATCTGGACAAACACATCTACTCCATGTTTTCCTCAGTAGCTTAAAACATTTCACCCTTTGCTCTCCCCTACATCCAATTTCCATATAAGCTCTTTGAAAGGATGAAAATATCTCATGTTGATTATATTAATTAGAGAAAAATGTACACATAGATAGTGATTGGACATGGCTTTAAACTAAGAGAGACTTAGATTAGTTATTAGGAAGAAAATTCTTTCCTGTGAGCGTGCTGAGGCCCTGGCACAGGTTGCCCAGAGAAGCTGTGGCTGTCCCCCCTGGAAGTGTTCAAGGTCAGGCTGGACAAGGCTTGGAGCACCCTGGGATAGTGTAAGGTGTCCCTGCCCATGGCAGGTGCGTTGAATGAGATGATTTTTAAGGCTCCTTCTAATCCAAACCATTCTATGGTTCTGTGATCTTCCAAATAGCTAAATAGTCATCTTAAACAGATCTGAATTTGAATCACTGTGACTTGAGTGCACAGGGCAAAACCAGCCCATCTTTATGGCCCCCACAGAAATGTATTTGTAGCCAAAATTTGCAGATGAAAGAAACCACAGACACAGAGAATCAAATGGAACAGGATCTGATTCTAAAGAAGTTGGTAGGAAGATGTTTTTCCCAATTCTAATGGATACAAGGGTTTTGCAAAATAGATCCATGTGATCTGATTAACACAAGTAAATTAAGTCCTAATAAAGGTTAAGTGGGTGCACAGCAATGGCTGCTTGAGCTTTGCCATGTTTGCTGTGGAACATACAGGTAGACTTAAAAATCACCCCAGACAGGATGGGCTTGTGGTACATGAAGTTTACATTCAGTAAAATTTGGAAGACATTTCTCCATTGCAAGCTGTCACCGAATTAAAGCATTTTCATCTCACTCTCTCACTGGCTCAGCTCAAGCCATTGCACAGGTCATGATTATATTCCCTAAACATCACAGGTCATGGTTATATTCCCTAAACATCATCTCATGTATTAGAGAGCTACAACTCCTTCAGCGGAGTCCTCAGCATGAAACTGATGAACATCCTTGCTTTGGGAAAGTTTTTTTTGGTGTGGTTTTTTTTTTTGGGGGGGGGTTTTTTTGGTCAGAAATCCTGAAAACAAAAAAATGCAGCATTTAGCCAGCCAAGACTGAGGGCTGGAGGGATGTGGTTCCTCCTGAGTTGTGGCACTGCAAATCCAGCAGATTTTAGAGAGTAGGTGGCACTGAGAGCCAATGGTTGGGTCGGGTTATTAGATATCAAGGCAAAGTCCTGGATTTTGGGCTTGACTGAGCATCTGTCTTTGCAGAAAATATAGAGAACAACAGCATCACTTCATCCACAGCACCTTAATACGTGCCAGCTCCAAGCACCAACGCAGGCATTTCACAGCCCACAAGGCCCAGAGAAGGCAGCTATTGTACGAATTATGAGAGGCGTGTTTTGACGTCCCCAAAGTAATTTTAAGCAAGAAGCTGCTTCTCAGATAAACTCCACCAGATATCCCTGGAAGCAAAGAAGAGCTAGTAGGAAAATAAGTGAGTTCAGCTTGGCTCCTTTAACAGAAAAACTCGAAATCAGTGAAGGAAAAGAGAGTTGGTTTCATGTTGGAAAAGTTATTGGAAGAGGGTCAAGCAAAGCCTGCAAAGCCAAAGGATCTCTGGTTCTGGAGATGGTTTCCAGTTCCCAACCTCAATGAAAGCACGTTTTCAGCTGAGGGGCAGGTTCAAGGACAGTTCTGTCACTGGGGAAGCTCCCAATGGCTCTGTAGTTTTATCCAGCCCTTGTGAAGGGTGTTATTGTTATTTAAACCATGGGAAGGTCTGGGCTTCACAGAGCAGGAAACGTTATCCTCCTCCTGTGGATGGAAACTGGGACACGCTCTGATCCTGCACCTGAACACACCACGGCAGAGCTGAGAGCTGTGCCCAAGCTTTCTTGGTAGCAAGACCAAGTTTTTTCCTTTGAATCCATGCAGCGGTGACCATTTGGACAAGAAAAACCCACAAGCAGAGGTGTATCCCTAAAAAGACAATTCTGACAGCATTTAACAAAAAGTGCTGTAAATGACAACTCAGTTAAAAATAAAGCACTACACACCATCTCCTGTCCCTATTTCCTAAATAATTTTTGTAAAAGGAAAAAAAAAATTTTTTCTAAATCTGGATGCCAGATTTAAAAAAATCCATTGCAAACAGTGACCAATCCCACACCTGGGGAAGGATCACCTTGAAGGAAGAAGGATGAAGGTCACTTGCACACAGTTAAGCAGCAGTGGCATTGGAGGCCCCAGGTGACACCAGGGCTGGTGACATGCCATCACACTTGTCATTAGTCCCACAGCAAGCAAACGACAGGCACAGCAAGATGCTGGCTTAGGGAGGAATTGACAGGAAAGACTTTGGAATTTGTAAACCAAATTCCTGCTCATGATAGGTGATGAAGCCTAAATTTTTGTAAATATGTTCCAAGTCTACTTCTCTGTCATCCCCTTGTTTAGGCAATAAAATAATCAAATTATTTTCTGTTTGGTTTTGTGAAGCTATTTCGTAGTCATTATGGGAGCATTCATATTGAAAACATAACAGGGAGTTGTGTTCACATGAAATTATTTTCTCATTGTGTTTTACAAATTGCATGGAAAATCTTCTACCTATTCTAGGTTTACCTCACATTTTGTTTTCTGAAGGAAATTTCCCTTCTTTATCAAAGCTTGAGGCAACATTAACTGAATAATAGAAAGGTTTGGGTTGGAAGGGATTATTTATGTAAAGATCATCTATTTCCAACCAATGTTGCACCAAACCTCAGCTGTGAGAATGTTTGGGGTCACCATTCTGGAATGGAGTCCCCACTTCTCAAGGCACCCAGCAGCTGCTGAGCTGTGTTGGCTTTGGCACCTGACACCTGAGTTAAGGGGCCAGGACTCTGGAGCAGACAAGGACTAGAAGGAAAATTTAAGGGGTGACTGCCAAGGGGGTCTGGAAGGCCTCAGCTCTCCTCTGTCCATGTGAGGGGTGTCACAGGATTTAGTGTCTTGGTGCAAAAGGTCACTCCATAAAGCATCGTAGAATAATAGAACCCTAGGATGGCTGAGGTTGGAAGGAACCATAAAGATCATCTAATTCCAACCCCTCTGCCATGTCCAGGGCACCTTCCACTAGACCAGGCTGCTCCAAGCCCTATCCAACTTTGACATGGAAAGTTCCCACAGATAGGGCATACACCACCCCTCTGGGTAACCTGCTATAGTGTTTCACCACAAAAACTCTTTTCCTTACACTTAATCTGAATGAACCCTCCTTTTGTTTTGTCCTGCCACCACAGACCCTGTTAAATAAAATGTCTGACCCCCTCCTTCACCCACTGCAAACCTGGGAGAGGCTGAAGCAGCACCTTGGAGGGAAAGCACCCTTGGCTCGGCTGCCCCAGCTCACAGTTAATGGTTTCTGCTCACAAGAGCCAGGTACAAGAGCTGTTTGCTGGCTGCAAATCTCCCGTTACAGCCTCCTCTGCCACCCAGCACACATGGATTAATAGCAGCTTTCTACTTTTGAGGTTACAGCTGATCCAAAAGTCCCCAGAAGAAAGGGCGAGTTTCCTAAGCGGCATGACTGACAAGACGGCGAAGAGGGAGTTTATTCAGAGCATTATCTAATTCATTCCCCAGTGAAGGAAACTCATCTACTTTTGAGACTTAAAACTTCTAAAGAAAACTGCTATGATCTAAAGAGATTGGCCATAAAACTATTTGTATTGAAAACTTAGCCAGCATGCCTTTAGTGAACTTCATTCATTAACATTCTTCCTGGCAAGGTTTCCATATCTCAGCGTTCATTTTATACTTTAATTTGGTTAGTAGGTCTTTGTTTAATCATCCTATTGAAAGGAGAACAAAGAAGGTTTAGGTGATACAGTGAAGTAATACACTATATTTTATCTCTGTAAAGCCCAGACAAAGTCAGCAGGCTCTGATACCCTCCGATTTGGGGGTTTTTTTAAATTCCCTTTCTCTTCCAGGACATTTGGAATCACAAATCAGTTGCAGAGCATAAAGATCCTCACTGTACTTAGCTGTGGACACCTTCAGAAGAGAAACACCTTGTCAAGCAGAGAAATGATGCTCTGAGCACAACATACAGCACCAAAGGAAGATTACCTTGGGAAAAGGGCATTCCCATTACTACAGGGATGGATGCTCTGCTTTTATATCTATGTCCTCCAATAAAAATCAGCTTCTTCCATTTCTGAACTTTGTGCTTACTGTCTCGATATCAACTCCATGTTTTTTTCTGGATGCAAAACTCATTAACAAACTGCAAATTTGCCTAATGACTAACCTGCTTCACAGCCAGCACCCAGCATAGCGACCTACAGGCACTGGATAAAAAAGATGAGAAGGATAAAAAGGATAAAAAGATGAAAAATTCTCCAAACGGAGCTGCTCCCCAGCCCCAACACCGGCTGTGCCAGTGGGCAGCTCCTGGGCTGCTGTAAACTGACACAGCTCCAACTGACTCCCAACTGACTCCAGATAAAAATCTGGCCCCAGAGTAATGGCAGGATTCAACAAGCTTTTCTCACGGAATAGTTTTCATGCTCCTTTCTTGAATATTTACGGCCCATCCTCACTGTCCTGCTTAAATCCACTACACACGGTGCATCCATAAAGGGGGAAAACTGTACCTGTCTACTCTTTAAGTGTAGCAGCTGGTGAGCTGTCTCCTCACTAAAAACTCTTTAATTCTTTACTTTCTAAACTTTACACCAGTTCTATTCCAACTCTCCACTGATGCTTCCCTTGATGAAGCTGCACTTAAGGCAGGAAAACCCTTCAGGGACGTGGATGTTCTTCCACGACAAGCAAACCAACCTGCAGCCCACCCATTGTGCCCTCTTCTCATGGATGGTGATGTCCAAAACACAAATCATAAAAGGACTCATATCCCAACCCCAAAATCAAGCAGTGACTCCTGGGAGCAGCCCCAACTGCTCCCTCATTTTCCATACACAAAGTTTATGGAGAAGACATCCAACCTCTGAAGTTATCAGCAGCAAATACAAAAGTCTGGGCTTGCTCAGGGCTGGGTGGGGCCAGGGGCTGTAAAGAAGGTCCAAGTCACACACACTGGTCAGGGATAACCATTTCTGGAATGATTATTCATTAATGCCACTGATTCCTGATCCACAGCAGCATAAGTGAAAGGGAGGCAGGCTCAGCACCAAGCGTGGCTTCAAACTGATGACCCGGAGGTGAAGGGCCCCTTCTCCTGTTACTAATCCCCTCAGCCACACAAGCCTCCTGAAAATGATGCTTTGGTTTTATTGCCACAGGGGTCATTTATAAAATCATAAAAGCCAGGTTAAGAAACCAACCCAGCAGCAGCAAGGCCAAGCGTGCAGAGAAAGAGCTGAACAACTATCCAGTGGGGCAAGTTCAGCCCTCCCATGGCATCCTGAGTAATTCAGCTGATTAAATGTGAGAAGTTCTGATTCATGGAGAGGAGGAGGAAATGCATAAACAACTTACCAAAAGCTAATTTCTTTATTATTGCAACCAGAAATGACCAAAGACGGTGTATTTTGTATGTCTGCACATTACATGTGGAAAAAACCAAAAATCAGCATTGCAACATCCAACAATTCAAAATAAAATAGAATTAAAAAATCAAACCCAAGAACTTTCTTGACTGGTAATTAACAGGGACGGAATATAAACGAGATGGCATTGAACAAAGCAGGTAACAGTGCACTTGTAATAAACCAATTTCATCCATATCACCACTGATTTGCAATTTAACAGTTCTATCAGCAAAGCCTCATTTCCCTAACTAGACTGGTACTTTTAAAAACATGACTAATTCACTCTCATTAATATCAATTTGGATGCATTTAAAAAATAACTCTTAATATCTGCACAACAGGCTAAAGGGTCATATTTCTCCAACATCAGACGTTCTCACTGCATTGGTTTAAAATACAAATATCCCCAAATTAACCAATGCAATCTAAAATTGATTAGAAAACAAAAGGCATGAATTGTTTTCAAGATTTATTCTTATTTAGCTCTGAGACCCATTGCACCACAATATCTAACACTGACTTTTATTTCAGTTTCTCTGCACCTTCCCCTCACATTTTCAAGGGGGAATGTGTCTGGGATCCAGTTTACTGGTCTTTCCAAGGGGATACACAAAGCAGAGGAACACACCTGCATCTCCTCTACCTAAATACGATGCTTTTGGCAAACTCACTAACCACTTAAAAAAAAAAAAAAAAAGAGAAAAATGAAAAAAAAAAAGCCCATTCCAGCTACAGATTAACAGGCTGTAGCTGCCACCAGAAGTGCAGAGCCCCCCTGGCCTAAGCTCCCAATTCAGAAGGCATTTAAGCACATGTATAACCAAGTGTGGGAACAGGCTCCTTGAAGGCAATAGGATTACTCACTTCTTAAGAAGTTACCACATGTTTAAGTATCTGAATCAAGGCCTAATTATGGTGTTGGCCACCTCCTCGTGCACGCACAGCTGGGGCAGAGCTCACCAATCCCTCACAGCCATGAGGACAGGCGTTTGTCACACGGGCTTTTAGTAGCTGCTAGGTTTGTATTCTCGGGCAAACGACAACAAAAATCCTCAAGCCCTAAAAAATAATTAAAAAAAAATTATTTATAAATATCAGCTATTTACACGTGTGAAAATCTTTTAATGGGAAGTGTTTTTACACACTGATGAAATGTACAAGCAATGAAAAGTTACGTTGACAAAGACTTTAAAAAAAAATCAACAAAACAAACTAAAAATCAATGTATAAAATATATTACAGGTCCACCAAAAGAAATTCACACGGAAGAAAAAAATTGACACAATAGAAACTTTTCTTTTAAAAAATAGAAGATATATCACAAAAGCTTGAACATGTTTATTTTATGTTAGTACTAAAAATCAAGGAAAAAAGCTTCATATATTCTCATCACAAAAATATTTACCAGCCACTTTTTATTTCCACATTATGATTATCTGGCTCAGCAAGAGTCGAGGCTGAACTGTATCCAGACTACAGAAATCATTCCAGAAGGTTGTCTCAGTTTACAACTTACTGCAATTTACATTTTCTCCTCCTCTCAGCACCTTACTGCAAAGGTTCCAGAGGGATTAATAACAAATCCAGAAAGAATAGGACAGATATCTGTATTTACAACATTCATCCGCATTGCTGCCGAGCCACAGGAGCAGAGCGGTCCTGGGAACCACCGAAGCCTTCACGGCGCTCTGTGCAAACTCCCCTTGCCAGGGGGAGGAAACAGCATCAGAATGTACCAAAATCCAACGCCCTGGGCTCGGACTGTCTGTGAAACCCAACAGCCCCTGAGCAAGGGCATCTCCTCGCCCCTGATTCACTGCAGGGACACAAACGACCCTGGCAGGGTGGATCCCTCCTGCAGCCGAGTCGGGGCGGGAGGTGCCGCGGTGACCGCACGATTTCAGTCCCTGCCAAGCCTTCAGTGTGCCCTGTGCTTCCTCTTCTTGTGTTTTTTATCCTTCCTTTTGTTGGCACACTTGGAGCAGAACCACTGCATCTCTTCTGGGGGTGCAGCCGTAAGCCCAACGCAAGGCCTGTGAAGGACAGGAAAATATCACATCACCTCAGTGGGGTAACGTTGCTTTTGTGTCTTACTCCAAAAAATGCAACTTGCCAGTGGGAGACTGGATCTGGCTTCAAATTAATACAGCAATTATCTTAACAAATATAATGATCAAAACCTAAGAACTCTTGCTTTGAAACAAAAGAGAAGTATCAAAAGGATACTCAGATAAAAAGTGTTGTTTTAGTAGAAAATATGAATGCACTTTCAGGTGTAATAGACTAGATTTGAAATAATTTCAAATGCTTCTTTAACACATCTGCAAAAAACCCTTATGATTTTATGTAGCTTTTAAAAAAAATTGCCTAAAAGTGATTAATTTCCCCTAACCTTTTTATAAGAGCTGACATTTATATTACTGTTCATACAATGCTTCATAATTTGAACTGTCTATCTGTATACACTGTGCTCATAATCCTGTAGTTCTCACAAAATTACCGGAATCAGCAATATTTCCCAGCAGTTTCAAAAACAACCGTTATCACCAATGCCCATTAATTAAAAAGTAACTCTCCTTCACAGCTTAAAATCTGCCTTTTCAAATTTCAGAGCAACAGAGATAAAAATATCTTCCAGATTATTAAATTGGACACAGTAAAGCTATTTAAATATTCCCAACGTCATGAACTATTAGAAAAAAAAGGGTTTTTTAATAATATAGCCCCAATCTGCCAGGCACTGGCAGAGCAGGATGGATGAGAGGAACTTACCAGTGATACCAATCATCGCAGTCATCACAGCCTATCATTGGACTGCCATCATCTGGCTTGTTACAGCCAGGACAGATCCAGATCTGGTTACCCCACTCGTCTCGGATCTGGTGCAAAGAAAAGCAAAGTTAGCTGGTGTTCAGGGCTAAGCAGGCAGGAAAATTGACATTTAAAAAAAAAAAACCCACCCACAAAAAAAATGTTTCTTGCTTATCTGACTAAGCCATTCAGCAGCCCCTGTTGTTATGTGTGAATTCTCTGATCATGAGAGCTCAGTGTTACGTCTTAATTGATTTTCCTACACTGCTCATGACGACAAAATCATGTATTTTCCTGCATTGTCCTGTAAACCAGTAAAGCCAGTTACACCACCCAACCTAAGCACAGGCATTCACACACAGAGCCAGGGCTTAAGGACACAATTCCCTCTCTGTCTATACTTTTAAAATTCGACCCTGTTAATGGCAAGCAGGAGCCACGGCAGCCTCCTGCGTAAGATAACAGTTCTTATGTGCGTGTAAAATATACAGGGCCATGTGTATATATTGCTGCATTACTTATTAGCCAAAGTCTTCAACTCCAACGAGCTGATAAGATCAGGATATAAAAAAAGTTGTTACTGAGTAACTTTCCATTCCCCTTATGACATTTATGTCGCAGTACAATTTACTAAAGGGTAAATGAAACAAGAAAGGCAGATCATTTACAGTACTGGGCAGCTGCTCACCGGGTTCATCATATGCATTTTTTTTTAATGTTTATATCCTGCTCGACCCATTGTTTGTATTTTTAGATTTCCAGTGGTTCTTGAACGGCTCTTTGCTAAAAACATACATGCAAAATGTCACAGAATCCACCTAAAGGAGTGCAATTAACAGCACAAAGTACAAAATGTCTGGGGCATTACCCTGACTCCATCACTCCTTTATGAAGATCTGCACATTATCGCTGAATCTCAAAAGCAGAAATTGTTTTGTTCTCAGCTTTTGTGCATTTACACATATCTCAGGCAATAACTTCTTGCTATCTGTACAGCTTACAAACACAATATTAAAAAGTAGCAGATGAAAAGCTCCAAATGTTCTTAGTAAAAAAAAAAAAAGTCACTACACGGTGGTCTGTACATCTTACACCACTTCCTGAAAAATCAATAGGAATGTACCAGAGCTGCAACCAACACATCACTCTTCCCTGGTTCTTCTTAAAGCCTTGAACGTTTTTGTGGTTTAAAAATCAAAACTACAAGTCCCAGGAATACTAACCAGGGAACAATCCCCTTCCCAACAGAGATACGGAGTAGGCACCATCACAAAATTAACTCAATTTCCAAGCTGATTGATTGCAATAATCATTCCTATCTACCATCTAATCTCACATCTGCCAAGTCATTTCAAGTTGCTGGAGAAGCATCTGCTCGCCAGGTGAAGTGTCTGGCTCAGAGTGAAGAGATGCAGAGGCATTTTGGTGGGATAACCCTGCTGGGAAGAGAGGGGATGCTGTGCCACAGCACTGCAGAGAAGGGATGCTGTGGGATGTTGGGCTGAGGGCTACAAAACCTGCCTGAACACCTGGCTGCATGCCCATCATCCCCCAGCACAGGCACCTCATTTCTGGTGCTGCCTGTTTTGGGTGTGGGCAGCACTGCCAGATGTTGCCCCATCAGAAAACAGACACCCCAACTTTTCCAAACTTAATTTTTCAGGTATTTTTTTCCCCTGCAGGACGCCTGCCTCAGGCTCTCAGGGCTGGAGAGGGGCAGCAGGGTGGTCTATAATCACAGAAACCTCTGCCTGTTTGTTAAACAAGAACTTGGGCTGCTGAATAAGGATATTAAAAATATTGCATAACTTCTCATTCTTTAATGAGCCAAGGGTCATGCAAGGAGGCACAGAGTGGGATTGCTGGTTGCTGTGTTAGTACAAACCACTGAGAACTAATGAGCAGAGCACATGCACTGAGATGCTATCCAACAGGGAGATGTGTATCCTTTCTGGTTTGAACTATAAAATCACTCTCCTCTACTCCCCTGCACAAGGGAGTTGGGCACCTCTGTCACACTGGCTCCACTCATCTCCAGAACAGCTTTCCCATGTGATCTGAGCAAAATGATTGTCTCCTGGATTTCCTTTATACAAGAGGCTGATAGTTATTAATCATTTTCTTCTTCTCCAACCTCTCTCTGAGCATTTTGATTTACAAATCTGTCACATCAGGTGTCTCCCTGCACGTGCCCATAGTTGGGTCCTAATGCAGTAAAGCCTCAGTTCCACCTATAATGTTGTAAAACATCATTTTTCACAAGGGCCTGGAGTGACTGGACAAGAGGGAATGGTCTTAAGTTGAAGGGAGGTAGGGTTAGATGGTGTATTAGGAAAAAAATATTTACAATAAGGGTGGTGAGGCACAGGTTGTCCAGAGAGGTGGTGGATTTCCTGTCCCTGAACTGTTCAAGGCCAGGCTGGATGGGGCTTGAATGACCCGGTTGAGTGGAAGGTGTCCCCGCCTGTGGCAGAGGGGTTGGGTCAAGATGGTCTTTAAGGTTCCTTCCAACCCAAACTATTCTGTGATAATCCATGGGTCTGTGAAAAGCAAAAACGACCTGGAGCCTCCATATCCTCTGAATTCTCCATAAAGGTGCTAAGTGTATTACCATTGGAAGTACCTAGGCAAAGTGCTAGGTTTTTCTTTTTGAAACTAACATAATCTCTCAATTATTTCTTTTCATAATTACCGAAGAAAATGGGATGTAGTAGAGCATCGAGGAAATGTTTTTCTCTTAAAGTAAATTTTGAAACCTTTGGGCACTACTGTAATAATATCAATGACAACAATACCAGTGACTGCAATAATAAGAGTGACTGTGGGCTTATACTGTGATACCAGAGGTGAGGCTGTGTCCTGCACCCTGAGGACATGCAGAGCCTGTGTGACGTTGTCCAGTGCTGTAACTAACTCAGGAGTGAAATGTAGCAGCTGTTTAAATAGAGAGCAGTAACATGATACAGCAGTTTAAGTCCAGCAGGGAAGCACCTTTCCATTAGAAATGCAGGGTGGATTTATATTAGAAATCAATACTAAATCAAGATTCATAGAAATTTAAAAAAAAAAATCATGAATATGTTGCAATTCAAGCATGACAAACTCTGTAATAAAAGTAAGCTTTAGGTGCTTTAAATGGTGAGATTTTTAAACTGCAGCTAAGCAAGGTGTCACCAATCAAGCTGGAATTCAGCCAGGACAGGGAGGATAACAACACTGCTACCCTTGTGCTGCTTTTCAAGCATCAGGAATGCTCAGGACTTCATTTCACACAGCATTTAAAGCAGAAATTCTCAGCAGCACAGCAAGCCTTGTCCTACCCAGACATATATCCACATTCTTTTAGGGGATGCAGTTCCTACACCATGGTACTCAAGAGACTTTTCTAAAAGAATGAAGAATGCTGCCAGACACAGGCCAAGCTCAGAGCACGTGTCAAACACACAAATGAAGTGCAGACTAATGAACAATCTACAGACTTCTGAGATGCACAAACATCTGCAATTTCTGTATGTTGAGGAAACCAGGAAAGAGATTAGCGGACTCTACACATTTCAAATGAGGGCTAAGTCAAGTTCTTGATGTTGTATGAGGGTTTTGTACTTTACCCGACTGACAGCAAAATCTATGGTGAGTCTGACATTTGAGGTTTCAATTCAGCACTTTTGAAAGCACCTATAAAAAACCTTCACCTCCAAAAAAAAGTGCTCTAGCATAGTTAGCAGAAAATATCACATGGGATATAGCTGGACTTGTTAGAAGGAACTTAAATTTGGAACTGGGAACCAATGAAAAATTCAGTCCAAGTTGTAGCGTTTCAATTAAATTGTTAACTCCTCAAAACATGTGTGTGGAAACAAGGGCTGGATAAACAGCAGTTTAACAGAGAGCAACATCAGGACTCCAGGAACCATCAGTTTGAGACGATGAGCCACCAGGAGCTCACCAATTCCAGGGAGGAATGCCCCTGGCATGGGACAGAGCGTGGCATGTGTCACCTACCACGTAAGTACTGACGGTCTCGGTCACCACGCTCCGAACGGGAGCCTTGGAGCCTCCAGCTGCTGACACGGCTGGGGAGGGTGGTGGGATGAGGACAGGAGAGATGGTGGCCTGTGGAGGAGGAGGAGCTGGAGCTGGAGGAGGGGTGACATGAACAGGAGCTGGCACCGGTGACGGCACAGGCGGAGGCGTTTTGGGCCGCGCCGCCGGAGTGGAAGGTTTGGCCTCTGGAGCTGACACCACTTTGCTGATGACTCTGTAGGAGCAACATTGAGAATTGTTAGAGCTGATGGGAGAGAAAGCAATGATCAATCACCCATTAGAGAGAAAGAAAATATAGAGCAGCTAATTCATGTCAGCCTGGAGTCACCAAAGAGGCTGTTTCATCCCCACACAAGCCCTGCTGTCATTGCTGCACCCATCCATCTACAGGATAAAGCACAGAGCCATTACAGAGTGAGTGCCAGGACACCCTGAGCCAGTCTGTACCTCCCTGTCTTATAAATATTCTCTGTGCCTTTACTAAACCTTGTTTCGTTAAGTTTTATTGCATTCGCTCAATTTGTGGGAAATATTAGAAAGGAAAGTTAATCAGCTGTGAACAGCACTGATTTTAATCTTCAAACTGAGAGACCATATCATCCTGTTAAGGTCCTACATTAGGGGGTTCTGCAAATATTTGCTAGTTTGGTATTTCTTTGCCCAAATGTTTATGAAATCAGCAGTGGATCTAGTCAGGACAAATAAATGACGCACACTATACACTCAGCAGTTAAAATATTGCTACTTACTCGAGGAGCTGAAGTAGACAGGATGTAGCTCTAGTAAATACACTGTATAGAACAATCCTGCCCAGGAAGGGGGATACATAGAGGACCCAGCCTTTATTAATGACTGTTGATACACAGTGTTATTGATGTGCATGCAATTTCACAGACAAGCCAGAAAAAGCTCTTACTAGAAGGCTCTAGGTTAGAAACATACAGAGAAGGAAAAGGATGTTTTAAAAAACCAGAACAAAAACAACCCAAAAAACAACCAAAACCTCAAACAAAACACAGGATAGGTTGATTTGTTTTACCACATTTTGGTAAATCATTTAACTAATTTATTTATATTTGAATGGTAACTGTGGGAGTGTGATTGATTTGTGACAGGACTGTAAGAAGAGGGTGATTTAAAGAAAGGTTGGACATTCCAGGGACAAGGATCATTTAAGAAGGTAAAAAATTGAGACATCAGTAGAGAAACCATGACAAAAATCAAATTGCAGCAACTCCTGAGAACCAGGAATGTCTGGCTCCACTGTCAATGTGAATTCTGAGTTCAACTTTAGAGTTTATTACAACTCCAAAGGCAGTATCAGTATGATTGGAGACATTGTCTGAATTTCAAGTCAATAAAATTCCAAGCCATAATTTGAGAAAGGCTTGGAATAATACAGTATGTAATGTCTGGCTGAGATAATGGTGTTTTTTCTCACAAGATATGACACTTGCACTACAAAATCAGAACTATGGTGAATTACAGTAAAAACAGACTTGGTAAAAGAAAAAAGAGCAATGAATTTGGTAGTCCTGCCTAACCCCCAGCTGCAGCATCACACCTTCTATGAGTGAAGAGAAGAAGAAAATCAAAGAATGAAATCTAAAGGGTGATAGATGATTCTTCCATCAGCAACACTGAAGAAATTCACACTACAAATAGAACACACTACAACATTCAGGTACCCAATGTGGGGCTCAGGCTCTGTACATGTGTCAGTAAGGTGCTAGACTGTGAGTCCAAGTACAGGAGTCTTGATTTATGTTGTCTGTGACTTGCAGAAGGAAGGAAGTTCTACTATCAGGCCATCCTGGGAGCAACCTACGCATCAAAACCAGCCTCCTTCTCCTGTTGGTGGGGAACATCCAAACCCCCACTGTTATCTCTCACCAAGGAAGTTTTCTCTTTGGCTCATGATGTGTTTCTGGTTCAGTGAAAGTCTCCTGGGGCTCCTGCCAGACTTGCCATACCCAACTCAGATGCTTCTTCTGTGTCTTCCCCATTCCAGAGACAGCCCTGGCTCCCAGTGCTGAATGTCTAAGACCGTGGTTGGTGCCAATGCTCCCCTGGTTTCAAATTTATCCTCACAACTGGAGAGCCATCTCTCAATAAACAAACTCCTAGCTATAATAAAAGTGAGGATAGGGACTGACGGCAAAATATTGGCACAGCAGAAGTCATTTGGATCATTTCAAACATCATTGCTCCTTCTTTCCATGCCTCCCTCTCCTACCTCCTGCTAGTAAACAAAATCCTGCTAGGAGTTCTCCAGGGAGTCAACCCTCCCCAAGTCTAGACTAGGAGATGTATTAGCTAATAGGGCTTTAAACACAACTTTGCACACAGTGTAAACAGTTTGAAAGAAGTATTAGCTAATACAATTTGAATAAGAGTGACCATGCCCGGCTAACACATGAAATTAAATTACAGAGTTTCTTGGTCTAAAGCCAGGTTCTCCTCCTGCACAGGGTCTTCGAAGCCACTCTGCTCCGAACTGCAGAAGCAGCAAGGAACACCACATGTGAAAGCTTCCAAAAGTACAAATATTCATTAGCGAGCGACACACGCTCATGGATTGGCTGGCGTGCCTCGAGTGTGCAATTAGGACATGTTCAGTATATAGGGCAGCTCGTTTATCTTGATTTTAGAGCTCACTTATCAAAACAGGAGATCGGCATTTCGGAGCACGCTTGGGCCTACCACTCCCTTGGGCTAATGGAGTTCAGAGACTTTAGACACCAGAGTGGAGAAATGAATGGTTTTGTGCTGCACCATCAGAGGTGATGGAGTAATCCCAGCGAGGGTGGTTTAGCCTGTCCTGAAGAAGGGGCTGCACACACGGAATATGGAGGTGGGGAGAAATCAAAGGGAAATAGCAGTCCCACGACTAATAATTACTGTTACTTCAGACTTGGAGAGAAACCTGATATCAAAACACTATGTAAATGATGGCAAGATTTATGAGCTCTGTTTTATAGACAGGAAAATTGAGGCACAGAGCTCACTGCAAGTAGGCGGCTCCCACTGCAGCAGAGCCTCGATCCTCCTGGCACCTGAGTCCTGCTGGGATTCAAACTCTTCCTTGGAACATCACCACACACATATTGTTACCTTCTTTCCCAAATGTGTTTTCATGTGTCCAAAATCATCACTTAGACTGCTAGTACAATACTACATAAAACAAATTTTCCTGCTTCTCCACACCAATCCAAGAACTCTGAAACTGAGGCTGAATGAGTATTTTTGTTTGAGAAATCAAACACAAATGAACATCAACCACCACCACCACAATCAGAGTTGTGAGACAAGAACTGAATTTCTCTGCAGGCTGCTTGCCTAGCAATGTACCATGAACAGATTCTACAGTGAAAGATAAAAGGTCAATTAAAAGTTGTTTTTGAATCAAAACAGTTCCTCCAGAATAAAGGTGTGAGAAAACCTTTGGAATAGATGTGGTTATAAGAGCCTTCATAAATTGTGACTACAGGTTACCACTCCCCTTGAAAAAAAAGCCAGAACTGTGTGTTTGGTTGTGTCCAACCTAACTTCACTTTGGATTTCTTGTTGAATGTCAGCAGGAGCTGTCCTGCTGACAGGACCTCAGTGTATTTATCACTGAACACATGCACTGATTTGTCACAGAGTGCCTGGTAGTAACCAAGAAAACATCTAAACATAATAAAAAGGGGAAAAAACCTAAGGGATGTGAAATTTAAAGTGGAAGGACAGAGAAATCCTCAAATACCATGATTGCCAATTATTTTTCCATGTTGTTTCTTTATAACCCCTTTGCTGAAAGAGCAGAGCATAAAGCTTCCTGACAAAGGCATTTTGAAGTTATTTTTCTTTCTCACAATCTGTACCAGTGCAAACAGCATTTCAACCCAATATCAGAACTTAATGAGATGTTCCATTGCCATTTCTGCTCAACTACATCAAGGCTGTGTTGGGGCCAAGACAATAGTGTGTCATACCTGAATCTCAGCTGAGGAGCCAGATCTCATGGAATCAAAGGATGGATTGGCTTGGAAGGGACCTTAAAGATCCTCCAGCCCCAACCCCTGTGCCAAGGGCAGGGATATCTTCCTCTAGACCATGTTTTTCAGAGCCCCATCCAAGCTGATCTTGAACACTTCCAGGGACAGGGAGGCCACCACCTCCCTGTGCCAGTGTCTCACCACCCTCAAAGTAAAGATTAATGTTATCTACTGGGTCAAAACTGTGTCCAACACTGCTCCAAGGGGAAGGAAGAAAAGAAAACTTCAGTGAAGTTTTTCTGTTTCTCAGGAGGGTTAAGTGAATAAAAACCTTTTTTAATCATCACTCCAGGGCAATCGCCCTGTTCACAGTTATAGTTCCAAACCCAAAGAGGATGAACACCAAGTGTCAGCTTGCAGGCAAAGGGCAAATCCTACCAAGATTTGAAGTGTTGCAACAGGTCAGTTGGTTTCTAATCAGCTCTAAGTGGCAGGAGCTGTAACATGCTACACCTGCAGCAAAATGAAGCTCCAATGTGTGAAATGGTTTCCTATCTTTGGAAGTAATTTATTTGATTTAATTCTGATCCTTACGGCTGAAAGCCCCATTGACTGCTTCACCTAAACACAGGGGGAAGATGTGTACCAAAAGGAAATGGTTTTTCAAAAACAGGACATGGGCCACAGGGCAGAATGATTGCTGTGGGCAATGAGCTCCAAAAAATGCTGTATCAGAACTTTGAAAGGTCTAGTAAAAAAATCAACAGTAATCTTTGTTTCTCAGAGGCACAGCTCCCAAGAAGCTGTTTCTCTGCCCAGAGGAAAAAACTAACATTTGAAAAGTCCTAATTCTTTTCTGAACCCATGACCCATTTTTAAGCAAGGAGAAGGAGCTAAATGGGTCTCTGTGTCTAGGAAAATGACACAACTGCACTGACAAAACTGAAACTGGTGCAATTCACTTGGATTATCAGTCATCATATAATCTATTAGCTTTGATAGTCCCTTATTGATACAAATTCCTTGATGATTTGATATTCCCTTATTGATATACATTCCTTCATGTAACTATTTCGTTACTGAAAAATCTCACATCTGGAACTGAGATTGTTGCACCTGAAAAAACCAAAACCCTCTAAGACCTATGGGTAAGAATGTCAAAAACACCTAAGGAAATTTCCATATGGTTTAGATTCTGCAAAGATAAGAGGTGATTCTGAAAATTTTATTCCAGCCCTGGAGGAGAATCAGTGTGATTTAAGCTCTGTAATGTAGGCTAATTCCCATATTACTTTTACAAAGGGAAATTTATTTGCTGTTTCATGCCCTGCTGAATATTTTATTTTGTGCAAACAAGTCATATTGGCAAACAGAAGCTCCACAAGCACACGCTGTGACCAACCTGTGAGTTTGTGGAGTGCCAGAATGCACCAAACCTCCAAGGAAGCCCCAAGCAATTTTGCAAGTGAAAAGACCTCAGCACTTGAACATCACCTGCCATGTGGTATTCCTCTCTATCAAGGAAAATGAACTTTGAGCACTTATTCCAAGATAACATCCACTTTTTTGAGTGCCTGCCCCTCCCAGGTAAAGTGTGTTGACCTTCAGTGGTGCACATGGAGATCAACAGCTCATTCTCCATTTCAACGGAGCTGGGGAAGGATTTGGAGCACCAGGAGCAGCTGAGGGAGCTGGGAGGGCTCAGCCTGGAGAAAAGGAGGCTTGGGGGGACTTTATTACTTTCTAGAATTCCCTGACAGGAGGTACAGCCAGGTGGGGGTTGGTCTTTTCTGCCAAGTAACAAGTGAAAGGACAAGAGGAAACGACCTCTAGTTGAGCCAGAGGAGATCTAGATTGGATATTAGGGAAAATGATTTCATGAAAAGGGTTTTGAAGGCTGGAACACGCTGCCCATGAAGGTATTTAAAAGACAGATAGATGTGACACTTGTCACACAGTTCAGTGATGGACTTTGCAGTGATGGTTGGACTTGATGATCTAAGATACCTTTTACAACCTGAATTATTCTATGATTCTAGTATTCTAACATTGTGGCAAAGCCCCACAAATATCTGGACATTCAGACCAGCTGACATTTCCAGCCAACTCCTTTGCTTTATGGACACATGCACGGTTGAAATTGAATTACAGGTTTTCTACTGTTTATTTTCCCACTACTTTAAGTGAAACAGATTTCTGCTCTTTGCCTTCAGCCTCTGTATCTGTTACACCCAGAGTATTTCTCCCAACAACCACAAGCACCTTTCAGTTGATGACTCCTAAATCTCCCTCCCATTTTCTCACCATTCTGACTTAAACCTCTGGATGGTTCATTGCCAGTCTGACAAAACAAAACTGAGCTGGTAGCGTGGCGTCTTGGTATCTTTCATCTTATTTTTTCCCTTATCATCAATAACAAACATCTTCAATGTTAAAACCACCTGGCACCAACCCCTTCTGCTGAGTTCTCAAGAGCAAAACCAGAACCTGGTAAAACATGTTTATGTCAATGAGCTCTTTGCAAACTTTCTCTTCTCTGTTCTCAGCAAATTGCTTTTATTGTCATTTGTTTTGGGAAATGTTATGGGATGCATGATCTGGGAGTTTGCCCATAAACCAGTCCTATATCCACCCTTTTTGGTGGGAACTGGTAAAGAACATGAGTTGTATTTACTACCAGAAAGTTGTACCAGTATGGGTTTAGAAAATACTTAAAGCTGTAATTTTCAGCTTGTTACCAAGTTTGTTTTTGAAAGAAACAAGTAAAACAGATGGTCCTGGACTTGGAGACTCTGTACAGCAAAAGATCAACTGCAAACAGGACAACTTCACTAAATTCAGGGGGGACCACCTGTTCTTTTGTGGCTATTTCTTTATGGTCTTCTTGTCCACATCCAGTTCCCAGGAACCATCCCACAAATCCTTGGGTCTGTGGAGTTTCCTCACTTTTGTTTAAAATCCTCAAAAAAAGAGCGAATAAAAAGAAGTAATTCTGTCAAAGTCAAGAACAAATCAGTACCTTTCTCTTGCAGTCATCCTCTGTGGAAACTTTATTTTTGAAACAAATATCCATCTGCCTTTCTAATCTTTCACACAAATTTGATCAGTTTCTGTTGTGCTTCATAAGGGCAGCTGCTCATGGCCATTTGCACAAGCAATTCCCTCATGTGTCTAAACCTGCCTGAAGGTTTTTTTTTTAATTGTGGTATACAGTATACAAGTTGTTGTTTTGGTTTTTTTTTACTCTTGAGCAATAAGCAACAAAATCAAAGAATCTCACAGTGTTTTGTTTTCTAATGACTCAAGCCTTTTCATGGATTCACTTTTGGAGTCATCACCCAATGTGGCCAGCAGCAAAATGAAAATAATTTGCCACAGACTACTGCCTACCATAAACAGGATGAATAATTAGTTGGGGTGGCTTCAGTAATTAAATAAAATAGAAGGAAGAAAAAACCTAAGGACTACATCTGAAGTTGTAAATTTAATTCATGCTCAAGGAAGAAAAATCACCTCTAGAAATATAAACAAAAATGATCATTTACTTGCTTTGGTAAAAGGGATATGGTATTCTTCACTTTTTTTTTTTTTTTTCCATGTAAAAGCTGCAATCCTGCAGCAAGGGAGAGGCTGGGGAACCTCCACCAAAGTGAAAGAGCCTTTTGGATGGATGCAGGACCACACATGGGGATTTTACAGCAGGATTTGGGCCAATATGTTACACTGAAAAAGAACAATTGGGAAAGGGATATGAATCATAGCTGAGACAGTATCTTCATTAAAATACATTCAGCATTTCAAAAGGCTCCAAAAATCAGTCCTCCAGCTCTTATAATTTAAAAGACCACAGAACAGAGAAATGTGGGTATGTCAGTAAATACACTCACAAAGATTGATGAAAGCTGTAAAGATCACTGGAATTCCTTCAGCACACCTTGGAGAGGAGCAAGATCATTTTTCATTACTCTGCCTCCTCACTTAGGTGGTCTATTGATCATATCAAAAATGATTTCACCATTACATGCTCTTTTACAGCACAAGTTGGATTGACACTCAGAGCAGCACTTCTGTCAAAGCACATTTAACACAGCCCTTCCCTGCTAAAATAATTGGGATGCCCATTAGCACAGCAATAAACACAGACTTTTACTGCTTGTGCTCTATTGTTTCATTTTCCCAAACAGTGGTTAGCCCTTCTCCATTTTTCTCCCTTGTCACTGTCATATTTTCTGGAAAAATCTCCTCGCCCAGGACTCTTCTCCTGGGAAGCTGAGAAAAAGGAAAACAATATTATTTCATTTGCTTCTCCTGTGTTTTACTGCCTTGGAATGTGGTTGGAGATTGTTTATCCAACAGGTGATTGTTTCATTGGTTTCATGTGAATTGTTTTTGACTCACTGGCCAATGGGGGCCAAGCTGTGTTGGAGAGAGTCACAAGATTCATGAGTATCTTTTTAGCCTTCTGTAAGTATCCTTTCTGTATTCTTTACTATAGTTTAGTATAGGTTAGTTTAGTATTCTTTAATATAATATAGATCATAAAATAATATATTCAATAATAAATTGATATTATTGTAAGTACCCTTTCTGTATTCTTTACCATAGTTTAGTATAGGTTAGCTTAGTATTTATTAGTATAATATAGATAATAAAATAATAAATCAATAAATAATTAAAATAATATTCAATAACAATAAATATTAAAACAATACTGAATATTATTTTACATTAAATAAATATAAATAATAAAAATTAAATTAAATATTAAATCAAATATTAAATTCATTAATAAAATAATAAATTAGCCTGAGAAGATGGAGTCAGATTCATCATTCCTTCCAACGACGGGGGTCTCAGAAAACACAACGCTCCCTGAAGTATCACTTCTTTCTCCCCCCTGCTCTTTAACTCCTCAATGAATTCTCCTCTGGAGCTCCCCCTTGGGTAAGCAGTGTCTCACAGGGTAACCAACACCGCCCACAGCTGTGTCCCACCACGGCCCCACGCTGCTGCCACTCCGTCTGTGTGAGCCTTTGGTCACGGTGCCTGCGCTGCTCCAAACACTGCCCTCATTCATCCCAACGTGCACAGGGAGGGGCTTCCAGCAGGATTCCTTTACCTGTTTCCCCACCACAAAACAGTGCAATAAATGGAATGGGTCATGAGCTACTTGGCTGGTAATGCAAACCTAAGGCTTGACAAGTCAATAAAAAGTCAATCCTTCCCTCCCCAGCCACACGTAGGGAGCCAAGGCTGGAGGCAAACAATTTGGATATGCCTGCACAGGGAGCTTATTGAACCCCATTACTCAGCTTTTGTGGGCAAACACTATGAAGACAATGATGTAAATTATCAAAGTCTGACTAGCACACCACTAAATAGTACCCAAAGTTCAAAAGTTTCTTCACTGATTTATCTGTAGGAGAACAACTCTATTAAAAACTGAAGCTCCTGAATATACGCCAAAGATGATTCTGTAACAATCAGGTACATTCCTGGAAACTGCACAGGGCAGGACTCTAGTTTAACTCAAACTAGCAGAACAGTCTTGGATATCCAGTTTTTTTTCCACAACTCACTTGGAGCTTGAACAGTTTTAAAAGAACAAATATTCATGTTACAGCAGCAACTCAGATTCCCAATGAGCTTTGGGGAGCACCGACACAGTCCTTGCCTAATTTCTTCAGCCACGTCAATAAGAATCATATGGATGTATTTGTTAAAACCTTCTTCTTCCCTTTCTTGGTGCCATGACCTTTCAAAGTCTGATTGTGTATGTGTGTGTGTGCAGTTTTCCCAAGAAAATTCAATCTCTGGAGGGTTTGCAACTCAACTCTTTTGTAAATTAAGCTTGTAGTAGTAGATAGAAGATCCCTCATTAAGGCATCTCTTTTTTGGTGAGCATACACTTGGTGGCACTCTGCACGCTACAGGTGACATTCTATAGCTCTGTGGGATTTCAAAAAGTATGAGTGAAGAACTGATTCACTAAAATTTCGTGTTGCACTTAAACTAACAAATTCTTGAGCAAACAGAACTGAAAGAGGGTAGGGTTACACTGGACACTGGGAAAAAATTTTTCCTTGTGGGGGTTGTAGAAGTTCTTAGATGGATAATCTAATCAAGAAACTTGGTGTAATAAACTAGGTCCTGTCCTCCTAGTCCCAAAAATATTCTTCTGGGTCACTGATGTTAAACAGAGAGGTCACATCTATGATCACAGGATAATTTCTCCATCTAGACCCTTGGTTTTGAGATTTTCTACACAAGACATCAGCTGGTTCTACTCATGGCTTTTGTCAGGGGGGTATAATGCAGCTGAATGAGCCCCCACAAAAAAATAAGTTAACCTTGCACTGATAATATCCTACCAAGCAATAAAGATTTTTAGTGGGGTCAATTAAGTATCTGGGTAACAAAATTTTTTCATCCCTTAATCCTTTTAGGATTTTATCTTACAATCCACAGGGTATTTAATATACATTTTTATAAGCACACACACATAGGTATCTGTGCATGTGTGTGATTTGTTTTTGGAGAAAGTCACGTATCTACTCACTTAAAAAATATAGAAGACAAGGGGCAATTTCATTAGAGCAGCAGGTCAGGTTTACCAGTTAAACATTGTTAAAATGCCTGTCTTTCCCCTTCTTCCTGTCTGCTTTCCAGGTTCCCTGCTGATAGCAGAGTTATGATACGGGTCTGGAGCAAAAGTCTGAAATTTTAAGGTAAATTTGGAGGCCTGATTTCACAAAAAACATATATCCTGCTTCCAGGGCACTGAAACAGCACCCAGTGAGTAGTTCTGTGCTTTGTGGTCTGGCATTAGTGTCAGCAGCCATGTGTTTTTTCTTAAAAGCTGTTTTTAAATGTAGCATAAATTTATCAGAAGTATCAAACATTACAGCATGTACTTTTGCTGAAGTTTATGTCAGCTGTAGCAGTAGCTGGAATGTCAACACTTTATCAATAGACAGAATTTAAAAAAACTTATGTGTATGAAAAATGATAGTGCTTAGGAAAAATAACAAGACAAAAAGAAGCCATGATGTAATTGAATAAAAGTATTAAACTCTACTCATTATTTGCAGTTCATTTAAAATTTAAAAGTCTGTGTTTTTTGTTTTGCTTGTTTTGTTTTGAAAAAAGATAGCATCACTAGTTCCTTCCCATACTAACTCAGTTAGCAATCTACCTTGATAACGCTGGAATGGAAAAAAAAAAGTGAAAAACCCTTCCAACATATCATTCAAATCATATCTAAAAAAGTGGTCATAAATATTTTAGAACCCAAGCAAACCAATAAGAGCAAGGACCATTAAGGATAAGATCTTTTACAACAAATTAAATAAAACAATTTATTGAAGCCTGGACTTGAGATAAACTAGATTTACTAGCTGACCTTTTATTCATTTAAAGAACAAAATTAGCTCTAATTGCATTAGAATGGAATCCAGTAAATTTTTTCTAATGTGGCATCCATGCAAGTATTGCTGTAATTGTTTACAACTAAGATGGAAATGCTTTGATAATAATCTACTTTCTTCTTGTTTTACTGTGCAGTTAAAACACTTGCAAAAAAACTCCTAAGTAGGACAGTTTTTCCAATATTGGCTTGTCCATCCATCAGCAATAATGCATTTTCATGTCTATTAACCCAATGTTGTTAATAGCCACTTCTTGTGAGCTGATGCACGTTGTAAGAACATTTGCACTCCAGACAAGCCTGGATGCAGGTATTACTTTGAATCTGGGAGAAATATGTACTTTTATTCACAAACACAAGAGAAAAGGCTTTCCTGCTGCTGCCATCACTGCTTTGTACATGGGTCCAAGCAGAGGAGTCAAGAAGTAAAATTATAAAATCATAGAATGATTTGGGTTGGAAGGGAACTTAAAGATCATCCAGATCCAACCCCTGCCATGGACAGGGACAGCTTCCACTATCCCAGGCTGCTCCAAGCCCTGTCCAACCTGGCTTTGGACACTTCCAGGGATCCAGGGCAGCCACAGCTTCTCTGGGTACCCTGTGCCAGGGCCTCACCACCCTCACAGGGAGGAATTTCTTCCTCACATCCCATCTAACCCTGCCCTCTGTCAGTTTGAAGCCATTCCCCCCTATCCTGGCACTCCATGCCTTTGTACAAAGTCCCTCTGCAGCTTTTTTGGAGCCCCTTAGGCACTGGAAGGGGCTCTGAGGTCTCTCCACAGCCTTCACTTCTCCAGGCTGAGGAGCCCCACTGCTCACTGCACTGCAAAGGCATTTTGCTCACTAATGCTGTGTGACTCAGCCAGCTTGTGCTGAGTTTATGGTGTGATGTGCATCTCCATTCCATGCACCATCCATCTGACACTTTTGCTTCACACTCCTGAAATCCCTGTGCCTCATGAAGATTTGCAAGTGCTTCTATTAAAGATGTTCTATATGACATTCCCCCCAAATAAATTAACTTCCAATTGAACAGGTACTTGGGTACTTCCAAAGCCTCCAAACATCTCTTCTCTCTAACAGAGAATTGAAATAACCAATTTCTCCACCTAGTTTCTACTCATATCAAATTCTAGGAATCCCTGAAAATTTTCCTTGCACCTTTCCATGGAGATTCATGGTATCCTTAAACAATCCCATGCCACTTAACTCCAGAGACAGGTTAAGTGAAACACAACATTTTTATATGATAATTACCAGATATTTAGAAGCTCATTACCAACACAGGTGAAACATAAGTTTAATTTTCCCTTTCTATAACACATCAAAAACCATTTCTTTCTGCCTGTTATGAAGCCCTCAGATGGGGACCAAGTTGCCACTAAAGATGTAAAAAGGAACCTGGAAATAAAGTGAGTTTCCCAAAAGCCCATGGAATGAGATGTCAGTATCTCAGACCAAGGGCTGGCAGGGATGACAATGATGCACCCACATGATTTGTAGCAAACAGATGGAGCCTGAAGTCCCCTCTCAAAATATGTGAGGGTATGAGAAACACTGCAGTGAGATAAGGTTGGAAGGTAAATGGTGCTAAAATATGGCTTCAGAACTTTAATTCAGAAGTTGAAAATATTAATTAATTTCCCCCATATAAACACTCACAGTCCTTGGAAAAGCAGAATTTAAAAGTACCCATGTCTCCTCAAGGAGGAAAATGCATCTGTGGGTTTTCAAGGGACAGTGTGTCCAGCCATGCACATTCAAATCATGCTCAGCAGGACAGACAAGTATTCTGAGAGAGCTGGAACTTTGTACAGCAACCTGAGGCACAGAAATTTTAGATCACACTCAAATACTGCGAAAGGAAGAAAGCAGAAATGGTTAATAACTGAGGTGTGGGTGCCCCTTAGAAACCAAGCAATGACTGAAGTCCCTTAGCAGCTTCAAACCAGTAAAAGCCATGATTACCTACTGGGGAGAAGTAGGACAGCAGAGAAAAAGAAAGTAATCATCAAAATCCCATTTAACTTCTAGAGCAGAAAAATGAGTGATTAGGAGGTTTGGTTCAGAATGGCTATATAAGAGAAACAACTGCATTAGTAGTATTTAATGTGAGGAATGGAAATGAAAGATCTGTGTGTGCTCATGTTTACCATTGGACATGAAAGTGT
The DNA here is from genome assembly GCF_028551555.1 of Melozone crissalis. NCBI lineage: Eukaryota > Metazoa > Chordata > Aves > Passeriformes > Passerellidae > Melozone > Melozone crissalis. The sequence goes on from NW_026535887.1 coordinate 554,546, forward strand.
GCTTTGTGCCAAGAAATCAACACGAGAAACCTGATTAAAAGAAACCCTTCACATCCAAGGCAGGAGCAGCCTAAAAGCCCGGTGACGCATGGATTCCCCAGCCTCTCCAGCCTCCTGTTTGTGCTGCATGATCTCAGGATAGGGATCACCCTATTTATGCTCATCCAGTACAAAGTAACTATTATTTGTACAACAGCACCCAATAATTAGGGAGCTAATGAAGCAGCACTTGAAATGCGTTGGGCACACTCATGAATAATCATCAACAGTTATAAGAAAACAGATGTGTATAAAGGAATTCCAACTGTTATGCTTTAAAGCATAAAACAACTGTTAGCTGGGGAGTGTTGTGAAACTTAGCTGTAGGTTACACTCAGGATAAGCATCCATTACAGAAACCTCACTAAATGTCACTGGAGGCATCATGCCAGCCCAGATGGAGTCCTGTAATCCATGCCCTAGAAAGACATGGAATGGCACACACAGTAGGATGGATGGAAGGTGATGAGACTCACTTTGCTGTATAAATGTAATTTGCCACTAATTTTTAAGCTTTTCCCACTGAAGAGCTCCCACAAGTGCCAGAGGTGAGCACACACCTCACAGATGGATTTATTTGTACTTACATCTTGTCTTGGCCTGCGCCCACTCTTAAAGTCAGCCGAGGAATAACCGGAGATGGAGCTGGAACAACTGGTTCCACCTTTATCTGTACAGGGGAACACAATCATCAATCAAAGACTGCAAGCAGACTCCCAAAATATATTAATTACATGAAAGCACTGATGGAGTTAACCAGAGCATATCAGCTTAATGAAACAAAACTATGACAGACTAATCACTGTTCTCTCACACTTTGTCCCATGGTGTGGATGGGTCTCAGTCTGCAGGGAGTCCCAGCTGCAGAAATTCACAAATACAAACTCTAAGCTAAAAAAAACCAACTTCAAATTTTGCTCTTATTGTACCTCCAATTTCTTAGCAAATCTTCCTGATTAAGTACTTTTCTAGAGACACAAAACTTCCCAGTTTGTTTCTAAACAATGACATGAAATGCTTTGATCTTAGTGCTCAAACTTGTCAGGCACCCATTAGTGTTTGCACGTTTTTCTGAGATCTAAATTCAATTATTTCCCAGGTTCATCACATAAATGTACCATGAGTCTCTTGAATCAAAAGGAGAGACAAAGGAAGCAAATAAACTCCAAGGTGAATTCACCAATACTGAATACTTTATGAAAGTTCTTATCCACACAGGCATAACAGCCACTGCATTTTACTGCAATTAGGCTGAGGTTTTTAATGACTATTTTTCAAGCGGCCTGGGATTCCAATCTTGGTATCTGGTGGAGTTTAGACCACTTGAATATGTCCTTGAACATGTCCTTGAACTTATGGAACCAGTATATGCCAAAATTACCAACTCCCATTGAGCTACTGGTTTGCAAAACCTGTCCAGGATGACCACAGATGCTACAGCTGACACTGTAATGATTCTCCAGGCATTCATTACTCAACTTATGTCCATATATGACAAGTATATATACATTATATATATATAGATATACACATAAAAACAGAGATGGAGACTGATCTCATTTTGAGCATGTGTGTCACCATATTTAATAAAACAATCTCTTGGCTGAATCCGCTCCAGGGACTTAGACAAAACTAATATGCATACAACTAAATGGAAACCTGATCAAACTTCCAGTTTCATAAAGCTCTCACAGAAAAAGGGAGGGCAATCAATAAATACAAAGCACAGAATGCAGTGTGGGAGAGAGTAGGCCAGAGTGGGAGGGCTCAAGTGGGACTTATTTAGAGAAAGGTGATAACACAATCTCATGCATTTTGAGCTGCTCTCAAGGAGCTGTCTAGGCCAGAGAGAGAAAGAGAACAGCCTGAGTGGTGCTCCTGCTCTGACACAGTGAACTGTGCTTTTAATGCAGCTCTCCATGGATATGGATTAGCTGATTTCACAGGCCCCTCTGCACTCTTTGTTTATGTAGAACCATTTTTTGTTACGTCATTCCCCTGGAGTGTTGCAAGAGCTTTTTTCCTCTGAAGCTTCAAATGCCTGCAACAATTTCACTGCCATCTTCCATAGGTGACAGGTGAGTCCATTCTCAGTTTTCCCAGCATCTTAACCTGTAACCACTCACTGCTTAGAGACTGAAACTGAACCCTGGGTACTGCAGGCTCAGGACTATGGCTTTGCACAGCCTACCTTGCCTCTTTTCCTGCAGGTTTTTTTCTCCTTTTTTAGTGCCTGTTTTGAATATAAAACATCTCAGGACAGGCATTGCTGCTGTAGCTTCCAGCACACAGCACAGGGAGACGCCCACATCATCTATAAAGGTCCTTGGTAATATTCTAAACAAGGGTGGTGTGGGCTCACAGGGCAGGAGAAAAGCACACAAACCACTTCTTTATGCTCAGATACCAACATCACAGTCTGCTAGGAGAGGAAAACAGGGCTCCACCAGAATGAAATCTTATCCTTTGATACAAGAGGATAGGAAGCATCTTTCTACAATATGGGTTTGTGTGTAGGGTTTACATCATTAGACCAGGGAGAAAAGTAAGGAGCATTCACAGTTACAACCTGCAAAGCTTGGTCCTCCTCTACACTGATGACAGGATTTTGACACAGGAGCGAGGGCAGCTTACTCTGGGGCAGCTCTGGCAAGCCCTGATGCAAGGAGGGCTCCATTTCTCATGAAGCAGTTCCTCAACTACTTTAGCTTCCAGCTCAGCTTATTAAGGTTAGCTGAAAGTGGGTCAGCAGCTGCTCCCTGAGCTGCTCAGTCACTCCTACAGCATGCCTGGTAATCTCTGGAGTACAAATGGGTGCAACTGCTCCAAGTGTTTGCTTTTCATCTGGAGGAGCTCACAAGGCAGTGCCCCAGATCCCCTTTTCTGGCTCTGAGGGCAGCACCCAACACCACTGCAGGGCACAGAGCTGCAGGCAAGCCCTGGGACAAAGCTTCTCCTCCTTGGTGCCACCACCAAACACGCCCAGCACGGAGCCTTCAGCTCCTGTTTCCTGCCATTTATGCAGTGCTCTGTTTGCTGCTCTGTACATTTCAGCAGCCTGGGGCAAAATTCCAGGAAAAACTTGATAAAAAGCCTCAATCACCCAACAGGATGGGATGAGCACAAAGGTAATAACTACAACGAGGCTCAAAAATGGGACTATTACAGCTGAGTCAGTTTTTGTTTAACTACAGCAATATTAGAAATGGGACTCTGATATTTCCTCCTGGCCATCAGGAGCTGAAACTGCAGCGAGCCCACAAACTCATCTCCCAGGTTGTGCTTACACCTCCGGGGTGGATGCACTGTGGCAGATTAAATGTCCAAGCTGTAACTTGATCATTTGCTCCTGCAGCACAACTGCTGCCTAAATAAGTCATTGTGTGATCTAAAAGCTAAATTAAGGAAACATGTACTTTTAGGGGTTAAAACGAAAGAGCAGCATTCTGGAGTAATACTGGGAATTGGGGCCAGCAGAAGAGCATTTACAGTGGATTACTAAGCTTCCCAAATCACCAAAGAGGTAAAGTCCAGCAATATAAGACTCCTTTGTAGCTAACTAAAAATACATTGTCAGTGGATTTGTCCAGTTTTATGTATAAGCAATACTTCTTTCACCTGAACTAATACTAGTAGTCATATAAGCCCCTTATTGCCATGTGCTGCATTTTTTTTGCTAATCTTCAAGGATTTAGCTTCTTTGCCACATACCTCAGGGCACCAACTGATAAAGCTCTAACTCTCCATTTTTCCAGGACACCAGCAGTGCGGCCTTGCAAAAAATGAAAATCGCTCAAGAGATTTAAAGGGGAAATTTATTTTTAAAATCCTGACTTGCAGCAAAGAGGTGGATTTAAAAAAAGCTTATCTCTCAAGAATCAGTTTAAATTTTAATTCTATCTGGGGACTCTTTCATGCATTCTAGCTTTAAAGTTTATCTTTTGACAGGGACTTTTTGCCAAGGTAATGGGCAGCTTTGTCAATTTAATTTGTCCAAGTTTTTATTGGTGTTGAACTCCTTTTCCTAATATATATATGGTGAGTCTATACTGAAGCTTTACCAGTTTGTATTTGTTTATATGCCTGTTTATCACTCTAAAAGCAAACTTGACACAGACAACTGCAGAAGAAATGCAAAACTGAAGGTATGGAAAACAAGCAACTCATTGCCTCTATTTTACATACACCCATATTTAACTTAAAAAGAAATCTCAGCAGAAATTCTCAATGAAATACTGCCAAAGCTGCTCAGGCACAAGGGGCAGACAGATAAAATGGGGAATCTGTGAAAGTGTTGCTGCAGTCTAAAACCAGACATTAAATTATCATGGACAAATGAGCCACCACCTTGTTGATCATGAACTCACCCAGACAAACATTACTTCTCACATCACCCAGATTCTGCATGGAAAAATAATTTGTAAACTTAAAAAACATATAAAGTTTTGAAATCAGCACTTTGTTGCAAGTCCAGCAGGTAATGTCAGAGTGGCAACAAAAGGAGAGTGAGGAATGTCCCAAACCTGAGCTTGTACAGACCAAGCATTACACTCAAAGCAGGATGTAAAGAGCATCTTGGTAAAACTGGAACTCACACAGAGCTTCCTAAGGCTAAGGATGGAGATTTAGGAACTCTTGTATCCAAGGTTATCACACAGGAAGACAATCTTCTTTCTTTTCTTCTTTCTTTTCAATGTTAACAATTTAATGCGTATTATAAGGTGAAGTGACAAAAAAATTAGAGCAAATCCTGAATTAGGGGAGCTGCTTCTAATGGGATTTCAAATCTGATAACATGCAAATATGCTGGTTTCATTTCTTAAATATTAAATATATTCTCAAGATTAGGTGATATTGGAAAGAAGAAATTATCTTTGGCTGATGTAAATCAGTAAGAGTTACAAGAATGGAAGCTCAAACCCCTTGAAAATTAGCTCTCCCCTTCTGTCTCTCAAGCATAAGACTCCAAAGAAAGGTGACATTTGAACACTTACATCATAATTTGAAAATAATTTTCTTACTTCAAACAAATTGGAGCAACAAGGGGGCAGATTTGCTAAGGGAAGATTCAGCAACTCTTTATTTGAAGGCACTCTGCTTCTCATTTCTGTCCACCTGGGAATTTCCAGGCTGCTACAAACTTCAAAACAGCAGATTTTTGGAAACAAAATTTAAAGTTCATATGAAAGGTATAGGGCTGCTGCCCTTCTAGTGGAAACCTACAGAACAAACTTCCTGCAGCACAACACTGCATCCCTTTGCTGTGTGTGTTGTTGTGTCTGAGCCTCAGCTTTTCCAAGTGAAAAGAAGGTTGAGAAAAGCTGGACAATCTCACATTTCAAATTCACAGAACTAGAATTCCACTGTTTTGTTCTCCAAAGATGTGGGACAATCTCTGTAGCTCTTGGTGGACACCTTCCTTGGAGCTGTTATCATTAAGAAACACCAATCCTGTAACCACATTTCTCAAAGCTCTTAGACAATGCTCAGCAGCAAACACAGGAATCCATGTGGATTCCTCAAGCAAGTGTGACATCTCACCTCATCCAACCAGCTTACCTTTTCATGTTTGTGTTTCTCCTTTTCCTTCTCTTTCTTTTCTCTTTCTTTCCTCTCCTTTTCCTTCTCCTTCTTTTCCTTTTCTTTGTCCTTCTCCCTTTCTTTCTTCTTCTTCTTCTCTTTTTTGTCCTTCTTCTTCTCTTTAGGTTTCTCTTTGTCCTCAAATAGTTTTTCAGGTAGCATGGGAGACAAGGAAGGTAACATGCTGGGAAGCCTCATGGCAGATGGTGTGCTGAACAAGGGCATAGACATTTCTTTGGGAGGTAACACAAGAGGTGCTGATGGCACCTTTATCTTATCTTCCTTACCCTTATCTTTGAGTTTCTCTTTGTCTTTTTTATCCTTGTCCTTTTTGCCTTTCTCTTTCTCTTTCTTTTTATCTTTATGTTTTTCTCTCTCTTTTTTGGTATTGCCATCTTTCAACTTTACTTTTGTGTCAGTATCCTCAAAGTCCTTTAGTTTGAATTTATACGGATCAGGATCCTCCTCTTTGAGCAGTTCCTTCCACTGAAACTTTGCTTCCTTGTTTCCTTCCTTGTCTTTATCCTTCTCCTTGTTCTTTTCCTTCTCTTTATTTTTCTCCTTATTCTTCTCTTTATCTTTTTCCTTTTGTTTTTCTTTCTTCTTCATTTTAGTTTTCAGCTCTTTTTTCAATTTCTTTTTCACTTCTGTCGATGAAGCCAGCTTGGTTTTCTCCTCATAGACTTTGAGAAGAGGCTCTGGAGTTGGAGGTGAAGCAGAAGGAGAGGAGAAATAAGTGAAGTTGGTAGGTGGATTAGAAGGTGTCCCCATGTTTGCCTTCCGAATGACCTCATCAATTGAGTCATCCATTGTCCATGAAATGTCTGAACTTGAGGTCCCACCCGAGGCAGGAATTGGAGTTGCTCCCGCCTTATTTGCATTATTGGCAGGAACAGAAGGTTTAGGAGTTGTAGACTCTGAAATAGAAAGTCTTTTAGGGCTGGTAAAAATTTCCCCTTCTGATTCAGAGCCAGAGGAGAACTCGAAGGGATCCGGCTCTCGCTCTGCACACGCCCGAGCGATCACGGCATCGATTGAATCGTCGATGGTCTTGTCCATGACCGGCACTTTCTTCACCTGGTTGTCCAGAATTGGCTTGGGGGCAGGCTCAGGTGGGGTCTGTGCCTGTTTCACCTGGATGTTTTCCTTTCCTATCTTCTCACTCAGTGCAGCCAGAGGGGGTCTACTCGGTGGTTCAGGCTTCACAGGTGGTTGTGGAACGTGAGCAGGAACCTTTGGGCTTTTGGGACTTTTTGGGCTCTTGGCGCGACCCGGTGACTTCTTTTCTTTGGATCCAGGTTTTGGTGAACGAATGGGACTCCCAGCTACCACTGGTGAGGGTGTAGTTTTCGGTGATTTTGTCTTTTGTCCTGGAGAACTTGTTTTGGACTTTGTTTTGGGTACGAACGGCTTTGCCTCTAAAGGTTTGGGGGTGGGCACTTGGGGCTTTGCAATGGGAGCCAACATTGGTGGTTCTGGGGAAGGGGGGGCAAGGTCTGCACTGTCCTGAACGTGAACTGGAGAAAGCATTGGTGGGACTTTTTGTGTATTTATTGAGCTAAGAGGCTCACGTTGTTCCACAGTTCCATCCAAGGCGTCCCCTTTGGAAACAGACAGTTTTGGCCTTTTCACAGGTGGGAATTCCTCAGGATCGGGACTTTCTAACGGTCTCTTGCCCAAGTAGTTCTCATCATTAATTGCCTCATCCTCTTCCATATCTCCTTCTTCCTCCAGTGGGACCTGCATGGCCTCTGCAGATGTACCTCCATCGGTAGGAACCTGCTCCTCTTCCTCCTCTGCAACAAAGAACATTTAGAAAAGCATTAAGATAATTGAAATGTGTTTTACAGAAACAAACAAGAACCACAACAAATATTCACATGCAGCTCAATCCAGAAGAGACAACTGGCTACCTTTCTTTCTGGTTTGCTTGGAGGAACATGTGGCAGCTTCTGTGTCACATCAGCCACCACTGGAACTGGCAGGTGCCCTCACTGCAGCGTAACACTGAACCCATGAGCAAAGAGAGGAGGGCAGAGCTCACCAATGGCAGAGCCTGCAGAGCAGGCCCAAAGTGTCAGTTCTACCCAAAACCACCCTAATAACTTCTTCATTAATTTTTAAACTAAGGGAAAGAGGTTGAAGCATTTTTTGCTGTAACACAGTATCAAAGCAAAGTGTCAAAGTAAAACTAACCAGAACTGTGTTTCTTGCCTATATCTCACCCAAGTCTGACTGCAGATTAACTACTAGGAAAACATCTTTCTAAACCTAGTTTATTCTTCCTGAAGCAGCACAGGCTGAAAGTTAAAGCAGAGGACTAAGCCCCATTCACCTGCCAGGTTCTGTCTCTGATACCATCTCAGGAGCTGCTGCAGGTGGACATTATCTGTTATGACTTTATGGGAACGCCCCAGCATTGTGTGTGTGCGTGTTGGTTCAATCAGGAACGTGCCTTTGAAATGCATTTTCCCATCATCTCCCTTACTGTTGTTTTGTTGCATCGTGGGACAATCCTGGAGTGCATATGCCAGCTTCCTGCAGCAGTGAAACCAAAATGAAGGAGGAATCCACCAAGCACACTTCAGAGCAAATGGGCATTCAGGCTGTGAGACCAAAACCCAGCTTTTGAAAACAAGATAAACCTGAAATCCACACAGTGCAGACATCAGACATCAACTATTCCAAACCAGTGTGGGTACCACCTGTGTGATTGCTCTGGTTTTTTGTTTAATAACAATTATTTTTTTTCCCTACATACAACACCATCTTCAGAGCCACACGTGACATTATGGTGCAGAGAAAGGAGAAAATCCACTTGAGATCTCCCAACAAATCCACAGTAGATTTAAAAAGAGAACCTCTGATCTCCACAACCACAGCCAAGCACTTTATCCTCTTTGATACACTTCCTCACTTTCAAAATGGAATTATCCGAGCAGGAAAAAGGATTCTTAGTCCTGAATAAGAATGTCTACACAGGCATTAACCTGACACATTTGTATTTGGAGTAATTACATCATTACACCTCTGCTGGTTAACATTCCTACACACACAACCTCATTTCACTTTACCCCAAGTTTCTGTTTACCCACCTGCAAAAACCCAAGACATTTTGTCTATCAGGGTTTCTGAGGAAAGATATCCAGTGCCCCAAGATTCTCATGTGAAATATGGAGTAAAAAACATTTATGAGGACAGTGGCTAAAACCCAACTTCCTAATGAGCAGGTGGCTTTAATGAAAAAAGCACCAAGAAACTTGAAACATTCCACTAAACACTATTTAAAACTCAGCAAGACAGCATCTTTCTGAAATATCTCTTTTCAAGGAATTTATTTTCAGGTTTTCTGCGCTGGTGTTTCTCTACTGTAATGTGTCAATGCTCTGATTTAGGAGAGTTGAGTCAAGAGCCCTGGGCTGCAGCACAAATCTTGCCAGCATCACAAATTAAGTAAAATGAGCTAGCAAGTCTGGCTTTCGCCAGGGCCCAGAGGATTTACAGCAGCCAGCCCAGAGAGGAGACTTTGCCTGAGGATAAAGTCTTAGCCTTCCGTGAAAAACAGAAATGTTAGGGAGTTAGGTTTTGCCTGGCTGGGCACTGACATTGAATTTTTTAAACTGCAAAGTTAGAGTATAACTGAGAAATCACTCTGGACTGAGCCTGCACCTGCTATGGGGGAAAAAATCTGCTTCCCCATCATGGAAGTAATTTCAATCTCTGTTTAAGCTGCTGCAGAAATCAGCTGCCTTCGCCCGCTCAGGAGGTTTTGGGGATGAAGAATCAGCATTCATCAGATGTCACACAGCACTGGTTGCTACTGAGCAATTCCCTCCAAACCCCATTCCACTACTTCAGAACTGAGAGTTTGTTTTCGTTTTAAATTTAAAACAAACATCATACTTTAAAATTGGGATTTAGAGAAATGTTCTGCCTCAGCCACAAGACGAAAAGTATAGCCAAATTAAAATATTAGGAAAGATAGGGTTTGATGATACAGACTTTACAACAGAATAGGAATATTAGAATAGAGAGAGGAATATGGACCATTTTAATACAGGAAACATGGGGATAAAAAGAGTCAATGAAGTGGATAAACTACTGCAACAGTAAAAATTTACACTTACTAGAAAAATTTACATTTACTAGAAAAAGATTTCTGCCCAGTGTCCATTTTAACAGCTCCTCTCTTATACTGTATCTCACAGAAGGGCACTGCAATATTTCATATTTTTATAACTCCTTCCCATCCCAAGGTGCTTCTCATGTTTTACCTACTCAGGACTGCAGAATACCAGCAGCTGCTGGATCAAAGGCAAAAAAACAATTTCAGAGGAGCTTTGGAGAACAGGGACCAGAGTTCTGTACAATAAAAAAAAGAGCAATGCTTATTTTTTTTTTAGTAAGGCCAAGTAAAGTTTGCAGCGGGCCCACGAAGTTTCTGTGATCTTGTGTGGAGGTGCCAGGGAAGGGCAGAAAAGGTTAAAGTGCAGTTTGTAGAGGTGAGACAAGAAATCGGGGTGTCTTGGCTCCAGCTTTCATGCACATTCCTGCAAGCCACAAAGACAACTTAGTAAGGAAGCAGAAGCATTACCATCCCTTTTATATGGACTTGGATTCCCCAAAACATCTGGAAAAAATTGCCTGGGTCAGTCCTGAACAATCCAGGGACTAAGGAAGTTCATGAGCACTTAACTACTGACACACATTCACCACTTTTCAGACATGCTCAGATGACAATCTGGAATCCTATCGTGGTCAAATGAAATCCAAATTTCTCTTGGAACGAGGCCACAGTCTGATCCTTAGCAAGGACTGCTTTTCTGCCAGGCAGCAGCTTTCAAACCTGAGCCACCACAGCTGTGGCAGAAAACAATGAAGCACTTTTTTTTTTCTTTTTGGTGGTTGAGGGGGGTTTAGTTAATTAGAGAAAGTGAAATTTCTATCTTGAGTTCAAGACCTATGGCTCTTTTTCCTCCCAAAGGATTCACACCAGAGCAGGAACTAAATATGGAAAAACATCAGATTTTAAGTGTTTGCTGCCTGACTTGGTGATGAGCATTTACAACCACGTGGCCACTTCCTCACCTTGTCCATCTCGTTTGCCACCCAGCACTTCTGGATGCAGCATCCTTTGTGCACAGGATTGCTTTTAAACTCTCTTTACTGCCATTTCTCCCCATCTCCAGCCACCTTTATTAATGATCCAGCCCGAGTTAGCATCTACAGGTCAAATGGATATCACCTCAACCATCTGCCCTCATAACTCTCCCCTGTAATGAAAGGAGACTGGAGCTGTTTGGGAGGTTTCTCAAGATAACAGATACATTTTTTTTTTTGTCGTTAGAGAAGTCAGTGCTGGATCAATATTAATGCTCACATTACTAAAGCTATAGAGAGCAATTGTTTATTATGTCAGCAGGCCCCCTGTGCAGAGCCTGGCTTACAGGAGGGATGAGTTCTGCCACTGCAGCACTGAATTTGTCCATCACTGAAATAGAACAAGCTGAGAGCTGTCAGCATGCTGCTTATGAGAAATCTGGTTAGAAAGGCAGCATTTCTTACTTGAGAACATTAGGCTGTGCCAGGGAAGTGGTGGAATCACCATCCCCGGAACTGTTCAAAAATCATGAGGCTGCGTCACCTGGGGATGTGGATTTGGTGGAGACTTGGCAGTGATGGGTTAATGGAATTGATGATCTCAGAGGGCTTTTCCAACCTAAATGATTCAGTGGGTGACAACATCACCTGGGTCTATGTCAGAAGGCAAATTCACTTTTATGAAAGGATGATTTTAAAGTTCGGGGAGGAAGGAATCCACTCCTCTCTTGACACAGGTCTGCAGGGTGATTTGGGGCAGGTCACTCCACATCCTGCTGCCTTCCCACCTGACAAATGATCACAATTCCATCTCACAGAGGTGCTGGAAAAGCTGAACTTGATAAATATGCAGTATCTGAACAGAAAGCATCACAACCCCAAATGCAAACTGTGGGGATCTGTCACCACTTCAAATGCTGGAAAATTTCTTAAGCTGAACAGTTCAGGCAAGAAACTGAAATTTCTGTACCTTTTTTAAGGAAAAAACACTAAAGAAGATCAAACTTTATTTCTTGGTACATCATGTCCCTGTAGCACAGGAGGGACCCCTGACCAAATGTTTATTGAATATAAATTAATTAATTTAGCACAGCTTAGTTTCAGGACAGCAATACCCAACACTTCAGTAATGAATCTCCAGGTTTATGAAAACTGAGGGACTATTTGTCCCTGAAACTGACAGGAGGGTACAAAGGAACAGAAATTCTGCCTTTCTGCAGAAAAAGAAGTGCAATCACATGTACCACATTATCATGCTCACCTGGCTGCCTTGGCAGAGGATGCAGCACAACAGGTCACATAAAAGTGAAGGCAGGAAAAATAGATGCAAAACTCATCTGATTGAGTAGAAATGCACCTATGCATGGGCATTCTTCAAGCAAGAAAACCTATCATATATAAATACATCTATAAAATTAAAATAGTCATCCTCTTGGTCATCACCAGACTTTTTACTTGGTAGTTTCAGTGAGAAAACAAAAGCATTGACAGCTAAATGGGTGTCCTGGAGAACACGGCACAGATTGGGACAGACAAAAATCTCTGCTCAGCTCCTGACCCTGCCAAAAACCCACCCTGTCTGCTGGCTGGCATTTAATTTAAGTTCCAGTCTCTCTTCTGAAAACTGGATTAACATTTCACTCTGTCACAGGGTGGTGACAGGATAAAATCATCTGGGTAAGACATGCAGATTTAAGAATAAATAAATATTTCTTATGTACAAGATGAAGCTGAGTCAGAAATGGTGGCTAAAGCTGGACACCACCTGCTGAAGAAAGAGTAACTTGATTTTAGTAACAGCAGCTCTTACCTCCAGTGCTACCTCCAATGTATGAATTGCACAAAGCTCTGGGAGGTAACAGTTCCTGTGGAAGCCAACTCTTGTTATTATAATAATGTAAGATTTAGGCATTTGGCATTTGATATTAACAGCAGTATGGCAGATAAACAGGATCAGCTATCAGAGCAAACCCATTAAGAATACAATTCTCAAAAAGCAGATGTTTCCATCCAACTCATACATGCCTATTTTCAACTATTAAATTTCTTCCATAATACTTTTCTTTTTAAACAGAACTTGAACATTTTCTTTTCTAAGAGAATGCAAAATGACCAAAGTAAGATCAGGAGATCACAAAATTCTTTCACGCATAGTTCTGTTCAGGTCAGCCCCTCTGCTCCTCTGCACTGCATGGTACCAAATATCTGAGAAAGGGAGTTGGAAGCATCAAGGTTTTAAAAGAAAATTAGGATTTGGGAAAGGAAGTGATCTGGCAGTGCCTGCACTGAAATCTTCAATCCATCTTCATTTCCAAGCATATCTTCCTTAGGACCACATGGATATCAAGGCTGATGGCTTTATAACAGCCAGCTCAGCCTCTCAAATGTAAGGAAGGAAGGGATTGTTCCCACCCAACATATGAAACATTTTAGTGAGGAAAAAAAATAGAAAAAATCTTCCTGCAGACTTCCAGAATAATTTTCCTATTGTCTAGTTAAAGCATGAGATGAAGCCAAAGATAAGTTTTTGGAAATTTTAAGTCATTAAGTCAAGAGCTTACATCCCTATCATATCCTAATAAGCAGGAGCTTTTGATTTCTGTTAAAATTGAAGTCTTTTTCTTGTGCCATGATATGTTTTATCTCTTTAACTTGTAATAACAATGGCCTTTTCCCAAAACAAACAGAAAGTGTGCTTGTAGTCCATAAAGGAAATTAATGGAAAAGGGACAAAATTCAATCCTGATATCCTACAGGCCAATATCCTGATACCTTAATGCAAAATGAACACACTGAGATACCTGTGACACATGTGGGGCTTAGAATACTGGATTTTATAGAGATACTTGTGCATATTTTACACATATATATATTTGTAATTGTATTTATAATTTCTCTGTTGTATGAACACAACTGATCACAGTGTGACCTGTTTACCAAGTAGACAATAAACCAGCAGATTTCTCCTTTACTTTATAAAGATCAACCAATCTATTTATTTCCAAACTCTGACATTTTTCAGTTGATACTTTCTATGGGATGACAGCTAGGAAGAGATCACCACCAAGGATTTAATCATCCATGTGTCTCAGGTTTTTCCACTGACATTGACAGCAAATTCATTGCAGTGCCTTTCTCAGTATGTTATCAAATGCAAAAACCACCAATACATTAAAAAAAAAAAAAAAGCTTTCAGGTATGGCAAGTGATTTGATTTTGCATAAATAACTAAAACATTGTAAGGAAGATGTGAAAGGTGCTTGAAGTTAAACATCTCAATTTGTTAACCACACTGGAAAATGCTGTCCCAAATGGCTGGGTGGTGCCTTCAGTCCTTGCTATTAGCCAGCACTGAACTTCAAGGTGTTCAGCAAGACTGAGACTTGGTGCATACATTAATCAATAATTCCAGAAGACTTTATTAGCCTGTCCAAGAAGCTACAAGAGGTCAACAAAACAGCCCTCCACCCCTCAGGACATAATACATCCAACCATCTGGAAATATGTATGATAGCAATAATCAGGTTCTGGACTCAAAAATTTCCAGATTGATTCAGTTCCTCTCCATCCTCCCCATCTTGGTGTGAAATCATTGGAGATGAATTACTGAGCACCAGTAGGAGAAGAGAGTATTGACAGTTTGCCAGAGACAAACCATAACTCCCAAACCTGTAGTTCTACATTTAATGGAAACTGTCCCATCCTTTCTTTTGTCCGGGTTCAAGCATTTGTGCAGGAGAATGAGGAAATAATTGAGGCTAAAATAAGGAAGATTATCTGCTAGTTTGGGTTAGAAGTGACCTAATGAGATAACTCAAATGGAAATATATCTGAGGGTGAAAGCAAAAAAACCCCAACAAAAATAAAGTACTCTTATAAAAAACCCACCTCAGGATGCCACAGGCATAAAGGAGTGGAAAAAAGCGGGAAAGTTCTGAGGAGCATCACTCTGGGCATCAGATCTTGGATATAATGTGAGATTTTGGCTTCCAATGCTGCTTTAGGATACCAGATTCAATGAGAGTAACACTTCTAAGTAGTTACTAGTGGCTGCCGCCATTCAAATATTTTTCAAAAATAAGGAATTTTTTGAAGCCAAATTATATAGGATTCTTAAAATGACACAGTGAGTTCCCTGCTGAAGACAGAAAAACAGAGTTGGCAGATGGTTATCTGCTACACCCACAATCTCTGTCTGACCTGACAAAATATTAGTCCAGAATTTGTGCTGCTACAGCAAGCAAAAACATGTTTCTGTCTAAATACAACAAGGGAGACTTTATTTTTGCTTTGACTTTTAAGCAGCAGCTCAACATTTCTTGTAGCTCATGCACAAATACACGAACACACAGCAGTGCTGGGCTGATGGGTCTGGAGAGCAGAAACAACCGCAGCAGCATCTTTAGGAAGTGCTGGAATGAGAAATGCGTGAGATCCAGCCAGCTCCCTGTCAGCAGGGCAGCCTTGGCTCAGGCACTTTGGTGTTGCTCTGAATTACTTGGGATTGAGTCTCTCCCCTGAACTCTGCAGAGTGTAATGTGAAAAGCACTGCAGTCAGATCAAAACATAGAGCCAGGGACAGAAAACCTCTACAACAAAATTTTGGCGTTGTCTCCATGATTTTTATTTCACTTTTTACTCCCTCTGAGATGTATGATCCTTAACAGAACCAAGAACTTGTCCCAAAGTATGCGTGCAGGCTCAGAGGTTTTCTCTTTAAAGGAACATTTTGACTTCTAAAAAATAAAATTATTAGCAAAGACAAGGTAATTAGGCAATGACAATTCATAGAGTACAGCCAATCAATAACAGAGTACATTAGCAAGACTGACAGAGGTGTGAAACTGATACATTATAAATGGCTCTATACTGACCTGTAAAAATGCAGCGTTTCCCTAACATTGGGCACAATAAAAAAACCAAAATGGTATATAAGCAAGCCAACCTGAAATGACACCTAGTATTATAAATGGCCTAATCTATATGTTAATACTGTTGTATCACATAACTGCAGCAAGACTAAGATAACAATATGACTTTGGGGTTTCTATGGCTACATCCTGGGCTAACGTGCCTGAAAGGGCTTGCTGCTGACACCACACAAGCTTTCTGAGTGCTTCTCTTTGGTTATTTATGATATGATTTATGATAACGACAACATCTCCTATTTTCTCCCCTCGTCAGATACAATAAATTGCCATCGTTAATCACCGTTCTTGCTTCAGCTATGATTACAATGGTATAATAGGGCCTGGCTATGGTAATACTGTGTATTAAGGTGTTTTTTCCCCCCCTTTAAAGAAATATGCACAAGTAGATCTTTGTAGCTGATGTCAGTACCTGTAGTATTTTAATAATCCTCCCAGGAGTATTCCTGGATGAGAAATTCTGTTACAACTGAGATTCAGCGCTGCTCCTCTTACAAAGATCAAATTTACCATCTAAAGACTTAAAATCCACATTGTATTATCTGTATCTAATAATTCTCAGATATAATAAGAGGGGTTTATATGTATTTTTTTCTTGAGAAAAGGAAAGCAGACCATCAGTCTTTTCACTTTGCACCTCTGTATCTAATCTTCCTGGCTGAGCTTTCCAAACCAGCTTTTCAAGTATCACAAATCTCACTAAAAACAAAAACACCGAACCTATATAAACATCTGGAAGGATTTTTACAGTGCTTTTCCTTTTCTATACTAAAGTCTTGTATAAGAAAATACACTGTTCTACCTTCAATAAAATCCTAGGTTGAAAATCCCTAGGCTTTTACAAATATTTTAGGAAGCAACTATTTGTACCTCCTGGCAAAGGAACAGACTGGGCATTTATTGCACTGGGGTACCTGTACTTCTTCCATATTAATAATTTTTACCTGGCACTGCAGAATTTTAGTCCTTCACAGATTTGCAACCTACATGGGTAGTTGGATTCAGCAGAGAGAAAATACTGTGATTATTTAATGTTTTATTTTGCAACTGAGCTAAAGAAGTCCAGAAACAAGAAGGCACAACTGTCCCATAGACATCACAAATTTCTTTCACTGCATTACTTCAGATCCCACTCTTTCTCCCCAGAAATTCAAAATTTAACCCCAAAATTTTGGGATTTTTTGTGTAGTGCACCTGTGGAGCAGAAATGTGGTTTAAGGCACTTAGAATTGAAGAGTCACATTTCTCATCCTCAGGAGTTCCAGTGACAGCAAGTAAGAGGGAGACATGGTGGCACAATGAGCTATTTTAGATTGCACTAACAAGCATATTTGTGCTTCTATTGCTGCTAAAATTAGCTAAGGTGTCCTTCAGCCCAGAGTGACCCAATTGTTGCTGGTTTTGTGGCCAAGGTAGAGGAGAAGGGAGGGGAGATCACAGCAATTCTGATCAGCACAGGGATGGAAGAAATGGCAACATGAAAACAGTGGTCTCCTATTAAATCATGAGCTCATCTCCAAATTCACAGGAAAAACGGAGACACTGCCAGGTGGGGCACAAAATCCACATGGAGAGAGAATTCCTCTGGCAGACAAGTGATCAGCTGCAATCACCTGTGTCTGCCTTTGACTCCCTTACTCCCTCAAAAGTAGACCTGGGCTATTTTGGGTGTTAATCTCTTATATTCTTATTCACATGAGGGAGCTTCTGCAAAAATGCATTCCCAAAAGGAAGTCTTGGCTCAACTCAGCTTAAAGACCATCCTCACAAATGCAATTTTGCTGTTGTAAAAAAAAGGCTCTGAGTGTTTAGATCACCTTCAAGTAACTTTTTAGTTCAACAACTCATTTGGCCATTAATTGCCTTGCCTCTCCTCCTCCTCTTGTGCATCACTTGCAATTGCAAGGGCATGTTTGAATCCCAGTGATAAGCTGCTCAGGGCAAGAACTGTATCTGTGTTTTCCAAAGTGCTTTGGTTACTTCTGGCACTATAAGAAAAACAAACAGAGCACGTATTTAAGAGACTCTTCCATCCATTTTTTTTGTCTTCATTAGGTAAAAAAGGGAAATTCAGTATTTTCTCAACAATTAAAAAATATTTTCTAAAAGAGAGAAAGATTGGGGTAGGGAGAAGTTTATTTTCAATAGATGAATTGAGAGGTATAGAAAAAGCTAACCAGGGCCTGTGCTCTAGAATAAATTGAAAAAGCTCTGTCTATCCTGTTAGGTGAAATCCTGATCTTTGGTATTGATCCATAGTGGCACAAATTAAGAGAAGTCACAGAAATTTAATTAAAAATAAATTAAAAAGCTCTGCAATTGACTGGAAAACTCTCACTAATGTAAACAGAATTACTTAAGAGTAAAAAAAAGGCACATGTTCACTCCCTCCCTTAATAAATGTATGCACACCATGCCCCAAAGTGTTTACCAGATCTTCCAGCTGTTGGGAATATTTCAGATGTTGGGATCCCATTTCTTTAATGATACCAACAGCAATCATGAATGCTTTTGCACACAGAGCAATGAGTTTATACCCACAGTTGCTAACTCAGAAACACAAGTGCAGTTACAGCTTCCAACTCTGCCTAAACAGCATCCAAAGCCTTCAGAAGACGTGCTGACCACACTTATCCTGGGACTTCAGTGCTCAGAACAGGCACCGGTGTGTCCTGGTACATCTGTGAACCCCCCACTCGTTTGCTGGGAGGAATTCTGAGCCACAATACGAATCCCATAACAAATACAATCTTCTTGATCTAGCAGAGAAGGAAATCACTGATGATAAGGTTTTAATAAAGCTTGACAAGCCTCAAAATTAAATTTGCTGGCAAGGGTTCACCCCCGAAACAGATACTTTCAAGCGGTCTTCACGAAAGAAGCCACGGAGACTTGAAGAGAGGAAAATGTTTACTTTAAGAGTTTTTTTTTCTTACAGCTACAAATCCAATTAGTGACTCTCTTTGTCTTCCAGCTTTATTCTGCAGGGAGCACATGTGTGCCCAGGCTGTCCCTGTTAGCCTGCCCTGCAGAAGGTGCCCATGGGCAGGGAGAACGCTGATCAGGGCAGTGTGATCACGCAGCCAGCAGCACTTCCCCGGCGACATCCACAGCCACGGGAAACCGGATCGGGCAGCACCGAGGGCTCAAAGTGCTGCTGTCAGCACTGCTGGGGAAACACTGCCCCGAGAGCACGGGGTGACCGTGCTGAGCAATAATTCTGTGGGCAGCTTCCCACTCCAGCAAGGAGCCCGATTCGGGAGGCTGTAGGAAAATTTAAACCGCATCCAATTTAAAACCTCCGCTTTTTTTCCGGTGACCTTATAATTTTTCAGGGACAGCTGCTAAAATCTATTGCTTCTTTCTGTAGGACCTCATGGATCACTGCAACATCTTCAAATAAATCTCACTTTCGAGGGAGCTCAGAGGCTGAAAACACAGCACAGGAGTCAGTTAGATGCTCTCACTGTACAAGAGCTTTTTGGGGAGACAACTGGAAAGACCTCGTGGGCTTTTACAAGGCCACAGCCACAAAACAATCCTGCACTTGAGAGGTTGCTGCAAGGCTTTGTAGGACAATTGAGCTAAGCAAAAAACAGTGAAAAACATCAGAGTGAAAAATACAAGGGAGATTCAGAGATATCAGAGTCCTGCATTTGCAGAAGTAGATCTGGGCAAGGATGTGACATGATTGTGATACACTTCTTGTTGTGTCACTTGCAAAGGACACACAGTAAGAGAGGATACTCTTTTAAAAGAGTATGTAGTGATAGAACAAGGGGGAAAGACTTCAAACTGACAGAGAGCAGGTTTGGGTTGGATATTGGGTAGAAAATGTTTACTGTGAGGGTAGGCAGGCCCTGGCACAGGGTGCCCAGAGAAGCTGTGGCTGCCCCTGGATCCCTGGAAGTGTCCAAGGCCAGGTTGGATGGGGCTTGGAGTAACCTGGGATAGTGGAAGGTGTCCCTGTCCATGGCAGGGGAGTGGCACAAGAACAGCTTCAGGATCCCTTCAAACCCAAATAATTCTCTGAGTCTATGGCTTTTGTGGAAGCATTAAGCATGTTTTAGAATATTGCCTCTGTTTAGAAACAGTCCAACCCATTTTTTAAAATAAAAACTCACAGCGCTGACAAGGACCTCAAGGCCCACATTGTGTGATGCTGCACTTTAGATTCAACTCCCTCTTTACACTGCAGCCTTCATTTGGATGCAAGGGCAGCCCCTATGCTCCCAATGACCTTGGCAAAACTCTTAAAAACAAAACAGAAAAAAAACCCACACTAAAAACCTTCAGGACCTCAGGCTCTAAAGCTATTTTAGAATTAGCTTTGAATAATTGTCCCACAATAGGAGTTTTCTTGATTAATTGCTTAAGATAAGGCCTCCTTTTCCTTGCTGGCCTCCAGTGACTCCCTCCACTTCCCATAATCACTTTTGTCTCAGTCTCCTGTTTACTGGGAACAGCTAAGAGAAAAATCAGAGATACACCAACTCCATTACCTGAGGATTAGCCAGAAGATAACCCTATGTATTCCATTACTGACCATTATTTGAGTAATTATTCAATCAAGTTTAGACCATGTGAAAGATGCACTAATTGTTTTGCAGAGCTTGCCCAAGCTGTTTATCTAAGGGATGCAACTTGTGTCCTTTAACAAAACAAAAATGATGTGCTGATTGCAAAGGAAAATGAGAAGTGGCTTTGTATTGAACTCTGTATCCTAATTAGGCTTAACCAAGAGTTAAGAATCTATTTTGATCAAGTTTCCACACGAGCTGGATTGGGTACATACTTGATTACAGAAATTCTGCAGGATATTGCTTTTCCATCTGAATTATTTAAAAAATGGTACATGGCCATTATTTTTCTAGCTTATGAGATAAGCATCCTGAATATAGGGAAAGCAGGGATAGTGGAGAAACAAACAAGCCAGTAACCAGCAGGCTTAATTTAAACAAGAAACTTGTGCACACATCAGTACTAGAGTCAGAAGGCTTGATACTCTGATTTAAACTGAATTAATGCCTTTTAGCTAAGTAATATTTTTCTTGGACACACGAAAGGAATGAAAAAAATCCAACAAAAACAAATTTAGTGAAGGAATTGGCTTCAGTAGGCAGTTTTACGTAACATTAACTTTCCACTCAGACATAAAAAAATACAACACCCCTTCATTTCAGAATTAGATTCCCAGGTAACCTTCCCGTTCCGTGGACCCCAGGCTGGTTCACTACCAGGTGACTCCCTGCTGAGAGGGAGCTGCAATTCCCAGGGACACCAGCTGATGGTCCACAAAGACCCCAAAGAAGGCAGAGACTGAGGACAACTTCTTCACATCCAGATACAAAACTTCCCTTGCTCGTGAAACCTCGCGAAAGCTTTTGCAGCTGACGCAGTTCATCCGTAACTTTATTTGCTCTGCTGCTTGTTGCCACTCTTTGCAACCCCCTGCTCCATAAACTCAGGCCTCTACCACCCCTGTCTTTGTGAGTTTTGGAGGGTGGAAGGGAGATTTATCTCCAGGAGTGAGCACAAACTGTTGGTATTGCTGGGATTGAGGCAGAACGAAGCGCGCTCAGCCGTGGCGATGGAGCTCCTTCCGAGCCA
The DNA here is from genome assembly GCF_028551555.1 of Melozone crissalis. NCBI lineage: Eukaryota > Metazoa > Chordata > Aves > Passeriformes > Passerellidae > Melozone > Melozone crissalis. The sequence goes on from NW_026535887.1 coordinate 575,803, forward strand.
GGATTAAAGGCAGTGGTGAGAAAGCTCCAGTTTTAATGGATAAATTGCTGCAGAACACAGCCAAACACCTCTGCTGATGAAGGGGGCTCAGAATTGGGTGGGGAGGGGATTGTCATCCTGCTGTGCCATGTCATTTTTGAGAACACCCTCCTCTTAATTTAGTTATGTGCCAAACTGTGAGCAGCAGTTTGACCCAAATCCTATTAGCAGCAACAATCTGTCGTTCCCTCCTCTCCCCAAAATGGAATATGCTCTGGGTTGTGTTACACAGAAATAAATTGAAATGAGGGAGGTTTTCCCCATTCATTTCTCCCACTTCCCAATTCAAGCTGCAAGTTCATGGAACAGGGACCTGAATTAGATTTGTAAAGCAGGGACTTCACCCACACTGCTGCCTGGATAACTCTGGAACAGAAAAACACTGAAGATTTTCTTTCACTTTTTTTACTTTTTGTTCTGATTTTCTGTTTTCTTTCATTGTTGTATTTTTCTCTTTTCCACCTCTTCATTGCAGGTGTCCCTGCCTGTTACAGAGGGTTAGAACTAGACAATCTTTAAAATCCCTTCCAAATCATTCCAGGATTCAGTGATTTTACAATTCATTAACTGCTCCTTCCAAAACCCAGAAAATCACAGGTTTTCTATATTAAAGAAATTTTCTGCTTTTTCCTTTCCCTCACTCTGAGCTTTCATGAGCTTTCTCTTTGTCTAGCATTTAGCAGGAAGATAAAAACTAGAAGAGGGAAGAACACATTTGCTGTTTGTGCCACTCAGGATATTTTCATGGAGGAGACTGATGGCCAAAGGCCAGACTGAAGCAAAAGGTAAAGGACAAAATACTCAAAAAGCCCATGAAATATGGAAATATTAGAAGCAGTAAGAAGAGGAAGAGAAGGTAAAGAGGAGTTACACTAAATAAATATTTCCAGACCAAAATAAGGAAGATGGGATAAGCAGGTATGTTGTGGACACATGCTCAAAGTAGCTGTGGGACAAACCAGGATGTAAATGGCCAGCAATTGTTTGCTGGTTTGCTTTTTCCATCACATGATGCTAAAATGCTGTGAGTTTTGGTCCTCAGGGTTTTCTTTAGGCAGGGTCTCTTCACTCCTGAGTTCTTCCATCTCACATCTGTCACTGTAGTTACTGGGGCTTCATTTCTTGTGCACATCCAGAAAAATTAAAAAAATTGCCTGAGGATACTCCTAGATAAAAAGCTGCTCATATGTGACATAGCTCAGCAATTATTAAGAAGTAGAAGACTTATTCAGATCTCTGTCTTTGCAGTATGGCAGAGGATTCTTTTCCCAGCTGGGGTAGGATATACATTTATTTCTCTTATATGGCATCTCTAACTCAGCAGAGATCACTCCTCAATTCACCTTCTAAATTTTTTTCTTTTCCTCTCTTCAGGAGTTGGACTTTGATGATCATTATGGGTCCCTTCCAACTCAGAATATTCTATGACACAATGATTATTCTGACACCACATTATTCCCCAATAAAGAGGGAAATGGCAAACCCTTTTCTCTCTCCCCCACCATGAACTGTCACTGCTCCCAGTGGCAAGAAAGACACAGAGCTTCAGATAATGCCTAGAACTCTCTCTCAAATATCAATGAAATGCACAAAAGAAGACCTGCCACCACTTCTTATGCAGGGAGCTAAAGGAATTTCATATCCAGAAACAGATCTGAATTTGTTTCAAGCTCTAAATAAGACTCTGCAGACATCAGATTCTTCTTGTATTTTGGAGCTCCTTCCTCTCCTCCACCATTTCTGGGCTAGAGAAATATACCCAAAAGGTTGGTGTGCTCTGTGTACACCCAGGAACTCATTAAATTCAACTAAAATGACCTCCAGAACCTGGGATGAAGCAACAAGAAAAATGAAGCATGAGGAATTTTAACATGTTAACAACTTGTTTCCTTTTGCCACAATCTGCTACCACAGGATAAATATCTTGTATTCTGGCTAATAAAGGTTTCCTACAAAAATTTAAGATTTACAAAGATTTCCTATTTAAATCTAAGATTTTACTTATCTGCACAGAAAGCTGTTTAAAAAACGTAGATGCCTTACAGGGAGAAAGAAATATAACCATAACAAGCATAAACAATGACAGCGACTTAATCCTCTACGTAAGAAGGGTGTGCTGTCAGGACTTGCATCTTCTGCAAATTAAAATGGAAAAAAAAAGTCAGTGATGGTCAAAAGAATAAGGAACTGGGAAGAGAAAAGACAAGTTACAATTTTAGTCAGGATACCTGAGAAACTGTAAAGATATTATTTCCATTTTAAATATGCTACAGCACCACAAGAGAATATTACCTTTGACATACACCAGACATGCTGAATGACAGAGTGGCCAAAAATATCATTTATCATAAGCAATATGATTAACAAGCTCTCTGACTGCTCAAGAATAGCAGGTATTTAGGGACACAGGATACCCAATTCAGAATAAAAGTTTAAATTCATTCTTACTCAGGAGTAAAATATTTGCCAAATCATTGTCTGGGGAATTTTCTATTACTGAGATCAGGTATTTCAGGACAACTTGCTCAGGGCATGGCCACATATTTTAACAGATGGGAAAGAATTTGCACAGACAACCAAAATCATTGAATCACAGATTGGTTTGGGCTGGAAGGGACCTTGAAGATTATCTTGTTCAAATCCCCCTGCCATGGGCAGGAGCAACTTCCAATACATCACAGGTTTCACACAGAGGAAAAAACAAGCAGGGCTCAGAAATGATAAGCTATTGATGCATGGTCATTGTCACACAAAATACTGATGGCAAGGATGAAAATTCAAAGTCTAGGATGTTTGGAAATCAAATTCTGAACCTAGCAGCTCGCCTTTTACTTTAGAAAAGGTGTAATCTGGCTAATCAGGTATTTTCAATGTGGTCAGAAGAGGAAAGAGTCCATGTCTCCTTCTGCCTGAATTAGGGGAGACACCTTGTTCATCTGCATTATGATCCTGCATCTCTCCCTAGGAGAGGGAGGCTCCTCCTGCCACTGAATCTGTTGGTTTCTCCTACCAAAAAGAGTAATTTAATTCCTTGTAATGCACTTAAGGCTGATTTGGGAATGACCATCACTTTATGGCTGATGGCCATCCAGAAAAAGTATAATTTTTAATTCCAAAATAAATCACAAAAGGACTGTGAGATTTTAACCTTTGGTTTTTGCACCACATCCTTCTCCTTGCCTCCATCCCCGCTCAGTGCGGATTAGGATGGGGAGAGGGATGAATTATCTCTGGAGAACTATAAAAGATAGAATTGATTTTTGGTAAGAACTCCAAGGAAGTTCTTAAAACCTCCTTATCTTTGTGAGTAATACAGCAATGTTCCTCTGCTGAGTGAGCGCCTATCTTCGGAGCTATCCTTGCCAATGTTATCTCGACAGAAAAGCAGCTTTGAAGGACAGAAAATAATATGTGTTCCCCATTGGTTGCAAAGGAGTTGTGTCAAAACTTGCAATACACAGTTTAGGTTCTACACCAGGTATTTCCATAACTTAGGGGAATTCAACAAGTTTGCTGCTGTGAGGCCGGCATGAGGCAGAGATAAGATTTGCCCATCTCACATTGTGGAATTTAATAACTGGGAAACACTTCAGAGCACCTGCACAAACCTAACAAAGTGACACTGCCCAAACTCACTGGCTTCCATGTTAATATTTTTATTAGAGTGTGAATTTGTGAAGCTTCTTTAAAGAAATTTTAAAAATCCATCGTATTTAAGTATTTCTTGAAGAAAGGCAGCAAATTCTAGGTTTATAAGGGGAAGCAATTTCCCCTTAGAATTGTAAGGAGGAAAAACTAGACATTATTTTGGATGCACAAACTATTTACCAGGACACAGACTCATGTACTGCTGATTTTTTCCTGACCAGAATAATTTGTGTAAGAGGAGATCCCACCTCCTCCTACAAACTGCCTGATCCTGGCTGCAATATTAACAACACAAATACTGGACTGTTCCAGCCATGATAATTTTGGGTAGTCCTCTAAAACTTCTGAGCTTTTAGGTCAAATGGTTGATTTTCTGAGAAAGTAAAGCCTTTGATTGAAAAGCTCCTGTTTCTAAGAGAGATTCATTTAAATGTGCATGGATCTCTCTCCTGTTTCTTAGAGAGATTCATTTAAATGTGCATGGATCTCTGCACGTCACCTCCTTGTCAGACTGGGGTTATGCTTATGTATAATAATTTCCTTTTTATTTTCAGCCCTTGACAACCAGCAAGGAGAACACATACAGAAAGTGTCTTGCAGCTCCTCTAAAAACAATCCTCTACTGCAGCTGAACAGCCTCTCCTGAGAGAAAGAAGAACTTTTTGGTCATCTAGGGAAGGCAGAAATTCTGTTCTTCAGACTCCCAGGATTTCTGCTATCTGATGGAATATTTAAGCAGAGACTTCATTCCCCCGGTGGAGCGCTGAGGGCTCAGCCACTCCACTCCGGTGTTCAATGAGCTCTTGTGTTCTATTACAGAATAAATGGGATTTTCTGCCCAGCTGGAAAATGATACTTCTTCCTAGTGCAGAGATTTGTACCCCACTCTAACCCGCCTAAATAGGTCACAGTCACATTTTCACAATACTACCAATATATCCCTTCAGAAAATGCAAAAGCTTGGTGCACCCAGGGCAAAGACTATCTAATGTTGTGTACTGCAGACTCTCTCCTTAGCAAAGAAAAATAAATCAAACTAAGGAACGTGTTACATCTCTCTATAAACCCTCTCCTTGACTCAAAGGGTTGGAGGAGCCCTCCCATATCACTCTGTCTCATCAGCTTTCCTATTTCCAAGCAGATTTGAAGGCCCTGCTCTGCCAGTGACCAGCTTGGCAGTGCTTGACAAGACACAGCTCCATGCCTGACTCCCACCCTCTATCCAATGGGGATTATTGATATTTTCCCCAAGTGTCTTGAGCTCTCTGAGTGTGCCAAGAAGCCTTATTTATTCATTTGCCTGCTCCAAATAAGACAAGCTCTGTCAGCCCTACCAGCACTACTCTACATGGTGCAAGTCTCCCAAAAAGATGGAGTCTGAGCTCTAGTGAGATGACTTGAGAAAGCAAGAAGGGTGATTTGCTGCTTAGTTTCTTCTTTAGCTGCCTCCTGTGCATGCTTTTCTTAGGCTGTTTTACCAGTCAAATGCCAGGGGAATGTGATGATCTTAAAGCTTTTTTCCAACCTTAGCGACTATATGATTCTATAAAGTAATTAAGCACTATGAATGTGCCCTTCAGAATCACATGTTGTTTTCAGCCACTGTGGTATAACTCTGGAGCAAGCTCAAAAAAAGCCAGGAGAGTTAAATTCTGCATGTGGATTCAGTGTCAAAATACATTTGAGGTAAAATGAATCAAAATGTGGAGAAAGGAGATGCTCAGAATTGATTTTTCCAACAAGGCATTTACAGGCACTCCAAACACGATCTCCACTTCAAACATAAAATAGTCATTGTGCTGATTTGTTACAGTACGACTTGCTCAAGTATTTGATTCCACATTATCTCAAACTCTGAGTTATCCAAGGTCTCATCTTCTTAATGGAAGGGAATGTACAAAAGCAGAGCACTCACTTGAACACACAATATATTATCTATACAAATTGGGACTCATTCAACAGACAAACTTAAAAACCAAATTATGTTTGACTATCAATTTGATACTCTGCAGGAGAAAGCACCACTTAGAGTCTGATGGTTTACAAAGCCTTTTAGCTACACATCTTGGCATTACAAAACATCAGATCTTGACCATGTCCTAGAACTTGCTAGAAAGCTCCTATGAGAATAAAATTTTCGCTAGTTGATTGTTGCAGCTGAGACCTTCCAAAATATGAAACAAATGCAGTGCTGTGGGCTAAGATATCAATATTCAAACAGTGTTTCTTGGCAGAATACCCCACTGCTGATTCCTGCTGAAGCAACAGGCTGGGTATCCCAAAGGAAATTCTGGAAGCAAAAATCTCAGGAACCCTGCCTGAGACACTGATCCAGGAGACAGTGGATTTCAGCTTTTATCTTTGCTTCACTACAGCCACTTCCAAACTAAGTCATCTGCAAAATAAATTCAGATCCTTACCTCAGTTTCCCTACTTTTAGAGGCTGGAGAAGCTACTTGAGAACGGTGAATTCCAAGTCAAACACAGAAACATAATTTGCCAAATACACATGCAGAAATGCAAATTGCTTTTCCATTCAAAGTCAGGTGCTAGAGATGTCATTTTTTATTGAGTTATTTTTATGTGGTAATAAATAATACTTTCTAAAGCACAGGGAAATTTTGCCACCAGCACAGATATTTTTGAACTCATACTTTCATCAGCACTTCATAGGATCTTTAAAGTGACCTTAAAGATCACCCAGTTGCAATCCTCCTGCCATGGCCAGGGACACCTTCCACTAGATCAGACTGCTCCAAGCCCCATCCAGCTGGCCTTGAACACTTCCAGGGATGATGAGATCCACAACCTCCCTGGGCAACCTGTGCCAGGGCCTGAGCACCCTCCCAGTAAGGAATTTCTTCCTCATATTCAATCTAAATCCACCGTCCTGCAGCTTACAGCCATTCCCCATCATTCCATGCCCCTGTGAGAAGTCCCCCTCCAGCTTTCTTGTAAGCCCCCTTTATGTACATTTTGTGATACTTTAGAAAAAAGCCCAACAAACATCAGTAAATTAAGACTAAGTATCCCAACAATTTTCAGCAGAAATACTATTTTTTATGTTTTACTTAGAAAAAAACCTTAATTTGTCAACTCCTTTAATTAAAAATTATTAAAAGCTCTAACTTGCAATCAGAATACTGTAACAAAAATAGTAAGTAACAAAAGTAACCCCCACATCTCATTCTGCAGCTTTTCATCAGGGTACGAGCCAGACTTCAGCTGTACAGCACCAGACACACTATGAACAACACAGCACAGTGCAGTTCACCAAATAAAAATTCAAGTCCACAGTGCAGTGACAGATACTTGGATGCTACTGGGCAGTTCATGTTATAAACAGAGGCATTTCTCTTGAAAGTTCAATAAGGTTGAAAGCCAAAGCAGTGATACGGCATCAGGGATTTATCATCTAATAATAAAAGAGTGTTTGTTCCTCTGGATCTGCTTTGAACAAGTGGAGTCTCATGCTGAAAGAGCAGGTTCAGTAGGCATGCAGCTCTTCAATTGCACCCCTTATTGTATGCTTTATATTAAAGAAAGCAATTTAACTTTTGAGGACAAGAAAATTATCCTGAAACTGAAGTCCTGCCTAAGCTCAAGGCCAAGCTAGTAAAGAGCATATAAAATTATTAAAAGGTCTTCAATTATTAAGATAGCTGGAACACTTGCAACAGCTGTTATTCAGGGTGCCTTCACATTTTAATTATGTGCCCCAGTGTCAGCAGGTTATAGCTAAAATTTATCAGGCCTGGCCTGCCATAGCCTTTAGGGGGAAAAAAGTTTAGGCCACATTGGTCACTCCTGCTCAAACCATGGGAAAGCAGAACAAAAGTGGAAGTAACAAAAGTGGAAGTTTTGCTGCCCCACTGGTGATGAAGCAGAGATAAAAACACTTGAGCATCCTCTCTTAATGGTGCTTTGGAGATTTTTGGTGAAAACTAGGTATGGTGTCACTGAATCCACTCATGTTATTTGATAAAGTACAAAATAATGTGAGAATTTGCGTGACTGTCAAAACAATGTGAAACAGAGAGGCACCATCATCCAAGAATCCTAGGAAGGTTTGGGTTGGAAGGGATGTTAAAGATCATCTCATTCCAGCCCCTGCCATGGGCAGTGACGCCTCCCACTGGACCAGGCTGCTCAGAGCCCCATCCAGCCTGGCCTTGGCTGGAGCTGGGCTGTACCAGGCATAGATGTAAATTAATTGGCCCCACTTCCATAATTAAACAAGGTTTCCCACTTCAGAAAGTCAAGGCCTTGGGATTTGTTCCTTGTTCCTTATCAAGCACAACTGAACACAACTGGACTCTGCAGAAATCATCTGGGGCAGCATTTTCTGGACCTCAAATTCCTACTCATGGATTTTGCTACAGTAGTAAACCCCTTCCCCACCCATGCAAGCTTTGATGCAAGGCACAGCTCGTGGCCACGGACAGAAGAGACAATCTGCTGGTGTGCAGCTAAAATTAATTTTCTCTATATATTTCTTTTAAACATCTAACAAATTTAGAGCTAAACCATCCCAAGACAGTGACAGGGATGTCTGCTAGTTCTTGACAGACTAGAGGAGCTTTGACAGTGGACTGTGAAGTATAATGTAAATATACATGTAAAGTGCAATATCAGAAGTGAGTAAAATTCAAGGGGACAAAAATCTCATATATGTACAAGTACCCACAAAACTACACCAAGGACTAAAGTAAATATTAGGACGTAAATACCAAGCAAAACTAATACACTGTAGTTTTGTAGATCCAGGTTTGCCAAAGCAAGCTCCAGCAAATCACTGCTCTGAGTGCAGGACTTCATGCACCATCATTTCCTGTTTGCAGAGTTAGGGTAAGTCAAATATTAATGATACAGTGCACTAGAAAATATAAATTGTGATGGTAACACCATCATGCAATGACATGTGAGGATTCTATGTCCAGCCTCACCTGAACATTTTTGAGTTCAACAAGTGCAACCTCATATGTGTCAATGTTTAGAAGATGGATGTAACATAGTACTATGACTGAATTTATGATGTTTTTTATTAAAGAGACATCTTGGAAACCCCAGCTAACAACAGAACTCCGTTGTGGTAGATGCTGTCCAGACTTAACCTGAAAAGCCCTCAGTCAGAACAGTTTACAAATCAAATATGGAAGACATACCTAAGCTGAAGGACAGGAAATATTACTGTAATAATACTGATTTATGGAGGAACTGACCTAGCTAAGGTCACAAAGCAAGTGTGACCCCATGTCCCCAATCTCAGTCCATTAACTGCAAACTGCTCTTTGTCTTCCTCCTGAGGTGAGGAGTTGGCACAGCAAGGAAAGCACAGCTCCAACAGTCTGTGCAGGACCTCAGAGGACTTTCAAAATGAGGAACATTATCCTTCATGGTGGATTAAAAAGGTTTATTTTCACACAATATTTAAGAACACAACTGTAGTGTCCCTTCCACACTGTGTTAAAAAATTTACCATTGTCCTACCACCCAACAGCAAATTCTCTCTACATAATATTCTATTAATTTGCAGGATATACTGGTGTACTAGCTACATTTTTAAAGTATTACATCACACAGGCTGTTAAAGCACCCGTTTCACAGGTGAACAAACTGAGATTAAATGATACAAGAAGCCTGTTTGCTGGATCAGCTGGAGGCTTGACACAAATTCAAGGAGCTCTTGAAGTAAGATTCTATTCACAATAATAAACTTGCAAGATGTGCAGAGGAACCTGTTTAAAATTCATTTAACAGGTTCCACACAACAGAAAACAGCACAAAACAGTCACTGCAAAGTTAACTGTTCCAAGACCTTCAACTTACACTGGCTGAAGCTGATGAAGAACAGCAAAACAGATCATTCCTAGGCTAGTGCAGAAGCTGCTGCCCCTTCAGTGGCTCTAAATTCTCCTGGATGCTGAGTAGAATTTTTTAATGTTTTAAATACAACATTTCTATTTAAAATACACAATTCTGAGATACTCTAGGTCAGTCCTAGGAATTTAGGCAGAGGTTTAGCTATGGTTTTACTGGGATTTAAGCTGCTAGTGTAAATCATCATTATGGATGGTTAAACCATGAGCATCACAAAACCCTTTCAACAGACAGCTGGAAAACATCCAGCTCACAGGTGTCCTTGTTCACTTATTTTTGTCTCAATCTCCCTTAAAGAAAGCAAAAAAGCTCCCATTTTGGGTTAGCACAGGACCAATTAAAAACCTATTTTAATTGCGTGGAAGTCAAGCTTTCCTCCAGGGCTATGGGCCTTGTATTCACTGACCAGAGGAATTTCTCCCTTGTGTGACTATTCAGGAAAGTTTCCTTGTGTGTACACAGGAGCTGGAAAGGCTCAGATGTCAAACCTTAATTGCTGGGCCACGTTTTTCTTTAAAATGATTTTAGGTACCTTTAAACTTCTAATTTAAAGACCTAAAACCAAATAATAGGTCAGCTCTTCAAACACGGCCCATGTTAAACAAGAGCATTTATAGGGTTACAACTAAGGAAACAAGTGCATTTATAAGGCTGCAAGAGAAAGGCAACTTGAGCTTCTGCTGGAGGTGAAAGGGCTGGGAGGGAAGGGAACATAAAGAAAGTTTCTGGCAGTTTTTGCCTGACCTGAGTATTTTGACTTCTGATTTTTCTACCTATCAGAGATTCAACAAGTAACTCTCGACAGGGACTGAAATCTCTGCAGGAAAAAATAGTCCTCAAAGTGCAGGTTTGTTATCCTGTGTTGGAGTAGCTTGACTAGAAGATGCTGATGGTGAGGGAGAAGGACAGACCTGCAGGGCTAGGAACCCACAGCAGGTAATGCCTCAAGCTCCCCTTCAGCTGCAGCTGCTCTGCAAGCCCCACACTTCCCAAAACCAGGAAAGCACCAGGATATCCTTCCTGTTACCTGGAATAAACCCCGTTTCATCCAGGGCTGTTACAGAACAAAACAAGGTAAACACAAAAGCAGATGCATTGCTCCTGTGAAATCCACGAGGAGGAGGTTTTTTTTCCCCTCCTGTGCCTGCAGCCTGGCGCCAGGGAACAAAACCCAGGTCCCAAGGACGGATGCTGTCAGAGACGATGCCATTGACGACACACAGCCATGAATGCCTTCTCCTCTTACTGTAAGGAATGAGGGGTGGCTGGGTGGTGTTATTGTTCTCCCCCAACTCCATCCTCGAGCCTGTCATCGGGTACAGAAGCAGCCTTTATGCTGCAGTTGTACCGTCCCGTTTCCTGGCTTCTGTCAAGCTTAACAAAACCCAAGTACTAAACACTTTTTATGCCTTGGAGTATCAAATGTTCTTTGCTATCAGTCGAAATGGAGCTCTGTTAATTTTCATTATTGCTTCATATGAAAATGTTAGCTCTATTCATATTCCATATTCAAGATGTTTAACCTGGGTTCACTGTATGAAAAGTCAATCATGTGTGCATAAATTCAATATATTTTCCCCATTTACTGCAGTACAATGAATATCTTACAGAGAGTGATGTTTGTGTCCTGATTCAAAAATATTATCTCTTTCTTTTGCCCAATTTATTTTGTATTTATTTGAGGTGATGCAGGTATACTTGGGTTAAATAAGCTTTATCATAGCTCAGGGTTTTATTATGTTTAGCACAAGAAAAAAATGTGGTGTAAGAGAAGGAAATAAAAAATCCATCTCCGAAATCATGCCAGCAAGTGGGAAGAAACACTTTTGCTGATAAACAGGAAATCTTTTATTTCTAAAGTTAACATTCTTAAGTAAAAAAACAAACACTTCAGCTAAATTTGTGGGTTTTAAAACAAACTGTGACAAACATTAAGGGAACTAAATAGAAACCATCTTTCAAGATGGTAAAACTAGGACAACTGCAAACAGGAGGTATTAAACAAGCCACGACAACCAACACACACAACAGCCAATTTTAACACCAATTAAACATATCTGTGATCAAAACCTGGAAAAAACAAACTTAGAGAGATGCCAACCAAATTATTATGTAATAATATAAAGCCTTTACTATTATTTCTATTTGAGGAAGTTGCACATGCTCCAAACAGTGTCCTGTGTGCTCAACATACCCTACAACCTCCAAAAAAGATAAATGAAGAGAACCCTTGCTCCAGAAAATGTGGGATACAGTCCCACAGTTAACAGAAAGTGAGGGTAGAAGAGTGAAAGAACAATTAATTGATGCAGCTCATCTCAGAAAACCGGCCAATATTGACAACATTTTGGCAGGGTCCTACTCTACCTCTGCAAAAGCACCAGTTTTGTGCAGCTCATGGGAATTTTTACATACATTTCTAAATTAAAATGTAAAAGCAGAAAACATCAGTTTTTTACTTTCTCCCTCTTCCCCTTTCCTTTCTGCAAGTTTTCTCAATAATTTAAATGAGAGATCTAAAGGGAGTTTTGCATCTCTGTGCCCTGTGCTGAAAGTGAAAGTTGGATTTCAGACACTTTAATAGCAGATCTGTAAAGTTTCCTTCCAAAACGAAAAAGCAACTTTGAAGTATTTTTTTTGAATAAAAAAAAAAATCAACTACACACAGAGTTTCCTTTCATCAGTCTGTCTACTCTCAAGTTTTTTACCTGTTAGGAAAACAGACTGAGCCCAATTAGCAGATTAACACGCAACATGCGGTGACAGCAAGGACTGCCCATACCAGGCACAGGTTTCTCATGGGCAAACATGTTTTTTTCTGCAGGTAAAAATAAGATTTTTATAGTTAGTGAAATATAACACGTGCTAGGGGATAATAAGCACTGCTGACTAATGTCCATCAGGCTGCTGCCCACCTGTGCACCCACCCTGGGCACATTGTACAGCAGTGAGCACTGGGCAGACTGGGACACTGGGGAGATCAGTTAATGCGTGAAAAGTGCTTTGAAGCTGAAATGCAAGAACTGCTAAGTATTATATCTTATTTCAGCAGCTGATCAAGCTTATGATAAATGCAATGTATCTCTAAAAAAAGGCACACAGGTAAGGAAAATGTAGAAATTCAGCTGCAATATTTCTACCTGCAAAATACTCCACATGGTGACACACATTGTAACCAACTCCTACTGTACAGAAGGGATGCAAGCAAGAATAAAACTTTCCTTCAAAATACCAGGGTTGAGACAGCAGCTGTGTGTTTCACTTAAGCATGGAGCATTTAAAGGAACTTAATATTCCTGCAAAGAGGTGACCTGGAGGAAGCCTTGCTCTAATTTCTCTCTTCTATTTAGATTCATAAACCAACGCCAAAACGCCGACAACGAAAATCAACGCCAATATTGGGCTATCAAATTATTTACCTTTGGTGGGGGGAGATAAAGCGTTTTAACGGAGTGAAAGCAAGGAAGAAAAACTGGACTTCAAAGCAAAAACTAATTATGTGTTTTACTAATTACATTTTAGAAAGATACACAGGGCATTACCAACGAACCCTGCAAAACTGAAAACACAACTGTGTCTCAGGCTGCCTTGGCCTGGAAAAGAGCTCCTGAGAATTACCAAGGGATTCCTGCTTCCCGCAAACACAGCGCCACTAATATTCTCCAGATTTGCTGGCCCTGCTACGAACCATCTCAAGAAAATGTTTACATTAAAGTCGGGTTCAGCGAGGAGGTCAGCTAACTTTAAGGCTTTAAGAAATCAGCAGCCGTCTTGTCTCCTGAGCAGTGCAGGGGGATGGGGAAAGTTTTTTTTTTTTTTAAATAAAATCATTAACTTGCTTCATGGACAAAACCTCAGTTTTTCAGGCTCTTTCATTTGCTGTCAGTGATGTGAAAGTTTTGGGGGTTTGTTTGGTTTTTTTCCCCTCCATCTTTAGGTGTCCATCAATAAACTGCCAGACACACGGTGTGATTGTTGGGCTGTCCCGTGCAGGGCCAGGAGTTGAACTCTTATGTTTCTTGTGGGTCCCTTCCAACTCAGGACTATGATTCCATGATTTCCAAAGTTTCTGTGTGCTCTGAAGCTGCTTTTAGCCCAAGCCACACCTCACACTTTAGACTCCTACTGAAAATAAGCGCTACTATCTCACGCAATTAGGCACAATTTTTATCAGGTTTCTGACTTTCAAACTGCACATGTACATTACGTAAACAAGATAAGGAATTTATGTTGTACGTATTCAGCTTTTATTCTTTAAATATTGCTTTGATGAGCACTGATTGGCTGTCAGATGATTTTCCATTTCATTCTCTACCACACAAGAATCAATACAATCTGGTTTTATTTGAGCCAGGCTCCTAAGTTTACGTCTTATTTGCATCTCGCTACTGATAAATGATAGCAATAAAAGTGTGGCATTCCACAGGAAGAAAGTGAGATTACACTTCATCTAATTGTTTAAAGTAGGAGAAATAGTATTCTCATTCAGAAATAAATGCCTTAAAGGCTTCCACTGGTGTAATTGTACTGCAAGGGTCTAACAGCTCTAAGCTGAGCGAGAATGGCTGCAAATATAACAATAAAAAGTCAGTTTTTCCTGTTCTTTATTCTTTTATAGCTATGTATACATGTAAACACATCAGAAAAACACTGCCTTGATTAGAGGTTCTTATAAATAATCAAAACCCCTCGATGGTGGTTCTGCATAAGAGACCTTGTGTGCACTGTTAAATGAAATCAGCTGCGCCTCGGCCAAGAGCACGAAGGCACTGGTGATATTTGCTTCTGCCACAAAACATGTTTAGAGATCAGGGTTATACACAGAGTAGAAAAATCCCAGAACCAGTTCCTAACAGCACACAAACACAGGGAAAGTAAATACCTGTGCCGTGTTCCGGTTCTGTCTCATTAACTTTAATTTATCTCTGTACTAAATGCAGCTGCTTTACCAAGTTAAAAAGCACAAGCATGCATGTGAGAGCTACACAGGGAAAAAGTGAGGTAGAAACAAAAAAGTAAAACCAAAATTAGAAATAACTGGTTACAGAAATTATTTGATTAAGTTAAAAGCCTGAGCTAGCACTGGGAATGGATGCAGAAAACTTTCAGAAGGGAATTGCTGCTGTCCATTTCTAACTTGGGAAGCCAGCCTTTCTGCAGGGTCTGCCTCTTTCGAGCGACTCCTTTTCCTGCTCAGTGAATCCCAGAATGATTTGCAAAGCCTTCACTCATTTTGACACAAAGGATACAGGAGACTGTTTAGACTCCTAATAAGGCTGGAGCCGCTAAAGCTGCACAGTCCCGTTCAACACGGGATGGCGGCAGCCAAGAAAACAATTCCTTGGAGAGGAAAACAGCCAGCGTGTGCCCTCATGTAAAAATCACATTCCAGAGGAAAAGAGCTTCTTTGGGCTGGAGTGTGACGTGACTTTAAGATGCTTATTGTGCACGAAGGGGCTCCATTTCCCTGGAAAAGGGACATTTGGTTCACCCACCCAACCTGGCCATGGTCACCTGCTGAAGAGCTCAGTGCTTGGCAAGTGCTGGCATTGCTGTCATCTGGCAATTGGTAATAAATGTTAGGGATATATTAACATGGAATATTCTGAAAGTTAGGCAGGAAGTTCTTGAAATTCTAAGAGAAATGTTCCTTTTCTTTTTTTTTTCCTCTTCTACCAGAAAATGCTGGATACCCCTTACGAGCTCCTCAGAGGTAAATATAAAAATGTAAAATTACACTCATGTAAAGTCCAGTAATCTCAAACTATGCCATAACAAGGGAAAGAGCACAACTCAGTAATTAACACATCACCACATATTTCTTCCAATTCAGCAAATTTACAGCTGAAAACAATTCCGCAGAACCCAATTTAATTGCATTAAAAATTATGCAACTTATTTTATTAAAAGGGGATTGATTGCTCTACAAAGAATTTAGATCCAACAATGACCTTCTGTGCTACTGTAAAAGGTGTTCAGAACCCAATGAACATACAATAAGGCTCTAAACCAGAAACTAATTAGCTCACACACAAAGTATTAAATCTGTTTCACAAATTATGTAAATCATATAAAAAATGAGGTATAATACCAATGGCAAACTTTATAGTGCCAAAATGGAATAAGCTGTATGTATACCTGCCTTCAAATTAACTAAAGCAATTATACTGTAAAATCATTAGCCCAAGACATAGTTTAAAGTCAAGCTTTAATAACTTAATGCTACATGTATTTTCTAACCACAGAAAAAGCATTACATACATTTACACTTCCCACTAAATTTAGAGGAGGTTATGCTGCATTAAACCAAGCAGGAAAAATAAAGTATTAAAAAAAGAGACAAAAAAAAAAAAAGGGAATGCCAAAAATGTTTACTGCAGAAAATATGCACAAAATCAAACCGTAATTTCCTCTGGAGCTTTGTTTCCCCATATAAACAATATATTATTACGTTTTTTGTAATACTAGCACATTCATTCTAACAAAAAAAAAAATAAATTAAGAATTCTTCGGAATGATGAGAAAATAAAGCACTATTTTACATGATCCTGGCAATACTTTCAAATGCCAATTATCTGCTTTCATGGTTCTGCATTTCCTATGGCCAAAAAAATCTCTTACTACTTCACTTCAGAGTAGGTGGAACAGCCACTCAGGGTCCCAGCACCTCTCTCTCCACAATCCCAAGGGTTGGGCTGAAATGTTTGATTTTTTTTGCTGCTGGGGAAGGCTCAGAGACCCTCGTGTGGAATCCTGATGTGATTTCCAACCTGCTTTTCACCCTCAAGAAAACTACCCTAGGGCTTGATGCATCTATGTGGGAGTGAAGGAACTGCAAATAAGGCATGAATAAACAAGTTTTCTTATTCTGCTCAAAATATTGCCATTTTCACAGCACTGGGGTGTACAAGAGAAAGTTCTTTGTGCCATTGTGCAGGAGGACAGAGTTTAGCAAAGGGCTGGGAATTATCTACCTGCTCCTTCTCATAGGGGTGGCTCTGCTGTTTCTACATGTAACCTCCACGGGTGTGACTTTCCAGTGCCTTGGCACTCCCTCAGCACAAAACCAAGATTTTGCATGCGTGATTCTGTCTGCAAATGCACACATAAAAACCACCTGTGTAACAGTTCTCCTGGCCTGATGTGAGATTAATGCAGTTTTTTGGGTGAAATTAAAAGTTGAAGCAAAACTGAGATGCTGCGTGTGTGTTTAGAAATAAAGATTATACTTTAGTTTTAACAAATAAAGATTCAGACCATTTCAAATCTCTCCTAGCTGTTCACAGCCAAATGCCACTGTCAAACTTTTAACAGACAGGAACACTTTCTGCATTGCTACAATTTATCAATTTATTTATTTTTATGTTCATTTAAAGGAAAACAGGGTTTCTTTTGTGTATCAGCATTATTTGATACATCATGAACTACACAAGCTCAAATTTGGTGCTTCATACCCCTTCCATACAATGTCTTGTCAGAATACACACAAATCCTCAACACTGCTCTAAGAATAAACATGATTTTGTAATGCCAGAGGAACTGCAGAAGATCTTTCGAAAATCAAGTGAGAAAGGTAAGAAATTTTTTTGTTTCCTGAATAACAAGCAATTAAAACTCAACTTTCTGAATTTGCCACAGAACTTTTAAATACTACAAATCCAACGGGAGACTGATCAGCAGCGAGGTCAAGTGGCCAGAGATGTACAACAACTATTTTTATGTGTCTGCATATCTGCAATCACTAATCCCATGTAACCAATACACACAGATTCCACATTTACTAGGGGCTGCTATAATATTGTTTTAATATCACCTTCCTACACACAGTATGGGTGTACCCAGGGAAGAATTACTTGGGACGAAGGAGGGAATGGAAAGAATCACAGAGGGTAGAAAGTGGGAAAATCTGGGCTGTATCTGTGCTAACCTGTGGTGAAAACCAGTAACATCAAAGCAGCCAAGTGAGAAAAGGAGAAGTGCAAGGCAGGATCGAGGACTGAATTTTCTAATAAAATGCATCTGAGTGGAAAAAGAATTTCCTTGCTTCAGAGTCGTACTCCCACGGTGATCATGCTTTATGATAGAAATTGTCCCCTAAATATCTGCTGCCTCTTGATGCTTGTTGGATGACCACCTCCCTCCCCTCTCCCAGACAGAATGTAACCACTCTGGTAATTACAGTGACTGATGACATGTAAATATTTAATACACTTTAGGTTTTGTCTTTAAAATGCGTTTTCAAAAGCAAAGTCAATCGGTCTCCAGATCTGACTCCAGAACTTATTTGTGGAGAATAAGTATTGAAAGGAAGACACTCAAGGCAAGTCAATTTGTCTGCCTGAGACTCTAAATTTGATGGAAAAAAATATTTGCTGCATTTCTAGTTTGTCAAAATAATTCAAAATTAGATCTCCATCATGAAAACAGATGCAACAAAGACAGGTCCCTGACAATTTTTCATCTTTGCCTTTCTGACTCGAATCCCCACATGTGCCAAACGCCACAGCACTTGTGAATCACTTAATCTGCTTCCTTTGAAACCCAGCATCAAATGCTCATTTCTGCACAGTTAAAGGCAGGGTTTTTGTAACCTGTTTTCTTTTTTAAATAGAAATCCTGTGTCTTGGGAAGGTTGGGGTTTTTTGGTTCGGTTTGTTTGTGGTTTTTGTTTTTTTCTTTTAAACACAAACCTATGAAGTCTTGTTCCACGCTTTTAAACAGCAATGTTAAGTATAACACATTAAAGGGAAAAGATGTCATGGATTTGAAAATTCCTTACAGCGTCATATTACCTCTTTTACACACCTGTAACATATTTTTAAATATTTTTAAAAGAACAAAATTATATTTCAGATATTTCTATCTGTTGTTTCAGCAGCACTAAACCCCTTTTTATCATCAGCTTTGAGAAATTTGTATTTTTAAGGAAAAACAGAGAGAGAATGAAGGAATGAATAGGTCATGAAATATCCTAAAAACAAACAGCAAGAAAAACATCATTTCAACTACATTACAGCTCCAATTACTACTTACACCCCACTTTCCTGGGTTAGACTGTATCTTGATCAATGATATCCCAGCTGGTTTTAGTTGAAAAAGTTTCCATTTCTATCTCTACTAATGGTGCCACTGATAAAGAGGGAGAAATCCATCGCGTCTGCCGCAGAACTGAAACTCCAGCGAGGGATATATATTCATTAACACATGCAGGAACTGAAACCGTCAGGGAACATATATATATTTATGAACCCTTGCCTGCCCACAGAACATTTCAGCAGTATAGAAATCCAAACAGGGAAGTGGAGTGCAAGAAGCATACTGGTATTAAAAAATATGCCAGGGAAAGGACGGCAGATCTGCCATCTCTGAACGCTGAATAAAAGATCAGAGGGAAGCAAAGTCGCATGAGAAACTCTCAGCTTTGCCCTATCACCTTGTACTACCATATTTAATTCCCACTTTTAATTTTATTAAGAGCACACTGTCTGCAGCTACAGATACACCAGTCAGACCAAAAGAAAATAAAATATGCAAGGTTAAGCACCCTCAGAAGCTGCTGCTGTAGCTCAGCTGAACCTTGCACCGCTCCTTCCCCTTGTTTTATTGCTCTTCCGATTTACGCTGACGTGCAGGTTTAAAATGCCCTCAGAAAGGTGGCAGGAGGATATTCTCACTCCCCGCTTCTGGAAAACTTCGGCACAGAAAGAAGGCACAGCGTGAAATGAAAATAATGAAAATCATGGCAGCCTCTTTTAAACAACCAGCTCCCTCTCCTACACGAGCTGAGAGCACAACTGCGCCGATTTCTGCTGTGCCTGGGACCTGCAGCCCGACCCCGTGAGTCCCAGCATCCCATCCCCATCCCCATCCCCATCCCCATCCCCATCCAGGAGCCCACAGGGAGCTCAGCACAATTCCCCAAGGCTGCTCCAGCTGGAAATTAGCTACAGTATTGTCACAGGAAAAAAAAAACTTTAATGAAAACTCATCCCCGTTTTGCATGTTTTGCTTCCCTCTCTGCTTGTGTGGAGGGTTTTGTTCCCTTTTATTGGGGAGGGGGCAGAGAGGAAGGCTTGAAAATGGTACATAAACCACAAAAATATCCCAACACATGCACCAAGGCTGCAAACTTTTTGTTTTCTTACATGTTCCTCCTTCATGCTTCAAACAGAGGAGCATGAAGCAAAGCTTTGGCTAAAAGGAGTAAAGCCCAATTCCTTTGACAGGGTCCTTTTCAAATTCCCATTCATCTTCCCAGGAAAGCCAGTCTGGCATCAAGGATTCAACAAGTTATATCGTAACAGAGTCCTTGTGTGTTCTTAAAATAAACATTTCATCTCTTTGCGTGGAAATGGCATCTCCTTCAATTTACATCTCTGGAAACAAAAGGCCCTGAAAAAGTATACAGAAAAAGCTGGAAAAACCCCATCCTAGTTTGCAAAACCAAAGTAAGATATACAAAGGAAATGAACCTGTGATACTATTGCTGTAACACAAACACTCGCTGGCCACCACCACCATTTAATTCACATTACGTGCTTTTTTTTAATCCTGGGTTCTTCAATTTAGCAATGATGAGCCACATTAAAAACCAAGACTTAAATAATTGCATTTCTGTAAACTGTGCAGTGTTTAAGGCCAAAACCATCTGCAAAACTAAGTAGGAAAAAGCCTCCCTTTTTTTTTAACTAATGGATTAGTATAAATGTCTGTTGGAAGAGCAGGGTGGAGAAGAAAAGAGGGGAGAACCCAAAGCATTTATATAATTTTTTTAGGTATATAGTTTAGATATCCAGCATTTTGAAACATCTTCCTTGAGGTGTCTGCCTGTCTGTTCAATGGATTTACAAGGATCTCTGATTCCTATTTGTAATGACTTGCCAAGCAATTTCAGTATCTGTGTTACCCAGTGTAAATATTCCCATACATGTTTAAAGTGGGTCCTGAACCAAACCTCTCCATTTTAATTCAATTTTTTAATATTTAGACATAAAAGTCAGAGCTTAAGTCTGCCTCCATGTTTAATTTTAAAAGTTTATGAGATTACGGCAAATAAACCATACCAAGGCCTGAAAATACACTTTGCAGCAGAAATTACTTTGTTCTGGGTTAGTTTTTAAGTACAATGTGAACTCTCCTGTACTGGCAGCACATCCCCATCTATCCATTCCCAATGTTTTGTGCTCTGTGCATGGCTCTTCCACAACCAAAATCAGATTTCCAGAGTCTAGTGTACCAAAAGCCATATTCATGCAAAGCACACAATTTAACTTGTGGACATTTTATGAACTATGGAGCCAAATAAAAAGAGCTACCAAAACCTCAAGCCTGATTTCCTGCCTTTTCTGACTCTGTATTTCTATTGTAACATGTTAATAATCAATTTTCCCACTGGATCTCCTCCTGTCTAAGGAAGGGACTGACCTCCTACTGATCAGCTCTTAAGACATAATTTATTTGAATGAGCAACATGAAAAGCTAATGCTTGGTGAAAAGAGAAATAGGCATGATCAGCACCTAGTAAATACACAGTTTAGAATTAGAGAAAAACTGGCTAAAAAATGGGAAAAGCCACTTTTTAGAGCCAGAAAGAATAAACCACCCCAAGCCATCAAAATGCTCACAGAGAGGAGACTTTGAGGTTAATAATAAGGAAGTGGATTCCAAGTTCTCCTTCTGCCCTTCACATAAAGTCTTGCTGTCTTAAAAATACATTGCAAAACAGGGTTCCTCCACCACAGTGACAGAGGAGGAAGCCACACAGGCACAGGATAATGAAACAAAAGAATAACTCACTTGGAGTTATCCCTAATTCCAAACTTCTAGGAATTGATGGATGCTTTGTACTGCTACTGAATAAAAACCCAAACACACAGACATATACCTCTCACCATTCAAAGTACCATGAAAAGCCAATTTTATGGTGATATATAGCTTAGATATTTTTCCCAACTCCATTCACAGGCAGGATGAAGCTCCAGCCTGGCTGGATGTGGATGTGGAGAGCAGGCACACACCAGAGCCACTGGAGGGAAATGTGTGGCAGCCCATTGCTACAGCAGCTGCCAATATCACAGAACACCAACAAAGTTGATTAATCTATTATAACTTGGATTTCGCTTGTTTGGGCTAGAGGCTCTGACCAGATGACTGCCCAAATGAAAAAATACACAATTTTAATATTTTTTATTAAAGCCCCTAAGAAAACACCAATTATTGTGCTCTTTAAGGTCAGGTGAGAGGAAAGGAATGAATTCCATGCACAGAACCCAGGTGGGGAAGAGAAGGCACAGACCCAGCAATACCACAGCAGCATTTCCAAATGGAAACTGGTTTCTCCTGTGAAAAGCTTTTGCTGTATCAATCTTTGGCAAACCCACAATTTCCTGGAAAAAGCCAATATAATTTCCTCCTGCTTCCCCTGCTCTCACCCCAGATGTTTTTAAACGTTTTAGGTTGCTGCTGCAAGTGGGACCAACAAGCACAGCTTCAGACAGGAGGCAGGAAAGCACTGAAGCAGCTAAAGCTCTCACCAGCGAGCCTGGAGGCAAAAATACCCTGGCATATATATTTTATTTCATTTTCTTCTTCTTCTGGGGTATGGGGAGAGGATAAAACAGCAAGGACCTTTTCCAGCTTTCAATAAACTTCACATGATGGTGATAGTTTAGCATTTCGTTTCCTTAGGAGTGATGAGAAAAAAATTCTAAGTGGTCTTTGCTATCTCTGCATTTTAAAGCCCAGAAAAGGTCAGAAAATGGTTTTATGCAAAATCTCTTCCCTATAAGGAGAAAAAAAAAAGTTTTCTGGTCTACCACAAAAAGGCAGCTTTCTACAGAAAGGGAAAGCTGTTTCAAGGAAAGTATTAGTGCAATCGAGAATTTAATTTTCTGTTCAAGAACAAACTAAAACTTTTAACCAGCTGTTACAGTTAAAACTGTTCAGAATTGGCCATTGTTTACTGCTCCCTGCATTATCAAACCCAACATCTGATGCCCCAAGACTGAGGCTTTCAGGGCAAAAACTGCCCCTTTCTGTGCACAAAGCACCCAGCAAACACTGCTGGAGCATTAAGTTAGGGAACTAATGAAATTATGGAAATAATGAACTCTTTCAAATGCTATTCTCATTTTTGTTTGCCATACAAAACATCTATTTATGTTCTAAAACTCTACCACCTCTAACTCTAAACCAAAATACTAAACTGTTAACATTTTGTCTATAATACAAGTCAGCTGCCTGTAATGGAAAATACACAGAATGATCACATTTACAGTAAGAGTCTTCAAATCCTCACTGAAAGCTTCACCCTCTGAAGAAACACCTTCTGAAATGCCAATACAGAATATTAGTTTCTATTTTACTCACATGCCACCAAAAATATCCAGACAGTGTAATCTGATGCATTATCACCTCAGAAGCTAAATGTGGTGTCAAGTCGACTGGGCCAGTTTCAATCTGCAGGAAACTGGAACTTTATTACTATTATTATTATTATTATTATTATTATTACTACTACTACTACTACTACTACAACAACAACTACAACTACTACTACTACTACTACTTCTTCATTTTGGTGCCAGTTTTGAGCTCTGTGGTGTATTCAAGGTCCCTTCATAGATAGAGATTAACAGTAAATCCTTTGGAAAGGAGTCAATGGCAGAGAGAAGGTGGCATTTTGGTGGCTTTGATTCCCAGGATTAGCAAAGAGAAATGGTTTAAACCCAATGGAGTACTGATTTCTTTGCTGAAACACCTCTGCTTCTCTCTTCCCACACCTCCTCTGAGACACATGGCTCCATCTGGCTACCACTGCTGGGTCTGGGCAATTCAAGGGACATGCCAGCATGGAGAGAAATTTGATTTCATTTGTTGCAGCATTAACTTTACACCTGGATGTTCAGACATGGATAAAGGAGGTGCCTCAATTTACTGTCCAAGCTTTTCTCCCCCTGGCAAATCTTCCCTGTGCCTCTGAAGGGAGCAGAGCAAATGTCCATGCTTAGGTCACTCCTTCAAAAAGCTTCTTCTGTAAAATAAACAGTTTTCAAATGCAACTCCAACACATCTCAAGCTGAGAAAATAATTAGTTCATGCTACAATTGCTGCAAAAATGAAGAGGGAATAAATGACTGAACACAGCTCGGCACATGCACTGCTCCAACAACTGCAATCATGAAAAACATTCCTCACACTCCTTAGTGCAGCATTAACCAGCAGCAGAAGAGGTAAAATCACAAATACTTCAAGAAAATATATACACTGAGGAAAATAAGCTTCACTTTCCAATGCTGAGGTGTTCTTATATGAATTTGATGATGTCTTTTTTTTATTTGGAGTATGGAACTCTGGTCCCACTGCCAGAGGATCGTTTAAATGTCAAATGGAAACAAAACAGTCATGAGATGGTCTCATCTTGGTAACACAGGGATGTTACATGTGGTTATATATATATATATATATATATATATATATATATATATATATATATTTGTGTGTGTGTATTTCTGTAAGCACATGTTTTATTTTACCATAAAAGACTGGTTACACTGTCAGCCATCTGGGGAAAGATCTAGTTCAAGTCACTCAAACTTCACATTTGGTATCTCAGCTCCCCTGCAAACACAGCAGGGCACAGCACTGCCTGCAGCCCTGGGCACTGCTCTGCTGCTGCTTTTTAGGAAAGTAAACAGCAAAGTGGAAAGATGTTAATTCTCTTGCAATTCATTTTTAAACACCCATGAGGCCAAAGGCCTCTAAACACTAATGCTAAATGCAAAATATACCAAAGCAAAAACCAAGGGGAGTTTGACTCAGACTCTTCTGCAGGCTTTTACTCAAGGAAACATCCAATGAGCAGTTTAGTCCTTGAGGTGAGACCCCTGTGACACCACACCAGGGTGGTTTTAGTAGCTCAGGATCAGAGGCTGCTTGGAAACTTAGCTGGAAAATGAGATACAGAGTGGAATCCTGACTGCAGGTCCCAAACAGCAGAGCAGGGAGCAGCTCCCACCTGCACAGCTCCATTTCACCAGCTGAGGAGGGAACCCAGTGCTGTACTACATGCATCAGCTTTTTGGAGCTAAAAGGACAAATCTTCACCCAAAACATAATCATCAAAGAGCGGGAGAATGAAGAATGCTGTGTATGGGTAAGGGGGGTACAGGATTTGGTGTATTTGAGCAAACTCATGCACTCATGGTGCTGACATCATTCCCATGGTGCTGATGAGCTCCCTGCTCTCTGAAGCAGCCTGGTGTTAATTTCAGGCTTGGAGGAGGGACACAACACAAAGGTGGAAAGGACCAGGAAACTTAGCTGGAAAATGAGATACAGAGTGGAATCCTGACTGCAGGTCCCAAACAGCAGAGCAGGGAGCAGCTCCCACCTGCACAGCTCCATTTCACCCAGCTGAGGAGGAAACACAGTGCTGCACTACATGGAGCTAAAAGGCCAAATCTTCACCCAAAACATAATCATCAAAGAGAGGGAGAATGGAGAATGCTGTGTATGGGTAAGGAGGGTGCAGGATTTGGTGTATTAGAGCAAACTCATGCACTCAAGGCATGGTGCTGACGAGCTCCCTGCTCTCTGAAGCAGCCTGGTGTCGCTTTCAGGCTCAGAGCAGGGACACAACACAAAGGTGGAAAGGACCAGGAGGGGGGAGAGGAGCCTTGAAGTCAGAGGAAATGAGCAAAAAATGAGAAAAAGGCAAAACACGTAAGGAGTAAACGACGGAGTCACTGAAGTGGCTTCAGTGGAAGGTGATCGCCACCTTCTCCCAGCAGCACCTTTAATCATCCTTGATGCAATTTCACTAAAGCAAATTCTATTTAATTTCATTGTGCCTGACCAAGCAGTGCAATTCCTACTAGCTGGACACTTTCTAGCCTTCATCAGGCTTTTGCAATAGCAGTCATTCCCTTGAATTTATCAGTGCATTTATCACAGCGGTTCCAAAAGCGCCAGCTCCATGAGGCAGAACCTGGTGCTCAATACTTTATTTGTATTCAGCAGATCGACCTTTGCATTCTGTCCTGGTACTCAGATAATTTCCCCTGTTTCCAGGAGAACTCCTACTGCCCTGCCACACAATCGCTCCCTCGTTTGACGAGCAGAGCACTTTCCTTCGCATCAGCTTTGGCCCCTGCATATTTATACATCATTTAGCAGCTCAACCAAGTTTAACCCACAGATATTTAATTTTCTTCTGCTACAAGAACAACAAAACTCAGCTGTTTAGTTTAATGCCAAATTTCACAATGTTAGTGATCCCTTTGAGAAACAAAAATAAATTCATGTACAGCAATCAAAGATCAATTTCAGAATCTTTACACACTGGATGCACTTGAAAAAATTAATATGTATATTTACCTTGTAGCAGATTTTTATTGCCAATCTAAAGAACATCACACACACAATAAAAATCCAAGAGAATCTTTTCCTTCCAATTGTTTCAGCACATAATCACTTGCTAGGAAAGCAGCAGGAGATTAATGATGAAAGGGGATTATAAATTACATCAATGTACACAGAAATAGGTAAAAGTTCTACAAAAACACAGCTATTCAAGTTCTTCTCATGCGTTATTCTTAAAATATATTCGTCATCATGTCAGCTCTTCCTCCAGAAGTCAACATTTCTTAAAGTTTGGGGTTTACATTTGCACTGTTGGATATTTTAACAGTAGAAAATGTGATCTATGTGGCATAATTCATCTTTGGCTTGGACTGGATCCAGGTCAAAGAGCTCCATATTTTCAGCCCATTAGTCATGGGAATTACAAGTATTATACAGTTCCTTTTAATTGGTAGTTCATGCTCAACCACTGCGAACCAGTCTATGATTGCAAAACTAGCTAAATTATATTCTCAATAAAACATCATCCAGCCTGCAAAAAAAAAAAAAAAAAAAAAGGAACCAAACCAAAAACAACCCTGTCCCAAAGCAAATTACATCTCATATGCATAAGTAAAACATAACTAGCTCCACACTCAACGATCATGGGAAAAATGTTGATGAGCAGCCCTGACTGGCCAGCAGAGCAGAGCTCCAGCCCAATGCCACGTTCCACCCCAGCTCCCTCTCAAAGGAAAGTCGTTCTCAATGCTCCACTGGTCAAACACAACATTAAGTAGCAAGCACTAAAAAGTTAATTGAATGTTTGCCAGGAGACGTATGTCCCATTTTTATACTGGATAATTAATTTCTTTGTTTTTATAAGAATTTTAAAGAGTGACCAACATGCACCCTGAGGGTAATGATCTTCATTCAAGGGAGACTTCTGACTTTTTGTGGCACAGGACTTATTTGTAACTGGAAACGCTCCAAGACTGTTCTCCTGTAGGTGCTCACTTTTAACATTACACAAACTCTTGCATCTATTCTATCTTAAGCAGCTGGTATCTTTACACACCTCTCCTAAGAGATGATGATTTTAATTCCAGGATCTCAAAAATAAATAAGTTTAGAAGCAAGGTGAGAGAGGCACAGGTGAAGCATCTTGGGCTGGAGGCTCGGTGGAAGGAACTATCTCTACTTCTAGTCATGTATTTTCAAATTACAAGACCTGTCCTTTCTCATCATGATAGTCTCTAAACCCTATTACACACAGTAACAGGGCTTTGCTGTTGACAGTGTGAGTTACTCATTAAGATAAACTGCAGTTTTGGGGTTTAAAAATGTTTTTCCTAAGTTATTATCAACCCTGTCAGGATTAATCGCTTTACAGTATACTTAAACTGTCAAAACAGTTCCATATTTAGAGCCAGAAAGGAAATATGGACTATTAGCATCTCACAACACAGGCCAAAGCTTCAACTTACCTACAGACTTCTGGTCTACTACTGTTTTGGAATAAAAATACAGAATTATCTTTGCCACAATTATGCTTTTGCTCTTTACAATGATAGCTGCTGTAAGTTAAAACTTTAATCATTCCCATGCTGTTGCCGTCTGTAACTTACTGCTTCTACAAACAAGGTCTTTAAACAGTCAGCCCCCTACACTAAAGAAAGTACTGACAAGTAAACAAGCAATATTGTGCCTTTCTCTTCAAACCCTCCCTGTGATGACTGCAGGAACTACTGCTGATTATAGCTGTCAGAAAATGTACTGCCTACATATGTGGTATTTAAGTTTCTTAGGCCTTGCCATTAAACCTGACCAGCTACAAGAATGACCACAGAAACACCAAACTCCTGAACAAGTGAACTCTAAAATCTCTTGAAGTTTTCATCTATTTGTATTGTTTTTGGAATGTGATTTTTGATTGTCATTCCAACTGCTGCGTCATCTAAAATTATCTGAGTTAACATAAGGAGATGTTTTTTAGCACCAATAGAAACAGAACTAGGACAGGAGTCTGAAAGAGTGACAGGGCAATTACATGTTTTAGCTGCTCACCTGGCTGGCTCCTGCAGGTCTGAGCATGCTTCCACTCCAAAGGAATCAACAGGAGCTGCACAGCCACCTCCAAGTTCCACTATCACTACTATAAGATCTTTAAAGAACTTTTTTTCACTGCCTAAATATCTGTATAAGGGCAAATTTTAAGTTATCTGCATCATAAAAGATAACCTGGTGTAAAGGTGAAGCATCTTTCTACCACCACCTGGACTTCTTTGAACTCACATCTGAATTGTTGGCAATAGAAGAGTGCCAGGGAGACAAATTCTGCCATCCACCTCCTTCAGTCTGCTCACTGAGCAGGTCACCCACGTGCTGGTGTGGGGTACAAACACTCACACTGTCATTCAATTTAATTTCAATTTGACTCCTGGACTGCAGTTTTCCTGCTTGAATGAAACTCAGAGAATTGCAGAAGAATTTGGATTGGAAGGGACCTAAAAGAGCATTCACTTCAAACCCTGTTCCACAGGCAGGGACACCTTCCAACAGACCAGGCTGTTCAGAGCCCCATCCAACCTGGCCTTGGACACTTCCAGGGATGGGCCAGCCACAGCTTCTCTGGGCAACCTGTGCCAGGGCCTTGCCACTGTCACAGTAAAAAATTTCTTCCTTGTATCCAATTACCCTCAACCTGCTACCCTTGGACACTGCTCCAAGTAAGCTCCACTGGTGAGACTCAAGGGAAAGGCACAAAGGCTGGTGTGGGTATTCCTACAAGGAAAACTTATCTTTGTGTCCTTTGCATCTGGAAATGCAGCCCACAGTTTTGTGTGTTGAGAGTTTAGGGCTCCTGCCCAGTCAGCAAACTCATCTGAGGGGAATTTGTTTGTCCTCCAGGGAGAGCAGTGGGGAGGCACTGGGGCATCACCAGCACAGGGATTGCTGCCTGCAGCTCATGGACACGTCCACACATCCCAGCTGGGGTGAAGGCAGCACCTGCCCCTAAGCAGAGCATCCTAGTCCAGGGTAAAAGCACCTACAGATCAGACCTGCAGGTGGATGGCAGCAGATTTCACTTCCAATCCAAGCAATGCAAACGAGAAGGAAAATCTCTTCTCTTCACACAACCAAAATAACAGAGAAGATGTAAAGTGAGTGTTCTTTTTGCAGAGCAAGAAAAACCTGTACTCTGCACTCTCCCAGATCTTTGTTGACATGATGACAAATAAAAAGGAAAGCTTACTGTTTCTTGTGTAAGTGAAAATATGTTTAACAGCGTGTGCACACACAAATATTTAGGAGCAGACAAAGCTGTGGTGATAATGAGGGGCTTCCCATGCCCCAGCAGCAGCACACAGCAATAATTCACTTCACTGTAAGAGATCAACTGGAAAGGCTGGAGAAGCTCTTAGGACCTGAGAGAATGGCATGGAGATGTCAGGGGAGATTCAGGTTGGATATTATGAAGAAGATTCTTTCCCCTGAGGGTGGTTGGGCACTCGAAGAAGCTCTCCAGGGAAGGGGTCAGAGCACCAAGCCTGACAGAGCACAAGAAGCCTATGGACAATGGGATTCCTGGGGCTGTCCTGTGCAGGACCAGGAATTGGACTCAATGATCCATGGACTCCATGATCCCTCCCAACTCAGGATACTTTATGATTTTAAGCTAGTGGGCTGGTGATGTCTTCTGCCTGAGCTATACTCTCTCTTCTGCTCTAAGACAAAGCACACGCATTTATTGATCCAATATTAATTAAATGCAAATAATTTCACTTCTGTAGCCTTCCCAGACCATGTACCACCATCCTACAACAGTACCATAGTCGAGTTAAAGCCAATATTCCACTCACACTGGCAATTTTCCACTAACAACAAACCCATGTCTGGTAGATGCAACATTTCAAAACGCATGTAAACTATTTAGATGAATTCTTTTTATTGACAATCCCAGGGGAATGGAGAAAAAATGATTTGTTTTACCCTCAGAGCTCAAAGCTCTCTTGGGAGGTAATTCAATTGAAATTTCACATTCAGTCTAGCCAGGCAGTGATAAACAGATGCTTAAATTAGCTGCATTACACCATAATCAAATATCTTAAGACGGGGGAGAAGTTTCCAATAAACAATGGGGGTGGAGGGAGCTTCCCAGTATTTTTAGAAGGAATGTTTTTCATACCTCTCTAAAGCTCCTGCAGCAGCAGAGGCATCTGACAATGCAGGCAATAAACACACAAACACAAACCCAAACACGACTGGCATTGCTCTGAGATCTCTGGCAGATTGGGTGACCTGCACCCCCAGCACTTCCTTTACCTCCTACACTTAGAAATTTCTAGTCTGAAGTCCTGCTACACAGCACTACCCCTTCTCCAGCTTTACCAAATGCTGCTCTTGTTTTTATTTAAACAAACTGTTGTATAAAACACCCTCACACAGGGAGGCAGAAGAAGTAACCAGACTGGGGCTGCTGCTGAGCATTTTCAGCTTAGACCCAAACCCTCCCTATGGTTGGAACCACACTGAGCATTTCCTCCATCCCCTGCTCCCAACACCTGAGCTGCTTCCTCTCCCTCTCCTTCTTGGTCCTTCCCTACCCTGCTGAGCAAAAAGGCAGCAAGAAGCAGAGGATCTGTGTTTTG
Source organism: Melozone crissalis (assembly GCF_028551555.1). Lineage (NCBI taxonomy): Eukaryota > Metazoa > Chordata > Aves > Passeriformes > Passerellidae > Melozone > Melozone crissalis. The sequence continues at coordinate 606,363 of NW_026535887.1, forward strand.
TTCCTGCTCCAATAGCTGGAAAGGAGAAATTTCTCCCAAAATAACATGCAGGAGGGTGGCTACTCCTGAGAAATCCCTGGAAGGATGAATAGTGGTGGAGTCACCAACCCTGGAGGTGTTTAAGGAAAGATTGGATGTGGCAGTCAGTACCAGGGTCAGTTTGATTGATCATATGTTGGACTTAATGGTCTCAGAGGTCCTTCCCAATCTAATTCATTCTCTGATTCTGTAAATGGTCTGTTAGAATATTACAAATACAAGTCATATATTGTTGTCCCAACCAAATTTCCTAATTCCAGAAACTAAGGGAAATAACAGGTGGAAAGAAAAAAAGCATAGGAGCCACTTTCTACATTTTCCCACTTTTTGTTTTCTAAAAAGGGTATTTTGCATTTCTCTCTAGACTTTCTGTGCAAGTCTGTGACACTGAATGAGTGATGCTGGCTGTCAATGCACTTCCCACTTCTCACAGTTATCAATGTGATATGCTTTAAGGACATCCTGAATTTCAAAAAGGAAGATAAACAAAATAATCAAGATATTCCCAATAATCAAGACCTAATCCTTGATAAGTTTTCAGTTATGGGGTTTGGTGCTCGCTCAGTGTTGCTGCAGACCCACAGCCACCCCTTGGCATCCCAAACAAACAAAATGCCCTGAAACAGAGGGTCAGGTCAGGCTCCCAAACATTGTGTGTTTCAGGGGTTGATGTTTGGTTTCTTTTGAAGTTCACTGCCATTTTCCTCATCAGTAAGTGCTCCTCAGCCTGCCCTGCCAGGGAAAGCATTTGCCTGCTGCAAGAGCTTCACACAGGCAATACTAGAGGGGAAAATAAGATTTAAAATTCTAAACCTCCTGGACTCCATACAAAGCAAGCTTATGAGAAAACTATAGCCTGTTATACTGAAGGTTGAAATAAATGTCATAATGATTCCTGTGGCTTAAAAAAACAACCCAAAATACCAATTGCAGGTTCAGTCTGATTGAACCATCTTGTGCATTATCACAACTGTAAAATCCAAAATGTAAATGCCGCCTTGAGTTTGTAATGCTCAAAAGCCAAAGCTCAAATTTCACAAAATTTTTATTTTTTTATTGGTCTTCTTGTCTAATTTAAGTAAACCTGAATACCAATACTAGGGGAAATTCTTAAAAAGACAATTTGTCTGTCCTCCAGGCCAGCTACCACCCAAGTTTTTCAACCTTTTCAACCTTTTCCTTTTTGAAGCAAGGATGTGTTTAGTAAATGGATGCTGTAAAAGAGCTATTCCTGCAAAGACTAGATTGTATTTTAAAGCAGTATGGAGCATCACAATCAGAAGAATGAGGGTAAAAGCAGATAGTTACTTAGAGAAAGCTGATTTGAACACTAAGTGAACACCAAAAATGTGTTTTCTGGATCAAATAAAATGTGAAATGTTGCATCAAGTTTTTTATCTGTGATAAAAACAGGCTACAACGTTATACACTAGCAACTCCTATGGTAAGATAAACCTGGCATGCCTAAACATCTCTCTCTTTCAATGGCATTAATTCCATCACAACAGCCCAGGAAAAGTTGTCAGTGGTGTGAAACAAGAAGGTAAAAGCTCCTTCTGCCCAGAGAAGGCAAATCCAGCGGGTGATGAGTTCCCCTCTTCTCTTCTGTGCCAAACACACCAGGAAGGAGCTGTTTGGAAAACTCAGCAGCAGCAGCAGCACAGAAGCCCCGGGCAGGAGCTTGGGGAGCAGCAGCTCACAGGAGAAGCTCGATGGGCTTCCCCACAGCCCCAATGCTGCAGCTCAAGGTTGCCTGACCCCCAGGTTACACCACACTGCAGGTGATGCTGGGGGTGCCTCTCACTGAAACCAAAGGCATCAAAGTTGTTGGTTTTGGTTTTTATTTCCTTTTTAGGGGACAGCTGAGTTTCCAACTTGTTTTTACTTAGAGGGTTAAGAATGTACAGTAAGTGCAGCAGATTAAAAAGCAGCAAGGAAAAGGTCTTGAGTGTGTCTTTCATGACTTACATCTTTGCTTTCATAAACTAGACAGACTCATCTCCTAAAAAAACCTAATAAAACACCCTAAACCCAGACCTTTCAGGCACCCAGTGCTTTCTAGTGCTAATATTTCCAACGAGAACTCATGGCTTTAAAGGCTGTGTGAATGAGAATAATGCCATGAAATCAGTAATTTAAATAAAGTAATATTTTAATTGATTCTGACATTCAGAGACATTTCTTAGCATTTCCACCTCTTTCTGACCTTTCACCCCAAGTGGGTTTTGCTGCAATGATGGGGACCAGAGGTTTATTGTCATCTTTGAAGTTATAAATGCACAGTAGCAAGATCTGCCCCTGAAGAAATAAGGGGGACATTTCCTACTGATCTTACAGAAAACAAGATTTGACCATGACAAGTGTCATAAAAATTACTCAAAAATACTAAAGTAACATATCTAACACAACCAAGGAAAGGGCTGCAGAAGCAGAGGCCACTTCAATTACTGTGGTTTCTCCTTATAGGAGGGTCAGGGAAAAAAAAATAGGTGAGTGCTACATGACAGTAGAAAACAGGACAATAAAATAATAAAACAGGTTCTCTTACATGCTTACTTTAGAAGAAAAAAACAAAGACAAAAGAAGAGTTGTATAGGTAGAAGTACAGAGAAGATAAAGCAAAATTAGGCATTTAATTCCCAAAGACAAAAATATAAAAATGCATCTTTAATTCCCCCATCCCAAAAGCATACTACTAAATGCAGGAAATGCATTGGGCAAAACCTCTGAGGTTCATAAAAAACTTGAACACAATTTCAGATATTTAGTAAGATCAGCCAAAGCTCTTATAAAAAGAAAATTTCTAGGTCCTTATGATTCAGCAAGCCTTACAGAGGAAAATATTAGTAATTTGGGGGGTAGGATACTCTACAGTTGCCTCTCAAAGGACATTTCACACTGTTCTGTGATAAACCTGGAATTTACCCATCACACAGAGGATAGAACACCAAATCCTCTATGAGGATACAGACCCAACATTACAACACCCGGATTTCTGCATTCTTAAAAGCAGTTTCAGATTTCTGCCATTCCAGCTCCTGATGACTCCTATTTTCACTTATGGTAATTACCAAATTCTGAAGAAATTGTTGGCTTCTGACTCATCCTTCACATCCCACTCCTCCTCCTCCTCCAACCTTCATGGAACACACCTTCTTTGGTTCTGCCTAATGATTTATCACTTTTCTGATCAGCTCTCTGGAAAGCACAGAACTATCTATAATCATACACAGCAGTATGAACACTTTCATTCAGTAGCCTGGATGTACAATATTTCAAGTGTTTTGGGTCATAACACAGAACCACCTTCAGCAGATTATTCCTAGAGCAAAATAACCTAACAGACAAATAATGCTCCCATGTTTTCCCAGAGTGAATGCGTAAATATCTCCTGAGTGAAGTGTATTATTGGGAAATTGGACAACAGGGGCAAGAATTCAAGCAACATGTATGAGAGTGTGAAGAATGTGAAGGTCTGTCTGACAAAACCATGAAAGCACAAGAATATGTGAAATGTGAGAAGCTCCATGCAAAGCTTCACAATAGTCCTTTGCTTTCACTTAAAAATAAAAACTATTTTGAAAACTTTGGGGTTTTCGTACTATCTGTTATTTGTATAATCAATTGTTTATTTAAGCAACAGCAAGTCATAATCCTAAATCATTTATCTGCAGCCAGTGGAATATTTTTAAAAACTTATTATTATTTACTGTCTTGGTTTTCTTAAACTTCATTTTCCAAAGCTTTACAACATACATTTTAAATCAAACACACTTAGTGCCATGTCAATTGAACATAAGCAGTCCTGAAATGAATAGCTGAGCACAGAAACCCCTTTACTCCTACCACACTGTGACTGATGTAACCACTGCTGAATGAAGAAGAAAGTTTCTCACCCCATCACATTTCTACCCTGTTTCTCCCTGTTTTTTAATTTTAAGAGTATCACAAGTTATCCTGTCTATTCAAGCAATACCAACACATTCATTTCCACAAATTTGTGACCCAAACAGGCACTTGAACAATTCTACTTCAGATTTCTTTCACCTGGAACTGCTACCAGCACCCTTTTGAAACACAGGATTAAAAAACAACCGTAAAAGAGAAAAAAATTACAATGCAATTTATTTGTATATCCCATCCACATGACAACGTACCTCCTTTGTCTAATCGACTCCCGGGGAAAAAAAAAGGAGGTCAGGAGGTGAGATCTGAAGAGAGGATGGAGCTCAGTGGGACAGAGGAGAGCAGAAAGCTCCCCAGACCCAGGCAACACAAGTGAGATTCTGTGGAACCACAGGAAGGGGAAGAGGAGAGACTAGAGGTCAGATCCTGGTGGTTTTGCACATCAAACTCAGCCAAGGCTGGTATTTTGTGCTCCCAGTGTCAGGCTGCAATCCCAGGACACCGGAGGGGAGGCTGGGATTTGAACAAGGCACGGGGCTGTGTTAGGGGAGCTGAGAATCTCAGGGGCTGCCCGAGCCTGGCCCTAAAGGAATCTGCAGCCAGGGCGCAAAAAATCGACCAGAAATCAAACAAGGACGAGAATGGAGAAAATGAAACACAGGAGCAGTGTGGCTCTTGCTTTCTGGCCTCATAAATCCTTAGTTGCAGAAGAGAAGTCAGATGGAACAAAGCATAAATAAAGTGGGAGGTGAGTTTTAAGCATATTTCAGGGCAGGGAGAAGGAAAGCTAAATAGATTGCACCTCTCCACTCTCATTGAGATGCAAACCACACAAAGGCAAAAAACTCATCTTGATGCACTGGTAGTTACGCATGTAAATTCCAGCGCAGGGAGCAAGATAAGCCCAAAGAATGCAGTTTCTTTCACCAGAAAGATTCAGCTTTGTGTATAATGCTGTAGTCTAACTACTGGAACCATCAGGACAACTCTGTTTAATATCAATAAAGTGAGCAGTGTGTTTGCCTCATGCTAAACGAGCTGAAAACCCGGAGCAACCAATTCCCACAACCTAGAAACACCCATACGTGAAACGGCATCCAACTTTGCTTTGATACAAAAAAACCCTTCTTTCCACTTCAGGCTCTTCTTTCTTAACCAGAGCAGAGAGGCAGAGAGCAGCCTGAAATGAGAGCCCACCTGTGCAGCGCAACGTGAACCTCAGTCTCCTCTCCTAGTGGAAAATAAAGTTTTATTTTAATAAGACAGGTCTGTGACGTGCCCTTGGAGGAGCACTGTATGGTAGCACTGACAATACGACTTGGCAACCTCCTTCTCTCTCCTCTGCCTCATCTATGGCTAATTTTTTTAAAATTTCAGTTATTTTTGCAGCTGCAGAACGCACAAATCTGCACACTGCAGAACACCAGTTTAGTTATCTAGATGCGGAAATTTTTTTTTATTTTAAATCATTAACAGCAATTATGAAGCGTTGCTTTTGAAAGGCCATAATTAGGGATGACAGACAAACAGTGGATGTGGCAGGCAAAGATAGTACCAGTTCTTTGATAGTACAAAGCAAACCACCAAGGCAGCGTGATAGTACTAGTTTCATTCCTTTTGGAGTTCATCAGTTGCGAGCGATTGAATTCTGCCTCGTGACTGATAAATGCATATTTTGATTTGTTTCCCCTTGAAAGCCAAGTACTCTTTTATTGGCAGGCTGATTAAAGTGGAATTAAAATGTTCTCTGAGGAAAGAGGTGAAAACTTGTCACCTTTTCTGCAGTGCTCTTTTTTCCCCCTTTACTAGATAAGGGTTTTTCAGAGTCACAGACACCGGATACTTGGGGGTAAATTAACCAAACTAGTCATGTTTTAAAAGGACAATTGTTCTATTTTTAAAGCTGTCATTTTCTGAATATTTGATTAGGGCTGCTTTACAAAAGATAACTTTTGCAAACAGTCTGCTCTCCCCCAACCCCCCCCCCCTTATTAATTTTACATTAGAGCTCCACTCTGTTCCAGCAAAGCCCGTGGTGACTCCCTGCTCCGTGGAGCCTTCCTTCCCACAGCGATCTCTGCAGGATTTCAGCACGGCAGAGTTCAGCTACATCAGCAAACAGGCAGCCAGAAACCTCAGGCCCTGAGCTGAAGTGCAGCTAAGCTTGAAAGAAACACAAATATTTAAAGACAGTGCAGAGAACCAATAAAAAGAAGGAAAAAAAAATAATTCTGCGAAGCATTTACACGACATAAAGCTACTAGACCAAAATAAATGTGACCCTGGTGAATTTGCTATACCAGAAGTTTATGCTTCCCTCGATTTAAAATTTTCAAATAAAGAGACTAAATACAAAGCCCTGGAGAGAAAAATAGTAGAAAGTAATACAGTTATGAGAGCAACAGCAGCCATTGCGAGTGATATTGTTATTCTCCATCAAGGAAGCAATAACTTTGATGAATAATCCCCTTAATGAACACCAAGATGGGGTTCTGCCTCCCTAATTAAATTAAATTAAAAGTGTCAGGTATCAAACCTCCGCGGTAAAGACGAAGAGAAGCTACAGAGCAGCTCCCCAACACGGTATTATCAATCCTGATTCTGAATCTCAAACTATTAACAATAAAAATAAGCAGTCCCTGGTGCTCTGGAGACAGGAGGGGTAGAAAACAAACCCATGAAAGATGACAGATTAATAAAAGACCCAAAAAGAGGTGGCTGCTATAAAGGTGGAAACTTTCTCCTTAACTTAGCCCTCACCATGGTTGTGTCGTGTGGCCTAAAATATCAGCTACAGAAAGCAGAGAAAGCAAAATGAGTTCAAGCAAGCCATGAAGTAAGTCTTATCAACAAATTATCTTTACCAGATAGAAGGCAGATCTTCATTATTACTTTAGCAGGATTTTTTTGTGGGTTAATTTTCTTACTCTCTATCTGATGCAACAGAAAAATACAAAGCCTGAAGGAAAATAATCCCTATAATTTGCATTTTTAAATGCCCCTACATAAAATACATATTTAAGCAGATGCATCATAATGGCTGGAATTATTAAGTTACATAAGTATTTAGAGAGATTATGAAATACTTATTGATTTAACTGCATAAATATGTGCCTTGGGAAATTTATATCACAAATGAAACTGGCCAAAGCCACTCAGTCAAAGCCAAAACAAAGACAATTATCTTGTCAATAAAAAATCGAAGGTAAAATTCAAAAAGAACTCCCTATTAGTGTGCTAAAAATAGAACAATTTTATAATAATAACAAGTAAGTAGGGGACAAGCCTCATAAATCCCTATACAGACATCCAAGTGAATGGAAAGTAAATACTTATTTTGATGGTGTCCTAAGAATCTGTTAAGATCTGGGGGAGGATGAGCATAAAGCTTTACCTTATCAAAAACCATGAAGTTGTACAATATTTTATTTTCAAAAAGTATTTAACTGTATAATTATATAGCCCCTGTTACAAACAACCATTTAGGGCATCCTCACTCCACTGACAGAGTCTTCCAAGCTTTAAAAATTCATTAGGATCTTGGCAATAAATATTGCCAATGTATTTTACTGTAAGTGTATCGATCCTAATGCACTTGACTTATCTATAGAGATAAAACTTATCTTGACCTTGTCGAATACAAACAGTCTGGACTAAAAACCTGCGATAGCCTCTCGTGGGGAAAACACACAGCAGATAACAGCTACAGGGATGATACAGGAGCAGAACATCAGTATTAATGCTTCAGACAAAACCGAAATTTGCCTGCATATTACCCTACTGAGCTCATGTAAGGAGACACTAATAGGAAATGATATGAAAGAAGGCTGTAAAAAACAAATATGTGCATTTAATTAGAGTCTTTTTGGGCACTGTATTAGTCCCCTTAGGAAATACATGACAGAAATGGTTACAACCAGCTGCATGGCAATATTAGTGAGTGTGCTTTATTTTTTTGGAGGCAACCACCTCTCTTTTTGAAAGTCCAAGCCAGTTGTCTTGCAGTGCACTAAGAAGGAACCCAAGCAACTTTTGCCTTTGTTATTTAAAGTTGCTGTTTCCAGCTGCAATCCCAGCGGTGACTGCAGACAGCGGCATTGGCCTCGAGACATGAACCCCGCTGCAGGCAGGGACAGACCCTGCACTGCCATCCCTATGGATCCCACAACACCAGCAAGGCACAAGGCTGCAGCAGGATCAGCAGCAGGACTGGGATCAGGATCAGGATCAGGATCAGGATCAGGCTGCAGCCCCAGGATTTCCCCTGGAAGCCAAGAGCCGTACGGACCCACAGCGAACGCTTTCATTTCCAACTCTTGGGTGCTCCTTCCCTTGCAATCCGTCTGCCTTCAGCTGCCGAGAACTTAATTAACATTTTCAAGTAGGGGGAAAAAAAATATTCCCTGCTATTTCTAAGGCAACATAGATTTTTGGAGAAGATGTCTTCTGTGGTTGATTTTGAAATTAATGCAAGAGTGTCCTGCCAGTCGGCAGCAGAGCAAATCCCTCGATCTTTAACGCAAACTTCTCCAGGTTGTTCGTGTAACTCAACCAGTTACAAAGAGGCACTTTCTGAAAGAAACCTACGACGTGTTTTTTGCAATTAATGCTCTATGTATCTAACAATTCAAGAGCCAAACACATCAGACTTCCATCTTCCAAATATCTCTCCTTTACAAGCAGTAAGAGAAGTCTCATGTAATGTCAGTGTGAAGTACTCTAGTACCTCAGAAAATTATTTCTTTCTGACACAGTATTCTGTAGCTGGTCTTCATAAATTATAAAAAATTAGGGTGTTTACAGGAATTTGGACAAGATCCTATTTCTAGGTCACAGCAATTACTTTGCATTTGCAATTAATGAAAAATAATTATGCCTGATCACTATAATTAATATTTCAATATGCTAAACAGCACCAGTACAAGTTCTTGCAAAGATCCGAAGGAAAACAAACTAAAGAAGAAAACAAAATCTGCCAAATGAAATCAAGAGGTTTCATACAGAGTTAAGTATTAAATGTTTCATATATATTTTTGACAAACTGCAAGTAGTGACAATTCAAAAACACTATAATTCACATTTGGATACAAATGTAAAATTATTGTGATGCATTATTAACTCTGCTCCTTCCCGGGCCATGAGCAGGAATTTTAAAGGTTTCCTATTTACTCTGAGCAACTAAATGAAAGTAGCTCCATAGTTTTCTATTTCTACCTTTAAATATTGCTTAGCTTTGGGAGATAGCAATAAAACTTTCTACCTTTTGATAGGCAACAGTATTTTGCATTGACTGAGGGCAAATAGAGACAAAAATAATACTATCCACAGCAGTGGCACAAAGAATAAGGCTCCATTGCTAATTATACAGGGAACTGAATTTAATTACATGGAGAACATTAAACACTTTCCAAACAGGAAAAAAAAAATCAAGAAAAGCTGGAGATGAGCCTTTCAAGTGCCTTTAATGCTCCAACAGTGCCCTCTGCCGAGGCTCCCAGATAGTGCTGGATTCGTGCTCCAAACACCACACACAGCCAGGCATCGCTAGTTTGGGACAGTTTCTGCCTAAAATTGAGCACTTCACAAAACCCAACTCAGCCAAACTTCCTGCAGGATGGATATGTCACATTTGCAGTGCAGCACTGCAGTCATGGTGCACTTTGCAGTGAGATGGCAATGAATAATTTCAAAAATTGCTATGGTTGTTCAAACACATCCAAAAAGCAACGTCTGAGGTCTGAATCGCTTCGGTCTCACAAGATCCGTCTAACAAGGATATTCCCAAAGATGAATCTGTTTAGGATTTGGTATTAAAGCACTGCTATTCTTAAAATCCAATTTATTTGCTTCTGCATTGTGACAGATACGACTTGGTGATACCAGAAACACCTCTGAAAGCAAACAGGCTGTGAAATAATCTAAAGCAAATAACAGAAATTCTGTTTCATCACTCAATACATCTTAGTACGAATTTTTTTCAGATGGTAACTATATCCCAAAATATTGCTGTCTGGCTCCTGAAAACAAAGCAGTGAGCTAAACACCGTCCTAGGCACCGAGGAAAGACTGGATGATGTGTTTCAAAACTCCAGTTTCAGGTGGCCAAGTGAAAAAGGGAAAGGGGAAAGAAAACAAGAGGCAAAGGATCTTAGCACTGAAAAGTGCAGCAGAGAAATTCCTGACAGCTCCCTCACCCTTGCTTTTTTCTAAAGAAAACACAATTGCTTTTTTCTTAAGTCACCCTTTGGCTTTCCTACCTTAACCTGGGAGAATAAAATTAGCAAAGAGTTATTTCTTTCCACTTTATTATGTTTTCTTTTTCTTTGACCAAATTTTTAAAATTTCCACTAATACAAATGAACCACACTTTTGAAAGTCTGAGCCTTGCCTTTTCCCCAAATTCACAAGTTATTCCATAGCTCTAATGATTAACTGGCAAATAGTTTTATCACCTGAAAAAAACTGCAGCCACAAGTGCCTAGATATTTCAGATTAGATTGTAGCCATAGAATTTAGATAATTTTATGGCTGCAGGAAGAAGACATGCCAAAATGGCCACGAATTTATGAAGCTGTTTCATACCAGCAGCTCCCTGGAACTCGGCTCTGCTGAGCAGCAGACTCGGCGCTCTCCGGGTACTCAGAGAAGCAAGGGGCAAAGAGACTCAGTTAAAACTCACATCTTTCTACCTCAGTGACACCTTTTAGAACTCTGGGGGTATCTTCCTTTCATTTTTAAATTAGAAATAAATTTTTAAAACTCCTACTTTTGAGGAATCTTAAATTTACGTGGTTTAAAAAACCAGGGAGCGTTCAGTGTAACAACCAAACGCAGGCTGGCAGTCCTGATGTGAGGTTTTTTTAGCACATCCTGCAGATTACAGCAACTTTTCCCACCACCTCACAAGTCCCCTGGGAAGTGGCAAACTGTCAGAGCCTCACCCAGCTGGTGATGCTGGAGAAGGGGAGCGGGATGCTCGCTCAGCCGCTGACACGGACACTGATCTCCCCGACATTTACCGAGCACGGCGGCTGAAATCAGGCTGCTAAAACTGGCTGCAAACATCCAGGGCTGACAGTGCCTAAAGGTGCTGCTGGTTTCAAAGAAATATGTGAGTTCTTAGCAATCCCAACAGCCTTTTTATTTACTACACACTGTGACAAACCCCGGGCTTCCTCCATCCAGCTCTGCCCCTGTTTGGCCTCTGGTTTATGTCAGCAAAGCTGAAATATTTTGTTTAACTGTGTTGAAAAATTAGCTGCTTAAACACAGTAGTACAGAAAAGGCTGAGATCAAAAGTGAGTCTTTTTCAGGAGTCTGGCACCTCTCCTCACATACCACTTCAATTTCAAATCTGTGTTGTGAGCCTAATTTTTATAAATCTCTCTACCCTACTCGAGAGAGATGACTGCACAGATGTTGCAGGTGAGCCTTCACTCTCTTCATATATTTAAGTATATATAAGAATATATATTTTTTATATATACACTCACATATATCAGTATGTATACTTAAGAGTAATATACACCAAAGGTTATATGGAGGTGATAAAATTACTTCAACCCACATCAGTGCAGTAACAACAATAAAAAAAAACACATATTAATAAAGCAATACCAAGGATATGTAACATTACCCTAAGTTCAAGGTAGACAAAAACATTTAACAACTTGCTTACTCAAAATACAATGCAAATGATGGCAGATTTACTGCTGCTGCTGGATCCTAAAGGTCCATTTTCTGCCTGTTTAAATCTATAGCCTTAAAGCAATATCCTGCTTGTAGGTGGCTTGGTTTTGGCTTTCTTAAAGGAATGTTAATTTTGCAGGACAGTTGTACAATCTAAAATCTCAATCCATTGCCTGCCAGTTGTTTTAGCCAGGTAATGCCAGGAGTGATTAACTGCATTAAGTTATTCCTTTTCATTCCCCAAAGGGAGACTTTTAAATTCAGTATGTATTTCTAAGAAAACCCAACACATTCTGATTCACAGAAGTTCTCTGGCATAAACTCATCTCCTTGTCAACAAATCTTCAGAGATGACTGCATAATCTTCTGAATAATCACAATAATGAAGAACAGTTCAGGGTGAAAAATACACAGATGCAGCAGGCAATAAAGGCAAAACCAATTTTCTTCCACTTGGGGTTAAATTAGGAATTTTTAAGCAACATGGTAGCTAAAAGTGGGAAGCTTTACTCTCCTAAAAATGTAGGAAGCTTAAACTCTCTGTGGGGACTCTTTTGTCCTCACAGAGAGTTTCAGTAGGTTAGTGTAATCAAAACAGCAAACAAATAATAAATTTACTACAGATCTATCCATTCACTATTCAGAAAATCCAGATTTTCAGGAATTTTCAATTCAGATGCCACAGAAGGACATTCCATGAACTTTGAGATCCATCTCAGGAGACACCAGGCTCTCTCCCTTCCTCAATACAACAAGGAGAAGAATTATGAGGCAGCAGAGGGGGGGAAAGAGGAAGGAGAATGAGGCAGCAGTGCCTGGCATCCCCCAAATTATCAGTGTTACCCAAATAAACCCAAAGCTATCTGCCAATTCAAGTCATTTCTAGAACAAGGGACCCCATTTCAGGAACTTTTTTTTTTCTTTTCCCTCCAACAAACACAACTTTTTTTTTTTTTTAATCAGGGGGAAAAAAATGAAATCATATTTTACTCAGAAACAATCTGTCCACAGATTCCTGTGAAAAGGCAGAGAGGATGTAAGATGTCAAAGCCAGCTAAAATTGGGGAGCACAAATCCACCTTCCCCTGAATGCCCCACAAACTCTGCTGCACCTACACAGATTTCACAGCACACAAAAGGCACTTTGCAAAGCAGTTTTCTCCCTATCTCAAAAATCCTTGCCTCTGCCCTAAAAGTGGTTTTTTTAGCATTTAATCAGGATATTTAGCTCTCTGATCAATAAAAGTGAGAGAATGCCTTAATTTCTGTGTGTAAGTTATCTCAATAAATAACCAGTTGACAACAGCTGGCATGTACATGGTAGCTTTTGTGATTAATATTTACTGGGATGAAAAATTCAGGCTTAAAAATGAAAAGCAGGGTTTTTTCCACAAATAAATTTAGGTTTTTACCAGAAATTCATGCATTGCATCAAACTAATTTTTAAATTGCATTTTCTACAACACGAAAATCAATATTAGATTTGATCTTCCAGAAACAATTTTGTACATTCAGTATAAGAAACTTCTCCCAAAACAGTGTATCACTAACAAGCACTAAAAGGAGAACTTTTTACCCACAGATTGCTCCTATAAAAGGTAATATTATCAACACATTTAAACTTTGGTCTGTAAGGGAAACAAAGTTTTCTCTATGTATGTAATTTTAGCCCAAAAGATGCTTTGAGTTGGGTGATTTAAAAATTATTGAAATGCACTGAAATTTCACCTCCCCAAAAAACTCAGCCTAAAACAGGACACCAAATAAAAAGGAACTAGAACAGCTTACTATTTTCAAATAAAATTATTAGCCAGATTCAGAAAATAATATAACTCCAAAAATGCTCATTTCAGAGTATAAATAACTTGCATATATAAGTAGAAGACTCTCGCCAAATAGTGATGATTATCAAACAGATCTAAATTGCATCATTCTTCTATGCAAAATTTCTACAAGATTCAGAAAAAAATCTGAAAGTCGAGAAAACAGAGAAGAATCATCACAAATGTAAAAAAGTAACTGGAAGAGAGAAAACTAATTGTCTGTGAGAACTTTAAGAGGCATTTACTATGAACATTTTGCCTTTTTGGTACCTTAATTATTATTTCTGTCCTTTTAGATTTCCACACAGCACTAACAAATGCTGTTAACAAAAGTCTGTTCATCAGAGCAAACCCCTCTCAGCACTGCAGATGCAGTGAGAACAGCAAGAAAAGATGCTCAGGGAAGATCATCAGCACCAGGAGAGAAATCAATCTTTGCAGGACACATCCAGCTTTTTGCATTGTTACTGTCCAAGCCTCAGAAAGCTCCTCTAGGACCTGATCAAGGTGATTAAATACGCTGCTCCACCGGCAAAGTCGTCACATTTTTCTTTCCTGCTACCCATCTGCACAAAAGTTCTTTATAAAAATTAAGCCAGATGTTCATTTAAAAAATCCAACCAAAATCAAAACAACAAGAAAGCAACAAAACCATCTGCTGCTGTAACATTTTAGCTTCAGTAAAAATGACATTTCAGCATTTTCAGCTATTCTTCCTTGTCAGTATTGTATCCTCAATATCTCACATCAGGCTTTACTAAGGAAACTGATGAATTTTACTGAAAGGATAAGGGGTATGTAAGCCAAGATAAGCACATTTAATAGGGGAAAATAATAGGATATAACAGTTATTTGATTTTTTAAAAATGCAGTTAGCACTGATGCAACAGTGTCAACATCCATGTCAGAACTTTTTTCATGTTGAGGAAACATAAACATTCAAACTTCTCAGACTTAAGCCACAGCAGCCATCGAGTTTGGGTGTAAAACCAGACAGAAAAATTAACAGCCAAAGACTCCTGCACTGTCCAGCTCTGCAAGGAAAACCCTTTTGCCATTTCAGACAAACGCAAACTAGGGAAATAAAATTAAATTCTAATGAAAATAGACTGAAAATTATTTTCTTTTTATTCTTCAGCAAGAACTTTTGAGAAAAATATTTCCATGTAAGGGCAGCCACGGGTTACAGCCACACACAGCTGGTCCCAAGTACAAACCCAGGGCAGGCTTCCTCAACAGCAAACAGGGATGGAAATACAAACTGCAAACAACTGAAGCCTCCTTCTTTCTCTGCGCCTTGTGCTGACTTTTCAGAAGTTCTTGAACAGTTTCCCTTTCTGTGAGAAAATTGCTTCTGCTCACTTATTGATACCTTTACAATTCTGTAATAAAACTTGTAGAGAAGAAAAGCTTTTACAGTGATATAAAACCAACATATTTTATTTTTGTTTCACCTTTTATTCACTCTCAGTAACTGGAGATTTTAACCATCACTACCAAATTTTAGAATTATGAACAGCCAGTTGGTAAAACATGTGTGTATCCCAAACCCAAGAAATATGCACATAGCACGAAACATTCCTTTAATACTGAAACAAAGAGCATCTGGATCATTTTGTCTTTCTGTTTGAGACAATTAATGTCTCAAACTATTGTGCTGCCTCTATCAGGAGTTCACTAATTACTAAAGCTACTTGTTATTACATGTATCTAATTACTACTATCAGTAAGTCCAGAATATAGTCACACTTCAAAAGAATGACCCTAACAACTACCACTTCTACCCACAACAGATTAGGATGTATTAAGAAAAAAAACCCACCACAAGATTAGACAAAAAAAAAAAACAAACCAAACTTGATCAATTTTCAGATTGTTCTGAAAGAACTAAAAAAAATAATAGATAACTGGAAATCATAATAGAAGCTTTAAAGTTCGACATCTGACAGTATCACAAAATCTTACTTGAAAAGTCTTGGACAAAAAATTAAACATGCTGAAAGAAAGCAGGCAAGTGGTAATGAACAAGTGGGGAGAGGGGAGAGCTAGGAAGGAAGTGAAAGAATATCATTTAGGCATGGTTTTATTGTGGCATATTCCAAAAACAAGGCTGATCCCACTGAATGGAACTTGTCAGAAAGTGTCACACTGCAAACGTGGCACAAATGTTCACAGAAAATGACAGCTCTGAGAAACAGACATATAAATAAAATACCATGCTTAGAATGGTATTTTATTGCTTAGAATGGTATTTATGCTTAGAACAATGTAAGCTGATCTTGGCATGCAGATATTTAGTGTATTTCAAGAAACTTGTTTATTAGGTATAAAATAATGGAATACTTAGGAGTGAGAAGCACTGGTACAAGGCTCTGGCAGAAAAAAGGCAGAGCACATTTGACCACAGCATTTAGGTCAGTCAGTATTAGAATATCCACAACAGAGCATGGAAACAGCATAGAACTGTTTGACAAAATCAGGTTCCACTTCCAACTGGGAAATGGCACACAAACTGGAAGGAGCTTAGGAAAATTAAATATTCCAGAATGATGGAAAGACTGAACTTTAAGGGAGGAAAAAAAAAAGCCCCTAAACATCCCAGTTGCACAAAGTAATCCATGAAACAGGGTCAAGAACACATGAGGTTTACAAAAACATAACAGAGAAACCAAAACTCACTGAGCACCAACAGTATTTAGTCTCTTTAGTCCATTTCATTAACATCACAGGCACATACAGAGTGCTCTCTTTGCATTAGGAGTAAAGCACATTTAAACAGAAAGGCTGTGAGATCCTATCTGATAGCTCCACTGAATCTATTTCATCTCCCTGAATGGTTTAACTCTACCAAATTACACAGTGTCACAGCAGTGAAGGCTCTGATGCTATTCCCACTTTAAATCATGCCTCAAACATTTATATTTCTCAGAGGAAAAAACCCAAAGACAACTGTATCTATTAGAAATACAACATCTTATGCCTGGAATCCATTTAGAAACTGAATTTCTGGGACAAAGTTACCACAAAACTTAAGCTATTCAAGTTCAAAAAATATTTCCCCCACATTCTTTTTTTTTATTACCTAAATGCAGCTAAAATATAAAAAAATGTTTTAAATCAAAATTTATTGAATATGTCATTGTGCATAATAACCAGGCCTTTTGTTGCACGTGAAGAAGGGTTTAAAAATAGCAGAACTTGCAGCTGTCTGAAAATTCCATGTCCAATAGCCTAAAGTCATGAACTCCTCTCAACTTGAGGCTTGGAACGATGCTGTAAAATTTTTGCACGTGTGGTATCTGAAGGGAGAAGAGTGATAGAGACCTTTTGGGCTTTTACACCTTGGGATTTTCTAGCTCATAAAAAGCTCACCACACTTTCAAGTTGGAAATTCCTCTGAAAATAAGAGTGCAACCTTGCACCTTTCTGCAGTGATTTGTGAAATATTACTGTTAAAACACTGATGCTAAAACTCAGGGTATAAGAATGAACGAATATGATCACTGAATTTGCATTAAGCAGCAAATCAGATATAACAACTAGGGTGAAAAAAACCACAGCTGTGTTTTTGGAAAACACCTAATCTCATCTGATTGAGTTTTAACAGGGAAGAGGAAAACATCTAATTTTCCAGCATATCTAAAAGATCCATGAAGAGAAAAAACAGTGGAACAGAGATTTTCTGTGCAAATGGCTCATGAACAGACTCTAACACTGACCAAATTCCTTGTTTTGCAGGGAGAAATGACATCTGCAAACCCATTTAAACTGAGTGGTGTCCCAGTATCCTAAATTCTTGCTCAGCTAGCAGCCCTTTAGCACGGCACTCCACCTGGACTGATGTATTCTGCTTCTCAGCAGAGATTCCTGCTCTTCCTTCGGTGATCCAGACAGGAAAATGAGCAATAAATGTGGATGTAGCCTCTGAATAACGAGGTCCAAGCAGCCATCCTGACATGCACGACTGTAACAAGTCTGTGGGAAGAGCTTGGCTCTCCAAGGCTCTCTCATCTCCTGTCACCCAGCACCACCACGTCCCTGGCACCTCAAACTGATCAGGGTGCAGACTGGGGACAGATGTGCTGCTGTGCCCTTCCCAGAGCTGCAGTAAGGGCACTGACACTGCCCTGATGGCTCCGGTTCAACTCCACAGCGTGGATTGGTGCTTCAGTTATTTTCCTTTTCCCCAAACTCTAGCACCTGCTACAGCCCCTCTGTGGCTCCACTGTGGTGTCTCTCCTGTTTTTGTCTCCCAGGAGCAAACCCCTGGACCTTGTGCTCCAAACTGTGCCACATTCATCACACACCAAGCCCTTGTTCTTCAGCAGAGATCACTGCAGAGGAACTGCTAATAGCACCTCCAAGGAGATCCACCACGAGTGCAGTTACCTGATCTCCACTGCTCAGACTGTCCTGAAACATTTAATTTTCCTTGCATGTGCTCATCTGGCTCCTCTCGGCTTCCCTCCTGAAGTTTCCATTCTGACAGCAAGTAATCCCTCCCTCTGGATAGATGCTCCTTTCTTTTCTTTTTGAGTGCCAGTAAGCAATTTCAAGTAAACTTAGAAATTATCACATTAAATTAGTTTTAATTAAAATGAATTTAACGTTGCTAATATTTTAGTGCTTCTAAAGTTTAAAAAATGGTTAATAATTTATTAATTGCATATATATAATAATTTAAAATATTCCATTTGTGCAGTGCAATTTATAGCCACATAACATACAGCAATATAAGATGCTACATGGACTCAGACTAGGGAAAGCCTAGATTTTTCATCTGTATTATTTCCTTTGTCATATGTAACCAGATTATGCTGTTTTTATTTAAAGAACAAATATTTTGTTGCAAATGAGACATGAACATAAAAGGCAAAATAAAAACTGGAGAGGAATTACTGGGGTTTTGCAGAATAAAAGTTGCAGCTTTGATACAGCACAGTGAAGGTAGGTAGGTGGCTCAATACAGACAGCATTAAAGAAATATAAATTCTTGATAAGTATAGCAATAATATGCTCTCCAACAGAAGTGTGAGGGGAAAAAAAATCTTGAAAATTTCCACTTATATCTCTAACTTTCCTTAAATTACATCAGAAGGTGTGATGACAGGGCAGCTCAGGTGTCTCGCTCTGCAGCAGGAGGCAATGAGGCTGAATATTGCTCTGGATTTTTGCCAAATGTCATTCTTTGTCAGCTCTGTGGTAATTAGGATTCCGACTCTTTGCATGAAGAAGCCAAGTCTCCTCACAGACTTTCTTACAGAGGCTGAACTGCCTTAGATATGTCCATGTACCATGTACCCCTGACCAGGAAAGGTTCCAGGTTTAACAAAGCTTTGGCTCATTAAAATGACAAGGTTACAGCTCTTTGCTAATGCCACAGAAAGCAATGACCTACCCTTCACAGAGAGAATGGCACTAATGCAGCTGCTCAAAAAGCAACCCTGACCTCCGCAGGATGCTGGGACAACAAATGCAGGGAAGGAAACAAAGCCATCTAATTCTGGAGAATAGTGTTCAGGTGTTACCTGATCACTGTCCTCTTCTGCCCCTGTTAAATTGATACTAAGTGGACACAACTTATGGCTGGGATCTCTCCCTCTGGAGCTCACTTGTCCTTTCAGAAAAGATTATCTGGGAAAGCCAAACTTACACCAATGAAGGCAGCACAGAAACTGCAAAACTGGACATGGAGAGGCTGCAGTAACTCCGAGGAGTCTGAGCTGCAGCCAGCTTGAGACAAGCAAAAAAGCAAGCAGGTTTTTAATCCACATCTAAGCTTTTCCTCAGAAAACCAGTATCTAGAGTCTTCCCCTCGAGACACAACCAGTATATTTCATCTCTTCCAAATGACATGAAAAGGTAGTAACAGCTTAATGCAAAGATGTGCTGCACTGAGAAACAGATCTAAGACAATGAGACTGGAGCAGAAAGCTCCTCTGCCGCTTAACAATAGAGAGTGAGAATACTTTCATTTATTTCCACTTAAAAAGGAAGTCAGAGTCCTGTGACTGTATTGATAGGAACGATGTACACACACTTCTTTGCCTTGAACTAAGGAAAAAGGAGCTGGTTCTTTCAGATGGAGTGGCAGTGCACAGAAGTCTTCCGCTCTGCCTCTCTTTGCTCCCGATAAAAGCTTGGAGCAATGAACTCTCAGGAGATTAGCACACACACAGGCCAGCTCCAAAAACTTTAGGCAGCATACATGTTCCTTTGAGTCTTGTACATATGTTGTGCATAATGTGCTCTTTTTGATATTAAAAAGTTGCTAAGTTGTTCTCAAGCTGGAAAGGGTTTTTCCATTTAGATAAGGCCAAAGCTACTGCACAGCACAAGGCCATGTGTAACACTGGAGTCTGAGAGCAGCACAAGCCTTGGCCGTTCCACCAGGGGCTGATAAGAACAATTCCATTTTACACAAATCCTACTGGAAGTTATTTAACCCCAACATGCATTCTTCTGATGGCTCTCAGCATCACCTTCCCATGTCCCACACTTTTCTTTCACAGCAGATTGTAACCAGGTGTTCTGACCCTCTGCTTGGCTCTTTGCATTTATTCACTCTACAAGTCCACACCTTTTCTATACGTTGGCTGCTAAAAACACCACATGGACATTACTCTCTATATTATGCACAGAATCAGCACTTATATATATGAGAAAAGAGAAGAAAGAGAAGAGAAGAAAGAGAAGAAAGAGAAGAAAGAGAGAGAGAAAGAGAGAAAGAGAGAGAAAGAGAGAAAGAAAAAGAAAGAGAGAGAGAAAGAGAGAGAGAGTGAGAGAGAGAGAAAGAGAGAAAGAGAAGAGAAAAAGAAAGAAAGAAAGAAACGAAAGAGAGAAAGAGAGAAAAGAAAGAGAGAAAGAGAGAAAAGAGAGAAAAGAGAGAAAGAGAGAAAGAGAGAGAGAAAGAAAGAAAGAAAGAAAGAAAGAAAGAAAGAAAGAAAGAAAGAAAGAAAGAAAGAAAGAGAAAGAAAAAAAAAGAAAGAAAGAGAATTACTGAGATTAAAAAAATAAACACTTCTATTTGCCTCACTTTCTTCACTGTCATGGCAGCATCTTTGGATCAAACATGGTTCTCTCCTCTGCAAACACAGATTTGACAACAGGATGGGCTCTACTCCCTGTTGTTAAATAACCTTGCACTTATTTATCATCATTCACACATACAGGTCCAACACCAAATTAGAAAACACATATGCAGTGCTGGATTTACCCTGAAAAAAATAAACAGAGGCTTGCTGGATGTTTTCAGTGAATGGGACTGCCTTTAGCACAGCATCCCTGCAATTGCTGCTGAAACTCAGGAATTGTGGTGGGAGGATGTGGCGGCTACTTGGCGGCACAGAACAGCACTGAGCTGTTTCTCCTCCACGAATTTGAAACTGCTTGGGGCATTTAGGTTGGCAGAACTCTATAACCCAACTGGAACCACGCCAGCAGGGTTCACATGCTGCTCTTGAAAAGTGAGCCACCGAGGCTTTAATCACCACAAGTGGCAAGGACTTAATTTTTCATCTCATTTGAAATATGCCAGGCTCGGCAGCAGACCGAGCCTCTTATAGACTGCCATCTATTAATCAACAGCTTCCTGCTTCTCTGGATTGCCTTGGATGCCTCCTGTTAGGAGTCCTGCAGCAGCCCTGCTTGGCTTAGCCTGTGACCTAGGAAAATCTTAGCCCCCAAGAGCAGGGCACAGGAGACATCCCACACACAGGGTGTATGGATCATCGGTACTGCAAAATTCAACCTCCAATTTCATCTGGCATTCTTCACTCTCCACACCAGCAGGAATATTTTGCCTTTGGCCAGCCGGCTGGGCTAGATTTCAGGACCACAGCTGTACCGAGGCGTCCCATCCATGTGACATTCCACCAGGAGATGTAGGAGATGTGATGGGAGAATCCAAACATACATGCAAGGAGCTCAGCTTGGTGAGCTCACGTCAGCAGCAATATCTGTGTGAAGGAAATTCTCCCTGACTAGATGTGCTCCTTCTAAAACCGAGGTTTTGTGGAAACTCAGTGTTTCAGCCTGAATCACTGGAAATTTTAAACAGATACGAAGTAAAAACTGTTCTCTGTGAAAATCAGCTCATCTGAGGGAAGTTTGTTGTTTGCAATATCAGCATTAAGATACTTATCACTGTTTAATTCACGCAAAGGTTACTTTCCCAAGAGTCCTAAAAAAATCCTGAATTGTGTCAATACATGCAATATTGTGACAAACCCTTCACATGCTGGAGTTTCTAAGTGTAACTGAACTATACAGCACCACCATGATAATGAAATTCCACTTTGTTTTTTCAGCTCATCACAACCAGTTTGATTTAATATCATGGTTTTAAGGACTTTGGAAAGAAAAGTTAAGGTCTGATGCTACAGGAGGATAAACAAATGGCTAAATCTCACCAAAATTCAAAAAGATTTTCACTTGTAATTCTAAAGCTTCTTAAAATCCCCCCCAAATATCCCAACTCAAGATCCCTGTCCAAAGATATTTAACTGCACCTTTTATATTAAAAGACCTCAAAGAACATATGTACATGTTTTGATCACATCAAAAATATTTGTAGAATATTTTATACACACCCCAATAAAAAGCAACTGAATGTAAACTTTGCTTTTCTGAACATGGTAAAGCCTGTAATACAGAAAAGTAAAACTCTATGGTAAAAAATCATCAATTTTCTTTAAAACAGCAAAAGAAACAAGTTCTTTCTGAAAGATTACAAATAAGCTATCACCTCCAGCAGTACTGTGATTTAAAATACTCAGAGCAGAGAGAAAGCCTCATGAGTGACTGTGCTAAAAAGTTTCCCATGCAAAACCCAATGCATCCTTGTTTCATATTTAATTTGCAATAGGATCCCCAGCAGCTGAGCTGTGAGAGCTCTCCTGGCTGGTGCCTGCTGAGACGGCTCCACACGAAGGGAGCACACGATTGAAGCCTAAATCCTCAGAGCTGCACCTCAGCTCCCTTTAAAGTTAATCTGAACACACTGGACTCCAAAGGAAATGAGAAGTGAGTTTCTCTCCCTTCCTATGGCACCAGGACTTCCTGTGTTTTAGTGATTGGTCAAGAACTATTATTTCCTCCTTGCTATTCCCAGTTGTGACTGTCAGACGTAATTAGCGTTACACACACACCAGTGTGAAATATGTGTTTAAATAAGCCTGGAACCCAAGTCCCACATGCACAGGAACCCAGAGAAACGTGGAGAAACTCTGAGAATATTAAGATTCAAATATGCTGTGCCTGAACCAACATGCTGCTCTAAATATTTAGAAATGCAAAGTTCGTTTGCTGAGATGAATATCCATAAAAATCTATGCAAGATAAGGGGTATTAAAACTATTCGCTCTCCAGTTCAGGATGGATTATTTGGCCAATCTGTTAAGCTGCACTGCTCAGACACCCAGAATCTGTACCATCCTCCTCCCCTCAGGGAAAAGAGCTCATAACGTTTGAAGAAAAATATGCTCCATCCCAACTGTAGGAATACACATGAAACACAGAGCCTTCCTTTAACACAACCCTTTGGAATGGGAAAGCTGCAGACATCAACAGCGGGAATGCAGAGGGCAAACAAGTTCACCAAAGAAAATAAATTAAGCAGAATGTTGCAGATTGAAAAGTGGCCAGAAGAAAGGCCATTTAAGTTGTTATCGACCTCTTTCAAACACACACACACAGAGCTGAAATTCAGTTTATCTCTCCATACAAAACACCACCCCTGGCAGCGTGGCGTCATCGCTCATAACCACCACCAAAAAATTAATCTCAAACCAAGTCAGAGAAATTTGTGACTTACTGTGTTACCACCTGAAGACCCACTGTTTTCCAGCCTTGGGCTAAGTACAAGCCAGATCCAGCCCTGCTCAAGTTTAACAGTGCTCCTCAAAAACACAGGTATGCTATGGTAGGCTTTGCTTAACCCACCCAAACAATGCACATTTATACACAACATGCACACGGGGTTACATTTTACCCAGTCATGCTGTTCAAAGAAACAGAATCCAAACTAGAGAAATACAGAGAAATACTGTCTTGTCAAGTCATCAGAATACCATTAATGTTTCTAATGAGTGCAATTACGAAAATGAAAGATTCCGAAAAAACACAGCCAAAGATGAACTGTAATTATCCAAACATCTGGCTGCATGAACCAGGGTCATGTCTCCAAATGCCTTTGCATTTGAACTCTCCCTGTTATCCATCCAACTTTGCATTTCTCCAAGTCTTCCAGAATTAACTGGAATTGCCTACACACAAAAATGAGTTATCCCTTCCTAATGACTTACCCAGTCACTAGCATTCTCTTTAGCTGAGAGCTGCAGAAAACAGGAGCATGTACCAAAGGTGAAGACTGGAAGAAGATGATCTCTAAGGCCCCTTCCAACCCTAATTCTAGGAAGACACTGAAGTCAAGAGCTGTATGGTAAAGTTAAAGTGCTTATCTGTGTGTGGCAAAAGACAAATAATTCAAATGAGCTTTCTTAGTCATAATTTTAAAAATTAGGAGGGAGAATTCCTTAGACTTAACCTGGACGGTACCACATGCAGAGGCTTATAATGAGTCATTCTCCTGATTAATGCAAGAGAGATAGAGGGTCCTGTAATCCACTCATGATCTTTGTCTAGACAATGTTTTTTCTGATGCTGAGATCAAGGTTAGGCTCAGCTATGCTTGAAAATGTGCACAGAACACCAAGCAGTATCTGTTCCCAAACAGCTCCAAGAATGGATATTTTTCACAGGAGGTAAGAAACATTTCAGACACTTCAGAGGTGTTAAACTGAGAAAAGTTACTGTGCAAGCAACAGTTCTTGGGCAGTTGTGTTATTCAGAATAACAGCTCCTGAATTCCAGGTGTGAACCATTCCCTGTGTCCCTGTAAATGCCAGCATGGCTTAAATAAGCAGCAGGAGGATGCTGGCATTGCTTAAGGCCACATGTCTCAAAATCAGACACACGTAGGAGGTCTCAACCAACATGTTCTACTTCTACATCCTTGTACAAAATTAAGGCTTGCTTGGGCTGAGATGATTCTCCAGAAGTTTGGCACAAATTCCCACACAGGGAGGTAAAGATCAAATTTGTGGCTTTGCTCCCAGCAGCTAAATTGATTTTTATTTGTTTTTTAAGTGCCAGGAATTGTTAGCAATCACTAACATGTTCATTAAGTTAAAGCATCCTTGGTGGCAGAAGACAGAGAAAGAAAGAAAAGCATTTGATTAAAGAAAAATAGGAAACATTCCTGCATGAACTGAAAACACTGAAAAATAATAAAGTTATGTGGTCAGCCCTTAAAACAGGCCAGTTGTGCTTCTCTTTTATCCTGCTTAAAGAATCAGGCAGACTTTCCATTTCCCACTCTCTTCCCTCAAATCCCAAAACCACTCAGAGCAGTTAGGGGAAGTCTGAAAGGCCCAAGAACAGTAACACCCAGCTATCAGATGATAACCTAATTTGAAACTTATGCTTCCAAAGGCACAAAGGTGTCTGATGATCCAGCTGAAATAAAATCCTCGAGCATAGTTGCAGCAGACAGTGCAGGAAGCAACACAGGCACTAAACAAAGTCACACATTGTCAGAAAAGGGAAAAAACTGATCTGACGTGACGAGTCAAGACAAGTGACAAAAGTTTTGCTGAAAAAGGATCAGTAGGAAATTAAAATCATGACAGCATTTCTGTTCAAAATACACAAGACAATAGGATCCTTTTATCACAAAGTCCCATTTTCTCCTCCAGTTTTATTCGAACCAAAACTGCAATTTGCACATCACAATGCAGTGAAAGGATCCATGACTTTCATTCCCATTCCATGTAAATAATTTACTGCAAAAGGCTGCCTTTTATCAGGCAACTTCTGTGTTTTGCAGTTTTTATTTCTGAATCCTTAAGAATCACTAACTTGTAAGTTATCTAAACAGGTCTGAAAAACAGAAAAATCTTTGTGAGAAGGTTTTAAAAGGATGATATCCCCTTGAAGTCACATTAGCTTCATTTCAATTGCTATATGCAGCAAATAAGACTAGATAGCTTAAGAAACTAAAAAAATAAATTTTCACAATGCTGAATTTTTGTAGTTAGTTTTACTAACTCCTTGCTATTACTTGTAAAACAATGGAGGCAGCATCTTTATAAAATTTATTTTCTGATTTGTTTCTTCATGTATAGCCAGGTTCCACCTGGTTTATTTACTCTGAAGGATAAAACACTTATAAGATCCCAACAAATAAAAACATGAAATTCATCACAAGCCTCTCCTACAATTTAAAAATAAAATTTTAATCTGTGTCCTCCATTCCCCACTTCCAGCTGCCATTAAGTTTCTTTAAAAATAGCAAGAGTTTTGGGCCTTTTTCCAAAGACATGAATTATCAGAAGTTAGGTACCAGTCTCCTAGACAATATAAAATAGTGCATGTGTCTGTCTCCACAGTCTACACATCCCAGCTATGTGAGTTAGTTCCTTCCACAGAAAAAGTTTTACTGTGGCACTTATTACATTGTGGGTTTTTTTTCTCCAAGTGCTGTAAATTAAAGAAGTTCTCCTGCAAAAATCTATTTAACTCCACATTTAAAAAAAAAAAAACAAACTTCATTAAATCCTTTTTTGCAGGATTTCACTGGAAATTCTGCTTTCGATTATGATACAGCTTCTAAAGAATAGGCAGAGATACAGTTGTGCTCCCAACTACAGCTTTATCAGCACGCCTTGCACAAAAATTATTTTTCTGTCTAATGGCAAGATTTAAACCAGGCACATTTTCTGCACACTTTTTTTTGTTCCTGTCTCGTATTTTCCTTTTTTCCTTTGAAACCTGCCTCTCCTATTGGCTCCTTCCCAATGCCTTTCTTCTGGCTGCATCTCAAGCTCGGCTGCTTTTCTCATTTTGTCTTTTTCTCCTGTTGCTCCTTCCTTGCTGGGCTGCTGCAGACGTGAGGATCCCTCCTCACAAAAGCAACCAGAGTCTGACTCACTGCACACACAGGTAAAGGATGCCTGTGAGTATCAGCAACCAGGAGCAAAACCTTCACACTCTGGTAGTGCTTTAACTTTTCAGAGTGCTGGGAAAGTTAAATTTTGTTGAAGAGTGGTGGTTTGCTAACCAACTATACTGGAAAAGCTCTGTTGAAAAGATCACTGCTGCTTTAGAATCACTGGTGCAGCTGCTAGAATGAGGGTGAGTGGGATTAAACTAGAGCTGGCGAAAGGCAGAAAGGTCAAAAAAATGACACCAGCAAGACCTGTGCTACCAAAATGGCAAAGTGGATACCCCAGGATCCCTTTAAAAGCCCATCACATTCTGATTTACAAAGAGGGATTGGCTTTGTTTAACCCTTGGAGAAACCAGAGACTGAAGTCACCCTGGTGTGAGATCCATGGTTTGCTACATTCCCTTCTGGCCCACGGCCACAGAAAGCACTGCCAGCCTGAAGGGACAGCGACAGTTTTTAAATTCTGATCTATTTCCCACTGGAGCTCAACACTAATGCTTTCTGTCACCCTGATACTTAATGCTTTATACAATTCTAGCACTGCTAGAACCTAAATACAAAAATGTGTTCTTTTGTTCAGCACCTTGCTTTGCCAGCACCCCCAATTCTCATCAATTCAAATGAGATTTGCAGATTGCTAATCTCAATGTCCTTGAGATTAGCTACCATGGCATGAAAAAAACAAACTAGAGATGTGCTGAGATGAGCTGCAATTTGACAGCTGGGTTTCCATGCTTCCAGGTGGCTGGAAGCATCAGGTTTTGGTAGGTAACAGGTCCTAACATCACATCAGCAGCAAAGAAGGGAAAAGGCAGGACTGTAAGAAGATCAGCAATTTCAGGCTTTGATCTGACAGGCAAATAAAATGCTCTGACAGAAAAGGCTACAAATAAATCTGAATTTGTAAACTGTGCCAAGAACTTGTCCTGACTCAACGATCAGAAATACAATGCCACTCTTGAGCACACATTACCAGGAATGAAAGACAACAAAATTTAATGCCTGGTAAAAATTACATTTGTTCCCAGATCGTTTTCAAGGGAAAGGAGCTGAACCTTGAGGAGTGGGAGTGAAGTGGTATGAAGCAGAGGACAGCAAAAAACACAGCTGGAACTGCAGAGAAAATCTGACTCTAAAAACTACACTTCTCCCCACAAAAATATCTGAACTAGTGGAAGAGCCTGTCCTGTCTTCTTCCTAATATCCTGCTCACATGCACCAGCACAACTGGAGTGTAAGAGAGGAATGAGGGTGTAATGCAAATACCACAAACTATCAACAGCACTGCACACACAATGTGTTTTCTTCAGCTCTCCAACAGAGAAGCAGGGATGGACTGCCTGTGACTTCAAAAAGTCACAAAAAAAGCGACATAAAGTGATTATTTTAAAAAAGTAAAATAAAAATCATTATTATGTTTTTAAAATGAAGTGATAACAAGAGGCAGCAAGCGCAGGTAGAGATTAATTCCAGGATGATTAAAAATAAGGATCCCGTGGCACATGCAGGATTCACACCTCACTGTTCTTTGTTTTAATCATGGAGAATGGTACATGTTCTTACAACACCAGGACTCAGGCCTCTCAGCATTATCACAAAATGTAACAGTGATGATTATTAGCTGTGGAGAAGCATCTGGGCTTTCTCAGCTGGCCTAGTTTCAGCACATACTGTCTTGCTTCAAATGCAATCAACAAATTCTATGAAGTTGATTTATTATTGAAAAATGTATGTTCTCTTGCATTAAAGCAGAAGAAATAAAGCATGACCATCATGTTTTGTAACTAATTTATTTTTTTCTCCTTTTTTAATCTGTCTTACAAGTTTACCATGACATTTTAGTGACAACAGTGCTAAACTAACTCACAAACAAAAAGGAGACTAATTAAAAATAGGCAGACAGCAAACATCATGATACATTGGCATAAAATTATCCCTTCAGTGTCCTTTGTAAAAATACTGCTAAAAACCCAACATTTTCCATGGCAATACTGAGTCAGATTGTTTTATAATATTTAGAATTATATATGCAGATCCTCACAGCTCAAGCATTTGGTTAGGGTTTGCACTCCATATTTCAGGCAAGAAAACATTTTCTGCTTTCTTGAACAAAACCTCTATTACTGAACTGAACTTCTGACCTACACAAATTATGGATATTGAAAACTTATTTGCCTTCCTCCCTTTCCCCCACAAGTTCAGGAATCACTGAGAGTTCTTTCAGAATTCCTTACTGCTGAGCACAATGAAGGAGATGGCTCCTCTCAGGCTGGAAGGGCTTTCTGCTCCTATGGATTCTCTGGCAATGAGAACTAAGACATCTCTGCACAGCCTGAACCACCACCAGCTCTGGAGTCAGTGGAAATAAGAAGTTGGTTACATGTGCAGAACTGAAGGACTTTTGGGAAGGAGGGCAGCAACACCTACTGGTCGTGGTGCAGACTGAACATTGCTTTGGTTTGGTTTTTAAATTAACAGTACTGAAAAAAGAGTTTTTTCTTGCTAAAAGTTGTGCCTACATTATTGCTAAAATATATCAGCACTCATAATTTCTAAACCCTAACAATAAATAAATACTCATAACTGAGCTGAGCTCTAGGCTTTGATATAAAACAGGATATAAGGAGTCCTGCTGATGATTCCTTAAAGTCACTGAAAGATTTACATCACACACCTTAATGTGCACAAAGCCTTCTTCCATCTCTAATTATTGCCTACTCAAAGCAACTCAAATATTTTGGACTGAACAATCTGAGCAGTCTGGTTTTTTTGTACACTATAAAATACACTAATAATAATAATATATATTGCAAAGTATTTAAACGGCTTCTGCAATTCTTCAGTATTTTACCATGCATTCCTTTAATGTCCAAAAGTAAGTTTTCTCCCAAATTTTACTTGGAATAATATAGAACAAAACATATACAGAAGTTTTATGATCCACCTCATCCTTTTCAAAAATAAACCACAGAGTACAAACTCCATTTTCAGAAAACACTTAATTCAAAATTAAAATGTTCTCAACTGTAAATATTTTAAATCAACTATAACAAATCTGCATTCAGCAACTGTATTTAATGCTTCCTTTAAATTTCCATTTAAAAAATATTTTATTCATTTTTTCAAGTTGTGTGTGTCTATAGGTCCTCTGATACACTACCCTTAGGCATCATGAGTTTTCCTGGTTCTCATCCAACTTTGGAAATAATATCTTCTTGCTTCAGGTGTTAAAAGGATTCATACATTATTTATAAGGACTGCTAAAATCTAACTCCTGGATCTAACTTGCAAGAGAAAGAGTATAAAAAGTTACATACAGAAAAAAAAGAAAAAGCCCAACTGTCCCCATTTCAATTTTTAGCCTCTCTTTGTACATTGTGCATTGCCAGGCTGAGTCTGTAACTCTCCTCCCTCCCTCCCCAAGCTCAGGTATTTGTCTGCAGCTGCTTTGAGCCTTGCTGGATTTGACTTTTCTTGCATATTTTAAAATATGATTTTCCCAGGGAAAAAAACCTAAAACAACTACAACACTGCTGGGCAACTTATTACACTTCAAAGATGCAGGATTTCTCTGACAGAATGGTGTTTGTTTACCTCCTGAAGAACCAGGCTAAAGCAACAGGGCAGCTAAAATCCTCATTCACCTCTCAAAGTCTTCTTCCTCAGTACTCTTCTTTTATATATGCTGTCTACACATATGATATTTACATTTTGTTTGCCTCTTCCTGGTTTGAGAGAGTGCATTGTTAGATTTTTAAAGCAACCCTTTTAACAAACTTCACAAGGGTGAGATTTTAGGATCTCCTTACCAATTTAAGAAAGCATTTCTGTTTTGAACAGCAGCTTAATTTCCTGGCTTGTATTAAAGCAAGAAACACTGAAATGCTACTGATCTATAAAATACAACTAAAGGAAACAGAAAATTAAAAGTACACCAAGCCGCAGAAATACTCACCAGGATGAATAAGTCCTCAGCCTGTTACTGGAATGAGCAAATTTGTTCAGAACACACCAAACCCAGCACCTGCTCCTCAGATCCCTGTTCCTGACCACAGTTTCACTTGCTCTGACTGGAGCACACAGCAATTGCATCTTTAGCTGAACATGATGTTAGAAAGCTGAACATTCACTTCCTAGAGCTTGCCAAATCACTGGGATACTGCCCCTGGCCACACTTGTAGCACAGCAATGGATTTCTTTTCCCATAAGGTGATGTTGCTGATGTTCATCCTCACATGGGCAGAGTTTTTACACCTATTTCACCAAGCAGAATTTGAACCCTTAGTTCTTAAAAAAGAGCAATATGCACAATAGAGCATGATATCCCTTCTGTCCCCAAAACATTTTAAATTAAGTATCTTGTGCAGGTTGCACCTGCTCATTACACTCTTTTGGAAAATTAAGTTCTTCTGTCTGGAACTTTTAAATCCACAATCTTACATATATTTATTTCTACACAAAGTGCAGTTGTGTGCTGTTCACTATTCAAAGGGCAAGTCAGACTAGGTCATGTTTCTTAAAGGTTTATCTTATTAGCAATCAAGTCTCATCTAGCTGAAAAATAGAGAAAACAAGTATGCTTTTTCCACTGCCACAGTTAAAATTTTCAGGTCAACTGCATCTCACAGCACTTGCATAGCTGGTTTCACTCTTTCCTCAACCTTTCCCTCTGTGGGACAAGAAAGAGAAGGAGCAGCTGGAACAGTGATGATGAAATCCTAATCAACATTAGCAAAGAGATTTAAAAGACAGCCTTCGAAATACTCTTACTTCCATATTTTAAAGCTGAATTCATTTTAATTGGAAAATTAGGATTTTCTGTTTGGTTGGGTTGGGTTTTTTTGGTGAAATTTGTTACAAGTAAGGAGAAACAGCTATCAGGAGCAGGAAATGCTGTGCCAGTCTCATCAGCCTTCCTTCTATCTTTACCAAATTACAGAAGCTCTTGCAGGATGCATAAGGGGGAGGGTGACACACAAAAAGTAATGCTAAGCATTTATTCCTATTGTCACCTGAAAACTTAAAATTTAGAATGCACTATTGAAACATGACATAACACAGTGAATTTTTGGCACGAGTTGATCTGGAAGGAAAGTAAAAACAGTGAACAAACCTGTCACAGCACTGCTACCTGTCTGGCAACCCTGCTTTGGCAAAACCCCACAAGCCACAAGCTGGAGCTGCTGGGGGATGCCCACAAACACCCAAACACACCAGAAGTGAAAGCAAAGTGATTTCCCACCTTCCTGAGAGGAGACAATAGGTGGCAGGTAATCAGGGATGTACTCCTTCCTCTCCTCTGCATCCTTACTTCCCAGCTGGGGGAACTGGAGGACATTGTTCTTGCTGACAGGGAACGAAGGGATTTGATGTGCAAAAGTGACAGGTTCAATATTGTGGATGTAATCTTCCAGCTCATGCAGGTTAACCCCCATAAGCTTGAAGGCATCGCCTACGTCATCCAAAATCGGATCTGTGCGGCCATCTGGAACAGAAAAAACAACAAAAGAACAATATTTTCACAGAAATCCAGGTTAAAAAATTCAACATGAAGATTCTTTGAGGTTACAGTCCCCCAGCTCACCAGCAGTAAGAGAAATGGATTCACTGCCCCACAGTTCTACCAGGTTTACTTTCAGAAGAGTTTTGTTTTCTTACTTTCAGAAGAGTTTTGTTTTCCCTTCCCAATCTCATCACTTTGTTTCAAATCATACCATTGAAAAACTGCACTCCAGGAAGCAAATCAAGCCCAAAGGAGGGAGCAACAACAGGCAGCTTTACCTGGCAACAGTCAATTAACACCACACAACCCCATATGCAGAAAGTGCTCTTCATCAGTTGGAACAGATCAAATATTATTGCTCAACCTAGAAAAGGAACGATTTCATTTTTTTGAACTGACTGTAGTTTACAGATAGAAAAGAAAAAAAGAGTCTCTTGATTTAAAAAAAACCTTCACAAAGTATCTTTCCATCAGAAGAAATCCACAGCTTTCATAAACTATGAGCCACTTTATCTACTGGTTAGCGACACCTCCTGGATAAAAGACAGGAATATTAAGCAGTGGTCTGATGAGGAGAGAATATTTTATACTATACTTCAGGGGCTGATTTCCTGGGGACAACACTTAAGTTTGATTCTCCAGCAAAAATTGTATTTTCTTCATAAAAAGCACAGTGAAACCTCACTGGCCAGGCAGTCAGAATCTTTATTTAATAGGATTTCCAAGAAAACAGCCCAACAGAGGATGCAGTTTGTGCCATACAATTAGTTTGGCACAGAGCTTTAAATTACACTTGCAGAAGTCCAAGTACCTCAGTTTCCCTGACTTGACAGAGGAAAATCCCTCGAAAGGCCTCCAGAGGGAGAAGTGGGCACCTGGCTTTGGCAGCCAAGGCACCACTTGGAGTCTACTCCTGACTTTTCATAACAACAATAACCCAAAAACAATGCTGTAAACCCCAAACATGACTTTTAATTCAATAAAATCTGAATTATTACAATTCTGTAGAATTGGCTTATGAAGATATTACATCCCTATATGATGATAAGCTGTAATTTCCTTTAAAAAGTAATTATGGAAAAGCAGCCAGTGCTTATTGAAGGAACACACTGGCTATTGTGGAGCCCTGGCTTCAGAGAATGGGGGGATGCTCTTTTGTTTGTCCTTTCACCTAATCTCTTCTTGGTTTATCTTGAAGCCAAGGCAGCTGGTTCTCACATCACTGCCTGAATTCCACCCCCCAGCCAACCCACGCCTGCAGGTACGTTTAGAAAATGAGAATTTTGTTCTAGAATTTCCCTTCTTAAGTACTGTGGTGAAGATAAGGATAATACTCAGATTATGGGGTTGATTCTCAGCTCTCCAACACTAGCCTCTTGTGTGACTCCAGGCAAGTCTTCCTTGTGTTTTAATTCTTTCCACAGCTAAAAGGGAGAGCAGACCAAGTTTTACCCTCCTGTATCTGGAATGTGAACTCTGCAGCGTGAGAAGCACCTCACAGTTTGTGTTTGTGCAACACCTGAGTGTTTGTATAACCACAATACCAGTCTGCTCTGCAAACTCCAGGCTTGCATGCACATAATTACATGAGGATATCACCACTCCAGAGATCCTTATACTAATTAGGGGGAAAAAAAAGAGTGCTTTATGCTTAAAAAATTAAATTCAGGCAATTGACACCACTAAGAAATTTTGTGTTGTTGCTTTTAGTTGCTCTGCAGGCTATGAAGGTGCCTGTGAACTCACTGAAGCATTTTCTAAGGTGTCAAGATTTAACAGGTACAAGTTTGACAGACAGCTGAAAAGAAAAACTTGAGGAAAACTTTTCAAAGGTCTTTTCCTAGATCTGCACATCATCTTTTTAACCTCCAGAAAAGTGTGCTGACATGATCAGCAAGTGATAAATGCTAAAAAGGAATTTTCTACAAGTGCTTTTTAAGAACATGTGGCAGAGAAGCAGCTACTATGTGTAACTGAAGAATGGAAATATTTAACAACTGTATCATGAAACAATTATGTGTATTAGAAAGTGGGTTCAAAAGGTGACCAAAAAACCCCAAAGAAGAATCAATTTTCTCACAGCTTTGACATTTGCCTCCAAAGAGACAATGCCAAGTTTAAAGTTTGATTGAAAGCTAAAAATAATGTTTAAACCTGCAACTGTCAGAGGGATGAAAGGATGCAGCAGTTAACCCTTCTTTTCAAGGGAGTGTCCTCAGTGATAAAAGTGTTTGAAAAAACTTTCAGGTCTGTATTCTGTAAATAGTCTTTAAATATCTGTATTTAAAATCAAACTAGTTATCAACTGGAAATTATGACAGCACAAAAATACATTAAGTGTATTTTCAGGTTATTCATCGAATAATGACTTTACACTTTTATTTCAACATTTTAGCATGTCTCTCCTTTCTCTGGCTTAATAAAAAAATCAGTAAAATAGCAGAAGCCAGACACACAAAAGGGAATGCTGACAAACATGCAATACACTCTCCTGGTGTTTCATTTAGTCTTAGGCTTTTTTCTGTGAGCAGATGATGCCAAAAAAAGAAGTTTAATCTCTTCATACTGAACTTATCTCAATGTTCTCTAAATATCTGTGCTATCCTCTGTTTAAAAATTCAGATGCTGAAGCCTCTCAGTGAAATAATTAATCTAATGTCACACAGCAAGTCAGTGCCAGATCACAGAAACTTCAGAGCTTTGGTTTCCAGTCTCTTGTTCTTTATACCACAACACTTTAAATACTATCACCAATACTATCACTGTTCAGGGAATGAGACAGAAGGAGGTGGGAATAGTTTATCCAGCAACTCACAACTCTTCTCCTTATGCCCCATGAACAGTGAACTAGGAAAATACAAGTCTCACAAGATTTTAAACTGCATTATCTCCCTGAATGGGAACTCTGCTCCAAAAGTGGTAAAGCTGTGGCAGCAACAGAGCTAAATTAAGATCATTTGGTCTGAAAACAGCTCACCAGAAACCCAGGGAATGGCTGAAGATACTCTCAGCTTCCTTGGGCATGAGAACAAGCACCAGGTGAGGAATCTGCACATGGAATTGCATCCCAAAAAGTGCTGGGCTGAAGTGATGGGCAAAGAGAATCCAGGCAGAGCAGAGTGTTTGTGTGGAAAGTTACCCAGCCCTCAGCCCCACTGCTCAGCATCACCTGCTCCACAAGGAAAACCAAATCAAACAGAATGAGGATGGAGCACTAAACTCCCCTACAAACAAGAGTCTGGTTGTGGGGAAAAGGAAGTTTCAGAAGCTCCTAAAGCTGAGTTATTTTTGCAAAAGTCACAAGAATTCCTCCAGCAAAGCTGGCCAGTGCTCATGTCATCCAAAGGCACTGTGAGGGGCTGTGTGGGAGTTGGGGAATTGTCTTACTTGCCTTAAAGTCAGCCTCAGGAACAGGTGATTTCCTTTTGTCAAACTCACCCCCTCCACCTCCTCCTTCCTGGCCCAAAGTTTGTATGAATGAGTGAAAATTGAACAGGCAAGTAAGCACAGAGCAGAAGAGCTATTAGTTTCATGCCAAGTTTCTTAAAGGAAACAACTACAATACTGTAATAAATATACTGAGAAAAATTAATGAGTCACCACCCATGCAACATGTACATGTGTTATAAATAGCTCAGCATTCCCCCTCACGGCTGCTATAAAAGAGATTTTTTTTAGATTTTATTTTAACCAGCAAATTATTAGGTATAGCTCCTTGGTATTTTAATTACAGGCTCTCTCACAGATTCCTGTGCTTGTCACACAAAGTTACTCCAGGATAACTGTTTCAAGGAGACAACACAGCTTCTATCCAGCTAAGGCATAAGCATGCACAATAGGTTATTTAATAAGTTTAGATGCCTTAATTAAATGCACTTAAGTGGGGGAAAAAGGGTCCTATTAATGTAGCTAGCAGTCAGGGCAGAAGCATCTTCTTGCTATTGGTGCTCAGTCTGCTCCTTTTCCCAGTAATTTCAGAAACATCAAGCAAAAAACCCACATTGTCCTTCTTTATATTAGTTGCCAGTAAGTTAATTAGCTTAAAAGCATCAATATTTAAGGTTATCAGGACATAAAATACACACTTATCATCAATGTTAGAGGACCAGGATCCTTGTTACAAAGTCATTCAAGGACCAGCAGAGAGAATCAGCTCATTTAAGCTGATCACCAACAATCTAATCCTTTGATAGAGGTTATTACTGTACAGTGGTAAGAATGAAGTAACTAAAAAAAGAACAAAATCAAAGAAAACATATGAGGTAAATTTGACATTATAAAGAAATAAAAAATTGGCTGATGCCAGGTGAATCCTCTCCTCTGTGGTAATTATCAATAAAAATATTGGTAATTATGCTGTTTGCATTCTCCCTTTGCTATAATGAAGTTTACAGGAGAGACTGTCAGGCATTGGAGCAGTTTTGGAGCCAGTTCTGCCTTGGAAAACATTTTGCAATACCAGCACTTTTTCCTTTTAGTTATAATACTGCTCTCACCAGATTAAACCTGCCTTTCAACAAAAATGTATTAATAATACCAATTTCAATATAGTCATTAATATTTTTATGTGTATATATAATTAATATGTAGTCCTGCAAGGATAGGAACTTAGATTCAATGATCCATTGAGGGATCACTGGGATCAGGGAATGGGTCCCTTCCAACTTGAGATATTCTATAATTCTATGTTTGCATAAAAATAATCTTCAAGAAAGTAGTGAAACAATATGAAAGTAAAGATCAACTTTTAAATTTTATTTCCTAACAGTTAGCAAATTTCAGGAGTAAAAAAAATCACAGTATACAAGTTCAACACTGAAAAATGAAGGAAAGCAGAGGAAAATCCACCTCTGAATTTAAAAATTAATTATCCAACTTATTACGCTTCAAGTTGTAGCAGCAGGTAACCTAAATTTGTCCTGTTGAAATATGCCCAGGTGCCCTCAGTGATAGAAGTTAAGTAGCTTCTATCTGAGTGGTTTTTAGTAAAAAAAAGAGGAAAAAAAGAGATTTTAGGGGGTGTGACCAACAGCTGCCCTCCTCATCCCTCCCATGAACTGCCCCACTCACATCAACAGCCTGGGACCTGAACTCCCTCACTGGATGTGTTAAGAGGTAAAAGATGATATATTGTGCATGTCTATAACCCACTGCCAAGCTGCATTAGCTAAATTCATGGCAAACAAAGCAGATTCTGATCTGTCCCCATGGGCAGCTCCCCAGTATAAAAACCCCAACCTACACAACCCAGAGCAGATAAATCCAAGCACCCCTCTAAAACCACATGGAACAGGAGTGCAGAACAAAGTGGCACCTAACAGGGAGCCCTTCCCTTTTCACCTCTGCTGAAAACCAACACCAACACAGAACTCTGCTCTCAGAAACCACTCTACATCAGTTTGTTTTGTAGCCTGATACCTTAATTACGTACTGCAACGCTGGCTTTCAAATATTTAATTTAAATTTGAGAATTAAACAGCTCGCAGCATATTGAATGGTGTTCCTTTGACAAGCTTTCCACAAATTCGAGCAGCATAATGTGGTGTACTTTAGGAGGAAAACCCTGATTTTCTCCCTGTAAGTTCAGCCTCTCCTCCAGCCCCCAACACAGCATTCAGAAGCATTTCACAGCATCAAACACATCTCAAACCTTCTTTGCAAATCCTTTTGCCTTCTCTTTGCAGCCACAGAGGCTCCCATCAACTACAGCTACAGCAAATGCAAAGAAACAACAGCAGAAAAGTAATGAAAATCTTGAATGTAGCTCTCCTAATGGGATGTAACAGCTGGAACAAAGATGTGACCCAGCTGGGAGAGGCATCATTTTCCTGTGCAAGGGAGGGAACACGTGAGCAGCGATGACAGGCTTTTCACAGCCATCCCATGGTGTCTCAACTCTGCCAGAGGAAATCCATTCCGTTTGGAACACAAAGATTATGTCCCTCAGCTGACAGCCCTGCTAACTCAAACCCCACTGGTCTGACTCCGAGATAACGCCCTGACAATGAAGATGCTACAATTGGAATTTAATTAATTCTACTTATGCAAAACCATGGCAGAATTAAGCTCATTCATCCAGAGCTGGGTTTGTACATTAACTTATTTCAGGAGCAAAAGGAAACAATTCTGAAATTGCAGGGAGATGTCAGCTCAGTATTAAGATGTCCTTTTACAAACCTTTTTAAAGAAAGAAATACAGGGATCGTTTTAAGAGATGTTGTACAAAAACCAGCACATCACTGGCACAAACACAGCATATTCCCCTTCTCCTCAAAGAAAACAAAACAAAAAACCACCAAACAAAAAGACTGTGATACTTGTGGTATGTGCTTCACCATTCATAGAGGGGAAAAATGCCTTTCTCCATTTTTCAGTAAGCAAACCCAAAGAGAGATATACCTGAGATCTACAAACTCTGATCCTCAG
The DNA here is from genome assembly GCF_028551555.1 of Melozone crissalis. Lineage (NCBI taxonomy): Eukaryota > Metazoa > Chordata > Aves > Passeriformes > Passerellidae > Melozone > Melozone crissalis. Next base: position 644,758 of record NW_026535887.1, read on the forward strand.
CACAAAAAAATTTATTTGCATCAGCTCTCATCTCTATGTCTTTTCATCCCAGTCTTAGAAACACTGCAGCACCAGAATTTTCCCCAGAAATTTTAACAACCCCATGAAAGGACAGCTCTGGCCAAACCTGGGTGAGCTTCTTTTTCACCTCATATCTCCATCCTCCAAAATCCTCTCTGTTGTCTCCTTTAATTGCTTCAAAAATAATTTCTGTGTGGATTGTGATACAAACTTCAGAGCTGCACTTGTGCTGCTGGGACATATGGGTTAATATTGCACAGTCCCATTTCTAGACTGACTTGCTCTGAAATTTGGGGAAAGTTGTACAAATAAATCTATTTAACCTGAGAAATCCAGTTTGCAGCACACAGTTTGAGTTTGGTTACAGAGGCACTGCCAGACTTGATCTCAATTATTGCCGAAATGATGAAGCAGAGCCAGGACCAGGTAGAGTCACTTTGCTTCTTGAGGGATCCCTGCAGCAGTGAGAATTTCTCTTCCCTTCTTCAGAGAAGGGACACAACCTCCAGCAGCAGCACTTCCAGGCTGTGGTTACTCCTTTCCTGACCAAGCCATTCACAGTGCACTTCTCAGCCCTGCACACTCTCCAAATCCAACACACCCAGCCCTCACAGCCCTTGGATCTTGCTGCAGCATCCAATCCACCACCAGCCGACAGCAACACCCCTCTGGTGTTCCTCTCACCTGTGGCTGATACGTCATTAGCACAGTGGCCACAGCTTGGACACAGGTACTGCAAACTTTCCCAGGGGTGCATTTCAGGGCTCCCATCCCTGTTACCTTGCCAGTCACCTCCTGCAGGTCCCAGCACAATCTCTGCACTCGTGGTGGCCACAGCAGCCCCCAAATCCACCACCAGTGAGTCAGCTTCTCCCTAGCCAGCACTTCAGGCAGTGAATTATCCACCCCAGCTCCAGCCCTGCCAGACCCAACTGCTCTGACCTCTGCCCCAGGGGCTCTCCAACACTTTCCTCTCCATATGGAGCAGCAGCTGCCCCCAATGCCACAGCTCCCCAGCATGCCAAAGGAAGGGGAACATGTCCCTCCTGGCACAGGAGGCACAAGCAGCCCTGTTGTCCCAGGCACACAACATCCACCTCTCCAGGGTACCCCTGCTCCTCCAAGCCCCTCCACTATGGAGATCCCTTCAGTTCCTTCCTGCTACCCACAGATGCATCAGGAGCACTGGCAGCCCCATCACTGCCACAGGAGACCCTCCCTGCCCCATGTAGGGCAGCAAAAGCTTCCACACACACAGAGCCAGGACCCTCCACCCACACCCAGAGCCTGAGCCCTGCTCCTCATTGCCCACATTTCCTGTGTTTACAGCTGGCACTGACCCTGACAGCCTCCCTCACCCTGCAGACTGTCACCTCCCCACCCCTTCCTGACCCACCAGCATCTTTTCCTGACATTCCCAGACCCAGCACACCCGTTAGCACCCTCTCAGCCCCACTGACCAAGCAAGGCACCATTACTGACCAAGCAAGAGGACATGCCACCCTCCAACCCCCACGTTCTGCAGGCACCAGCAGGACATCCATCCCCTCCACTGCAGGGACACTGACAACCCCAAGGGACACACAGCTGCATCCCCTGCTGCAGGCCGAGCCAGCAGGGGTGCTCCCTTCCCAATCCCATCAACACCCACATCCCACAATCCTGGGCACTGATTCCCAGGCCTCTCCTCTTTCTCTTCTCCCACCTGCTGTAAACTCAGCCCTTCCATGCTCCCACCCCACACCACTCACCCCAAATCTACTGGGGCCCTGGGCATCACTTCCAGTGCCCCCCACCATCCTTCTGTACCACCTCTCAGTGGCAGTGCTGGCTAATTCCAGTCCCCCACATACCCCGCCAAACCTCCTCCTCTGCATCCACACAAGGACACCCACACCTCATGCCACGTGCACTAAATCATCCCCAGCCCACCCCTCCTGCACTCCACAATTCCCATGTGCAGCCCTGCCACGCTCCCACACCCTGTGCACTACAGCTCCACTTCCCCCAAAACACATTTAGTGCATCCCTGCCTTCCCACACTCCCCATACACATGTTCCCAGTCCCACGGCCCCACTGCCTCCCCCCTGCACACAAACATTCCCAGAGCACCCCAAAACAGGGCTTCCAGGCACACCACTCCCTCCCCAGGCAGGAGGGAGCCCAAGGCTGCACCCTCCATCCTCAGCACCTCCCCTTGTGCCAGAACAGGGAACCCCACACACATCCCCACCTGCAGTGGGCCCCCACAGCCCCCTCAGCACTGGCACCCAAAGATGAGCCATGAAAACACAACACCACCCTCCCAGGGACACATCCCACCAGGAAAAGAGGCTGGCTGCCCCTTCTCCCTCCAGTTCATCCCCTTCCCAGACTCAGAACATCCCAGCAATGGGGCCAACAGTCCCCTCTCCCCTCCTGTACTTGTGTCTCTCCCTCCCCAGCACCCTGCAGCCAGAGAGAGTGGGACAGCACCCCCATGTCCCCAGACCCACTGCCCTAGAGCCTTCTTTTCTCCAACTCCAGCCCCACAGTCCCAGCTCCTCACCCATACCCAGAGCCACTGCCACCAGGACCCCCTTGCCCCAGCACTGCCCCATGGTTTCCCTTCCATCCTCCCAGTCCTGTGCCCTGCCCCACGGCCCAGCTCCCCTTCCCCACAGCCCCCAGCCCATGGGCTGATCTTCCCAAACCCACCCCTGGCACTCACTGACCAGCACTGCCCAAATGCCACCTCCCTGCACCCTCCTACCCTGCCCAAATGGCCACACCTCCACGACCCTCCCCTGCCAAGCATCCCCAGCTCCTGACACTGCCCGGCAAGCAGCAGCTCCCAGCTGCCCTCCCCACACCTCCACAATGCTACCCCACAGCCAGGGCCCCCAGTGCTGCCCAAACCCACCTCCCTGTGCCCTCCTGCCCTGTCCCTCAAACCCCAGCACTACCAAAATCCCACCTCTCTGTGCCCTCCTGCTCTGTCCCCCAGAACCCTGCCCAAACCCACCTCCCTGTCCCCTAGACCCCTGCTCAAACCCACTTCACTGTGCCTTTCTGCCCTTTCCCCCAGACCCCTGTACTGCCCAAATCCACCCCTCTGTGCCCTCCTGCCCTGCCCAAGCCCCCCTCCCTGTGCCCTCCTGCCCTGTCCCTCAGACCCCTGCCCAAACCCACCTCCCTGTCCCCCAGACCCCTGCTCAACTCCGCTTCCCTGTGCCCTCCTGCCCTGTTCCCCAGACCCCAGTCCTGCCCAAATCCCCCTGCCTGTGCCCTCCTGCCCTGTCCCCCAAACCCATCTGCCTGTGCTCTCCTGCCCTGCTCAAACCCACCCCTCTGTGCCCTCCTGCCCTGTCCCTCAGACCCCTGCCCAAAGCCACCTCCCTGTCCCCCAGACCCCTGCTCAACTACACTTCCCTGTGCCCTCCTGTCCTATTCCCCAGACCCTCGTCCTGCCCAAACCCACCTCTCTGTGCCCTCCTGCCCTGCTCAAACCCACCCCTCTGTGCCCTCCTGCTCTGTCCCCCAGACCCCTGCCCAAACCCACTTCCCTGTCCCCAAGACCCCTGCCCAAATTCACTTCCCTGTGCCCTCCTGCCCTATTCCCCAGACCCCTGCACTGCCCAAATCCACCCCTCTGTGCCCTCCTGCTCTGTCCCCCAGACCCCTGCCCAAACCCACTTCCCTGTCCCCAAGACCCCTGCCCAAATTCACTTCCCTGTGCCCTCCTGCCCTATTCCCCAGACCCCTGCCCTGCTCAAACCCACCCCTCTGTGCCCTCCTGCCCTGCCCCCCCCGAACCCTGCTCAAATCCATTTCCCTGTCCCCCAGATCCCTGCCCAAACCCACTTCCCTATGTCCTCCTGCCCTACTCCTTAGACCCTTGCTCTCCCCAAATCACACCTCCCCATTCCCCACACCTCTCCTGCCCTGTCCCCCAGCACTACCAAATCCCACCTCTCCGTGCCCTCCTGCCCTGGCCCCCAGCAGTGCCCAAACCCCTCTCCGTGCCCTCTTGCCCTGGCCCCCAGCCCCAGCAGTGCCCAAACCCCTCCCTGTGCCCTCCTGCCCTGCCCAAATCCCCCCTCCCGTGCTCCTGCGTGCCCCAGCAGTGCCCAGCGCTGCTTCCTTGGCGGGATGGCCGAGACCGGCAGGGCTCAGGGAGCTCGCTCAGCCCGGACTCTGCTCAAGCAGGGCCCCTCACAGAGCCCTCCGAGGGCCGTGTCCAGCCGCATCCCCCGGCCCAGCCCCAGCCCCAGCCCGCACTCACAGAGCTCGCAGTAGCGGTGGCAGCCCCGGCCCAGCCCCTGCAGGTACCGCTGCAGCACGTCGGTGAGCAGGTCGCAGGCCGAGACCTGCACGGAGTCCCAGCCGAGGGCCTGGCAGATCTGCGCCACCGACACCCGCAGCAGCCAGCGGGAATAGGTCTCGCACATCCCGCCGGGGCCGGCGCCGCGGGAGCTCTCACGCACCGCCCGCCACCGCCGCCATCGCCGCCGCCATCTTGGCGCCGCCCCGCCCCCGCCAGGCAGCGCCGCTCCAGCGCCGAGCGCATCGAGCGGGGCGGAGCGCGGGATGCGCGCCCGGGGCGCCCCAGGGCCGCGTCCTGCTGCTGAGGGGACACGCGGGAAAAGGTAAAAATATCAATATTGGTACTGGCTGGGGGCGGCAGGAGGTAAATATATCAATATCGGCACCTCCTTGGGGGCGGGAGGAGGTAAATGGACAAATATTGGTACCTTGGCATCGCTAAATGTCCCCCAGTGCCCCAAGGGATCTTATAGGAAGGATGCGACAAGGCTCTTTCCCAGGGCAGGGAGTGACAGGACAGAGGAATGCCTGCAAGCTGAGTTTGGGATGGGATGTGGGGAAGAAATTCTGCACTGTGGGGGTGATGAAACATCCCTGTGCCCAGGGGATTGTCCCAGTCGTGGCAATATTCAAAGTCAGGATAACGGGGCTCTGAGCAACCCGGGATAGTGCAGTGTGTCCCTGCCCATCGCAGCATGTGCAACAAGATCATCTTTAATGTCCCCCTTAACCCAAACCATCCCCTGATTATATGATCTCTAGAAATAATCTCAATATCTCTAAAGAAATATCTCAATTAATCTATTTAATTAATATCTCTTAATCTATTAATCTAATTAATATCTCTCAAGAAATATCTCAGAGACAGCTGTCAAGGGTTTGGTGCCAGACTCAGAATTCTAACTGATGTCCAGTGACAGGATGAGGAGCAATGGCCATGAACAAAACCACATCACAAGAAGTTTCACCTCATCAAAAGAACTTCCTTACACAGAGGGTGCAGAGCACTGAACAGGCTGCCCAGGAAGGTTATTTTCCTCTTTTTTTTTCTTTCCAGCTGGATGGAACACCAAACTGGCAGCAATAAGGAAAAAGTGCTTCTGGGTGAGTTAATTGGGAAAAAAAAAAAACCAAGTAGGAAAAGAATGGAACTCCAGTGGCAGAAAGGATCCAGAAAGAAAATTTACAGTAACTGAGTGGTGTAGGAGGTGCAGGGAGGAGCAGCAGAGCTCTTACAGTGGTGGCTGTGCAGATACACAAGAGCTAAACTAAGAAGTTGCATGTAACTAATCAGAGCATGGAGGACAGAACTGTAAATAACAAAACTCTAGTATGAAAACCTAATTAGTTCATCAATTAGCACTTTGCTTTATGAGTAGTCTGTTGTATCAGTCACATTCACATCTCCCATCTGCAGCCTGAAGATGACCTGGACCCTGAACCAAGTCCTGAAGCTCCTGGTTTGGTTAAAATCCACCGAAGTGTGAGCTTCTCTGGGCACCTGTGCCAGGGCCTCACCCCCCTCACAGTAAAGAATTTCTTCCCAATATCCAGTCCATCCCTGCCCTCCATCAGTTTAAATCTGTTGCCCCTTGTCCTGTTGTTCCATGCCCTGATCCAGAGTCCCTCCCCAGCTCCCCTGGATCCCCTTCAGATGCTGAAAGGTCTCCCTGGGACCTTCTCTTCTCCAGGTTGAACAGAACTCTCAGGGTGTCTCCAAGCAGAGGTGCCCCAGCCCTCTGACATTTACATTTCTCTGCACACACTGACCATGCTATAAACTGTGCATTCTGAACAACCTCTGTAGTGACTCACATAATCACATCAGTTAATGTTAAAAATTCAACATCTGCAAACAGTAGCAATACAAAATGAAAAGAAGAGAGATCAGTGTTCCAGCTGTGTGATGCAGAGGTTATTCCAGTCTCCTCCTGCAGCCCACAATGCAATGCACCTCCCAAAATAGGTCACTTCAGCTTCAAAACCAGGGTGAAGTCAGAAAATCTCTTCCACTCTTCAAAAGGAACATCCACTTAAATGTTTCATGTGGCAAATAAATTGAAAGTGTAGAGCACAGACTTAAAAAATAAAGTTTCAAAGCACACCCAAGCCCAACCCAGATATTTAGACTAAGAGCATTTGCTCCATAGACAAGCAAAAGAATCTCTTTCATGGAGGTGGTTTATTTTAAGAATTTACAGATTTCTGGGGCTTTTCCACTTCTTCACAAGATAACAGAGCAGTCTTGTCAACACAGACACAGGCAGGCTAAACCACATATGCTCAGAAGAGCTCCTCTTCACCTGTAAGGAAAATTGAAACAAATTAAAACCCTTTCATCTATTTATGTATTTATTTTAAACTCCTATCTTCCCCAATTTGAATACTTCACTAATATTCCTTACCACCCCCCAACTATTCATCAAATCTATTTTTTTCTTATATTTTAAATTTCAAAATTTTCCTTACATTTTAGATTTTGAATATGTTCATGCTAGTACAGAAACCTCTTTAGGTATGTCTTTACATACAGACATTTTTAAGCAATTGCATTAAGTCAGGCCACTATGCAAAAATTCAAACAATAATTGCAAATTAATATCCAATAACAGAGAACAAAATAAACCCCACAGAAAATTATCATTCATCTGGGATTATGCTTCCATAGACATATTTTCCTTAAAATTAGTGAAAATTAAGCATTCTTTGTCTGAATTCTAAACTAAAAATGTCCAATTTCACATCTGTTCAGGTAGAAGAGTTTCTGTCTGACCAAGACCATTTAATTCTGACTTCCTAATCTGATTTCATATTTTCTGTGTTCATTAATTTCAAACACAATCCAGTTTCTGTGACACAACTTTACCTCTTGGCTTTGGCTGAAGCGCTTTTTCCGATTAATCCCTGGTTATGGTATTATGAGAGAAAACAGAACAAGCAGGTTAGGAAGCAACTCATGCAAATTCAGGCAAAACTCTGCACGGATTTATGACCACAAATGTATTGTGAGGAGCACAATACAGCACCAAAATGATATAAAATACATATTCCAGGCATTCTGTCAATACACAGGATATGAACACATGTATTTCCATACAGAGCAGAAATTTTTAACTGTTACAGTAATACACAAGAGCTACATGCAGTTACAAATTGTGGTCTAAGCCCACACATTTGTAACCTGCAGCACACACACCTGCACAAAACCTCATCCTCAGGCAGACAAGCAAAATGCTGAATTTCAAGTAAAATACATATTCCATATGAAAATATTCTGGAAATTCCCTCCTTGCAAACCCAGCCCCAAACTCTCAGCTTCTGAACACCTGATTTATCCAAAAGCATTTCAGTCACAACATTTCCTCTCCCTCACTCAACATTACTGGGCTATTTGACCAGGCAAAGTAGGAAATGTC